>NC_091938.1:31385925-32585925 GCF_041260155.1 Ptychodera flava
AATTTATAATTCGTTATCGGGTTTCGTGCTGTTGCTTTTGATGTGCTCAGATTAGATTTTACACGGTCCGTCATTGTCAAGTATGTCTATGTTTCTGCGAAATACAGGTTCATTAATGTACATTAATGTACCTGTATGTATAATGTACATTAATATTTCATGGAAGTCACAGGTATTTCAAGCTTGGCAATATCTTCAGTCCTCGTGAGAAGTAAATACGAAGACGAGTCTTTACAATCATCGACAATTTGCGAAAATAACTAGAGGTCATTTCGAGTATACAATATAAAATCTTAACAAAATTAAACATTGGTTAGTCCAAAATAAGTCGTTGGAACCAAAGAAATACACCTACATAGAGAATATAGAAATATTTGCCCTTGAGAATGCAGCATCAAAATTATATTGATGTCATTTAACCTTGATGTCAGCCGACATTCATTAATCTGGGACTCTTCGGTATTACCGGTCACGTCTCAAGTCTGTATCTTCTCCACACAAGCATGATAACTTCTTTTCTGGGGAAGCCTGTGATTCAATATGTTCCTCTGTATTTTCAAACACTGAACATTCTTTACTGTGCTACGGAGTCCAGACCCCATTCCGACACAGTAAGACTATGGAACAGTATAGCAGTGAGCTTATGCTCTTCTGGATCCCCTAGACTAGTATCAGCTAGAACGATAACACATCTCTGAAGTGTGTCCTGTCATAGATATTATCTGTTGAGAAACGTCGGGCTCCGTGAATGACACTAGGGAAATCAGTCTTTTCTCTATTTAGAGTCAATTTATTGGCTGTTAGCAAACAACAAGACGCATATCATGTTACATTGTTAGCTTTGTGTCTTTGGCTGCACTTTCGTTGTTTTCGTCATTCATTGATAAGTTTATTATTTTGGGTAGCATAATTCACAATATCGTCAGTGTAGTGTCCGGCGGGTGTTTTCGGACGCACAACCGAGCTTTTTTCACGACATTCAATTTCACGATCACACACCACAGCCTGGTCTAAACGTGCACAAATATAATAAATATCCTCGCATTTGTGAAACAATTTATGTAAATTGAGTGGAAAATATTGGTACCATCGCTAAGGTAACGTCGTTTACTAGTGTCGACATCATATTCCATGCTGAATGAATTCATAAATGCATTCATACATTATACACTACAAGAAACCTGACTTAATGACTAATTCATGGTGGTAAAATTAAGATAAAACTGGGTCGAGATACTCTTCGTTTGTAAGCCTGTTTTATTGCTAACAGCCAATAATTCACTCTTAATTGAGAAAAGGGGTAATCCGTCTTGTGTCATTCTCGGAACATGGTGTTTCTCAACAGTTTCTGAGTATGGCATCGTACCTCATGAATTATTAAGTATCAACAGCTGGTTGCTCCGGAAACGAGTTGTGTTTCGGGTCATGGTGGGTCATTTTGCAAGTGAAACAACGCGGTGTATTGTTACGAGGCAGCATATATATTAGCTATATTTTACAAAATATATGTAATTGTTGAAAACATCAATTTAGCAGGCAACGAGTTGTTTTCAGTTTTTTGGAGAGGAAGCTCAGAAGCTACGAAGACGAATGAGTTACAATTATCCGTATAGGTTATGTCTCTGAAATACAATTGATTTAATTTTCATGATAGACTGACTTTATAGTCGAGTGTGTGTGCACGTAAACTACGTCTGACCTTTTAAGATTGACCTTTAATGATATAAATGACGTTAATTTTTGTATAAAGAAATATTGACATTGTAGTGTATTTGTTTAAAACGTTGAGATGGATATCTTTCGATGATTCGTTAATTAACAACCGAAAGGAGAAATTTGACAAACATAAAATTGATGTGACACCGGCGTTTAAAATGGGATAGTCGCATTACCATACAGAGCAATTACATACAAGTCGATTAAAATGAATATAGTCATTAGAAAACCAATTACTTTATCATTATTTTCAACGACGACGTTATACATGAATGCATGCGCGTTCGACCTACGTCATAGAGGTGTTAGACTACATTTGACGAGTGATGAATTTGTAGACTATAATAATTTGACAATAGTCACACATTTTCAACCTCTCTTAATGATAGAAAGTTTAGCTCAGCTTCCTAAAATCTGTAGATCTATATGCACTTAGTTTTATTTCAATTTACTGTACGTTTGCTTGGCAGTGCAAGCTTATGAATATTCCCAGCCCGGAAGCAGCTTTGTTGGCGCACGCATTTACTTCATCGAACTATTATTTGGCACTAGTGTTGATTGGAGAATGATGAAGGTGAACAGCGTGACGCATGCGCAGTTGCCGTTGCAAATTCTTATCAAATAACATCAACTGTGATACCATGACGTATGGACAAAAAAATCTGAAATCTTACTCGAGCCTTCAACATTGTGTGAATTCTTGAATAAAAACCGCAATGAAATAGAAAACGTCATTTCCCGTCAGCAAAGAGACGTTGTTTACAAGTGGATAAAAATCTGTGAAATACAGAGGCACGTGGTTGTCCCACGTGACGAAATACCCAGGATTTCGCAGGACATCAAAGGCCTAGGCTGAGATATTCATCATCGGTAATCGGCATACTTGTGCAAATTAATTTCTTTTAAATGTTACAGGTTATCATTATGGCGTCGAATAAATAGCCTGAAAATTTATCCGATGAGTGCACTAGAAGGTCAAGTCCCTCGACGTGTAATTTCGAGCGGGATAGCATACCTTTTGCTGTAGTTGATGGAGGATACTCTATTTTTAGTAACAACTGACTACCATTCCCTGGATCATCACAGAGGTTCCGTCACTCCGAGCTGAATTTTGAACTGATGTTTTCATTGTCTGTTGAATGGGGAGCTGGCTTTGAAAACCTTGTTATGTTTAGCAAAAGACGACAACTATCAAAGATTATTGGCGTATTTAAACCTGTAATTTACATTGAATTGAATTGAATTGAATTGAATTTATTTGGCAATTAAAATAAAATATATAAAATGTACATTTCACATTACTGCCGAGGATAACACAAGAAAGCAATTGATGCTTATTTCCATTGTGGTCCTCGATGTTAAAAAAACAAAAAACAAAATGACGGATTTGATTTTGACAAGACGGCAATTGTTCTGCTTGATCTATTGGAATACATGGGAAAATGTCATGACAATTATGTTTTAAAAAGTGTAGATAGATATATATCATTCATTAAAATCAGAGAAACATTCTTGACATTAAGTGGTCTTTTACTCTTTTTTTGAATACACTGATTGACTCACATTGTCTTAGTGACAAAGGTAAACTATTCCAAATTACGGAACCTGTATAATTAAAGGAATTAATGCCACAACCTTTTACCCTTGGAATCTTGAAAGATGCAACACAATTTCTTGTATTGTAACAGCTTATGTGTCTTTGTGCTTGATTTCTCATGTAATCGGGAGCATGGTCATTGAAGATATTATGCATATGATTAAGTTTAAGTTGGTTTACTCTCTGTTCAACAGGCAACATACCTACTTGACGGAATTCGCCCGGCCCAATGTGAACTCTAGGCGGGACATTCAACAGAAATCTGATAACTTTATTTTGAGCCACTTGTAGCCGTGATTTAGATCGTTTTGTAAGCCCAGAGTACCATGCAGAACAAGCATAATCGAAGTGACATTGAATCAGCGCCGAGACAAGGAGCTTCTTTATATCAAGTTTAAAATCCCTTGCATTTCTGTAAAGAAATTTCACTTTTTAGAACATTACTGACAATATCATTTACGATGGAATCACCCGACAGCGACTGATCTAATTTTACTCCTAAATATGCAACTTGCCGCTTTGACTCAATGTCAGTTCCACAACACTTGACCTGTAGTTCGTTTGAATTTTTTAACTTTCTTTTTGTTCCAAATAGAATTGACTCGGTTTTACCGAGATGCAAATATTTATTTTCAAACAAAAAATAATGATGTCTTATATCGCATTGATTTTTGAGAACTCACAAAATTCGAGAATGCATCCACCCTGCTGTACATCTGTATGCCCTAATTAAGAGTATATCTCACTTTTTGAAGACTGAAGATACGCATTTAATTCATTGTATGCATTCTCCAAGGATTACACGACACGGTTGGAACTTTACGTACACCTAAAGCTGAGAGGTGCTGCTCTTGGTGAGTTTTGATTTCACTCACGACAAATCTTGGACTTTTCAGTTGAATGGGCATCCTTTGGTGGAATGCGGCAGAACGAATATTTACAGCAAAACCTAACAAAAAAAAGCAAAGAATTGATTTTGAAAGATTTCAAAGTTTATGCATTATTGTGTTATGTGTATAATGACAATGCCATGAGGGTATAGCTCCCTGAACTCAAGACCTTTAAAATAGCAGTCAGCTTCTTTTTTCTCGAGTATTACTGAATTCGAATATGGTAAGATTTAGAGAAACTTGGTCTATAAAATTAAAGACAAGCAATAGAGTTTGGTGTCAATAAATTATTTTTATTTGTGCATAAATTTGTAAAAAGTAATTTGGCCATACATGTGCAATCAATATTTAGTGTAACAGAAATGCGGTAATTCAACTTGTTATCAATCGTACACAAAATGATCGCTTGATCGAGCAAACATTCTCTTAGACTTCAACTAATGACATTCTAATGGCACTCGAAAAGGCGTTTTTGTTCCATGTCGTTTGTGCTGTGTCAGAAACCCGACATCGTCTCGTGTGTGATGCAGGCCAAATAACACTCTCGCTGATACAACTATGGCCCGGAGATATTGGGCGATAACCGCCAAGGATGCATACTTGATCAATAGTCCTGTAAATGGGTGAGTAAATTTTTTGCGAGTCATCTTTTGCAAATGGAAAGCTTGGTCTCGCGACGTTAATTTCGAACAAAGTGTTCTTCCAGATCATGTTCTTCAGTTTTTAATAGTGCACGAAATGGACTCACGAATTAACTATTTGAATATCAAAATGGTATATTTATAGATTGTGAAGTGACATATTAACTTGCGCAGCAGCTTACACAGACAATGTTTAGGCTAAGTAAAATGCTAAATAAAATGAACAAAATGCTATAATAGTGAATCAAAGTGTCTTATTGTATGTCTAAAATCGTAATCTTATTAATGCACTGGACATTGAGAAGAATGCGACACTTTGCTTTACCGTTCTAGGTGAGTAAATATTTTCAATTGCATTCTGTACATATACAATTTTACATAAGTGGGTAATTTAATTTACAATAATATTGTTGGCTGATATGTCAGAAGAACATTTGAAAAGTGGCGTTTTCCCTAAGATCTATAAATCATCGAGATGTTGAAATTTGCATAATTACGTAAATATTTAGCAATGACATAAACAGAAAAAAATGTAAACAAACATATGTGCTTCAAAATAATCAAAGATCGATTTGTCACATTGCCTTCGCTAGTGGGAAATGAACTTAAGCTTACTACTGCAACAATAACGAAAATAAAAACCCGCCATCAAATTGAAACGAAATAACTAAACAAGAACAGCGTAAGCACTAATATAGTTAACTTTCGATAGAGATCAGCGATCCGTGACCAAAGACCTGCGTTTACAGTTAATGTTACTGGAAAACCGTGCTTCGGTCTATGTCACTCCGTTCAAGTTTCCTAAATGGAAAAGTCTTCTTCAAACTCAGCAGGCACAACTTTATTCTTCCCTTGATTGCTTGCCTAAAAGCGGAACCATAAAAAATGCATTAAAAGTCGTAATATCGATTTAACTAGAAGTTGTTCGGAAGTCCCGAGCTGTGCATAGAAATCACGTATTTCTGTTATATCGAGGACACTAGCTTTGGCGACAGCGTTTTAATGCATTGAAAAGGCTTTTTGTTGCTAAGTGATTGAATGCTTATTGGCTGTTGTATGCAGAAAACTTTGTATTTTAAGTTTATTAATCCTTAAATCACATATACCCTTATGTTCACAAATACCAAGTGAGAGTATCAATTGCTGTTTAAACTCAAACATTCAAAGGTTTATCTGCAGAATCAGTGTAAGATGCGCTATCAGTGCTAAATATAAATAGTATTTTATGAAAATTAAAATTATATATCTATTGCAAATATATAGCAATTTAACAAGCGCTTGCTCAAACAAAATTTTCGTTCTATTCAACGAATAATGTCGTTTGATATAGTTGAATAATAAGAATCACAGTACTTAATAATACTTAATATAGTTTATTGTAATGGGTAAGTAAGACTAAGTAAGTAATATGTAAGTAAGTAAGTAAGTGAGTAATTAATTAATTAATTAATTAATTAATTAATCATTAATTAATAATTTAATTAATTAATTAAGGAGTTAGTATTATAAGTAAGTATATAAGTAAGTAAGTAAGTAAGTAAGTAAGTAAGTAAGTAAGTAAGTAAGTAAGAATGTAAGTAAGTAAGTAAGTAAGTAAGTAAGTAAGTGAGTGAGTGGGTGAGTGAGTTATTCGGTTGGTCAGTCTGTCAGTCTTTCAAATAACAAGCCGATCAAACATTGAAATCAAAATATATTACATACCATGGCAAACATTGTCACGATACCATCAGATTTCAATTTTTTCTTCTTTTGCTCAGCTTTTTTCAACTGGGTAATTTCTGCCACTTGTTTCTGCACCCGACTTCTGATGCTTCGACGGGCATCAAATCGCGCATGCTCTGTTTTCTTCACTTCAATCAGGGCAGCCTTGTAATCCTCATCCCCTTCATACTGTATTCCAATAGCACGTATCATCTGTTGTCCATACAAAGATGTTGCATACATGAATTGTTCGAAGTGATAAATAAAAGACGATGATATCTATATTATTTGTAAATTACTATTCAATTGAAAAAGTCGCTAATCATTTGTTAACGCTCCTTGACAATTTTTTTCGCACTGCTTCAGGCATTTCATAATCACACTTGTGTTTGACTGGTGTATCCCATAATCTGAACATAAATCAACCACGTTATGGGTACAAACGTACACGCAACTTGACGTGGTATTCAAATGGGATTGTTTTTCTCATATACGTACCTCAGCATTAGTTGCACATGCTGACAGAAACACATCCGATGCCTGAGTAACAAAAGAAAGGAAAACGTTATTGAAATGTACATTTGCGTAATCTTTATCGTATGCGCAAAATGAAAGCCTAGTAATGTAACTTTAAAGCAGAATTACTGAAAGCTAGCAGTATGTCTATGAACTGCAAAGTGATGAGTTTATGTCAATTTTTTTTTCTCGGCGACATTGCGTGTAACGGGACTAATCTGTCTTGGCATTTTGAATTCACAGTCTGGTATGAATAGCGGCACAGTTTATCGTTTACTAAGACATTTTTTGACGAACAGTAAAGCAACTTGCAAACATTAAATAACAATTTCTAAATTATGTGCTGTCTCCGTGAACATAGCAGAAGAAGACAGTCCCATATTTTACGACCCTTTCACCCAACTCATCTTTATTATTTAAGTTGTAGTTGAAATAAAACACGTTCAAAGTACTTCGATAGCATGTGTCGAACATTGTTTACTGCAAGCGTCATACGCTGCGTCAATTGCAAAGAAAACATTTCTACAATTGATTTAACACAGTTAAGTAATTCATTACACGGCCATCGTACTTACGAACACAAACGACGCCAGGGCGAATATGTATCCAGTGATGAGATCATCTGTAACAATGGTATATGTACCAACAATCCAACACGTCACGTCTGCCAGCAGAAACTGCATTACAGAACGTAGTTCCTCCCTAAGATGGAAATGTGAAGTAGTGATGAGTCAAGGTAGCGATGTGAATGGATGCTGTATAGTTGATGGTCATATTTCGATCGCTGTGCAGTGAAAGTAAAATCTTTTCCTCACAAACATTTGCTCATATTGGGATATTCTTGCATCATAAATGATTACTTTGCCACAACCTTATTGACTTGAGATGCTAGATTTCCTATATCACATAAAGTACATGAACAGTGTACTTGCTAAGGTACGCCGTAGCTGCTTCTTAAAAGTGACAAGTGTAAGATTCTGTGTTAAATTTTCACAACTTACCAAAATTTCCGCCACTCATCGGTTTCATATACATTTTTCTCTCTGTTGTACAGAATGTGTGTGTATCCGAGGCAGAAACCACTTATCTAATGTCAAATAGTGAAATGCAAATTATTATTAAAATCAATGCTCAATAATATTTGTTGAGATACATATTGAACACGGTAAAAGGCAAGTTGGGTGGCCCTGTCAAAATGTACTGGGTTTTCAAAATGACAAAAACAGTACAATTAATGTCGGTTATTAAATATATTGTAACGACGAAGCACATTGACCGGGCTTACATATTAAAGGATACAAAAGATATCTTTACGTACTCGAGCACAGCATGTAAACAGCTCTAAATCTAAACATTTATCATGTCATTTTATAAAAGTAGAAACTTAAACGCAGATGTTGCATGCAAAACAAACAATGATATATATTTCACTATAGGTCTCATCAACTACACAGTCTAAGTCTAATTTTGCGCAACTGTCACAGATCACGTTACGCAAAGATACCGAGCGTTCTACAGTTGAAGTTTAGTGACTTCCCGGACTAGTGTGTAAGCTGGCCAGCTCGGCATTGAATATGGCTGCCTGTGATAGAACGAGGGAGGGGACACAAACACATATGACTGCGCCTGAGCGCCGATCGCCTTTAACAAAATTAACGATGCCACAGTCACAACGTACGACTGCTGGTTCCGAAATATATTGAATTCGCACACCAAATGATGTTTTTTTTCCATCAATGGCGCCGTGTTCTTCAGGCCCACCACTCCCAGCCTAGCCAGGCAGCCGCATTGCATCGATCCAGTGATTCTCTATAAGCAAGCCGCCGTCAACTAGCCAACCGTGCATGCAACGTATTATTAGCAATACATACCAGAATCATTATAACGTTGATGGCGCCGACAGCTGTGATAACCGTGTGATCGAGTCGGTTCCAGCAACTGTGAATGTTATTTCGTAATTTTAAAAAGGGTATGTCAACACATGCCGAATTATTAAGGAAATCTTGCCCATTATTGAAATGAACAAGGATGACAGAACAAGTTTTCGTTCATTTGCAAGTGTTGTTGCTACATTTTGAGATTCTTGTCCCTTACGGTTAAATTTCCTAAAACGAATTTGTTGCGCAGCATGCTTCGAAATTTTGAATTTTGTCTCTCTTTCCGTGCGGTTGTCTCAGAAAATATAGAAAGTGTTTAATTGTTTCTATCCATCATACATGTAATATTGAGAAAGACTTAAAAGAACCCTAGGCAGATTCAGTCATCTGAAACATATTGAAACATTATGGGGAAAAACAGACTCGCGACAAAAACAACAATTTAATGTTCATATTCCTGGAATAATACGTTTTGTCGTTGATTTGTCTTTACAATTTACATAAAGTTTACATACAATATATTGTATTCGCACGCACTTATTGCCTTCGGTTTGGTTATCATTTGACACTGATATAACGAAGGAACAGTGCACATCCTTGTACTAAACAAATTTAATTGACGAATCAGTTAATGCGGGTACAACGCAGGGAAGTCTGGTCTATTCAGTGAAGTCATTGTATCAATATTCAGCTATATGCTTCCAGTCGATTTGTCGGTTTTTTCGACAGAATTATGTACGATTTATATTTACCTTACGTCATCACTATTTGGTTCAATGATATCCATAGTCAGCCATGCCGCGATTATCGCTGGCAGGATCCATCCACAGCATGCAAAAGCAAACCTTGATAAAAAAGAATCAAATGTCGATTGAATGTGTACTGAAATCTCTGTGTAAATATTGTTGTGGCCCTTTGTAAGTTCCAGCCAGCAAGCAAATTTTTCATCTTTATCGTTGTTAGATATTCTTAGCTATAGTTTCTCATGTTCCTTCTGTTAGTTAAACTGATCTTCTTTAGTTTCAGATCTATCATTTCACAAAGTAGGTAAATATAAGATATTTAGAGTTTTTTTATTTCTTTTCTAAGACAGACTTTCTGTAACGGTGCACTTACTTCGCAGAACTACTGGTATGGATGTACTTTGACAGTCGGAGGAAGATCTCAATGGATAGATTCATAATCCATGCGATATTGACGACTTGTGCCACTTGGAGTGTTATCGCAATGGTTGGGCATGCTGGCTGAAGAGGGATAAACTCGTCAAGTTAGAACACCGTAGAAGGGCACACATAGTACAACAATCTTCTTTGCCTTTTATAATTTTAACTTGGTCACAGCCCCCGGCGCTATGATTAGATGACAATTACAGGTGTAAAACTCACACAATAGCTTCATTTCGTGTATGATTATTATCGTGAGAAAAAAATTATTACACAATTGTCATATATTTTTGCAATTTCTGCACAATTACTGATGTAAAATATTGTGACCTGTGTGATGGCCAGACATCGTCTTTCCATTGAGTCATGTAACTATGAGTATCACACTCCACACAGTGGCGGCGCTCTCACTTATGTTACACTTCTGCTGCCGCTTTCACAGGCAAGCATAAGAGCAAATAGAAGCACGACTTTTATCAAGAAGACTCATGCTTTTATCAAAAGGCAGTAATTGTGAACTTAATACCTTATGACAGAAATTAGTCGATGATATTCAATGCTAGTAGCTAGGCTTAATCGACGAGATATTAATTGTCAAAAACCGGCAGACTGATGACAGACACGAGCGATCGCTTATCATGTTAGTCATCACTTCAGTCGATGATCTCAGCAAAGGAAAGCAAAGATTGTAGTAAATCGACATACCGAGTTGTCGTCAACGACAAGGCTTACAATGGTCACAACTGGCAGGGGGAGGAACGAAATGATGGAAACTTTCAGCAAATTATATCTGTCCGTACTTATCCTGAAAGACAAAAGCATAAATACATGTAAATTTGGCACCAAGTAGGTATTCGTACTATGTGAATCAATCCTTCAGTCAGTCAGCCATCGCCTCCTGTTTAAATGTACAATGCCTTTCCGTTTTTGAAAGTCCAATATCTTTATGATGCATCCCCTCCATCCATCTCGCCGTATGTCATTTTCTTCCTCGTCTCAAACTGCGGCATTTTTGAGAGACAAGGAAATGCCATGACGCCAGATAATCTGATGTACCGTAGATTGTGAAAGGTAACATTAGGCCGCGTCCCTACACACTAGAATCCGTACTTCCTCGCGTGAGCAGAATTCCTTTGCATTACATAAAGTAAGGCCATCCAAACGCATCGTGTAAGGGATCAAGCGTATGATTAAAAAGTTTAATATTTACCTTGATAGAGTTGCAAGAATAAACGATATCAACAATAGCAAAACCGAGAGTCCGTTACAAATGATAGATATTACTCTTCGAGCGGCGATGTAGAATGGCTGAAAATGAGTTAACGAAAGAACGAATGGATGAATGAATGAATGAACGAATGAATGAATGAATGGATGAAAAAAGAAACTAAAGTGAAACTAGTCTTGCATGGATATTGCACAAAAATCATGAACTTAAGGTAGGATGCGCTTCGAGGACAGATATTTGGACTCTCAAATTTCTACAATTCTTTTCTGATCTACCACTTGTGGGGGCTAACTTAAAAGCTCTTGGAGAAAGTAAAAACTTTCACCCTCCAGGATTCGAAAATCCAATAGTTAACTTTCGACATAGAGTTAGCACAGGGATGACGGCCATTTTGAATTTGAAATATCGCTAAATGTTGGGCAATTTGTTTCGCTAGTTCCAAAATTTGCATGGTTACTCCAAATTTTTATTGTGATTTGGTATTACAATGGTTGAAACTTTCATTTCGAAAAGTTTGGTTAAAAGTGTCAGTCTTTCACTTTCGAGAAGCATACTTCCTGAAATACGATCGACAAAGCACTGAAGGAGGGAAGAAGGGGAGGAAATACTTGTAAAATAATCCCAATCATAGCCATCCGTAAACCATGACACTAGGTCAAAATTCGTAATACACCATTCATAAACAAAGACACAAAATAGCACAGAACAGACAGACTGGTTTTCACCACGCCTTGTGAAGTTACTCAGGGTTAACGTCGTCAACATTTTCTCCCGCACCAACAATACATATGATATTACAATCTCGTATATCTAATGTCGCGCGCTCCATAGGATTCAACGTAACGCGTCGATGACGTCATGGGCCTCATAGTCATCACGACGTTCGGTGTACGGGACATGTAATAACATATATTTGAAGTGAGCAGTACTGACTGCCACACATCTCGACTGTTACATTCCTAAAAGTAAGGCGAAATACAACTTACCACAGGCTTTTCGCCGATGGTCATCAACACTGCGTAATTTCCCACTTCTTTGCATTCACACGATGTGAAACTTTTGTCTGATTGTGAGGAAATAAGCTTGCAAGGTTCTGTTTCCCATATGCTGCGAACAGATGAAATCTCCGGAGATGAATAAAACGCTCGCAAGAGATTACACATTGTCAAACTTTGACGAGGGAACCCCAACGCCTAGACCTTTGAAGAATGAACTTGGATGGGGGACGGTGCTTTCGTGAGGCGCGGCAACATTTTATACAATGGTTTTGGAGAGTTATATGTTTACATGCGTAAGAGAGAAGTCCACAAACTTTGAAATTGGAGAAACGGCTAATTTATGTCAAGGCAACCGGGAATCTAATGTGGTTTGTCGTGCATTTCATAGAGTGTGACGTATCGTCTTTACATTTACGAGACAATGTTGTTAACCCTAAACTCAATTCGTAAAACAAATCAATATCGATACTTGCAAAATATTACGACCCAAAACAACTTGTTTTGCACCTTGAAATTTTCATGTAAAACAATCAAAATATAAGATTGTGACTGCAAATAAAAATCTCTGAAAACATACCCTCTCCGGTTTCCGTATGTCATACTAACACACTCCGCATCATAGCCAACCTACGATAGAAAAGAAGAGTTGAGATATCTTTAAGCTGGACACTTGTATAGGTGATTGTAAGAAAACTGAATGAAGAATTAACGCAATTCCTTGATATCATTTTAATATATATATATATATATATATATATATATATATATATATATATATATATATATATATATATATATATATATATATATATACATATACTTATTGCAAAGCGTTTCAACGCTGTGATCGACTTAACCCATTGTCTTGATTCATCTTTGGTTTGTTTGTTTGTATTAATTTTCTTGGAGTCTGTTATTGGGCCTTTGGGCCTGTTGAAGCGTCAAATAAATAAATAAATAAATAAATAAATAAATAAATAAATAAATAAATAAATAAATAAATAAATAAATAAATAAATAAATAAATAAAATGATGTAACCGCGTACTTATGTATGTATGTATGTATGTATGTATGTATGTATGTATGTATGTATGTATGTATGTAATATATATCGTTTGTACGCCAAAATGTAATAATAAATTACCTCTTTATGGATTATCTTTGAAGTCAACGTCAATGAAGCCATTTTCTTAGTAGAACCAGCGTCTGTATATAGCATAACTGATACCACTGGCGAATTCACTTTCCTCACGCGTTTCAACGCTGTGATCGATTTAACCCATTGTCTTGATTCGTCTCTGGTTGAACGGAAAAAATTAAGAACGGAGGGGTAGACTTTCTAAACGAACGATCGCTATAATAAATTCTGGTTGTTAACATCTTGTGCCTACGGCCGCATCGTTATGTCGAGAGTATAATCACATTGGCGGTTGCTATTCTCAAAGAACTTGTTGTTCACAACATGATTGCGTATTCGTAGAATTCGAAATTTACATAAACCGCTCACTTGCGCAGCTTTTTAAGGAACTATTCTTTTAAATTTATTAACCTGTAACTTACTCCGCTGATTTGACCTCGATACAATCAATATTGAGCAGGTGCCCCCGACATATGGAAAGTGCTTCATAAATTTCTTCGATTAATGTGATTACAACGCAGGTACATTTCAATGAGACCGATGGGGAAGATTTTTGAAACGGGTTACACAAGCCTATGTTTTAAGGTGGCGTTGTAGTTAAACGCTTAAAGCCATATTTATCTTCAAAGATGACGTTCATATCCTCTCAAAAAGCAGAGAGTTTACAGTTTAGTATAAAGGTAATGAAGGCTACGTCACATATCGTTTCTACCTTTGATAGAGATATACGATATAGTGAGTCGATCAATGAGGTTTCATGATAACAGGGAAACATGGCGAGACACCGTGCTTTGACCGTTGTCATGTAATCTGGGTCCCCGGTAAAACCGGTTTTATGTTCGAGTGATTCGTCTTAACGGTGTTTTGGAACCAACCGTGAGGTTCCCTCATCACGTTAAGCAAAATCGAAATTACTGTGTGGAATATGACCAGGTCTGAGAAAGCAGTCGGGAGACGAAGTCGTCTAATACTATATATGACTACCGGTACTTTATTCTATACTAACATAATAGACAGTGGCTAATACAGTGAAGCATAACACTTGGGTGAGAGACCATGAATAGAGTCCAGTGACGTGAAGTGCCTCTGTTGAGGGTGGAAATGTCTCTGATTAGGGAAGGCGAGGTTCCCATAGATAAACTTATACGCACTTTTGGCGGGAAAAGTGTCTATGAGTCATGAGAAAGACACATGATGTTTTAGACATATTGTCTTAGCAGGTGGAATCTCTGGTTGGTAAAATAAACAGTGATAGGAAGCGTGTGCCCCAAAGCTTAGTCTTAGAAGGAATGCTATCAGAGTATCTATAGTAAGACACTGTAGTAATAATGACGTAATACAAGAATATATTTCCTAACAATTAACCTTGTTAACAATGTAAGAATATCGTCGCAAAACAAAATAGTCTATTCGTTAACAGTATTTAAAGTACACAACATGAAAATTTCACAAACTTTGACCCAGCTAGAGTGGAGTTCTATTTTCTTGAAATGTTGAATGGATCAATTCGTATGTGCATAACCTTACACGTCTTTTTCACTAGATTTATGACTGCTTTTACTTTGAAAAAAAAAAAAAAAAAAAAAAAAAAAAAAAAAAGTGATTATATGCAAAGTCATCGCACGTAAATTTTTGTAGATTGACGTGACGCTAAGCCTAAGTCTTGATGAACTAGGCATTTCGGGGCGATTGTCATATTTCGATACTTACTGCTGTGCATCGCCAACTGGCAGTAGATCACCAAAATTGTGGTACACATACACAATTACCACATCTATTCCTGAGAATAGAAGAAACCGTTCTATTTGAGACTGTCTCCGAGACTCAATTTTTAAAGTGACAATCTGCATTCCCAATAAACTTGTGAATATATATATATATATATATATATATATATATATATATATATATATATATATGCGTGTGTATAAGTATACATTTGTCCTCGTGAGAAATTAATTTTTCTATGATATATATATATATATATATATATATATATATATATATATATACATATATATGTGTGTGTGTACATTTGTCCTCGTGAGAAATATATATATATATATATATATATATATATATATATATATATATATATATATATATGTATTTACGCAATTTTCTCAATGTTTGGAAAATTTGTTGTTATTGCGGACAGCTGAATTATAATTAAACTAAAATAAACTTTAAATAAACCAAACGTTGAACTGTACCAGTGTGACTTATTGATGCAAGGCTTTTTCGACAAGCCAGTAATAGTGAATATATCTAGATAAATATGGAAGTCGACTACACACCCGCAACAATATTAAATTGCTAAAATATGCAGTTGATAGGGAAAAATTTGCAGTTATTACAAAACATCTTGGTCGTATTTTGGAGCATCGTTGCCTAAATTACCTCAATCTTTGAGTATCTTATTTGACTATCAAAAGACTAACCTGCATCGTTTGTTAATTTCAACGAGGGTAGAACGGCATCGCTCACAGATGTCGAGTCAACACTTCTAGCGACTCTGGAACTCTGTCGATATTTCACTTGCAATGTTTCCATGCTATTGTAGCCAGCAGATAACAGATACGCTTGATACTCTGTGCCATAAGAAAATATATTAACCGTGGTAGTTTCCAAGAGGAAATAAAAACTGAAAAGGGGTAGGGTTGTCAAGAAACCGAGTTGATGATATAAAGTCTATAACAACACTTTATTTAGTGTTCCGTCCTAAATTTTACCTTCATTTTTGTTTGTTTGTTTGTTTATGTATTACTATTGAAACTCCATGGACAATAAAGGTCATGATGACAATCAATTACGTAACAGGAACATGGACAAAGTACCAGTTATAATAGCATATATACGACACACCGATTGTTATTCATCTATGTACGGTCATGGTGTATAGTCTTTTCTCTGATAGCGCTAAAAACGTGTTAGAATTCATTGCACTTAAAAATTTCATGAAACTTCAGGTGGTTTTTTTTTTTTTTTTTTTTTATAATATTTTTTATTTTATTTTATCAATAACAAAGACAAAGACTGGCAAAGACTGTTACAAAAGTCTAAACCAAAGGCAAAAAAGAAAAAACTACAGATACTGCAAGGACAATATTGAAAATGGATACATTCATTGTACAGAGCTGGTTTCATTTTCAGAGAGATAGGAGGAACTATGCGGCAAATTCCTTCCATTTGTCTTTATAAATAGACACTGTGTTCTTTCTTTTTGAAATAAAAAATTCTAGTCTTTGAATATGTCTGACTTTAATTCTCAATATCTGAAACGTTGGTGCTTCTTTTTTAAGTTTACAGTCATAAATATACTTTTTGTACACCAGTACTATGTTATTGAGTAAATCTGACCAATTTTTTTCACCCAAAATAATCTGTCTTTGTGTTGGATTGTTTGGACAATATAAAGTTGTGTGCCATAATTTGCACATATCATTCCATACACTTTTAACAATGTCACATTCCACAAACAAGTGAACAATTGTCTCAGGGACTAATTGACAAAAAGTGCATAGGTCTGAACTTACTAAATGGGACTTCATTTTAAAAAGCGATACATTTGTATAAATAATGTTGTGGTTAAGTCTCCATTGAAAATCACGAAGTGTACTACAGATAGTTACTTTGAAAGGCATTTGTATATAAACTTCCAATCTAAATCCTCTTGGAAAATTCTGATAAAGAAAAATTGACTTCTTGGACTGACAAAATAAGAATCAGATATCATATCTCGAAGCAATTTTGAAGAAGATTTTCTAAGTGAAAGCGACAAATTCTGACCATGTACCATAACAGCATTTTCAGGTCGCACACAAACTGCTTGATGAATTTTCAGGTATTTAGGTATAGCAGATATTAGCCCTTGCCACTGTAAAAAGTTAATTTTGTTTATCCCAAGATTTCTAAAGAAATTCCAGTCTTTAAAATTGCCTTCAGAGGTAAAAATATCTGCGATATAGAGAATTCCAAGTTTGTAGAAGTCATTTAAAAATATACTTTTCCCATTAATCAAAATATTTTTGTTATTCCATATTATTTCAAAAGGTGGGGTAAATCAATTTGTGAAAAGGAATTCCATAATTGTAATATTTCTTTCAAAAAAGGAGGACATTTTACACCAAGTGCCTTTAGTGAGTAAGTGCACTTAAAGATAAAAGGTCCACCAACTGGTTTCAAATAGTAATCAAAGACCAATTTCCAAGGATGGAAACGTGAGAAAAGATAGTGTTTGACCCAGGTCACTTTTAAAGCCTTTTGCAGAGCAACTATATCCAACATTCTGAGTCCACCTTGGCCTATGTCACCTATCATAGTGTCACGTGCTACTCTATCGTGACCCTTCCATATAAAGGAATAGATTTTAGAATTTAAAATTCTTAAATCTCTCTGATCAACATTGATGTGAGAGAAAATGTAGACAAACTTTGGAATAACAAGGGTCTTTACAATTTGCAACCTACCAATTAGAGAAAGGGAACGTCCTTTCCAACAGCTTAGAACATTTGATAACCCTTCAAATGGTGCACTCAAATTCATTTTATATGCAGCTACAGTATTATAAGAGAAAAAAACACCCACAATCTTAATAGGCGACATAGGCCATTTCACCCCGAACGGTCTATCCTTACAATGCTTTGATTTTCCTAACCACAGTGCTTCAGTTTTATCAAGATTCACATGTAAACCAGAAATCACAGAAAACTTTGTGAGGAGACAAAGGAGGTTATTTCGCTGACTGTACGTCACTGAGAAAACATGTTAAATCATCCGCATACGCTGAGCTCTTAATTTCTTGGTTCTCTACTAAAATACCATGAATGTTATCGTCATATTGCATTTTTACCAAAGAAGGTCCAAAGAAATAATAAAAAGAATTGGAGAGAGTGGGTCCCCTTGTCTAACTCCCCTAGTTAAATTGAAATATCTTGTAGAAAGACCCCTATTCATAACACAGCTAGACGGATTTTTATAGAAGGTATATACCCACTTCATAAGTGAAGGGCCAAAATTAAAAATTTCGAGGGATTTAAACATAAATTCCCATTCGAGGCTATCAAAAGCTTTTTGAAAATCAATTGCCAAGAGAATACCTTCAATATCTGTGTCTTTAGTAAAGTTCATAATACCATCAATTAAACGAATACATTGACCAATTGTTCTATTTTTTACAAAAGCTGTTTGAGCCATGCTGATAATACTATCTAGCACTTTATCCATCCTATTGGCAATACATCTAGCTGCTATTTTATAGTCAGTATTCAATAATGTAATAGGACGCCAATTAGAAATATATCTCTTGTCTTTCCCTTTTTTTTCAACTAAAGTAATGACCCCTTGTGATTGACTTGTTGACAATTGCTCTTTTTCATAAGCTTCATTTATAGAATTTATTACGTACTGTCCGAGTTGACTCCAGAAAGTTTGATAAAATTCGACTGTTAAACCATCGTTTCCAGGCGTCTTGTTTTTGTTCATATTTTGCAGAGCCAGAGTGGCCTCTTTTAAAGTAATTGGACCTTCACATAATAGCTTATCACTGGTTTTAAGACTAGGAATATGTTCTCTGACAAAAACAGCATCTCCTATTGACTCACCCCGTTCCTGAAGTCGAGTAGTGTAGAGCCTACAGTAAATGCTAAAAATATGAGTTTGGATTTCTGCAGAGGATGCCAGCAAATTATTAGAGGATGTCAGCACATTGTCAGAAGAAACAAAAAGCTGAGTTATAAGTGATTTTTGGCATTATAACGTTCGAGTCCCAAAAAATATTTGGAATTCTTTTCTCCAAATTCATACCAATCAGCACATGAACGGATGAAAGCACCCTCTGCAATATAGTCATATTCTATTTTTAGGGCTTCTTGAACAGTTTCCAATTTAGCAGGCAAGTCATTTGAGTTATTATTACAAATCTCAATGTCAATATCCCTAAGTTTAGATTCCAAAGAGCCAATTAACTCTCTCCGTTCTGTAGCTTTTCTTTTTGAAAACCGAATTGTGGTGTCCTAATTTTAAACTTGATATATTCCCAAGCCCCTTGCTTATCATCTGGATTGTGATACTCATTCACCCATTGTTGAATACTACTGCTGACAAGTCTAATATACTCAGAATCATAAAGTAAACTATTGTAAATTTCCAAAGAGAGGTTCCCAGTCGACACCGATTATCTGTAATAGAAATAGTGATTGCACTATGGTCTGATAACACATTTGGTATGATATCACAATAATTCACTGTTGTTTGTAGAGAGCCACTCACTAAAAAGTAATCCAATCTACTCTGAGTCAAGGAAGGACGTAATCGACGCCATGTATAACGTTTCACACAGGGGTTTCTGGTTCTCCATATATCAATTAGATCAAACTCCAACAAAATATCTCTAAAAATATTAGCGGAATTATTCCACATTCTTGATTTTAACCCTGACCTATCAAGCTCAGGATTTTGGACAAAATTGTGATCTCCACCCCAGATTATCTCACGTTCTGGATCTAGATGAAGATCCTTTAGCATGATGAATAAATTTTCCAAAAAGCTGGCATGAGAGTTCTCAAAATTTGGTCCATAAGTATTTACAAGGAGAAAGGGCTTGTTATTGATATCAATAGAAATAATAATAATTCTTCCTTCTGAATCACGGCTAACTTCATTGATAGTAAAATCTAGGTTTCTAATAATAGTAACAACTCCACGGCTACTAGAGGTGCCATGGGAGAAGATATAATGGCCTGGGAGAAATTTTGACCATCTTTTCTCATCCTCATGGGTTGAGTGCGCCTCCTGGATCATAATAATATTATATTGCGCCTCTTTCAGCCAGTCAAAAACCCTCCTACGCTTCCTCCCTTCCCCCAATCCTCTGACATTTAAACTTATTACTTTAACCATTTTCAGAAAATCTCCATGAAACAATTAACAAACTTCAGGTGGTTTTGTACATTTCGTCCAAGTGAAACTTGTAGCACACTCATCGTTTTAACCCTCTCCGGAGTAGGTGGCGTGAATATTGTTCCAAGAAGAGATATTCCCTTAAAGTAGTAAATGCCATGTGCTGCTACCCGTGTTATCCATTACCAACCGGGATTGGATTGGCAGAAAATGGTTTTTCCCTACAAGTTACTATAATTTGAAAATTGAAAACAATTACCAGTAGGTCATTTAAATACATTGCACATTGCATATTGTTTCAATTCATCATGTGCCTGGTTTGGACAAGGATTGTCCTTCTAGTTTAGAACTTTTGGCAGATGTTTAATATCTAATATATCTGATTGGTGAAATTTGTACCAGTACTGCCATTTGCTTTTAGTGGTTCAGGGTAGTTAAAATTAATTTTGTTAACAAAAAGATTTCTCACAGACATCCTAAAGTTTTCCCTGAGCAAATATGGACATTGAACCAGTTTCGAAGTCATATTGTCCGATTTAAACACATGTTCCTTGCCTGCAAGTAAATCTTGCAAATTTTATCACTTTGAATGGCAAAGCATTTCGAGACAGAGATTATATTTATGGTTTCATCAATTTACATACTACTTACCAATATTTGCGTATGTCAGATCGATGGTTAGATTGTATTGCCGGATGAAATAACTTACACCCTCATCAAATGTTTCCAAAGTCTCAAACACAGCAGCTGTACCCATGTCGACACCTTTGTTCTGTAAACATGGTTTAAAGGAAATTTACTTTTGATTGTACAGGGGTATGGGTTTGGGTCCTGCATTGGTCACTTTTCATTCGTCACTGAATACATTACAAAATTTCGTATGGTAAGTCATTTCAAATTTACACTTTTTTGGCTTTGCATCATTCCTATGATTGATCCTCACTACCAAAAACTGATTCGTAAGTTGTTGATTGTGCGCGAGACCCCTTTGAATGCTAAAGGATCCATAGGCTGAAAGGTTAGGTGATGAGTCTTACTCACCATCAAAGCTGAATAGAATGAAGGGTTGCCCCCATCTAAGAGACAGGATCGCGCACATTGAGCCAACTGATCCATTAGCTCAGTTGGTATAGCAACCGAAATGTATTCGGGGTTTTGGGTATATGTAAAAACAGTGTTTTCTGCCTCGAAATCGCTCTCAAACGAGCATTGCTACTATTTTTCATGGTCATCTTTATTCACTGAGGTGTACACATTTCACCCTTCAACATATCAATAGCAAGCAAGGCTGTATTGGATTCCAGCAATGGTTATTACCAAATTATGATTTTTGTTCATTTTAATTTGGAAAATTACTGATACAAAGAAGCAGCCCGAACAAATTGACCCCCTAGCAGTGATTTACCGACCATTGCCGATAGCATAAGCTTTCCTTTTGCTAATGTCTTTCTCCCCCTCGGAATCTACCATAATAGATAAACAGAAGCTGGATGTACAAATTAACGCCCCCAAGCTTAGTTTATTGACAGTTACCAAGGCATGTGCTTTATCAATACTTGTGTCATTCCCTTTTCCCGCAATCTAATATGAATGGATAAACAAAAGGCCTGTCATACTCACCCTATGTATATTTTGCCATCGTTTCTCGTTACGTTTGTCGAGCACGTCACTTGCAATTTTCACAAAATCCTATTGATACAAATACGCTACATTTTTAACTTTACGACGCAACGTAAATGTCCCAAAATATCAAATAGTAAGTATACCTTAAAATTCAACAGACGGCTAAGAACGGCCAAGAGTGTGTACAACATTATCATCAATCTCTGAAAAGAAGTGCGCTCAAAATTCCGATACAGTCAAAGCTTAAGCATAACAATGCTGAATAATCGCTTGATTATCTGTCGTGAGATGTCACCTTTTACGGTGTAGTTAACGTTTAAGGTTGTGGTTGGAGATTAATAATTATAAAAGTGTACATCACACCATATGTCTAGGACAGTTTTTGCAACATTTATTTTAAAATTTAAATGCACTGATCTACCGAGAAGAAACTATAATCACGTTGACTAAAGTAATGAGAGCAGATAGGCTAGTCTACACACATCCTACTAAGTCAATGCTTGAAGACAGTACACTCACAAAAGAGAATTCCATCTTGCTCTCGGTACTTCCTTTTAATGAAAATGGCATTTGCTGCAGAATCGAGTCAAGAATGACGATCAATTTCAGGAGATCGCCTCCTTGTAAAACTGCGTTTTCAATGGATATCAATTGTGCAGTTTTGTTGACAATTTCTCCTGCTTCATCACTGGTATTAATGCCTTTGATCTGTATGACATGTAAAATATAATTTGTTAATAACGCTGTAATAAAAATACAAGTAATTTGACCCGTTACTGTACAACTCATCATTGAAAATACCAACATATCACGACGCACTATTAACCAAATTTCGTGCAGTAATCCCTTTATCGTACATGTATACATGTACTTTTGGTACTGTTTTCGAAGTGACGTGCCGAAAAAAGCAATAAAATCGGCAAACGTCAACCTTGCTTGCTCCTCGCTGTACTCATACAAAGTTGGCAATCCCATAACTTGTTTACATTATTCCGTTGTTATAGGCCAATCCACTTCCGGGAGAGGATGCGACACACTACCAGAGCGAAAAGTTTAAACATTAAGATGTCATCACAGGTTTTCACAATTAAAAGGACGATTTTTGTTTAAGTTTGGTACGACGGTAGATGTAAAGCTTAGGCCAGATTGTGTAAAATGAATGGATTTCCGTGTTGTGAAAATAAACTCGGTCATTAACGAAAGTAAAGAGGCCCGCCGAAAATCGCATCAGGCAGTGCTCGATCGATTGGCCGGCACGCATGCAATGTTGATGTAGTAGCAGTATCGGTCAGTTCACCTCCAAGAATTATACATGTCCTTTGACGGCCACTATGCCGGATTTGTAATTTAAAAAAAAATACTTTGTTAACGGCCAAGAAAAAACTTGAAGGGGCTTCTGTGCCAGGCTGAGCGTCATAAGTCGTTCATTGTACATTTTGGTGCAGAACAAATAATCGTTTCAAAGGTACATTGTCTGTTCATATAGTTTTGTGACTGGCTTGGGGCCATCGGTCACAAAAGTCGAAGCACTAGAAACGCAAGTCCTTACTTTAGGGAGGGGATACGCCTACAACGTGTTCAAAAATGTGAGTGTTCAAAAGTGGAATCCGCATGCTATTACTTCCCGATGTTCATACCAGTTTTAATTGTGAACATATAAAAAGGTAAAAGGTACCGTGGTTTCATCATGCTTTTTTATGATGAGATGATGTCGCTTTTGTTTAAAAAATGGCAGATAAACCATTTACCTACTATAAATACATCTATCAGAAGATCTAAATAACTAAAGAAATAAACAGCTCAAACTAGTGGTATTATATATCTTTGAGCATTCAAATCCAACAATGTGACATTTTTTTGCATTCCAATGACAGACTACAGGATTTACAATACGAAACGTTCCGCAGAAACTGCTTAGAATCTCTAAAATTTCAAAAGCAGTACTCTTGCCTCCCGGAATGACACAATAATTAGAATTATGCTTGTAGTGTGACTATTCTTTTGGTCATTTTAGTCACACTTCACCAATGGCAGTAGTTTTGAGTTTGTAAGTTGACGTTTCTTGAAATGCTTACCTCCTTCTCGATGTCGTCATATGTCTTGGTCGTACAAAATGTTGTATCTGGTTCCACCCATTCTCCAGAAACACTGCACTCTCGCATGACGACTCCTTCGTAAAAATATTTAAAAGTTTTTCACTTACACAAAATATGGGACATTTGTATGTTGTTAATACCATCTAATGCAAGTTACGAGATGCAAAGTTCTATGCAAATGAGAACAAGTGTTGCGAAGTGTAGCGAAGTTCAATCAACACTACAATAGAAAGTTGAATGGTTTAAAGCCTACTCTCTAGGTTTTACTACGTTTCCACTTTGACTTCGTCTCGTTGGCGGGCTTGCTCAAAAACGCGCGCCGCAGGAAATTAGAACGAAAAATGTCAAATTACTGATTGTAGAACAGAGTCGAGGTGAAAGAAATGCAGAAAACTTTATCCATGAAGAAATCCTCAAAATTTTTATACGGGAAAACGTCGAAAATCGACTGGGGCTGAGACACTTCCGGCAGCTAGCGGTTGCGTTCGATCGGTGGATCTGTCCGGCCAGATCGCGATCTCGGCGAAAACATGCCCAGGTGAGGAAACATTACAACGGGAGCACACGTAATTTTAAACTTTTATTACATATATGGTAACGCGATTGGTTCTTGCCTTAACCCTCATTACATAAACGGTACGCGATTGGTTGTTGCCTTCTATGCTATATTGAGGGATAACCAGGACTGCTTATCCTTTTGTTGAACAAATATCTCTTACTTCCTAATGATATGATATTTAGAATTTTTATCGGCAAATAAGAAAGCAACCGACAAGCGGTAGTCTGAAAACAAATTACCGGACACGTGCTTAAAATTTCAGACAACAGTTGTCTATATTTCTTCGGCGGAACCAAATAGATATCGTACTACATACCGTTTGAGCCAGGGCGACATTTATTCTGAGCAGAACAATTAGCTGCAGTCGTAGACCAAGTCACGTCGTTAACAGGGTCATACTCCGAGTTACAAAATATATTTTCTCCATCTGAAAAAGAGTGGGAATTATTCCACAGTCAGACAATTGATGTTGCTGCCCATGCTATTTAGACGAGCTCACTATGGCTTTTGAAAGTGAAATAGAAATTATCGATGTGATAATATTTTGGATGTCTTAAAATTGGGTTCATACACTTTTTCTATCGACGTCTTTCATTACCCCACCAAATTTCTTCAGTAGGAATTGTCGAGGCGCAGGAAGGTATGTTTTAATGAGAGCAAAGGCCAAGGACTAAGAAGAGTTCGGGAAGAGTGTTCGCCCTCTTGTTCAACAACATTGAGTCATCATATTGAATCAACATTGAATCATCATATTAATTATGATCACCTTTTCATTACATGAAATCTAAGATCCTAGGAGCTGATATATTATCTTAAGATCTGAACTATTCCATCAAGTATAATCAAACCCCATGGGAAATAGATGCAGATATGCATGATTGTATCTACCGGGCATAAAGCACAAGACACTCTGAAGTGTGATTGAGTTTGTACGGAAGACCGGTGATGTCATTAATATATAAATATGATAAAAAGACCTTTTATATGCATACGAAAGAATTAATGTCTTATTCTTTAACTTGTGAAATTACTCGGCGTTGACACAAAGGTCTGTAATTGGTGTGCAAAAAGTACTGTATTAGAGTATAACAGCTCGTATGTCCGTTGGCTTTTGACATGGACCTCTTTCAACACGAAGTATGGAAAGATCATCTGAATGAAAGACTGCATTTGGAAATTTTGAAACACCCACCAGGAACCCCTTTAAATCAACAGAACTCTTTTCGACATTCTTTCTGCACTTTCATATACGACCAAGACAAGGCGAATTTTATAAGAAAGTAATAAAATGTGTTTACCACCGCATTCAGTTTTGAAAACTTCTGGAATGCAGCCATGGTCACCATTCCTTTTGTAATCGGGTATGCATCTGCATTCATATCCGCCATCGTCGTTATTGAAGCAAACTTCATTTCTATTCTCAAAGTCACAGTCATGGGTTCCCTCTGCGCATTCGTCGATATCTGAAGCGGACAAAATAATTGATCAGCACAAAACAAATACTTAAAGTTCCTAGAACAATCATTGAATGTGGCAAGGCTTTACTGATAGCATCAATATACTATTAGGTTATCCGCTTTTGAGCCAAACACTAATGCTACCCATAGTCTATCAGGCAAATAAATGTGCAATGTCTATTCTTCCTCTTTAATTTATGTGCACTTAAACATTGTTCTCTCTCTCTCTCTCTCTCTCTCTCTCTCTCTCTCTCTCTCTCTCTCTCTCTCTCTCTCTCTCTCTCTCTCTCGTACATCATTGGTGACACAGAAACAGCCTTGTACGACGAACTTTTAAGTGCACTCAAAATACAAATCGAAACAGTATATGCATTTACAACATGGTACACATTCCCGATTTACAAAGTTGGATAAGGTTTGGTGTCAAAAAGAAAATGTCAGAGACACAAACACATGAACTTAAACAGGTTGCAATATGGATCAAAATTGTCGATTTTTTTTCGTAAAACTTGAGCAAATAGACCATACTACGTTGAAGTACTCTTCTTAGCTAAGCCTCTTACCAATCCCGGCATTCAAACACGTTCATTTTGATACGTTGCGGCCGCCTAGAAAAACTGTTTTGTAAACAAACTTTCAAAACAAAAACATTGGCGTTTCTACTGCGCACGTGACAAGTACCACCAAGAGTGATGACGTCTCAATAGAGTGCACGTTGGAGGGGCGATGTTGACACGATGACAGAACTGGACATACATAATGATAATTTATTGTAAATTTTGCGTTTGCCTAACTTTGGTGGCATCACAGTCTTTCAGAAATATAAGTATGTCGATATGATAAAGTGCAGCTCGACAAAAGATCGTGTAATTGATTTTTCTCACCGATATACACGTATGTCAGTGCCGCGCCGTGAGCACCTACTGTGTACGTTCGATCGATCGAGCGTCCAGACCACGTACACCGATCTGGTTGTGTTCACCGCGTACCTGACAGCGTTTCCGCAATCCTCTCCCCGTTGTATGTTGTTACATTTTTCATGTTAAAATGCGAGGTACTGGAGGTATCTGCACACTATATTTATTTGAAAGCTTTGCCCACTTCAGCATACGGTATCATCCACCACTGCAGAAGTTCGGCAGCTGTCTTGCCCCTCAGACTGGTCTTGCATGGCCATGTCAGCGCGTCGATCGACGCGTCGTAAATAAGACCATGCCATTAATGATGGAGACTGCAGTTTTTCTTTGTTTCCGAAAAATGCGTATTTGACCTGAAGGATATAGATTATCAATGAATGCTAACAGATCTAAGTTATTTCCTTGCGGAGGGACTAGGGGCGTGCGGGGGACTACGGCCCGGTTCATCACATTACAAATCGTTGCCCGAGGAAACATCGCTGGCTAGCGAAGTTGATCATCACACAGTGGCGACGTTGGTGTTTTCGCGAGAAACTGTAGACACAGTCTGCCTCCTCGACGTGGTGCAGTAGTCGCGTGTTACTCTTTTTTCTGGTTCCATCTTTCGATCTGACAAAACAATATTAACAAAGTTTATTTTGCCGACATTTTTGGCTAATTTCTTCCATTTTTACCAGGCTGAATCAGTAAGCAGAGACCCAGGGCGCGGGCAGAGACCTGACCGCTTTCCCGTTGGAAGGCTAGCTGGGCACGTTGACACGATGTTGCTATTTCGCAAACCGTTACCATGCACCAAATGCGCATGCGTATATATTCAAATAGTAAAAATGACGTTTCAAATTCTGTGCTTTACTCTCGCAATCAGTACGTACCAAAACAGCAATTTATTCGGTAATTAAATCAATTTACTCAAATTAGAGCCATCCCCGTGTTCCTGTTAATGGTCGAATCTGCAAATGAAACTGTCATGGATTTTTCTATAGGGGTGCCTAAAGTTAAATCTTCGAAATTTGAACGTCAATTCTGATCCATATTGCAACTTTAAACGTAGGGTTCAGTGATTCATTTCAATGACAGCAGCAAACACAGTTGTCAGCCCACTGCAAACAAAGTGAATATGATATACAAGAAAAAATTAATAACTAAATCAAGCGAATGGAAATCAAATTGCCACACTGAATCATGTGAAAGTTCACAAGGATCAACACCAACATCCTTTTGTCTCAACGTCTGAGCATTTTATACACGTGGTTTCGCTACCAAGTCTGCAATAGAGCCGTCAAACCTAAACAGTAAGCAGTTTCAATTTCTGTTCAGTCACAAACGAACGCCATTCTATGTCTGAAGTGCAAAATCCAACGATCAGCATTGCCATCACATTTTTGTAATCTACAAAGATTCTTCTTCTCGTCCCTATTTAACCTCAATAATATATATCTCAGACATGCACGAAAGTTACTGCTTGAATATCAATAAGGACAACCAGATAGTGGAGATTATGTAAGATTCAAAGTTCATTAATCAGAGGCATGTCTAAGGAACGCGCTTAATGGTAAACGCAAACATGCTGAAATGTATTCCTTTTAAAGGTATTTTGATGTTTTCCAGTGACGCGTTCTTCTTCTCTGTCACATCTTTTGTAGACATTAATATATTTGCTTTAGGAACGTTACCCCGAAAGTGATGTGCAGTTCAATATTGTAGTATAGTACACATAATTGGCCAAACCTATGCAATCGGGGATTTCGTGGTCTAAGGTTCCATCATTGCAGATCAAGGTAACATTGGCTGTAGGTGTGAATCCATCATCACAAGTAATGAAACCAGAATCGCCATGCAACATGTATAACAGTGGTTCACTATATTCCTCTTCAGGTGGTTCGTACAGAAGGCAAGGATCTGTTAAGAAATTAATATTGTTTTTCTCATTTTGCAAAGGTGACATTTTCTATAAAAGCTCCAGTATTTGTTGCCAAGAAAAATAAACATTATATAAGCGATTTTGGAAAGGGTTATCGAGCATTGTGAGAAAATGTTAGTTGATGGCAAAATATTAACCAAATAGTGATTTGCAATGCTCCTTAAAAATAAGGAATCGTTCAAATACGTAGCATTTGATTTAAATTAAATATGGGTGGATTACAGTCTTAGAAAATTGTTATTGACGATACTGATGGCAACCGGCTACTACATACACCTGCCTTCAATGATGACAACTTTCTGCCGTCCCTTTTTGATTTATACAACGGCGCGATTATTTACTAAATGAGTCTCGTGATAGGGCTAATTGTGATTGATTCAGGTGTCTTTGGGATCTGCTTACGAGAAGTAAACAAATGACCCAATCATGTGACTTGCTCGATATTTGGAGATTGCGTTATTGGTCTCTCAGACGTTACTATTTCAACCCGAGGAAAAGGATGGAACTGCCGAGAGATACTTGAAACGGAGTTTGAGGTTAGAAGAGGAAGTATTTTTTCCTCCTAGTGTTCGCTGTCTTTGAGAGCAAAACACTATAATTGATATGAAATTTGTATGTGTTTTGCAACTTAGAAAAAAGCTTGTTGAGAAGGATACCGACTTTTTCATACTTTTTCATTAAACGTTTACATCTTTATCAACTAATTAACTTCTTCATTTTTGTTCCTTCAAAAGATCCCTGACCCAGCATCTTCTTTTCGTGTATTCAGTGATCACTGCGTAAAACGTTGTTCCAAATGGCATACAATATTTATAACAAAAATAGAAAGTAATTGTGTTTAAGAGAATACCTAGTTTCTATCGGTCAATGATTAATGCATCGATATTAAGTTAAATCTTCCATAAATATTTTACCATTTTTCTTTAAACAAATCTTGATCGAATAATCATATCGTTACATATTTTATCGACGGTATACATTTTAATAAGGCTGCCAACGTGGCTTACATAATGTGCTCCAGATGTTCTAATTTCTAGTGTATGTCCGTTGTACTCGCGTTTCCACAAACTGCGCACTTCACTCGGCTAAGGGAAAAATAGACCAGTCATTTTTCGAGCTGGAGTTGTTTTTAGATTTTTTCATAAAAGAAGTCTATGTTCTGTGAACAAGACGCACACTGATTTCCATTAACAGTTTTGGGCGTTCATGCAATTTCGGCTAATATCGTTCATACCAGTATTGTCATGACCACTTTGGTCATTATGTACACGGGTATACCAATATGATATGTTAGTTAGAACACGATTGGAACTAATTTTGGATAATCGGATTTTTATATTTTTCAAATTTTTCAAAAGTATTAGGTGCCGTATAGCTGAATGTTACAATATTGAATATTACTTGTAAAAATAAGTGTATAATGTAAAAAGAAAAGCAGATAATATTATATTTGTAGATCAAATCGGCATTACTTCACCAACCAATTATCCCAAATTAGTTCCAATCGTGTTTTAGAATAACCTTTATTATGTGTTGAAGTCTGTCTTGCCAGTTGTTGGCGGCACTTCTTTTCTTAACGTCCACCGCAGCAACCTACACCTTTCAATGGTAGTGTAGGGTCGGAGGTCGCGAAGCACTGGAACGCCAGAAATTGGCTGAATCTTTTATTGTACTTAACATTAAGAAATTTGTTAGTTTAATTCGCAGTAACTTGAATAAATGCAAGATATCCTATCATGTTGACATGCAGCAGGCTTTGTAGTTTTGGTTTTTTTCTTATCTGTACGTTGTGTTTTTAAAATGATGCTGTTGTTGTTTTTTAATATCCAGAAGTGAAGTCTGACAGAAACTCACGATAAACGCTGACATCAAAGAAACAGCTGTGGATTTCATTGTCATTTTCATCCATGAATATGTAATTGACGGATGTTGAACCATGACCGAAGCTGTCCCCTGGCTCGGACGATGAAATCACACTTATGCCATCAAACATTGATACATTCGGGGTTGTCCAAAACACGGGCACGTGTTGAAAGTCGGGAGGTATAAAGCTGGTCTCTATGCTCTCAGGACATTCTCCAAGACGCATCTCTGTGTACAGTAATGAAAAGGCCAATATCAAGGTAAATATACTTCAAACTGTAAATTAAAAAAAATGTACAGTTAGTTTTGTACCTCTTATGATAGTTATCATACGTTATTTGCCGTCAGTGAGCATGTCATTTCAACAATTACACTTGACTACACTTGGAAAACTATATTGATTTCATTTTTTTGCGTTCATGTTGCACCATGAACGAGTTCTGGCAGTAAACGTATGTGCCAATCAAAGAAGTCAAATCACTTTAAAATCTCCGTACAAATGATTCTATTACTATTTCGTACAATCCGTAGTAAAACTGAAAGATTCACTGATACCGGCAACGTTCTTATACATTTTTCACAAAAAGAAACTAAGTTATTGTTGTTCATTGTGAAAAAGATGCTTTACAATAAACATCAAACAGGAATTGAATCAGTACCCACCATTCACTGTAATGGTAAAGTGACAAGAAGCCTCGTTGTCAGCTTTATCCCTGAATGTACAATCTACTGGTGTATCACCTATCCCGAAATCGCTGCTCTCTTGAGGTGTACAGCTTTTGCTTATATCAGAATTCGTGTCCACATTGTCCCTTATGGCGATCCTGGCGTAATTATCAATCCTAACAACTGCCCCTGGCAAAGCTGACCTTGTTATATCTGTACATGTGACATTAGGAGCCTCATCGTCTGCAAACCATAATCATAAAGTATTATTACGTATCCGTCATGTATGAATGCCAACGCTTAACACGACAGATATTGTTTTCACACCCCTGTCCTTCATCAATTTGCTGATCACAATTACAAAAGTAAAGTAAGCAACAAACAGCAAAAGTCTCCTCTGCCTTACAGTCGACATTGCCGTTGCCGATATTTTCTTTACTGTATGTGTCATTATGATTCATGTCAAAATTATCAGTCATCAAAGAAGACAAGTACGGGGGAAATGACTACAAGTTTAAAGCACATAAATGATGAATATTGTCAATCAATCATGAATGTGCGTTTTAAACAACACTGGTTAAGCTCAATGAATTATTCTAGTATTTGTGTAGGTGTCTAACCTTGCCTGTAAGATTATCTTATAATTGTACTTGTGTTCAGCTGTGGATGGATTTTGTTGGAATTTCATTGACGCTTTCTGCGTCAAGGCACAATTGTGATTGGTCATTCGCGACATTCCGATCGTACATTTCTAATTTGGAAGTAAAAGTTTAATGCACACGTACGGTACAAGGAAATTCATGAGTTTCTTACGTTGCGTTTTCTATCATGTGCTCTTTAAACAGATTTCCTAGACTGTGATATGTGGCAGAGAAATCAACAGCTATTGGAAAATTCCATCGCGTTTCGGAAAACCAGCTTTTTATCAATGCTTCAGTATCATATCATCTTCGACAAAACAATGTTATTTTCATTTAAGTCATCAGAATGCTGAGAGTATTCTACTACATTGGCTATAGTGTAAGAGTATTAGTTTGCACTGTCTAAAAAACCTTGCCGTCACAACGTTCAAGTTAAGTATAAACTGGTTACCAAACTCTGTTGATACCATGTTGATACCCAAACACATTTTCCGAAAGCTGTTAATTGTAGACGGTTTCAACATAATAACTGTTCTCCGGTAAGCTTCACTAATTCATGTAAGGCTTTCGAACGTATTCGGTTCTTAAAATCTATAACATAGCCTTCGGTATATCTGAATATTGATAATCATAGTTCTCTCCAAGCCAATTATTTCTTTGCATTTGACTCACACACATTCAATACATTATGCCAAACATGGTTTGCAAGCGGGAAAAGGGATACTTTTTCATCTGTTACAGGGAACTTATTAAGTATAGCAAATTAGGATTTTTAAAATATATTGTAAATTGTCCATCAAAATGAGGCTATGACCTCTACTATGACCTCGATCCAGGCTGCTGCAAACGATGAGCATAAACTGATATTGTGTTCAGCATAAAACAGCTACCCCACTAAAACTCGATTTTCTGTTGACTTCTATCACAATGTTTGTTTAATTATTTATCTAAAGCTACAGTTCGGAATATTAGTGCTCTGAACTTTACAGAAGCGGGTGCTTTTTCCATATTTTGTTTTTTATATAAAGGATTAACCAAAAACTGTAGAGCATCGTTTTGAAAAATATACCTTGTAAATATTCTTCATGTGAAGATATTTACCGTAATTCTCAAACTGTCTTACATATCAGTTGCCATTCTACAAACAAACAGAATTCTTAGAATAAGCCATTAATTCAAGCTCTTTTCTTCGTGTACTCCTTTGAATCGCGAGTGAAATATAAATGACACACTGTTAGCTGTCCTGTAGGTATGTGATACAATACATGTGTAACATCAGCATATGAAGATGTGACTATTTTAATAGCCTTTATGATTTGCAAGTTAAGTAAATATGATAATGTAATTGAAGGAACTTTTATTTGACCTTTCTTATGTTCATCAAAAATTCCGAGCAAAATTGAGCATTGTTGTACTTTGGTCTTGAATTCTCATGAATAAATTTCCCAAAAGTAATGCACGTTTACTTCAACAGCGTATTAGGTAACTCGTAAATTGCAAGCATTGTTTATGTCCACGAGATAGAGAAATGTGGTGTCCTGGACAAGAATCTTCAACTCCGGGTAACATGAGTTGACCCTGATGCCATCTTAATATCAAGAGAATAAGCGACGACAGAACTGTACGGATATACAATGTAAAATGCTTTAGAGTCAGCTCAGGTCAGTATATCACCTGTAGAGTCCCATCATGCATCTTTGTGACATATTCTGTGTACTTAAAGAGCCCTGAATCATATATCGTCCGAATAATATTACCATTAGGATAATCACTTTAATAGTATGCAGACTATTTACTAATTTTATGGAGGGCTTAGTCGACAGAAAATGCAAGCAAAGGAATATGACAGGCATTGTCACCTTTGTCAATTTGACATACATTCATGACAAGATTTCATACACAAGAAATCACGAAAAACAACTGCAGCTGAATACTGAAACTAAAGAACGGTTTATATCATCCATTTTTTAACATTACTGCCGAAGTCAAAGGTGGCAAACATGAACATTGTAGATTGTGCATGGTTTCAGATATCATTATCAACGACAAATGTCAAAATTAAAGAAATGTCAACACCATCAACGATAAAGATTTTTACACGAAACTACACTCTATCTTGAAACCTGTCGATGACACAGATATGTTTCATTGATGAAAATTTGTATAGTAAAATGCCAACGTACCGTTGATAGTTACAAAAAATTCGCACGTTGAATTGTTTCCAGACGTGTCGATGAATCTACAGCTAACGCCAGTATCTCCCACGTAGAAGGTATCGTTGAATAATGATGAACATTCATAAACTATGAGATTTTCCGGGTCTACATTGTCTGTGACGACAACCCGAATGAATCTATGGAGGAGTAGTTGACACCAGGAAGGGTCGTTCCTATAACGTCATCACACGTTGGAGTTGGCGGCTCGGCATCTGATGACAATACAAGTAATAAAATATATTTTGTACACATGATTCTTTGGTTTTAACCAGTGACAGTCAACTTAATAGATTCCGTTTCATAAAAAACTGTGATTATGTTTGTATGTTCTTGGCATTAAGTGTAAATTAGCAAAAACGCGATAAATTAATATACTTTCAGATTGTTCTCCGTCAACGGCCGGCCGAAACAAAGTTAAAGAGAATATATAGGAAAGCCAAGTGTTATAATCAACGCTTGATATCTGTGACTTCGTCAGTATCTACCATGGGTCACACATTACGATTTATTTGCCACGATATTGTCGTGTTTACGCCTGGTATGACGTGTACCTCATTTCATGACGGTCTCACACTCTGTCGATTAAGTGTACGAAATCCTCGAGCAAGTTAACACCCCCAAGATTAAAAATTTTCTCTGCCGTTTTGTAACTTTAGGCGTTTAGTTGACAAGTTTTGAAGCATACAAATTTCTATGGTCTTAGAACAACATTTGTGTCTAGCGGTCATTGTAGAACAATAAATTAAATAATGCAGCAGTTGGTTGCAGATTCAAATGTTGAAGTAGTTTGATACAATTCAACATTTACAAGTATTTTAAAAAGTAAAATGTCTTCATTTTATAGTGATTTATTCCTAGAGCGTTTATTTGGTTTAAACAATGGACTTGAGATAGTTTCAGTATAATTGAAGCCATGTGTATAAATAGGGTTTCTATACTCTTTACTTGACTCAGTTAAGGACATACCTTGCTCAATTACTTTCCTACAAATTGTCATGCTTCTGTTCAATGACAAAAATATCAGCATCGCTCTATTTGAGCGGGGAAAAGTTCCAGTTGAAAACGAGGAGAAATTGAATTTATTTCGTTGAGGCTATGTAATAGACGAGGAGATCTGGGTAGGTTCGTATGATAAACTTTCAAAATTGATAATAAATCTTTAATTCAGAACTCTCAGTATTGATTTCCCAGCATTTTTTGAGGAATTACATCAGTCAGCTATCGATCAATTAGTACAATTTTAAATTGATATAAATTCACATCCTACTGTGTATTATCGAACCACATAATAAAATATATTGATTCAGAGTTATGTATGTATGTATGCATGTATGTATGTATGTATGTATGTATGTATGTATGTATGTATGTATGTATGTATGTATGTATGTATGTATGTATGTATGTATGTATGTATGTATGTATGTATGTATGTATGTATGTATGTGTTTACGTACGACCGCTCAGGTTAGCCTGTTTAATATTTAATAGGTGGTATCACTCATTTTCCAGTTTTGAAGCCCTAACAAATAGTTTGAAGTGTATTATCTGTCAATGTCACTGAACACTTTGCTGCTGTAATTATTTTTCATGGTCGAAGTTAAGGACTATCTGATATTTCATATCATGTTCAATATATCTGTAGAGACCGGAAGGCAACAAAGGACTTAATAGAAAAGTGATAGTAATTCAAGCCTATTACACAAAATTAAGCCTAATTAATTATCCATATACCAGCATAGACTTCAACTTCACAAATCCTTAGCGGGTATATCTCTTGGTCCTGTTCAATACTAATGTATCGAGCAAATGTAAAGTCACACTCAAATACGAGATGTTCTTGCGTTATTTCCTCTAGTAACACAGGATTCCCACATGCTGAGTTGACTCCAAACTCCGCCGAATTTCCGGCACGTACTGTTGCACCATACGTCATCAGTGATGGTTTATCTGCACGGAGATAACAGATTGTATGAATTAATGTGTGGTTCTTGAGAGAGAATGTACACATGCCTGAAAAAAGCTTCATAGCCCTTCATCGATTATTGGTACTTAAAAAATCCAGATAAATTGAGAAACCCACCAGATGTGTGAAGGATAATCTTGGATCGCACACAATGCTAACATCGGGAAGGTGAATATAATGGTCCTTATGATTTGTGAGCAACATAAATATGATTTAAGATGTAATTTGATCACAGAAACATAACGGAGGAAGTTGTATTTGACCTTTCTTATGTTCATCACAACATCCTAGCAAAATTCAGCGTAGTTGGACTTTGACCTTGAATGCTCATTGAAAAACTTTGCCAAACGTAATGCACGTTTACTTCAACAGCGTAACCGATCACTCGTAAATTGCGAGCATTGGTTCCAGTCTGCGAAATAGAGAAACAGTTCAGGTCAACAGTGTTTTCTCTGCATGTTCATTGAAAGGGGCACTTTCTTCCCCAGTCATCAAAATTAGGGGCAGAGTTCACATTTTAGGGGGCAGTCACTTTTGATGTTGATTTTGCCTTCCATGAAGGGCTTCCTCGAAATCATTATGATCGTCACTTAGTTCAGTTGCGTCGTCTATTTCGCATGCAGCAACCGTATTAACACCGACATCATGAATTTTGCTGCTTGTGATGTGCTCGGCCGATCTCTATATTCTGTCGATTTATCAAACACAAGTTTCTCCGCCTCAGGATTTGACACATTTGTTCCCTTGGACACAATACTGTCCGAATTGTTTTAAATGAGAAACCGAGCAGATGTGAGAGGGTTAGTCTTGGATCGCACATAATTCTTACATTGAGAAGGTATATGGCTGTTTTTCAAACCTTTGTGTGGAAATAATGTAACCAAAAGAGCTTTGATTCTTTAGCAATCAACTTCAAAATGATGCATGTGGAATTTTATACGACAGCAGTAATTTTCTACATCATGTAACCATGGCTTTAGAAAGCATATTCTATTCACCGTATGATGTAATAATGCCAATGATTACTGAAAGTACAGACTATTATCACTGAGCGATATCATTTCTAAACACGTATTACCTGGTCATGAGGGCTATAGCGCCCGTTCAATACCCCGAGGGACCATGCCTTAGGAAAACCACATCGCTATTCCTCGAGGCCGTAGGTCGAGGGGTATAGCGATATGTTTCCGGCAGGGCAAGGCAACGAGGGAAAATAAACGGCTGTTATAGCCCGAATAAAGGCCAGGTTAAGGGTATCTTAAAGAGGCACTCCCACTTGGTAACATTTTTAAAACACATTTTTTTTTATGCCAACGGTCAATATTTGACATGGCGACTGCGAGATATCGATAAAAACATGTCCTCAAAAAAGTTAAAGTTTGAATTCCGGTGGCCCATCTGAATTCAGCTTCCGAACATGGAACGTTCGGCACTGGGGCCATTGTCAACTAAGCTATGGAGTACGAGTCTACGCTGACGCTGCTGTACGCCAGAGCAGTACCACTCGCGTCGGTGAGCGGTCATGTCCCATGGGAGAAAGTCGAGTCCTACCGACTTGGCAAAAAAACGAAAAACAAAGTTTGCTGATTCCAACAGAATTCGCATAGGTGACTAGCACAGATAGGTGCGGTTGATACATAGTATGCATAGTGGCCGCCGCGTGGTATGCGCGCATACCACACGCGGCGGCCGCTATGTATCGAACCACGCGTAACTGTGTGGCAGACGACAAAATGTAGTCATCAGAGGCAACTAATATTTTACACGTAAAAACTGATATCTATGTGGTATTGTTTAAAAATTTAATACAACTGATTGAGAATAATGAAAACGACAAAAACTAAGGAGAAGTTTTAAAAAAGAATTACCAGAGGTAAAGGCATTGATAATGATGTATATAAAGTCATCGCAGTAGGAGGTAATTTAATTGCGTCATTCGAACGTTTTTGGACTCCTTAGAATATCATCAATCAGCACAACAACACACTTTCGGGGGATTTCGGGTCATAACCAGAAGCGATCGTAAAACTTCGGGATGTGACAAATATGCTCGGGAAATGGCATGTTTTTATCAATATCTCGCGATTCGCGCGGAGTCGCCACAGTCAAATATCGACCGTTGGCATAAAAAACGTGTGTTTTAAAAATGTTACCAAGTGGGAGTGCCTCTTTAATACACCACATGCTGATGCTCCTATGTTGTTGTTTTAAATGTGCTTTGATGTATTGGTACTGAAACAATATTATGAGAAGTTCACTTGGCGATTCTCCACAGCGAGAACAGTTGTGTCGATTTTTTCACAAAAAAGAAGTTAATGTTCTTCCTTGGTTGCACTACAATCTTTGTCGTCGATGAGCTGTACAAGTTCCTACGCAGTTGGAATGGAAAACGTTGCTGCTTTAGTCAGAGGCTCGTTGGTCATCCCCCGAGCTCTTCACGTTCTAGATAATCGCCCGCCATTGTATCAAAACTGCATATACACTAAGCGTATCGTCATGTGACCGATTACGTTTTGAAACTATGTCCCTATGGAAATAGCTTTTGGAAAAAGTGCCCTCTTATTTCATGTTTTTTCCAGCCAGTAGGGACTAGTCGTATCTATTTTCTCGCCACGTGACGTGTTCAGACGAATTGCGACGTGGAATGAGCATGTTGCGTGTTATAAAATAAAATAAAATGATATAACTGTACCTTTTCAGGTACTGAAGGACATTAATTATAGAAATAACGGGCGACGCGCTGACCATTAACGTTTATTTGTGGGCAAGGGCGAGAGGAAAGCCAAAAATTAACGGACGAGGCTTGCCGAGCCCGTTAATTTGGCTTTCCTCGAGCCCGCGCCCACCATAAACGTTAATGGTGAGAGCGGAGTCTGTTATTTCCATTATATTATCAGCGAACCCAAGAAAACCGTCAAAATTTCCGAAATTTCCGGAGCGAACGACAACTGGGCCCCAGAAACTGAGCAATACGCGACGCACTGTCACGCGCTATGAAAAATTGGCAAATCCGGAAATGTTTTCAGAAAAAAAGTATCTCAACTTGACCTGCAAGTGCTCCATTTTATTTTGTGATTGATGATGATTTACGTTTGAGCTATAAAGTTACGATACTTTGAGTTGTTAATCTTATTATTCATATTCACGGGCATGTAAACGAACCATCACTGTGTATTTGTGGTCAGTCACGTGGTTCAGCTCGACCATCAAAATGCGACGGGCAGGGCATGGTAATATAATATAGAATATCACACCCCAAGGACCTGGGATTAGATTTTGCAGATGAGTTTGGGATGATTCGTCTCAAACGAGCCGCAGACGAGTGTTAGACAAATTATCCCAAACGTGTATGAGAAATCTGATCCCAGGTTCTTGGTGTGTGAGATTCTTTTTCTAACATGACCAGTGAGTTAAGTTCACACTCAAAACAATGAATGATTATTTCAAGTGTCAGTGACTATTCTACTTCATGGCCATTATTATATTCTGCGTCACTATTTAGTCCCAAAATTGTTTCAGGTCTCTAGCTATGCTCACCGATGGAGTATTGGCAATATCGCAATGTTCTCTTACTTCTTTCAAATACTCTTTGAATAGATATTTGGAAAATTCGACCGCTTCTCTGAGTTTGTCTACGACGACGTACAACGCGTTACAAAATCGTGACAATGCTGTCGTCTGCCACTACATTGTATGACTGCTTACAATTACTTTGTAGTTCCGGTCCATGTGCCTACTCATCTCGCAAGTGGAGCGAAAAGCTGTTTATTATCCAATCAGATCTAATCAGTGTAATACTTTTGTGTATACGCATTTACACACAGTGTGCGAGGATTTCGTTGAGTGTGGGATTTCGCCACACTCCTAGTGGCTAGGAATGTGAGAATAAAATAATCGCACGTCCAAATGAACTGAGATGAAATGTCACAATTTCAGTCTCACAATCGCCTCCTGGCTCGTGTGAGACAGAAAGTCCCAAACTCGTGTGAGACATTCCATCCTAGTCCATTTGGTTGTCGGATGCCATTATGTCCAATTATGTTATTTTATTATGTTGGACGCAGTTTTCGTATTGTGTGTAACGGACTAATATGTCCATATACCCGGTCGTTGACAAGTTTTACATTGTACGTGTCAGTTATACGATCGTGTTTTTCTCTAATATTTACTGTGTTGTTTGTTGCTAAATTTGTGCATTATCTCTGGTCAATAATACATTTAACACGCCTTTATTATGTTATAGTTAGTTATTTGTTTCCTCAGCCATTTAGCTAACGGTTTTAGTGTTAGTGTTGTTTGCGTCGATGTAACATGTTAGTTTTCGCATGTATCACGACATTTCTGTTTTTCTTCTGTTTCTGCATCATCCTATGCTTTTCCGACATTCATTACATCGTTTTATGTTCGGAATCGTTGTGTGTTTGAGTACTTGTTGAGGTTTGGCATAGTCTTGATGTGGTAATTCTCCAACTTGAACTCCTGTTGGCCTTAAAACACGTATGGTTTGTTGTCTTTGTTTGGCTAACATCATCCACTTATAAAGTTGTTCGGAAACGGATTGAACGTTGTCTTTCCTTTTACCAGTATTCAGGACACTGATACTAAATAATTCATATCCCCGGGCGAAGAAACTGACCAGTCACTTACCCTGTTTTTTCTCGATAAAAGAAAAAATTGGACATGATATTCTAAGTTTGATAAATCAACACTCACTCCAATAGTGAGGTCACCTGACAGGTGTAAGTTACGTAAGAACGATTTTTTTTCCTTGACGTTGGCTAATATCTAAATCGCTCTCTCTTTAATAAGAATAACGTTATTCAGGAGTAGCGCCATTCGTAGACAACGTGCCCCTACGGGTTAGTCTAGAAGGGCAGCCTACCATCAATCATTATTTCGAGTAAAACAATTAAACAATGATTATTGCTATTCTTACATAAATCATATGTACATCCATAATCAGGAGACACGTGCACAGTGCACAATTTTAAACGCCCTCCTCCGATCATTTAAAACAATTTATCAGCCTGATTTTCCCGTTAGTAAATATCCCTCTTCCCCACTGATCATAGACGGAGGGACTGTGCAATCAGCACTGCCTGTCAAGTCCTGTCCTTGGCGCTGGAGAAAAAAGACACTACCCATCCATGTTCGCTTCGCCAGCACCACTACACTTCATTCTCACTCACCGCCCATGCGCTGAGTAAGACAATGGAAACGGATCTCCCAACTTGCCAGGTAATCGCGTGTCATAACGTAAAGGAAAGAAGATGGATCTGACGACGAGTGCTGATGTATAACTGGAACTTATTTATTGAATACGGAACCATAACTGTAAATGTCCTGTCTCGGTCACTCAAGTGACCGTGGTTATCGGTCCTCGAGTTCTCCTTGAGTTCTCCTTTTCCTCTGAGTTAGTGTGTCTATTTATACAATATCTTGGCTATGTCGGATGCCGACGCCATAAAGAATATAATAAGAAAATGCTTTGATTTACCGACATTAGAAAAGATTACAAAAGTAGAAATTATCACTTGCCCGTGCGTGGCTTGCTACAATTCTTTTGTTTCAAACCCACGCTATGAATAAATTAAAATGATAACAACGGCTCAATATTACGATTGGTTGAAACACATTAGAACATGGGGGTAGTACGCAGAATACCTCCATGAGAAATAAGTTACTGGGTAATTCTTGTAAATGTGTAAATGAGTGAGATCATGTCGTCGATACTGTGCTGGTATTTCGTGGTGTCAGCATTGTTAGAGTCCAAACAAAGAACGTCAGCTTGATCACTCGCGTCCAAGAACGCTAATATATTTTGAGCGTGAAATAGTACTATTCTGTGCGCCAATTTGGAAGATTATGACACGCGCATGGACAACATTTTGTCCAAGTTGCTTCACTTTCAGTCTCCTGACAATGTCGATACTTCCGATCTCACATCTGTTACCTAAATGAAGCTTCAGGACCACTAATTCATGTGTAAATCTGCAGCATGTAAGAATCATCACGAACGTGCCGTGAATCTTCCAACTTATGTTATAGATACAAAGCATATTAACCTGATTTAGATATAGTAATAGTTTTATTAACTGTGTGAGTATTTAAGAATTTCAAAACACTTAACCTGACGTAAAGACAATAACTTTCGATACAACAACTTGACACGTGTAGGCCTACTTTGTCATATGGATGAAATCGTTATGCTATGAAAAAGGGTCCGACCAGATGTTTTCACACCTCCCAAATATGGAAATAGACAACTTCCCTTTGCCCCTGTGCTTCCTATGCTTCTCTTCTATTGTAGAAAAGGGACACGCTGCCAAGACAGTGACAGTATCGTTGAATACTTTGGGCACGTCTTAGTAAAGCAAGAATGGTATTCCTACTAACAGATGTAAGACCAGATGCGACAAATACTATTAAGCTATTCAACATTTCATGAGCAATCAGTAAAATAACACAGCCCCGGCCTGTAGTTTCGATGATTTCATTAGGTGTTGGTGAATTAAAGTCAAATACTGTAAAATGTGAGAATGTAAAACGTCAGATAGCAACAAAAAGTAAAGAACATGTGTATGTCTCTCTAAAAACGAAAATCAAGAAATGGAATATCACGAAACTTTCATATTGTCACAGAGAACTAAAGTGGTGCTTACAACCACAATTTGTGACTTGAGTCAGTTTCTGTTACTGAAAGCATCTATCCCTAAAGGAACAACCTCAACGAATGATTGAAATCTGTCTAGGCACGTCCAGGCAAGTGGCTTGTTCGCCTACTAGCAAATATTCATGAAATATGCAAAAGAGCAAATCGATATATGTCACACTCATCAAACTGAAAGGATAACTTAAAGTGGCACTCCCATTTAGTAACATTTTTAAAACACATTTTTTTAGTGCCAACGGTCGATATTTGACGTGGCGACTGCGCGCGGATCGCGAGATGTCGATAAAAACTGTCTTCAAAAAAGTAAAAGTTTGAATTCCGGTGGCCCACCTAAATTCAGCTTCCGAACATGGAACGTTCTGCACTGGGGCCATTGTCAACTAAGCTATGGAGTACGAGTCTACACTGACGCTGCTGTACGCCACAGTACCACTTGCCTCGGTGATCGGTCATGCCCCGTGGGAGAAAGCTGAGTCTTACTGACTTGGTGATAAAACGAAAAACAAATTCTTGCTGATTCCACCAGGTTTCGCATAGGTGACTAGCTCAGTTACGTGCGGTTGATACATAGCGGCCACCGGTGGTATGCATGCCACGCGCGCGGCGAACCACATGTTCTGTGTGGCAGACGACAAAATGTAGTCATCGGAGGCGGCTAATATTTGACACGTAAAAACTTATATTTATGTGGTATTGGTTAAAAATATAATACAACTAATTTTGAATAAAGACAACGACAAAGCTAAGAAGAAGTTTTCAAAAAACAGACCTGTGGTAAACAGTCCGGGTCAGCTCCAAAATTGGAGACTCATTATGATAATGTATTCCGGCATTCAGCCAATCATCGACCAGATTACGTCTAAATAAAGTAACAGGTCACGCTGGGTCACAAATTACCCACCAAGTGTGATCGGCAGTTTTGGGCCGCTTATTAAGCCCTGTCTTGTGAATTTCGACGAATTTCGACAGTCAACATAATTCACGTGTTCTGCAGAAGGTCATGTCCAACAAGGAGTCCGATTAGTGAACAAATATTCGAAATATTGACGATTCATTTCTACCCCCAGTTTATCGATTTCGCTCAAGTACCGAGAATCATTTTGTGGATGTTCGTCATCTCTATTAGAAATACTGTTATAAAGGTTATTTGTGTAGGTACGCGTATAACATTTTGCAAGAAAGAAGAGCAATGTCAGAGCTTTAAAACGATACCTGTTTTGTAGTTGTCAAACGCAGACTAAAAATGGTACGCGATTTTGAAAATGTGTTGACAGAGTGGCCACACAACTGTTCCCCATACGGTAGAATTTGTATCGCTGCCATCTCCGATACAAATGGGGTATTCTGAACGATCTGTGTAGGTACACGATTTATATTTCGCAGGACTTCAAGCCAGAGTCTAGGAATCACAGCGATATATGGGGTTTGGTTGTCTTAGCCAGAATAAAACTGGTACGCGATTTTGAAATTGTGTTTTGACAGAGTGGCCACACAACTGTTCGACATTATGACAGAATACGGCGCCGGAGTTCGACACAGTATGGCGTACGTAACGAAGGACGCATGTGGACGTTGCCAGGAAATACAATTTTTACTGATGGCGCGCTGGCCGCTGATTGGCTAATGAGAGGGGGAAAATATTATGGTATAGCGTCTCCAATTTTGGAGCTGACCCGGACTGGTAAAGGCAAAATGCTGTATAAAGTCTTCGCAGTGGAGGTAAAATTGCGTCGTTCGAACTTATTATGGACTCTCTAGAATATCGTCATCAGCACAACAACAAACCTTCGGTGGATTTCGCGTCATAATCAGAAACGATCGTAAAACTTCGGGATGTGAAAAATACGCTCGGGAAATGACATGTTTTTATAGATATCTCGCGATCCGCGCGCAGTCGCCACGTCAAATATCTACCGTTGGCATTAAAAAACGTGTTTTAAAAATGTTACGAAATGTGAGTGCCTCTTTAAACTATGATTAACCCATGAACCGCAGAAATTTGAATTCATTCAATACGTTCACTTTTGATATATGGCCTAATCAGAGAAAGTCATTGATGTGCAACTGAGCTAATCATGAGCACGTGAAATTCAACAAACTGCCAGCATAACAATCGAAATTTAAGCAGTGTATTGAAGAAGTCTCTTAAGATTCAATTGCATTCAACTTTGATATATTTATCGCTTGATTATCATTTTTGTTAGCAGTTCATGAAATTTGCAATTGAGCTAATAAAGAGAATGCTATGCTTGAGAAAATTACATCAAAGGTAGACCTAAATATGAGAAGAGGTTTAGTCAAATCAGTACATTTAGTAATTCTATGTAGCATGATTACAGGAATTCACCACATATGCAAATTAGCAAATAATCGTAATATCCCAGTCATCAATCTGAAAGTATGTTGGGACTAAGGAGCCCTGATTATTTACGGCCCTGGGGGGGGGGGGAGGTCGGAGAAATTTCATTGGAAACTGAAATTTCGAGTAACCCCCTCCGACCATGATGAATTTTAATAAACCCCTCTCTAACACAGAAATTTTGACTGACCCCACCTAGAAAAGTTAATTATCGATACAGTTATTTGTATGTAAATTAGCAAACAATCGTAATGTCCCAGTCATCAATCTTAAAGTATGTTGGGACTAAGGGAGCCCTAATTATTTACGGCCCGGGGGGGGGGGTCGGAGGAATTTCATTGGAACTGAAATTTCGAGTAACCCCTCCGACCATGATGAATTTTAATAACCCCTCTCTAACACAGAAATTTGACTGACCCCACCTAGAAAAGTTAAATATCGATACAGTTATTTGTAAAATTTACATAATAAACTACAATAGTAAAGACGTTTCAAGCTGGTTTACCCTGTTAGATTATAATTGGTTATAAAGGCGAAACCAACAAAATGAAATTCAAAGTCACAACAAAATATAGATATAAAAGCTCACGCTATAACTAGTATCCAACCATATAGTATTGTTTAATTTTGATGGGTATCATCACAGGGTTTTCTTTAGGATATCTGACCGGACAGACTTTGTCAGTACAGGGAAGAACACCTGAGGGCTGAGGGGGAGAGAGTCAGCAGGGTGTTCCCTTTCTTGCGTTGAAAAATTTGAGAAAATTGATGTGTGCAATGGTGCAATGTGGTGCAATCTGAGAGGTGCTTTTAATTTACTTCTTAACTAAGTAAACTTGTAAGAACACCCCAAGGGGAAGAGCAGGAGAGGGGGTTGTCCCCCTCGCATCAAAAATTTTGAGAAATTTATGTGTGTATGGTGCAGTCTAAGAGATGTTTCAATTTATTTTGCACTTAGTAAAATTTTTTGAAAATGATATTGAACACATATTTTAATCATACATACTATGCCTGTATTGCCATTCTCCTATTGTTTAGACGTTACTGATATGAACCTGTATATTAACATGTTAAAATACGAAATATATTGAAAGCCGCATTACCGAGTAATATCACTACGGGTGAAATGAATATTCATGAGATAGATATAAAATAGTCCAAGACAAAGTTCTCAATCTCTCTCGATAACGTCGTCGATGCAGAACAACGGTCCCACTTCTAATCCGCAAACCAATGCGGTGTAGCAAATATTTGCGTCAGCCCATGCGAGTCCGTCTCCAGCTGAGAGAGAAACATACTAAGAAGGAACTCAGGGTATAACAAGCTACAAACTCAGCTCCATCAGCGATTGGGACTCGTCTTCACCAAGCGCGCCAACCGTACTTTTACAGCAAAATGTTCTGCTACTCAGGTTAGCCCTTGTAACTGAAATTTTAATGTGCAATGCCAAATGTCTTATGTGCCAAGTTCTTGTATGTTGTCTCTAACTGCGGGTACGAGCACAGCTGTTAGACTATTTGGCTATTGTGAAAGAGTTGTGATATTGGTCAGCCATGTACTCGGCTTTTTTCTTGAGCCCTCAGGCTGGCTCTCTCTCACCTCTCTCTCTCTCTTCCCTCTCTCTCTCTCTCTCTCTCTCTCTCTCTCTCTCTCTCTCTCTCTCTCTCTCTCTCATCTTTGTCCCTGCTTCCTGTGTTTGAAAGGGTTGGGAAGAGCGCTTAGGCTCGATAGATACTGATAGTTGATTTGAGCGAGGGGACCCGGCGAGGAGGCTACGGAGATATCAACGTATAGAGGTACGAATGAGATCGTGTATGGTGTGGGACACCTGGCACGTTGGGCCTTAGTTAGTGACCACTACCTATCTGACTTATAGATTGATATATGGCGGGTGCCACATGTGGGGCAGGATGCGCTTACTATTTTCGAAACACCTGACATCACTTCTTGGTCTTCTGGCCAGAGGTCCATATATCTTTCTTTCATGAATGTGACTTTGTTTATGTGCCGTCTATTTGCTGTCTGTTCTGTGCTGTTTTGTGTCTATGTTTACAACTATTGTCTTCCGAATTCCGACCTACTGTCATTGGATTATGGATTGGTATGATTGCGATTATTTTTGAGGTATGGAGAGTAAAAGTTATGGAGGTGTGGGAATGGATTGGGTTAGAGAATAGGAAAGGAAGACCACCTGATCCACAGAGTAAGGGAAAAAGATATCTCGCATCCCATTCCTATTACAATAGGCTATGTTATTGAGCGAAGTTATTAGGCTTTAAATATGATAATATTTTCAATGTAACCGAACTACTTACAGCTACGCGTACGCGTGACCTTCGCTGGTACGCATGACCTTCGTTGGTATATGTACATATAAAACAGCTGAGCGAATAAGACAAATGACAATCTGAAACGTCATCATGATTATGGTCAAAATTTTGTTGTTTGCAGTCAGTTCATGGGCATTGCACTTAGCACAAGTACAGTTGTACCAAAAACATACAAACAAACGCATTGAAAATTTGTAACATTTGCCGACACCTGACATCGTTCACGGCCGGTCCCATAGGGTGCAGTGTTTTCATGTCGTCTACGCTGCTAAAGATTGAGATACCGGTTGACAGTGCATCATGATAGAACCGCTTTACGACAAGTGGTGAATTACATTGTTTACAGCCATAAATGAGCTACAAAATCCAACCGCACTGAAAATACTCGCCACAGACAAGGTTGAAGGTGCACATAATATTTCCAATTTGTACCTGTCAGTTAAATTCACAGGACATGATCGAGTGTGGTGGCACCGGTGCGGGTTTCAGATACAATGTAAGATCTAGGGAAAGTCAAACTTTCGTTTAGGTGAAATGAAGTTTAGATAGATTTAGGCAAGCCAGGAACGAAAATATACGAGCAGACGACGGAAATACCTTTAAAATATTTATTCGCACAGCAACAAAATCACGAACGAGTTACGACACTACAGCTTACAGTGTACTCACTTCATGTTTTCCCTAATCCGCTCACAAATTCCTTTCTAAGATGGTAAATTCGGCATATTTGACGTCTGGGGACATGTATAATTCTTCGAGATAAACTGACTGGTACGGGTTTTATATCCACTGTGCATTCATAGATGTCGCAGAACTGCTTGCTCTATGCTCTCAGCTGTTCATACTCGATCGAGTTTGAAATCGAACGCTGGCGTGGCGCGAGTGTTTTGACCCGATGTTGATGGCCTCAACTTTCACGCAGGGACGAGGTATGTATCAAAACACGAGAACACACCCATTTTACACACTCAAGCCTACGTTTTACATCCACCGTCACTTTAAACTCAAATAAATCATCAAATTGTGAAAACCTGTGTCAACATCGTAATATTTAAATTTTTCGCTTTAGGGCCTAAACGTACTCCATAAACCCTCGTTTAGAAGTGGAATAGCTCAATAGGAATTATATCAAGAAGTGATACGGTTATCATCACTCCTTAGTACAGCCAGGAGCAAGCGAGGTCGATTTCAGTTGATTCCGTCGATTTCAGTTGATTTCGTTCTCGTGATGTGTCTGTATTTTTAATTTAATGTTTGCAATGATGCATTCTGAGAGGTGTTTCAATATATGTCGCACAAACAAAATTGAATAACCCACCTTCTTTCTCTCTACATTTTGAGTGACCCCCTTGTAGCTTTCAGTTGTTTGAGTGACCCCCTCGATTCTTTCGAACCAGGCCGTAAATAATGACGGCTCCCACAGTACCTACCTACCTACCTACCTACCTACCTACCTACCTACCTACATATACCTACCTGCCTGCCTACCTACCTACCTACCTACCTACCCAGCTACCTACATATCACTTCAATAAAAAAATTGAAAACAACACGCCTGACAGTCATCGTTACTTACTTTCATTGTAACCGAGCTCTCTCTGTCTGAATTTTTATTCAAAAGTATGGACGAGTACATCACACAAACAGGGCTGTTGTACCCCCAGTATAAACATGTTGATGTGATCTTGCATTCATCACAACATTGCTGATCTGTGAGGCCAATTCTGGGCTCAGCAGTTCCGTTGACTTCAACCTTTTGTCGTTTGTTGCAATCTGTAAAGGAAAGTAATACTTAACTGGATAATTTACGGAGAGAGGTAAAATTTACACTTGTTTCACATGAACAATTTGGAGAGGATTTGAAAAAATAAGAATGAACGAGAATATTTATTTGTATATCACCAGTATCTTCTATGTTCGTTAATATGTGCATTATTATGATCATACAATAAACGAATAATCAGCTGCAACTGTTACAATATAACATATTTTATTTGTCTTACTAGGATGTCTGTATCCATGAAGACGCAAACACAGATTTACCCATTAATCCGTTCTAAAACAACATGCTCACAGAAGGGCACTGATATCTGCAAGCACACCCACACACATACGCATGCGAGCGCGCGCGTACACACACACCCCTACGCACGTACCCACCTAACTACCTACCTACCTACATACATTCATACATACATACATTCTGACTCTAATGTGGGTCATTATCCCCATATATCAATTAAATTAGTCTAGTACAGTCGAGAACATTCTGGAAGTCATGCTCACTAAACGGCAAGATATTTTTAGAACTCTAATTAGCTTATCAACTAAATTCTAGAATGTTCTAGCAGTCTCTGGATAGCTTCTTTTCACTATAAATACTGGGTGGTACAGTACATTAGTAAGCCTGTATGATTTTCACCAGACATTATGATTTTCACGTAAACCTTGACCTCAAGACCTTTGCGCCGGATTTAGCTCTAGCTATAGAACACGGTTCAGTGTCAGTCTGGACTCCTTAAGGAGGTACGATACCATTCCAAAAATGTTGGGACATTCTTGAAGTTGACTTTTCTGAAATAATCTTTATTGTACATCGCAAAGATATGAAAAAAATATGGGGTACCCATGCAAAATTTTTGAAAAAACACACGCCAAAATTGACAGAAAACCACTAAATCTCCCATTTTTCGAAATTTTCACTTACCAGCAGAATCTTTATTTTATCGCAAACGATTAACAGATCCCAGTGTGCATACCACATTTTTGCATTGCCAGGACAGCTGAATTAGGACAATCAACTAAAATTTGTGATATCTTGTCTTAAAATTTAAATATTAGACCCTAAATTTATCATTTAACTGTAAAATTAGTCTTTTTTAAAAACATAAACTTCATATAAATGCACAAAATAATTTTCAAAATGTTAAAAAGTACAGCAATATCTATCAAACAGACAGTGTTCTTTGATTTAGAAGCAAAAAAAGTTGGGGTCACCACGCAAATTTTCTTACTAAACAGCAAAAAGTGATGAAAAAAGGTGAATTCTGTTAGGCCTGAGATTTGACCCTCTAGCTTACTGATATTATGTCAGAGCTACAATTGTTAATTATTCTCTACTGATCTTTCAAAATAAAAATAACTGTCGATTTTTCAGTGCAAAAATATAATTTTGGTTGTTTTGATTCATAAAAACTTCTGAAAAAAATATTATAAGGTCACCAGCATGATTTTTTGCCATTTTGTCCTGTTATTCACGCTCACCAGGTTAGGTAGTCTTAAAGGAACATGTACATCTTCTGGACAAAAGAGGGCGCTCTCCTATATAGAATGGTAGCGTACTACCTTAATGCCTTGGAGACTAAATATAGAGCATGTATTGTCCGAGGTTTAAGTTATATTTTTCGCCGAAAATCGGGCTATATAATACAGATCGCCAGAAAGCTGTTTGTTGGGGACCGTTGGAGAGGTCTGCTGTTACTTTATAAGGGCTCAAACGTCACACAATGATAGGGTTCGTTGCTGGAATCGCGTGAAACCGCCGTTGGGGATGTCTTGCTTGAGATTGTATGGATCTTGAAATGAGACAATAATTTATGCGAACCACATCAGTCGTGTATCGGGCCTATATTCTCGCTACTGAAGTGTTCTACTCAGATGAACTCGTACTCATTAATCAGGATAGAAGCCTGACTTGATCTCACAATTTATGCATGTCATCGCCAATTAGCAAAGCAATTGCATCGCGTTATTTAATGACCGAAAGTATTTGGCTTGGGTCGTTCCGATATCAATAGACGATAGTGAAATGATAGTTTTTGCGTAAAATTCAAGTATCACAATTGTTGTTCACGTCATACCGCACTTTTCAATCACCATATATTTATCGTATACATTTATTTCAATTGTCAGACCTAGTTAAACGCACATATAATGCTAGTTTTATATTTGAAAAATCCCGTTCATAGATTTCTCATATAGTGGCATGTTAGGTATATCTATATTTTAGGCGAAATTCCCAGATCACTCTGCTTCCACACATATGCACATCTAGCCTTAGTCAACTAAATTTTCATCAATTACTAAACATCTTTAAATGCACGGATATTGCTAGTTTTGTACAGAAGAAACAAAATCATTCATTGTTTTTTCATACATTACCATGTGCAGTAAATTCAAAATTTTCTATGAAATCCGAAAATCAAATATGTTGTACAGAAATGCACTTCTTTGCCCCTCTCCCGGTAAAGTACATGTACATAAATTACTAAACATAAATGTAAAATGTGTAGATATAGCTAGTTCTGTGGGGGACTTTGTTACAAGTTTACCCCATACACTCGAATGCATTATGATTTGATATCTCGGATATATAGCAGTCTGTTTTTGAAATTTTCGACCTGAGAGCTGTCATTTGGACCATATCGGCTACATTTTGTCTCCTTATGGATGCCCTGAAAATGGTGACTCTCGCGAAACGCATGCGCAGAATTTCTTGACCCTTTGAAAATGATGGCTGGAAAGTGCCGGCCCCATTATGTCTTTCTGTCCTGTCCTGTCCTTTATTGCAACAAAAATGGAGTGAGAGAGCATCTAATCTCACGGCGATTGCTTGCTCGACTGATACGAAAAAGAGAACCCATGAGAGAAGGGGATGCGATGAATAGGATTTTACAACTGGTCCCTTACATTGTGGCAATGGGCCTTTTTTTCTTTGTAACAGTAATGAGCAGAGGTGACGAGGGCTCCTCTCCCCCTTTACATTACGTACGTATATTGGTACGTATAACTTGTAACCTAATTGTCTGACATTATACATGATCAGACGTTCATGTGATTAAACGATAACCTGGTTCTCTGAAAGAAAATCTGGCAAGTGGCGATACACTATTTCTGGGTAAGACTTAGAAATGGGGGCTTGGAAACTCGATTGGAAAGAAGGAACCCAGTTTTCTAATTTTTCACTTCATTCCCTCTGATTGTCTCATCCTAATTCTATCTGCGTTCTCTTCAGCCATTTGGATGCCTGTGTAATATGAACTAGAATACTGGGAGAGGAGTTATTCATTACTTCATTTACTATGTTTTTAACAGCACCCCTGCCGGGTATCGTACTCAGCACCTTCAGCATGTAAAACACACCTATAACCCGAACTCCGCGAGAAGAAGTTACTAGAAGGGGTGCAATGTTCAATACAATGGAAAGGATGATAATGATGTGCACAAAAAGGTTGAAATGATCACTTATAATAATTTTACATACATTTAGAATTTTGTTTTATTTTTCAATATATGGCTTTGCATTGATTTCTTTCTTTTTTGATCTTATCTTTTTTCACTGTTGCATCTGTTGTGCAGGTTTAGTTCAAAAATATCATGGTATGATAGAACATAGGAGGCACATGTACTGACTTCAAACACCATTTAATGTTTTACTTTCTGTTCATATCTTGAATTGGAATTACAAAACGTTTTATTCTCTATGCACTTATTAGCTGACTATATTAAGTTGTCTCGGTTCATAATTCGCCAATCCATGTTCTTAGACTTCGGGCATCCATACACATTGAGTTTTGGATTCAGTTCGAAAGTGGTTCTTGTTTATTTTTTCGGTATTTTCATCTCTCTACCGTCTGATACTTGTTGTTTTATAAACTAGAAAGGTGGATTTATGCGAACTTTTGTGTGTGCCCATGTGTAGCTTTCGTCTTTGCATCGCCCTCTAGTATCGGATGTGATATTGCCTTTCTTTTCCAGAATACCTACTGTTCTCTGTCTTGTCCCTTGAACGGTGTGAATAACTTTTTCAAGTTGAATAATCGCCTTAAGGTAGTATGCGCCTCGAAAGTGACAGCCTTAATCTTTTGTTCAAACTTTCCTAAAGGAATTTTTCAACCATTCTCTTTCAAAATCAAGGGTTCACCGTGCAAATTTTTGTACTAGAAAAACAAATAACCCAAGATTTACTGATATTTAAAATTCAAAATGGCCGCCATCCAAGTTAACTCTTTGGAGAAAAATAAATTTTCGAAATTCGAAAAAACGAAGCCGTTGAAAAGTTTTCTTACTCCAAGAGCTTTAAAATGAACCCCACAAGTGGTATATCAGAAATGATTTGTAACAAATTTGACAGTCTGAATATCTGTCCCCGAGGCGCGTTCTACCTTTATCTCAGACAAAAATATGTTTGGTTTTGGTCCCAAGAAACGTGCTAAAGAGGGCTAGTGTAACAACTGGTGCATACCACTAATAAGATTTTTACGTGTCTAAATAATTTAATTATTTCAAAGGTCTACAAAGAGCTGAGATTAAGTTTGCTGTCCTCTCTCTTTCATATTACTGTCATCTTAGCACTGTTTTACTCTACATCACGTCCCCTCATATGTCACCGTGGTGCACAATTTACTATTCAACTTATTAAAACTCGAATGCGTTATGAAAACATAAAATTCCGTTTAAAGGGTTTACTCTTGCCTGCAGTGTCGTAGAGTAATATACACTGATTTGCTGATCAAGGCAATTTAAACATATCTATGCCTAGTTTTGCAAATCTGTTTAAGAAAATGGGACACCAGAAATGTTATTGCTTGGTAAATATTGCTGTCTTGTTATGTTATTACCTAAAACTTTTCATAAGGTATTTTTTAAAATCATATTCCACTGACATACCATCCTCGTGATATTGTTTAAAGCGTATTAAAACAACGTCGATTACTTAACTGTGGGTTTGCTATTTTTCAGCTTTACTTCTTCAATGCGATATTGAGGATGACTTCCCAGGTCAATCAGCAGCCACTTTTGATGTTCAACGTCATCAATGAGAAAGCAAGTATCAACGTTCCCATCGATAGCCTCTTCTGACTGTGCTGATGCTGGACTTGCCGAAGTCAATTTACCAGAAGCAATATTTGTAAAACCTGACAAAAAAGAAAACGGTAGATTTTTACATTAATATGAAATTGAAGCAACAACAAAGGTTGATAATTTTTTGGTTTGCAATGGCATTATAGTCAAAATAGATACTGCATATTAAGAACCTGCCATCAACATCAAAAGAATGCAAAATCGAAGCGTTTTTGGAATACTTTTCTTGAACATGTTACACAATCAAAGGTCAAAGACATATCTAAAAATGACTGTGACATGGATAAGAAAATAACACTATACAGCTTTCGTTATTATAGAAATGATACAGGGCCTATTCCATTCACTTCAATTCAATTCTATTCAATAGAACTTTATTTATCCCAAACATGGGCAATTCGAAAGTGTGGCTCGAATGCAATACATCAAATATCAGAACTGTACAAAAAAAGTACATGGATACAGAGCGCTATCAATACAATTACACAAGACAGTTTACGAATCATTTAAAAGCCGCACAGTGGTGGGAATGAATGACAACTTGCGCCGGTTTGACCTGCGAGCTTAAAACGCATGAGGAAGTATGTCGAATTCTGTAGATAAAATATGGTTACTAGATAAAACAATTGAGCGGGCTTTCCTTAGTACTTGCACATCATAAAATGATGTAAAACTTTTCTGGGGTATACCAATTAATTTTGAGCTAAGTGACACAATTTTATCAAGTGAACGTTTACTTTTAACTGTCAGATTTTGAAACAAAACAGATGAACGAGAATGAAATAACGCTCAAAGCCCGAGAAATATACTTGTCATGTTTTTTGTATTACTGAGCCGGCGGGGCAGGGGAAGAACGTATTTGCAACCGCTGATTTTTCCATAGGTCCTGAGACTTTGTTTCCTCTATTTTCTTGCATTTTATTTACCTATAAACTTTTGGGGAAATTATACTATTACATCCTGTTACAATTTCAGATTTGCCTGTTTTGAACAAAAACTTCAGTGAGTTGAAGCATAAATTAGTAAAATGGCAAGAAGATACCCTAAACGTTTTCTCGGCGAAAATCTCACCAGTGTATATTTTTGTGGGTACATAAGGAGCTCATTGAACTAAGTTATCAAATTACATTTGTATAACAATCCTTTATTAAAAAGATCGATCAGAGTGTTAATATTTCACTTAATAATTATACGTGCATATGTCGCAAAATCGATGAACAACTTACACCGCGTTCTTGGGAAAATAGCGATTATCACCCGAGTTTTCGTTTTCAATTCACAAATCAACCGCTCGCTACTGAGCTGTTGAATTCGGAGTAATGGCATGGCAACTTAAAAATTGAAAATGTGTTTTTACCTGACTCCTAAACAATAATAACAGTCACAATAAACGTACACCTCAAACGTACACTCTCAAAGTTGGAAAGTGTCGTGAGAGGTCGGACTCCGAGAGTGACACAATAAACGTGTCCCTTTAAGAATCAAGTTACGGCTGTGGCCATACAATAAGAAGCTACCTGATATATTACGGATACGATTTCGATACGGATTTTGTCAACTCCAAACTTGTTTCAGTATTATATACTTTCATGTCAAGACAAATATACTTGCTGCGTATCTATATTGTGTGGAATATCGAAGCACCCTATACCATTTTCAGACGTGAGTTTTTGAAGGTAAATATGTAGACATTGTCCCCTACTCTATTAAATTGCAAGGTAGAGTTCTAAGTTTGTCGCAGTGTTGGGTGACGATGTGTAAAATGCTTCAGAGAATACACAGGGCGAGCGATTCACTGATATCCATACTGTTATTTTTCCAATATTACAAAATCTTTCTGTGGCGGAATTTATCACCGTTTTGCATTGACCGAGTTGTTAACAAAGCGAAAATGTGACTTGATACGAAATGACGTCTTATCTTAAATAAAGGACACTTAATTGTACTATTGCAACCACACATCGGAATTGAATAAAACACATGGCACTGAGAGGCCCATTACATTGCTTCGAACTTTTGCAAAGTAATACAGATGGATAAATTGGATAAGTGTTGGAGTGTCGGGTGACATTAGCAAGCGTCCGTCAGCTTAAGGTGGCGTTGCACTGCACCAACACATTTTCTAAAGCGCTATTTCTTATCAAAGATGATGTTAAAACACCTAATAATATACATATTAAAATCAGGAAATTTTAACTTTAGTATAGTGGGAATATTATGGTTTACTCGGAGGATGAAGGCGCTTCATGTTAGGGACAGAAAACATCTTGTTTGGTATTGATAATAACACTTGATACTACTTTATTAAATTTCATGGCTCATTGTAACCGGAGTATATGTAGAAAAACCAGCCGGTATTGTTTTTGCATTATCTGTCTATTCTTACTTTTAAATGATAGAGTTTGCATTACTGACATTCCAAAAGTGATTAAAATTATGGTATCCAAGCAAATTTAAAATACTTTTATTGAAAATGTGAGAACGAAATTGCCAAACGAATCAGTGATTCTGTGATGTAGTATTTAGTAACATGATGTGAAAACGTCACAGAATTTTGAGTTGAATTATTTTTAAGATATTGCAAGGGAGAGGAGATAAACCAGGAAATCTGCTTATTTGCATAAATAAACCACTTCCTTCTCACGAAATTACAACGGCATGTCGTCTTAAAAGATACATTCCACGATAATTTAAAATGTGGGCTGACAATTTTATAAAAAAAGTGAATGAATATTAGTAAAAAAAAAGTTATTTTGACTAGAAGGCGTAGTGTTATTTGCAACGCCTCACTAAACTACGCAATTTGAATGTGGAGCAATACACGTCCAGCAAAAACAGTCATTTAAAACGTGAGAGTTTATAGAAAAACTGTTATTTTACCATTTGAAACTAAGTCAACACATAGGAATGCAAGCGTATGCGTTAATCAGAAAAGCTACTCTAGTGTCGAACCAATAACTGAGCATAGTAAATGAGAAACAGGTCATGTATTGCAAATGTCTCATCTCCCCTGGTAACAGCCAATGTCTGGCTCTTTCTTATCGCGTTTGTAAGGATTCATTCTAATTAAGATTTAATGTGCAAGGACAAAAACATCGAGAACTATACGGTGTCCCTCGAGTTTTTTCACCCAACACGGAAGGCTCTGAACAATTAGAGGCTAACCCCGTTTAGTGGAAATGAAGTACGAACAAAACAAATACCTTGGTAGTATCGTAGCCAGCATCCCAACCCTCTGATTCATGTTTTCTAAAAAAAACCGTCGGCTAACGCAATTGATTCATTCTTCTAATCCATCGACACAAAATTATCATTTCAGCGTGTCTTGCCTCGATGCACACAATGAAGGTCTACCGCAACTGCATGTATCCTCTACACTAAAATTACAGCTTATTTTGCGCTGGTGTAAAAAAGCCACAGCTTTCCAAACTGTGCAAAACAACATGCATCACATTTAAAAATTTTCTCAGGATTTGTGAATTTTTGTCAAATATAACAAATCATCTAATTCTGGTGGATATTGACACAACTGATGAAAATGTGTGATATTTCATTACACGAATACATCGGTAATATTAATACTCAGGAGAATAATCATATTCTAGGTGTCTTTCTTACTAGCAGAATCGATTAAATCCTTCATTAGTAATAACACATTAGTTGTTAAACTCTACAAAGAGGCATTTCCTGTAATAATTTTCCGGTCGTTCTTGATGTCAACACAGCCGATAATGTTTAATTACAGTATACTACTGAGCTTGATACGATAAAAACACCAAAATAAAATTCTGCACAGGAGCGGAGAAAAGAGAAAACAAATAACTGTATTTTTTTTATAAAAGACTGGATTTTAGGACAAATTACCTGGCCCAGAGCGATTATAGGTCCGCTGTGCTATTGTGTCGTTATTATCTGCTTTTATACTGATGATTGATTGCCGCACAAAACACTTATGTATAATATGAATGGAAAGAAAAAGGGAAGGAATCGAGTGTATTGAATGTACCCTTTAAACATTTCTTAATTTTGCCCTTTTCCGTCAACACGATAAATTAAAATAGAGACAATTATCTAATGTAGTAGTGAATAAAAAGCTGCGGAACCTAATAAGAATGTAAAATCACCATTGTAAATTAATAAGTTATTAAGTAATTTTAATTTTGCCCGAGGGGGCATGTGCGTTGCACGAAATATCCATAAAGCGACGTGAACGTAGTTGGGGCAGCCATACCAATTGTCACTTAATGGACACTTGTTAAAATTACCTCAATTACTTACGATTGCATTTTCATGTAGTCATAGTGATGACAAAGAAACAGACTTCTGCGTAGGCGGCATTTGTTATTACATTTGGAAAACACCGCATGTCCTGTCCAAATACCTTGTTTGTTATTATATTATTTTACGTAAGTGATGGCGAATATATTTTAATGAGTAACTCGGCTTGGAGGCCATAAGCACCATTAGTTCCTGGGCACACTAGAATTTTTCCTGTTTCTCTGGCCTGTCACCATAGAGAACAATAATTCTTCCTTCCTTTGCACACATTCAATTTGCTAATGACTGCAGCTAGCGCTTACAGCAGCAATGATCTTGAAGGCAGGATAACGGCATGCTCACCAGGTCTTTTCTCTTTTTTCTGTATACGGCGTATAGACGTGTCTAACACGAGTGGACAAACAAACAAACAAACAAACAAACAAACAAACAAACAAAACAAACAAACAAACAAACATTAAATAGAGGTCTCCAATATTCTCATGACATGTTCAACACCACAAGTCGATTTCATCGTAACATCATTATACTAGCATATCGAACATTTGTTTGTGTGTGTTTGCTTGCTTGTGGCTGACGACATGTGTTAAAATGAGAAGGATAAGGAAGGGATAATTGCTTTTGTAAGATAGATCTTGTTTGTTTCATGTATGTTTCTCTTTTCATGTTTCTCTTGTCTTCTCGCGCCAAATGAGTCGACCGACTCTGCCAATACGGGTTACGTAATTGGCCCATATACGATTTCAAAGGACTGGCTTAGCTCAATGGACACCTGAAGAAATGGTTGCTGCACGACTTCAGAAATCGCCGGAAAATTGCTTTCTTTTTGATTGCATATTCATTTTACACGTTAAACATGGGAGCCCCATTCATGTTCTTCCCAACTGGTATGGATTTTTACTCATTGGCGATGAGACAGTCATTTTATGTGTGGTAGGAAAAATTGTATCAGCAGCCCTGTCATGGCTTGGGCTTTGGGAGGCATAGAGAGTAGTGGTACTGCCGTTGCATGTTGAGTATGTTGCATGAGCTGTTCAGTCAATCATTTTAATCTTTTCTCAATATGCTGTTGTCTCTAGTACACTCACACACATACATTCTATACAAATACACACATAATATATTTATAATTATATATAATTATATATAGTTATATATATTATGTATAATATAACATATTATATATATACATGTATATATATATATATACACACACACACACACACACACACACACACACACACACACACACATATATATATATATATATATATATGAATGTGTGTATACGTTTGTTTTTATTTGTATGTTTGTTATCTATTCAACATTCTATGATATTGTATGTTGGTTTGTTTATCTATCTGTTTATGTTTGTCTGTGTGTTACTTATTTATTAAAGTATTTGTATGCTTATTTGTATGTTTGTTGATTTTTGGTTTATTATTATTTATTTATTTATTTATTTGTTTTTTATTTGCTTATTTTTTCCTGGTCCCCTGTGCTTATATCCGCACAATTGTGAAACAACTGTAATTCGTGAAACAGTTACCTAGTTTAATTCTCCTCTGAGAGGGGTGGGGGAATTGAAGTTAAAAAAGGATGTGTCGAGTGATCACCGTCCTTAACTTCCTTTATCGCCGATAGGAAAAGCGGATTCATCAAGAACGAAACATTGAGTGAAATGTATAGCTCGTAGGTATTCCATGAAAATGATATCAGGGATAGACATACAGTCGGACCAACGGTCGATAGTGTAATAAAAATACAGAGTAGTAGGCTTACATAACATTTAAATCGTTTTTCTCTACGTCATGACACCAGTAAGTAAACGGCGCTCTGATTTAGACATAGCGTTGAATTTACACTGCCTTGATGACAAAATGGCTAAACCTGACAGGCTGTATTGTGGCTCATATTGTAGGAAAAACATTTCTTTCCCATTATTCATTCTTTATAGACACCTTAGTCAAAGCGATTACATCGCAAATTTTATATTTCGTCAATTTATCTTAGTTTGCATACATTCTTCATGTTAGAAGTAAGAAATGCTATTTTTATTCACGCAGATATTTTCATGTCTCGTCTAGCCTTGATGATACATATAAGAAATCGATCTCATTATTACATAACTTCACAATGAGTAAATTAGTACAGTGCAAGAAATTTGTCGACACTATTCAGGTCATATTTACTGTAAATGGTTTATTTTACCAACTTCAATTTGCATATCAATACAAACCTTTCAGAAGACATATGTCAGACATAAGCGTGCGCAACAGAAGGAAATATGCGCTAAATATGACCAGATCTGAGAAAGTAGTCGGGAGATGAAGTCACCTACTACTAGAGAAGACTACTTTCATTATTTCTAGAATGATAATACAGTGACTACGTGCAGTGAAGCTTAAAACTTTGATGAGAGACAGTACAATATCGGCGTGAAGTCTGTTGACGCGCCATGTCTCTATTTATGGTAGAATGTCTCTGATTTCGGAAGGCGAGGTTTCCCATTGATAAAGCACTTTTGGGCAGGAAAAGTCTATGAGTCATGACAAAGGAACATGATGGATTCAACAGACTGTCATAGTAGATGGATTGTAAAATAACAGTGACAGGAAGCGGAGCCTCAAAGTTAAAATCCTAGAAGAATTATCATGGTATCTGTAGTGAGAAATTAAAACCAAAAGTGACGAAATACAACATTATATTTCCAAACATTGTCCCAGGAGGAAATCGAGAAGTGTGCCGTATTATTGCGAAATGTCTGTGGAGCGATTGAAATACTTAATAGTAACGTATTTCAGTAATGTCTGAGATATTCCGGAAAAAGCTATTTTGACTATAAATAAATTAGGAGCAATCTTGTTGACTTGTTTGACTTTGGCAATTTCAATTTGATTTTCGCTCTATGAAGTTGATACTGCAGTAGAGCTTTAATCAAGGCATCAGCCAAAGAGATACTCCTTATTCTTACACAACATAGTCTGCTTCGACTAAATTCAATGGGAAGTGTTTCAGAGAAGATTTTTGTCGTCCCAGCTAAGCTAAGTTCCGTAATTTTTTGCTAATCCACAGGACTTAGGTATTAATTTAGTAAAGCTATTTCGAAAGACAGTCGCTTACTTCACCGCCCTTTTCTGTCATAACAGACAGAATGGTACGAAAATTCACAACATCTGATATGGCGAATGTGATACCATTCAAGAAGATTGATGTTTTTTTCTTGTGACTGTATTTATTCAGTCTCACACTTGTTTTATCAGGTCTTGGAAATTGGTCAAGCACTTCTAAATCAGGCTGTTAATTTCATTTGTTTATTTCATTCTGATCAATGATGACGACTAAACAATGGCATTAGACAGGGCCATGACACAAGAAGCCTCCGATGTAGAGAATTCCTACAGTATTTACAGAGTCCGTGACTGCGCCCCGGACAGCCAATTTGCAATATACCCAGCAATGTTGATGGCCACACAGTGATATCGCTCAGCGTTTAGCTGTAGGCCTTTGCAGGCATGAGTTTACGTTGCCGACGCACTAAGCGCCCCATGAATCCAGACTATAAATAAACGTGTCTGGATCAAACCATTTCCTGTACAGGTACGGTCCAGAATATGGTCATCAAACCTGTTACATTTGATCCCATATTTTGACGTCTTGTATCGGTAAAGTTGTATGGGACACTGTGATATTTTAAAAATAAAGTTATCATTTTCGTTTATTGTCGTTGCCTAGAGTGAGTGATTAATTAACACCATTTTCTAAGTTTCTGCTCAGTGAGACCCCGAAATTGAAATTTTGAGTGCCCTTTCCGGTTTAACGTAAACACAGTCGTGACGTAAAATTACCGCTTACACAGACATCGCCAAGTTCAGTGCAGTCAAAACTTTCACCGGTCGGTCGTCACTCATTGCCAGGAACTTTCAAATATGTCAAAAATAACCGACATCGACAAACGGTCGAAGATCATTGACTTGTCGATCAAAGGGACAAGTGTTCGAGAGATCGCGCATCAACTATGTATGCCGAAGACAACCGTGCATGACATAGTAACTCACTTTCTTAAGACTGGATTCGTTCATCCTTCGAAGAATCGCGGAGCCCTACGATCAAAGTGCGTACCCGAAGTCGTGAATTTCGTGGAATATTTGAAATTCGGTAAGCCTTCAATGACTGTTTCCGAAATTCGATCTGAACTGCTCAATCAAAATGTCTGCACAGAAGAAACCTCCCTGCACACAGGACGATTTACGACATCTCGGCAGAGATTTAAATTATTCTACAAGAAAATACAGAGTGTCCGGCTGAACAGTTGACTGAAAGAAACATCAGAAAAATAATGCAGTACATCGATGACATTTCTCAACTTGATCCCCTCAGTGTGCATTTTTTTGATGAAGCGGGCGTCAAAAAGACATCGGGCAACAGACAGTATGGACACAGTCTGAGAGGTCAACCCGCATTTGAAGTCCAGCGATACACGTCGGACGTGAACTACACGCTAAACCTCCTTCATTGTGCACGGGGCGTCGATTACTTTAATATTCTCGATGGCCCTTCGAACGGCCTTGAAATGATCCACTTTTTTGAGGAGGCGCTGGAAGTCGTTGACGAACAAGATGATCAGATTTTATCTCCGGGCGACACAGTTGTCATGGATAATTGCGGATTCCACCATGGTCGGATCGCAGAGCCATACCTACGGGAACTGTTGGGCGAGCGTGAAGTTACTTTATTGTTTCAGCCTCCGTACAGCCCGAGTTTAACACTTAAATGTGCTTTCGATTTGTCAAAGGGTATCTCCGTAAACATGATGTCTTTGCAGTTCAGTTTACTGAAACTGCTATAATTGAAGCCGTTTCCGACATAACCCCGCTGATGTCACGCAATTTTTTTAGGCTGTGTGGATTCCCGTTTCATTGATTTACCAGTTGAAGTTCACGTGGTCGTTGTTGTCGCGTGTACTCGTGTAGACGGGAATGCCTAAATAAGAAATTGATCGATTAGTTTTCGTTCTGAGTAGTCGATATGTGAAGTAACATTGGTTTTGTTGATTACTTCGATAAAATTTAGTTCGATTTACATTTAGATAGCGTGTAAGTTAGAAAACGTTCTCCTTTATTTGCCCTTGACTTGCGGGCTTCCAACTACTGCAACTAGTGATTTCTAATAATCTATAAAGTGCGCGAAGGCTATCGGATGATGCCGAACAGAAAGGCGAAAGTTTTTCAACTCAACTTTTACCGCCACAAATTCTGACGACCGCTTAGTGGATTTCTCGTTTGGAAGAAACCATAATGCAGGAGGTTTGGGGAGCTAACGAAACGCGTATAGCATTTCAATCTTACAATACTTTGGTCTTATAAAAAATGAAAAAGAAACGGTATTTGTAGAAAAGAAATACTTTATTAGCAGTGTTGTATTTTATGTAAAATTTTGTGTTATTCTTACCACTTCGAAGTTATTACCGTGAGCAGCCACCCCCTGAAAGAAATGATTTGTACCAGGAGATGTGTTTACATTTCACAACTCACAGGAAATGGTCGCGCTGATAACAGCAAGAGAGACACACTTCACATCTGACCAAATGTTTCGCTAATTAATGAGCTAATTGTGTGTGTGGCACATGATATCGCTGGGTATATTGCAAATTGGCTGTCCGGGGCGCAGTCACGACGTCTGGTCTGTAAATCACCATTTCAGTTTTAACAAGATAAAGGACACATTTTGTGGATATACTTTCCAAAATATAAGATATTGTAGTTACCTTTGAAGCAATGCATGCATACACTCCTGAAACGCTTGATTATCGGTTATATCTATTATAATGGACATTGGTGAACATGTACTATTCTAATCTGTTTAGAGAGGGCACCAATTTTTAGCAAAGACTGCATTTTCCTTTAAGCTACTTAACAAACGAATTGGTAAGAATGACATGCTTAGTATTTTACACAAGTTATTGATAAAGTACAGTTTTTATTTTCTTAACCTCCATACTTTCACTAACTAAAGTACAAAGACTTAAGTGAGGAAACTTCTCAGTTACAATAGGTCTAGAGCAATGAAATACAAAGACATCAGGAACAACTTTAAGAATACTCATTTTCATGCCTATGATCTACCTTTTGTTACTAACTTTAAGGTCACATAATGGCATTTCATCTGACTATCATTGGCAATTGTAAACGCCGGCAGCTGTTAATGTTTGGTCGTATTTATGATTGAATTTGATTGGCATTGCATATAAGAACAATTCCGCGCGAGTAAGTGCTTTCTAGGGACGCGTCTGATCTCTTGGCCTCAATACACCCATTGCGAATCTCGCGAATGCGCAGGGTTACATGGGAAATCGCGGACCGGAAGTGCGGTAAACGACCAGACGACGCCTATGCTATAACACGGAACCGGTCGATTTTTGTGTGTAAAACCCCAAAATACGAAGAGACATATCGTTTTCAAGCAAAAAGAAACCAAGTAGTAGTTAAAACTCTCATTGGTGAGTATCCATATGCATGTTTTTAAACTGAGATGTTGTTTATCGGAAAGATATCGTAGTTTTTCGTGTTGTTTAGCGGCGAGCGAGAAGTTCCGCATAGTATATACACACAGGCCCTAGCGCCTTGCTGCGCCTGAGAAAACCCGTTTATTTCATGTACATTGGAAAGTTACGATGAAATTCACTCGAAAGTATTTTTCCTCACTCGTCTGTATTTCTTTTGCATAGGCACATTTAAATATATTTGGAAAAAATAAGGCGTTTCGAGCGCCGCGAAGTTGTGTGTTCGCGTCACGCTGTCGATGTACATGTGACGGCCGGTTCCTGCGTGCGCCCAAGCAAACTTAAGTCGATGTCGGTGTAGAGGATATAGATTTGATATAATTACTCTTTATGTTCCAAAAGGTAGCCTGTGATTGATGGTATTAAATAAATTTCTTGGAAGTTCAACTTAAAATATCACAAGAAAATATGGATGAAGATCAGCCTACTTTAGAATATTTTCAGGCATGGACGATTGACTCTCTGAGGTCTTTTTTATCGAAACGTGGATTGAAGACCAACGGGAACAAAGCTATTCTTGTAGCTCGTACTTTTAGTGCATACGAGATGAAAATACCGGTCCTGAAGTCGCACGCCGAATTACAAGCACAAAAGGCTCTTGAATATAAAGCTTTGTTGGAATTAAAAGATGATGGGGTAAACTGGTAATTTGCCCGATCCAATGATCGACCTAACTGACTGTATTGGTGAGAAAGATGGTATGAAGAGTTGGCCTCCAATATATTTTGATGACATTTGCATTTTCATTCTAAGTAGACATGCAGGGGGATCGGATGTAGACATGCAGAAAAGATTATTGAGCAATTACAAAGAAGGCAAAGCTTACAGATTATTCGATAATCAATGGATGAAGGAAATTTATTTCCGTGCTGTTGGGAATTTGTTTTCTCAAAGGAGAGTGTACGCCTTCGCAGAAAATAGGCGACATTCCGCATAAGATGTGGATATGTGTGCACAAAACTGGCGACATAAGAACTGCATATTGCACATATTGTGCGGGGTTAGTAATTATTTCTATTCATTTATGTTATATAATTTGATATTAATGGGCTTCTTTTATCTTACTTTGTAAACTGTTCTCGCGTAATGTTTTAAATATATGTTGTGATGTAGTCAGCGTAAACAAATTAATTCAAAGTACTTTACTGTCTGCTTTATATCATAAACATTTGATATGTAAAGTGTAAATAACATGCATATACAGTACGCAGTTAAAACAAAATATGACAAAATCATATTGCCATCGGATATAAATTGACTAAAGAGTACGTGTAATTGACTTCCAGGTTTGGTGAAACATGTAATCATGTAGCAGCATTACTCTTTAGAGTTGAAGCAGCGTGTAGGAGAGGCTTGACAAATCAGCCATGTACATCAGTTTTATCAAGATGGAATGTGCCTGCTAAAAGAACCAATGTCGGTCCTAAACTAGTCTCTGAGATGGATTGGAAACAAAACAAACATGGGCAGTCCGGTAAGCTTTAATCAAATAATCAGCGCATTTTTTAAATGCTAGTACGGCTAAAATAATGATACTGTGCAACGCATAGGCCTATCATGAACACGAAATTAACACTTTCGCTGGAGGAAGTTCAGACTGCAAAGTTTGTTTTAAAATATGAGGCCTGTAACTTTCTTCACCCTTAGTTATAAACAAAACCATCAGTCTGTTAGGTTTGAAAATCACCGAAGATTTGTAAATTTATACAGTTGTTATCATTTTCTGCTGCAGGGAAACGGCCACTCAATCATCCAAAGAAGTGACTTTTTCATCGGAATCGCCGACAGAACATGAAGACGTCCATGTCGCTAGAAATAATTTCGCGGATGTCATCGCTAGAACAGTGCCGTCGTCTTGCGTCTTTAAAGCCATGCAAATCGGAGACGATACAGACATACCGATACCAGTGTTAATAATGCGAACAACAATTTTTCGGACATTGAACCCTCAATCGTTAATGATACATGTTTTACGGACAATATTTCTGGTATTGACTCTGAATCAGGAATCGTGAAGTGTGTTCCATCTATGGCCGATTTGGCTGAACCATTTATGTGCGATGCTGAACAATGCAGTGAGGATATCGTATCACATCTTTCATTGCTTCAATTCCAAAACTTACACGTGAACAGATACATGCAACGGAACAGTCAACTATTGGTCAGTCCAATAATGAATCATGGTTTAAGGCAAGAGAGGGCAGAATAACCGCTTCTAAATTTTACGATGTTTTCACGAAAGTAAACTCGTTGAAAGACACAAACTCAAAACGAAGCAATGATGTCAATAGTTTGATTAGATCAATTATGAAACGTACCATTCTAGACCTGCCCGCTCTAAAATATGGTCAAAATATGGAATCAGAGGCAAAGAAAAAATATTCTGAATTGAGAAAACAACAAGAAAATTTGCAAATCAAGAATTGTGGATTTTTTTTTAGATAGCACGAGACCGTACCTCGGGGCCTCACCCGATCTGCTAGTCTACTGTTCATGCTGCGAACATGGCCAGGTTGAAATTAAATGTCCATACAAAATTAGAGATTCTGAGCCATCAAACGAAAACTTATACTATTTAATCCGTGAAACACAATCTAACAATTTAAAATTGAAAACTAACCACAAGTACTATGCTCAAATTCAGGGGCACCTCGCAATAACTTGCAGATCTTGGTGTGATTTTCTCGTGTACACAGCCCATGGATACATTCTACAGCGCATTTACTTTGACGAAAGCTATTGGAGAAACATTTAAAAAATCATGACTACTTTTTCAAAACTTTCTTAGTAAAAGCTTTGCTAATGAGATCAAAATCCACTTCAAATGTCACAGGGTACTCTAGGTGTGTTCATGCAGCTTTGCACTAGAGACTGCGGAGGCGCTGTCTTATATATATTTGCGCGGAGCAAGTGACGACTTAATTACTACAGATGCAATACGGCTCATTACACATTGTAAAGTATACTCTGTTTACGGTATACTGACGTCACCACGTTTACTGGAATAATTACAAAAAAAGCGGATCATTTATATAGCAGAAGAACTTTAATAAATGCTCAATGTTTGTAAAATTCACATAAACTCTCTACAGGTTTGAGAATAAATTCAGAATATTGCAAATGTAATTTTGTTTCAAGTGATATTGTTACATAATTGCTGTCATGAACAATTAAATTTAACGTTCGCACATTACACAACGGTAATTCATTTCTGTCTGAAATTTTATTTGGATTTCAGCTAACTGGTAATTAAATGATTATTGCCTCGATAAAGGGGGGTACAGGTTGCAAAGTCCCGCACAAATTCTAATTATATTATCTGCATGGCTTATTAAAGAAATTGGTGATTCGTCTTTCAATATTCGAAAAATTTTTAGCCCCTTGATGGCCATTTCGCCGTAAATTCTCCTGTTGGCGATCGATTGTTTTCTTTACTTCAGCCGGGGTTATTTGATCGGTACCCCTTCGTCCAGGCGGAACATACAAATCAGCGAGCTTTAGTATGAGATCTTCCCGAATTTGAAATCCACGATCAGCCATGACGACATCTTGAAAATCAACGATATCAAGAAAACCAGAATTCCGCGTAATATGGGGGTCTGATGCTCTGCCAGCCCATGCTTTCGACACAATTTTAATTGAAAAAAACCGTTTTGGATTATTGATACCATGAATTTCATTGTTTGATGATGCTTATAATTAGACCATGTTAGTGCCTGTAGCTCAAGATCCTTTGGCCTTTCAATGAATATTTCCGTGCAATCAATTATGTGTCTCACATTTAATTTCTGTAGGTCGGGTTACGGAAACTTTTGGGCAGAGTTGCCATCACCACTATCCTTGGTGGATTAAACAAGAGATACGGAACTAAGGCCTTAGAAAGAAATTTCAGCCACGTTGTAAGAATTCTAGATACTGTTGGAGAAGACAAACCGAACCGATCTGCTAGATCTTGATTTGTTAATGCAAGGCGGAGTTTCATGAAAACCAACAGTACTTCGTCTTTGGAAGTTAACTTCCGAGTAGGCCCCGACTTCTTGGGAGAAACTGTGAAACGCCTTATTGGTGTTGACGTTTTTGATGGCCCACGTCAATATCTGATTTTCTTGATTCGAGGATACAGAAATTCATGCAATCCGTTAAAAGTATTGATTGTGGGTATCCCAGTGTAAAATTTCATAGAATGATCTGTTTGTATGAAATCAATTCCAAAGGGTTTCTTTTCTTTTATATACAACTGCTCTTTATAAAGTTTATTTTGACGCTTAAGGTTCCAAGACAAGAAATGTGACCTTTTCAATCTAACAATTCTCTAACAGTTAATAAACTTAGAACCCCTGTAAAGTATACATTTTCTGGAAGCCTACATATGTCGGAACATTTTGGTAACCACAGTGTCACCATGGTTTACATAGCTATCACGTGACAAGATAATTTGCATAACCTTTCAAAAGTCGGTTTTCCCTATGTTTTGTCTCAATACTTCAAAATATCTGACTCAAACTTTCTGGAATGCAAGCTGTCACAATGCTCTTTCAAAGTGTGTCTCAGATTTTTTATATCTTGTTTAGTTTTTTGGAGCACAATTTTAAAGAAATCAACTATGGTAAAATTCACTGCTCTGGAAGTTTTTTTGGCATAAAAACTGTTTAAGAAGATTGAAAAAATTCTGAGACACACTTTTAAAGACCTGTAGGATAGCTTGCACTCACATGAATTTCAGCCACATATCTCAAAGCATTGAAACAAAACATAGGGAAAACCGATTTTTGAAAGGTTATGCAAATTACCTGTCACGTGATAGCTATGTAAACAATGGTGACACTATGGTAACCAAAATGTTCCCCTATATCTAGGCTTTCCGAAAATATACAATTTACGGGGGTTATGAGCTTATTAAACACTAGAGAATTGTTAGTTTAAAATGGTCAATTTCTTGTCTTGGAACCTTAAGAACTCAATAACCTTTGATAATTTATCAATTTTCTTGTCTCTCTGTCTACAACCTGTACACTCGTGTTTTCCATCTAACAAAATATCTGTATAACAATGGTCAGATAAGTGATTGGCGTTATTATTATTTTGGTGAAGTACGTCGTTACTTCGATTAGACAAAGTTCCTCTGTCTGTTGAATTCGAATAAGTTGACGACAATGTACACTGTTCGCTATAGTATCCTCACAGACCTTCACGTCATTTTCCTCAGTGTGCTTCGGTTATGGGGAACAAGTCTTGTATCTGTTGAAGAACTTTTCTCTTTTTACACGGCAAACTCCCAATGTTGCTATTTCTGTCCAGAGGTGCTGACCGTGGCTTTGCTATATCTATGGCTGCATTATCGATCCTTAATATCGGATCTGGATTCTCCGTTGTGGGTCTTCCGTCAACAAAATGTTCACTACAAATTCTGGTATTCTTTGTGGGCTTCCACAAGCTCACTTTACCTGAATTATTACGTTTCACCCTGTTTACGAGTTTAGTCCATCTTTGCCGTGAATAATTATGGGTTTTCTCACCGGGGAACGGAAATAATTCAAATGGTGGCCTGCACACACAAAAGTCTCTCTGTGGACAAAAATGGTTTGATACCCATCGCCTCAGTTTATAATCACTGTTCCTGCATCCGACAATACAGCAGTTTCGTTTTCCTCTTCCGAGATTAGCGTTCATTGTCTTACATTGATTCCGCAGGTAAAACCTGTTGAGTGAACGGAACATAAGCATAAGAACTAATTATATCAAATCCATATCCTCTACACCGACGTCGACTTAAGTTTGCTTGGGCGCACGCAGGAACCGGCCGTCACATGTACATCGACAGCGTGACGCGAACACACAAGTTCGCGGCGCTCGAGACAGCAGCGCCCGGCCGTTAGCGTACGTGTGCCCCGTACTCTCGCGATGCGACACCTGCTTCACTTTTTCGTGGACGCCTTATTAGCTCACGTGTGTAAACACGTGGGCTATTGTCATAGCGATGTCTGTCAGTCTGTCCGTGTGTGTGTGTGTGTTAGTGTGTGTTAGTGTGTGTGTGTGTGTGTGTGTGTGTGTGTCTGTCTGTCTGTCTGTTTACACGATAACTCAAAAACGCCTGAACAGATTCAAGTCAGATTTTGTACACAGGTACCATATGCTACTTGCAAGAACTGATTAGATTTTGGTTAGTGTGGCTTGCATATTAATGAAGTTATGCAATATCGTTTTTTTCCGTACAATGGGTTTCCCTATGGAGATGGTATAGACAGTGTAGACATATATCAAGAAATACTGCACCAAATTTCATGAAACTTTTCACAGATGACAATCTTAAAACATTATGATGATACTGTGAGTGTCATATCAATTGCCTTCTCATTTGCATATTGAATGAACTTTTGTTATTATTGAGATAACTCTGAAATTCCTGCACCAAACTTGATGATACTTGCAACAAATATTGATCTGATATAGATCTAATTATACTCAGAAGCAATAGGCAGTGTTAAATTAATAATTAGCTCATTTGCATATTTTATGAAGGTTTGTAATTAGTCATATAACTCCGATATAACTTCACCAAATGTGACGAAATCTGCTGCAGATACTTATCCGACTGATATCTACTTGTAGTGTAAAGCATTTAGTAGTGTGAAATTAATTTAGGGTTCATTTGCATATTTAATGACTTTGTAATTAGGTATATAACTCTGAAATTACGGCACCCAAGTCAGTGAAATCGGGTACAGATATTGTTTTGATAAATATCTAATTGTACTGAGAAGCATTTGGCAGTGTCAAGTTAACAAATAGGTCCTTTGCATATTTTATGAAGTTTAGTAATAAGTGATATTACTCCAAAATAACTGCACCAAATGTTATGAAATCTGCTGCAGATACTGATCCGACAGATATCTAATTGTGGTGTAGAGCATTTAGTTGTGGAAGTTAATTAAGGGTTCATTTGCATATTTAATGAACTTTGTAATTAATGATATTACTCCAAAATTACAGCATTAAATTTGATGAAACTTGCTACAGATGTTGATCTGATTAATATCCAATTCTTCTGAGAAGCATTGAGCATTGTCAAGTTAATTATTAGCTCATTTGCATGACTCCGAAATAATTGCATCAAATGTGATGAAAACTGCTGCACATACTGAGACGACAGATATCTAACTGTGTTGTAAAGCATTTAGTAGTGTAAAGTTAATTAAGGGTTCATTTGCATATTTAATAAACTTTGTAATTAGGTATATAACTCTGAAATTTCGGCACCAAAATTTTGTGAAACGTGCTACACATATTGATTTGATAAATATCCAATTGTACTATGAATCATTGAACAGTGTCAAGTTAATTTAGGGTTTATTTGCATATTTAATGAACTTTGTAATTAGTGACATTACTCTAAAATTACAGCATTGAATTAAATAAAACGTGCTACAAATGTTTATCTGATGGATATCTAATTGTCCCATAAAGCATTGAGCAGTGTCAAGTTAATGAACAGCTCATTTGCATATTAAATAAAGTTTTGTAATTAGTGATTAAACTCTGAGAGAAATGTGCGAAGTTTAAAAAAATCCTGCTACATATAGTGATATAACAAATATCTTATTGTTCTGTGAAGCGTACTACTAGTGATGAACCTGTTGTTAAACACGTGAGCATATTCAGTTCATATCTGGTTTTTTCTAAATATATTTTCTCAGAAAATTTTCTCAGAAGCGGCAAGGCGCTCGGCCTGTGCGGAACTTCTCGCTCGCCGCTAAACAACACGAAAAACTACGATATCTTTCCGATAAACAACATCTCAGTCTAAAAGCATGCATATGGATACTCACCAATGAGAGTTTCAACGGCTACTTGGTTTTTCTTTTACTTGAAAACGATATTGTTCTTCGTATTTTTGGGTTTTACACACAAATATCGACGATTCCGTGTTATAGCATAGGCGTCGTCTGGTCGTTTACCGCACTTCCGGTCCGCGATTTCCCATTTAACCTTGCATATTCGCGAGATTCGCAGTGGGTGTATAGGAACCCTTTCTTACAGTTTTCGAATTAATTTCACATCCACTAAAGGTGGTAAATAGTTTGAATCAATTTATATTGATATACATCATGCAAACATTAAACATAAATTTACCCGTGTTCTGTGAGACGGAGGGTACCACTAATCTGGAAAACCCTCAAGTATCCTGGACAATTAGTCGGCACATGCGTTATGATTAAACAGAAAGCAAACCGTTTTAATCACTTTACCACCTGAAGGCTTAACAAATAAAATCCCTTAAAGTTTACGCTTGACCGGTGATTTAACATAAGCCTTAATTCGTTCACTATTGAAAATGGGCTAGTTCGCATTTTTGTATCGGAACCCCGTTTAGTAAAATTGCGAGAACGGGATATCAAAGTAAAATATTCAAAATTCTATCATGAAATACTAATCTGCGTCAAATTTGTTAAATGTCTTAACTTAAATTCAAATTGTTGTGCACACTTTATATGAAAGTTACTCAACGTTTACGATGAACAAAGTCCATTGTCCAACACTAAGCATACGTTCAATTTGGCCTCACGCCATCAGAGACTACTCTTTTTTGTCAAAACTTCCAGTGCGAGATTAGTTTATACATTTAATTGCTTATTGTCGGGCGGCCGACCATGTTTGGGCAGAAGAAACTATGGTTACAAAATAACAATTAGTTTTTTTACAAAAATAGTTTTGGCTCAGCGAACAAGTAATTATAGTTACAATCGAGTCGTGACCAACAGCTCTGCATAGTGTTTACCAAGTAATTCTCCTGAAATAGGATGATATGGGAAGTTTTATTTTTTCTTTCCATTTTCAAAAATAAAAATATGAATCAGGTCAATGATATGAATAGCTAGAAAAGAAACTATGTATGTGCGAGAGGTACGTTACGATTACCTTAAAGTCATGCTATCCTTACATATACCTTGTTAAGTCGGTACCATGGCAACATTTCTAGACAGAGGTGCTAATGTAATACGCTTTGAATCAATTAGACTTGAAACGAACCTGTGCAAAAAGTTGTTTATGAACTTTCGAACAATTTAGAAAGGTGGAATAAAGCTGATTAGACAATAAATGTGATCAATTAGAAAGCAGACAATTTTCCTATTTCCACACTTCGTTCTCTTGAAACTTAGATTTTGTCAAAATCGATTGCTCTATCTTCACTTTGCATGTTTGTGGAAAATTGAATTCTAACATTAGTCCAGTCGAACACAATTCGCTATTATTCCTACGCAAAAAGCATCTGTATCATCTAAAGGTCTACCATAACTGTCGTTCATACTTACAGCTTATTTTGTGATTGCTTCAACAACGCCATGTTTCCGGGTTTTGCCTGCAAAACATTGTCATATAGCCCAATAAGCGCAATTTAAAATTCAATAAAGTTTTCAGATTCATATAAAAGTAATACTACCTTGCCATCCACGTAACATATGGACAGAGGTCAATGAGAGTTATGATATTCTATTGCAAGGGTACTCTGGTGATAATGATACTCTGAGCATTGACAACTTATTATATTGACAGAGATGTCACACTGAATTTACACATCAAAAAACATTAACACATGTAGTTGCTAACCCGTGAACATGAATAAGGCTTTTTTCTGTTTTAAAGTGACAACTATTTTCTAAATGTCATGCTTGGGTCAATGGAAGTAATTAGAACCTAAACTATAAACAGAACTAATTTACGTGTTTGAGGCAACAAATGGGTAATTCTTTATAATCGATGTTGTCGAGTGGTAAGTCTGAAATATCAAATTGCAAAGTATATGAGCCCTCTCACCTAGTAAAAGTTTTTAAAACACTACTCTAATGAGGAAAAACATAATAACAATTTAACTGTATTTTCAGAATAAAATTCTGCATGTTCAGGTTACCACGGCCAAAGCGATGCTCTTCTTTCTTATCGATATCTCCAGTATATCCGCTCTTCATCCTAAAGGTCGGTTGTTATAAAATAACACTGCGCTTAAATGTAATTTAGCATGTGAAAAGCAACAAAAACATAGTTATTAAGGGAATTGAGATTTACCTTTCGAAACACTTCATTCTTTTATCTTTTTCCATCGTATACCAACACTTAATTGCAATTGTGATAATTAACTAATCTACCGGTGATCAAAGAGCCATGGAATGTCATAAAGTAAAACAAGCATCGTAGTAATTGAGTTGACAATTACTACAGTCACCATCGATTTTGCTCGAGGAGATAAGCGAAATACTATACATATCCAGGAACTGACATGAACTTGTCATTTGCAAGTCTTCGTACGGTCTACTTGGGGTCATGCATACTTAAGTAGGCGTATCATTTATTGATTAAAAATAAAGAAATGACTTGCGATTATTTTTATGTAGTCATGGTGACGTCGAACGTACCCGAACATGTTCTGTTCTTATTAGCTCACGTGTTCACACACGTGAACTAATGTTATAGAGGGTCTGTCTTCTGTCCGTGTTGGTGTGAGTGCGTGTGAGTTTGTGTGTGTGTGTCTGTCTGTCTGTCTGTTTACACGGGTACCAGAAGTGATCAGATTTGGTTGGTGTGACTTGTATATTAATGAAGTTATGAACTATAATTTTTTTCATATAATGGTTTCCTATGCAGACAGTAATGACAAAGTCGACATATATCAAGAAACACTGTATAAATTTCATGAAACGTTTCATTGATGACAATCTCAGAACATTCTTATAATAGTGTGAGTGTCATGTCAATTATCTGCTCATTTGTATATTTAATGACTTTTGTAATTAGTTATATAACTAAGAAATTCTTACACCAAATTTTATGACACCCACTAAAAATATTGATCTGATATATATCTAATTGTACTAAGAAGCATTAAGCAATGTCAAGTTAATAATGTCTCATTTGCATGTTTAATGAAGGTTTGTAAGTGTTCACATAACTCGGAGTCCGAAAAAAACAGTACCAAATTTGATGAAATCCGCTGCAGATACTGATCCGACAGATATCTGACTGTGTTGTGAAGAATTTAGTCGTATGAACGTAATTAAGAGTTCACTCGCACATTTAATGAACTTTGCAATTAGTTATATTACTCTGAAATTACAGCATTAAATTTGATGAAACCTGCTACAGATGTTGATCTGATGTTGATCTGATAGGTTTCTAATTGTCCTAGAAAGCTTTGAGCAGTGTCAAGTGATTAAACAGCCCTTTTGCATATTAAATGAAGTTTTGTAATTACCGATTTAATTCCGAGAGTACTGTGTGAAAGTTGAGAAAACTTCTACATGTAACGATCGGACAGCTATCCTCTGTGAAGCGTACTACTCTGTAATGAATCTGTTGTAAATTACGTGAGCACATTCAGTTCACATCTGGTCACCACATTGGATAGTATGCAATATTCTACGGATGACAGTAAATAAGCTTATGTTGTACTCCATGAAACGATGAATGCCATCTATGTTACAGGGCAGTGGAGAGATTTTACGTTTTTCTGGGCAGTCATTTAATTCTCCCCCGTCCCTTTCTTTCATTGCTGCCTTTTTGGTTTAACTACCTAAGTGTGCTTGTGAGAAGGCAGTAGCACAACAGCTATGATTTGGAAGCGGCGTATTGCCAAGTCCATTTCCTCTTACTCTGTTGTGTATATGGCGTTTCGACTTGTCTGGCAGCATTAAGCAGCAAGCAAACAAGCAAACAAGCAAACAAACAAGAAAACAAACAAACAAACAAACAAATTCGAACAGAGTTTACCAAATGTTCCGATGTAAGGGCTACTGACAAGTCTAACACAGCCAGTCGATTTCATAGTCACATAGTAATAAATTGAACGTTTGTTGTTTCTTTCTCCGTTGGTTTCTTTGAAGCTCATAACGTGCAACATTTTGATAAGAATAAGAAAGGTTGTCCAGTCTCTTATTTTGTCCTGTTTTCTCGTGATAGGGTTACTCGGCTTTTTTCGAAGCCATATGGGCACACTTTGAAGTTGTACTCTGCATAGATCTTTGAGGACAGTAGTTTACTGCTGCTATATTTCTACAAAGTCAAGCTGAGAAAACACTGTAGCCTAAGATGCCGCTTCTAGGTTTGTTAATACGTTTTGAATGGGCTCGAACGTTGAAAATGCCTGAAGGACGAAATATTGAACATCGAATAGTAACTTGAAATCGTGGCTCCAATTATACTATGAATATGGATCGGATACTACATTATTCGTGAAATGATATGCATCAAAACATCCTAGGTTTTGAGTGATCATACAAGCTGCAATTTATATGCCCAGAGCATCTATTTATAATTAACAATTTATAAAACCATCATGCGAAATCGTCGTCTTCGCATGTCAAATTATAGTTTTCGAAAACCAAGTGTAATAAATTTTAACACTTCTCATTACAGAATTGAAACTTCTTCCATGTTGCACTATAAACTTACAGTTAGTATGGCGATATTCTCAATCAATGTATCTATATGTTTCTTTGGTCGATGTTATACGCAAAAATAACAGCACTGTAAATTAATCCGGGGTTTTGGGATTGTCTATGTCACACTTCCGTCAACCTAGAGTCAACAACCACCAAGTGTACAGTGTAAGATATCGAGAGAGTATTGTAAAAAATGGGTAGTTTCCGAAAGAGTTTGAAATGCGACTTACACCTAGTTTCTGCGAACATTTGTGAAATGCGGTAATTTAGTTTCGATCCTCCGATTTTCTTGTGAAGTTTTCTCTAACATTTTACGGTGTGCGTTTTAGAGCATGTCTGTTAAGGAATGATCTGTAGAGAAATTGAATAAACCCATCACCTTCCTTAACTCCCTTGGCCCAAGTCAGAAAGAGCTGATCCATCGATAACAAAGTTAATGAAATTACAACCTTTCAGAATTCTGGACTTACCTTAGTTTGCGTACATTATTCTTTCTTTTAGAAGTTGAAATGCTATTTGACCGTGTGAATATATACTTTCCTAAGCCTCTCCTCGCCCTTCTAGTACTTGACTGGTGCGAAATTGACTATGTCATGATTAATTAACTTCATTAAAAAATGTATAAAAAGTATTTTTTTTCTTTATGCGGTTACATCGGACGGTTATACAGTAATAGTTTGTTATATCTTCTATCACTTACAATGAAATATTTTTCTTTAAAACTTTGCGTGGTACAGAAAATGGACAGCATCTCACTAAATGAAATTTAAATGTTTTCTTAGTGTCCACTTTACTTTCTATCTTTTACTTTCTTAGCTGTAACGCAGTGGTCTGCTGCAAAACATATGTCTAAAACTCGTATGCGCCTTTAATAACTTACCATCGTGCACTGATGACATTCTATGAGATATCAAACCCCATTACATTGCTTAATTTTGTCTGTTATTGCTTAGGGCATAGAACATAGAACTGTTAAAATTTCGTTTGTTTTTTCCGAGCGCTTCAACAAGATAGATGTATCCTGATAATTGATCACACAAACAAAAATTCTAAAACGCAGAGTCGAAACTTCACGAGGCGCATAGGTATAATCAATGGCGTACTAATTTCATGAACTTAGGTAAAATAAACACGGAGAAGGGTAATGAGATTAAGAACAAACAGGGTAACACGATAAGCTTTTTTCGACTTAGAATATATCGGCCAATTGTCAACAGAACGATTATTCGAGACGGTCAAACATTGGAATGAAGGCGAGCACCTAACATTGGCATTTTGTTTTCTGGTCTCTCTACAAATTAAAGTATCCACGATCTAATATATTGCTCAATTTTCTATTTAATTTACAAATAGTTTTAATATATTCATTACATTTGTATATTTACTTATTACTAGTCAGTTGAGAAACAACAGACAGATACAAAATATCCCAAAAGCACACCCACGATCAAGAGAATCCCTATCTAAATGTTTGTTGTCAATAATAGTCTTTTATTTCACAATTAGAAAGGCGCGACTTGTTTATTGCGGAACAAAAACGACATTTACTACCGGTAATGATTATGATATCTATATTTTAGAAATATCTGTTTGGCATTTAAGGACTTTTCAAACTAACAGATAATGAATAATATAAGCTACATCAGTTGTTTAAAGCATTGAAATGTTGTATTTTTGGCGGTATGGGAAACAGGAAGTTTTTTGTGGGTCCATTGGTAATATGCACAAATTTAGTATATGTGGTGACACTCGATTCATGAATGTTAATACATTGTAGATCAGAGATTGACGTTTTTCAATTGAAGGAAAAAGTTGAGGCCACTTGGTTGTGCATAGCTACAAGATCAGGATTACACTAAAGTATTACATGAAGTATAGACAGTGTTGGTGAAGGCTCTCAGGAGACCTAGATGGTGGTCTTAGAAACCACGTCCATCCACAGTAAAATATTTTTCAATAGCGACAAGTCTGTACTGAAATCGACGATCTAATGCTATTGTTAAATTTGCTAGTTAGCAATGCAACCGTTTGTTAGGGTTATTGAAATAATATATGCCATGTACTGTAGCTTTGGGCATTTATTGTGGCTGACATTTGCTGTCGGTTTCAATGCATACAAGGATGAGTTGATCACCTACCTGTGGCAGATGCATCCGTCAGTGCAATTTTCAAAACTAGCAGTATGATTAACGGTGCGTCCATTGTGTTACCATGACATCGAAGCCAGTACATCGAATGGCTACAACATGTGATCAAGAAAAATGGTTTTAAATATGAAAACTCCTTGCCGACGTTCCAGACGAGGAACTGATGTAGTGGAGTTTGATAGGAAATGCCAACATGCAGGCGGTTCTGCTGTAGATCATCAAAGAATAAGGCTTCAAATGCTGATGTTATATGTGATGGCACCACTCTGACTGACAAAGCGTTGGGACGCTCTCCTGTATCTAACGATGAAAAGAATATCTCATCTATATACCATACGCAACTAGTTTGACATTCACACAAGAAGTATTCAGACTTAATTTTACTATATTGATAGCGCGTCGTGCATTGGATAATAATTGATAATGGAGCTATTGTGCCGTAAATTAATCAGACGTTCTCCGCGTCGGTGGCAATGAATATGCCCGATTCAAATACTGGTACCATCCCTATAGAAAGAAGACCTACAGTTTTTAATTCAGTCACATAAAGAGAGAAGCTGATCGGGGAAATGCATATTATGAACATGCACGATGAAGTTGACCGAGTGTCACAGAATTCCATGAAATAAGAAAATGGTGTGCTTCAGTGGGTACAAGGACAAAGAGTGTAATTGCCATGAATTATTTAGATTTTAATCACCGTCTAAAGAAAGTGAATGAGGTGACAGTTGCAGAGATAATTACATTTCGTTTGTAAACAAGAGTTCATTTCTAATACCTCATCGTATATTATAAATACTATTAATGCCATGTCAATGGTGTTCCTTATTGTTTCATTTTGTTTCATAGCAATACACATCCGGGGACTTGCTTCTTGATGACGTGCATCCAACCAGTATCAGTAGCCTTCAAGAGTAAGTAGGGCATATAGTTAAGACGGGCTGCGCTTTGGTTACAGCATTTTTCATATTAAATGCTTTTTGTAGCTTTCATGTTTCGGTATTACAAAATGTGGTCCTTTTTTACATGAGAACGAACTTCAAGGAAATTACTATATTTTCCATCCCTTTACAAGAAAACAATATTACTATTAGGCCTAGTTGACATGAAAAGGTTTCGTGGCCATTTTAACGTTCATATGCTCTTAGATGATCATGATGATATCAAAATTTGCTGGTTCCATAAGTTCGAACTCAGTCACTCTACCTCATCGACGACCGCACTGCTATTATATTGAAGTACAAATTTATCTGTGGTATGGATCGATCCAATCTAATCCAATTAAATTGAATGGCATAAACATTTTATCTTCTCCCATTGCGCACTGGTAAATAGTTTTTAACTACTATAAAAAGGCAGCGATGAGAAATATTACCTTGTACATTTTGAGGAAGATTATCGACCAATTTTAAACTGTGACTAGTATGAGTTCATTGCAGCAGAAAACGAAGAGAAGTAATGGTGAGCGCATTGGAAGGAAATTTTCATAACTTAATTTATCTAATTTGTGTGTTTGTCCTTCAAATGAACACTTTTTTAAACAAAATCTTGACTGTCACTTTAGCATATTTTCTTTGTTTCAATTTCGTTGGTAGTTAGAAAGATATTTTATCTACAACTAATGTTATGTAGGTCATTTACCCCACACTCATCATGACCTGAGTTCAATTAGTCTAGAACATCTCAAGGTCACTGCCCTTGATGACCTAACAACCTTGAATTCAATTAGTCATGTTTGGAATGTTCTGGAAAGTTGATTAGTTGTGTAAGGGGGATAATTTTAGAACAGTAATTAGCATGTCAATAAAAGTTCTAGATTGTTCTTATATGCCTTTATAAAAGGGACGTGCTCAGCTTCCAGTCAGACTTTTGGGATCGTGTCTCTTGTGTGTTACTAAACTCCAGCAGTAGTCATTCTCAAGACTTTTCAAGACCTTCACTGCCAACGTTGGATTTATACTGTGGACTTTGTGCAGCTTCAAGCCTGCAAGCCAAAGGACTGTTCATTCATCCGACTGACTGTTACAACTCTGAGACTGGAGCTTTGCCGTCCCAGCTGAGATAAGTAATCTGTACACTTTTTAAAGCTTGTACTCTATCCCTGACTTAGCAATTAGTTTTTTTTTCGTAATAAATTTTGTTTAAACGTTAACTGCTGAGTTCACCCTTTTGTTCGTTTTCTCTGCACGTAACAAATTGGGGGCTTGTCCGGGATACGAATATTTTGAGCCGTTTGACAACATTTTGACAGCCTTTTCAAAACTACTGTATACTGTGAACTCAGCGAAATTCAATCATGGCGGAATTCAAGCCAGACGAATTTATGGATGACCTTGATCAGGACACATTTAATTCCCTCAGAAAAGACAACCTCATAGCACTGGCAAATTTCCTTAAAGTAGATGTCAAAAGATCTATGCGCAAGCGAGAAATTCAGTTCAAGATTGCAAAACATTTAGTTAATTCTGGCCATTTTGAAGAGTCTGCCTTAAAAGATTATGAGCCTGAGTCTTCCTTCGAACTCAAAAAATTAGAATTAGAAATACAGGCAGATTTGGAGCTTAAGAAATTGGAATTAGAAAAGGAAAAATTACAAATGAAAGACAAAGAATTACAAATGGAAGAAAGACAGAGAGAAAAGGAGAGAGAATTGGAAGAACATCGACTACAGTTAGAAATAAAACGTTTAGAGCTTGGACAGTCAGGAAAATTCTTCCCTTCAGACAAGTTTGACATCACTAAGCATTTCAGGTTAGTTCCCCCTTTCCAGAAAAGGATGTTGATAAATATTTCCTCCATTTTGAGAAAATTGCTCAGAGTCTGAATTGGCCTAAGGAGTCCTGGTCTATGCTTTTGCAGAGTGCTTTGGTGGTAAAGCCAGAGAAATTTACATTCAGTTGTCAGTAGAGCAGGCTTCAGATTATGATTCTGTGAAGGAATTAATTCTCAAGGGCTATGAGTTGGTGCCTGAAGCTTACCGTCAGAAATTTAGGGATTGTGAGAAGGTGAAGGATCAAACTTATGTTGAATTTGCTCGAACAAAAGAACAACTGTTTGATCGTTGGTGCTCTTCTGAAAAGGTCAGTCAGAATTATGACAAATTACGACAGCTTGTTTTGATTGAAGAATTTAAGAGGTGCATTCGGAGTGACATCAAGACGTTTATCAATGAACAAAAGGCAGATACATTGGAGGTTGCTGCACGTTTGGCCGATGATTATTCATTGACCCACAAATCTTCATTTCTCAGCAAACCATCCCAGTCCTTTTCATACAGAAACAATGCAGGTAAATTTAACTCCTCCTTTTCATCCAAGAATTTTTCAAAGGAGAGTAGGAAATCAAATGACAACAGTTCACAAAATCCAAGTAACAATTCTACATCATCAGATCCCAAGTCTCAATCTCCTTCTGACAAACAGTTTGGTACACTTTCTTGTAATTATTGTAAGAAAGACGGCCATTTAATGTCAGAGTGTTTCAAGTTGAAAAGAAAACGTGAAGGTCAAAGTGGTCAAAGTGGATCTAAGCCCACCGGCTTTATTTCTTCATCAACTCAATTAGAGTCTAATAATGTGTGCAACACATTTTCTGAGGTTAAACCCCTCTCATCCCCAATTAATGAGGTCAAGGTCAATTCTTCACAAGATAGCATTATGGGTATTTTCGAACCATTTATTCATGATGGTTTTATATCACTTTCTAGTGATTTTTCTTCTGCTACCCCTGTCAAAATTCTAAGAGATACCGGGGCTTCCCAGTCTCTTTTGTTGGCAGATACCCTGCCGTTTTCTGAAAAGTCATTTTCAGGTTCTAAAGTTCTTATTAAGGGGTAGATTGTAATGACTACATTCCTGTTCCTCTCCATAATGTCTATTTGTCTTCGGACTTTGTTTCTGGACCTGTGACTTTAGGTATTAGACCTTTTTTGCCTTTCGAAGGGATTCACCTTCTTCTTGGAAACGACCTTGCTGGGGACAAGGTCATTACTAATCCACTTGTGACTGATAATCCTAGTTTAGATCAGGATCCAAAGCCAATTGAGGAAGAGATTCCTGATTTATTTCCTTCATGTGCTATTACTCGAGCCATGTCAAAGAAAACTTCTGAGAATCAAAATATTCTCAAAAATAATGTCACAGATGTTGACTTAAATGACACCTTTCTTAGTCAGGTGTTTGACACGGATCATTCCGTTATCCCTCGTGGATTTGAAACTTCCAGTAAAACTTCTGCTGACCAAAGTCAGACATTTTCTAGATCAAATCTCATTGCAGAACAACACAAAGACCCAGATATTTTGTCTTTGTTTGACAGGGTAGATGATGAAGGTAAAACTTCAGATAGCTCTGTTTCCTATTATACAAAGTCTGGTATTCTCATGCGTAAATGGAGACCTCCAGATGTTTTGGTTGATGACGATTGGGCTATAAAACATCAAATTGTGGTTCCAAAGCCCTACCGTGCTGAAATATTGCGCCTGGCCCATGAAACCCCCTGGGCTGGTCACTTAGGAGTCAGGAAAACTTATCATAAAATTCTCAGTCACTTTTATTGGCCTAATCTCAGGCAGGATGTAACACATTTCTGTAAAACTTGTCACACATGTCAAATGGTAGGAAAGCCGAATCAAACCATTCCAAAGGCCCCTTTACAGCCAATTCCTGCATTTCAAGAACCATTTAGTAGGATTCTAATAGACTGTGTTGGGCCCTTACCAAAAACAAGATCAGGAAATGAGTACATGTTGACAATTATGTGTACATCAACTCGGTTCCCCGAAGCCATACCACTGAGAAATATAAAGACAAAGACTATAGTGAGAGCTTTAGTCAAATTTTTCACTTTATTTGGCCTCCCTAAATGTGTCCAGTCCGATCAAGGCTCCAACTTTATGTCTGGTATTTTTCAACAAGTAATGGATCAGCTAGGCATTAAACAGTATAGGTCATCCGCCTATCATCCAGAAAGTCAGGGTGCTCTTGAGCGGATTTCATCAAACTTTGAAAAACATGATTAGGACCTACTGTTTTGACACAGAGAAACAGTGGGATGAAGGAATTCATTTTCTGCTCTTTGCTGTTAGAGAGTCAATTCAAGAGTCTCTTGGTTTTAGCCCATTTGAGCTTGTATTTGGACATACAGTCCGTGGCCCACTTAAGCTCGTTAAAGAGAAATTCCTGTCTGACGACGATGATTGTCTGAATATTTGCAATATGTGTCAGATTTTCGTACGAAACTCTCTAAAGCATGTGAATTAGCCAGAGTAAATCTTGAGTCATCTCAGCAGTCAATGAAAACCAAATATGATAAAAACACCTCAAAACGGAAGTTTGAACCAGGTCAAAAGTTCTTGTTCTACTTCCAATTCCTGGCAAACCACTCCATGCTCGTTACTTTGGGCCATACCTAATTGATAAGAAATTGAGTGATTTAAATTACATCATAATAACACCTGACAGGCGAAAACAAAAACAGCTATGTCACATAAATATGCTTAAGCCATATTTGGATAGGGATAATCCTACTATAACTCAGCCTGTCAGTGCAGTCAGTTCAAGCCATTATGAAGATAGTGATACTGAAACTGACTTGAGTGAAAATACTCTAAACTCAAAGCTGGGCTCGGTCAAGCTTCAGAACTCAGAAATCCTGGAGAAGCTGGAGTCTACAAAGTTGGCACACCTCCAGCCAGAACAACAACAACAGGTGAAAGAACTGCTCCACGAATATAAACACCTGTTTCAAGATGTTCCAACGAGGACGAACGTCATCTATCACGACGTTGATGTTGGGGACAGTAAGCCTGTAAAACAACATCCATACAGACTGAATCCAACAAAAGCGAAATATCTCCAGGAAGAAGTCAAATACCTGCTGGACAATGACTTTATTGAACCCAGTAAAAGTAACTGGAGTTCGCCGTGCATACTTGTTCCCAAATCAGATCACAGTTATCGTATGTGCACGGACTTTAGGAAGGTCAACACTTTAACAAAGACAGACACTTTCCCAATCCCGAGGATTGATGACTGCATCGACCGAGTGGGAAAAGCCAAGTATGTGACAAAATTGACCTACTGAAGGGATTTTGGCAAGTCCCTCTGACGGATCGTGCTCGTGAAATATCCGCCTTTGTTACACCAGACGGATTGTTTCAGTACAAGGTGATGCCATTCGGAATGAAGAACTCTCCGGCAACGTTCCAACGGATGATCAACGACGTCATATCCGGGCTAGACGGTGTGCAGCTTACGTTGACGACGTCGTCCTGTATAGTGACACCTGGGAGGAACACATCAAGCTCATGCGGAAGTTCTTTGAGAGACTGAGTAAAGCAATGTTGACTGTCAACCTTGCCAAATCTGAGTTTGGTTGGGCGAGGGTAACTTACCTCGGACATACTGTAGGACAGGGTGAGGTAAAACCTGTTGATGCCAAAATCAGTGCCATTTCAAGTTTTCCCATACCAAACTGCAAACGACAACTGATGCGCTTTCTCGGTATGGCTGGTTACTACAGAAAATTCTGTCCAAATTTCTCCACAATTACTGAGCCTTTGACTAACTTACTTAAAAAGAAAGTAAAGTTTGTTTGGTCAGAGCAATGCCAACAGGCATTTGATACACTTAAAGCCATACTGCAAAGTGCTCCAGTGTTGTCTGCACCAGATTTCACTTTGCCATTCAAATTAGCTGTAGATGCTAGTGATACGGCTGCTGGTGCTGTTTTATTGCAAGAGGATAGTCATGGTGTAGATCATCCTGTTTGCTATTTTTCACGCAAATTTAACAAATCCCAGAGAAACTACTCTACATTGAAAAAGAGTGTTTATCTTTGATATTAGCTTTACAGCATTTTGAAGTTTATGTTACTTCTTCAAATCAGCCAATAGTGGTTTATATTGATCACAACCCTCTTGTTTTTCTGCAGAAATTTAAAGGCAAAAATCAGAGATTGCTAAGATGGAGTTTAATGTTACAGGAGTTTAATCTTGATATTAGACATATCAAAGGCAGAGACAATTTAATTGCAGACTGTCTCTCTCGTATTTAGAGTTTTTGTTGTTCACTTTCAAGAAATTTTACTTTAGAGTAAAAAAATTTGAGTACTTAAATCTTTTTCAAGATTACATTTGTAAAAGAAAGATTTTTCTTTGAAAAATTTTTCTTTTTTGAAGAGGGGTGTGTTTATGTAGGTCATTTACCCCACACTCATCATGACCTGAGTTCAATTAGTCTAGAACATTCTCAAGGTCACTGCCCTTGATGACCTAACAACCTTGAATTCAATTAGTCATGTTTGGAATGTTCTGGAAAGTTGATTAGTTGTGTAAGGGGGATAATTTTAGAACAGTAATTAGCATGTCAATAAAAGTTCTAGATTGTTCTTATATGCCTTTATAAAAGGGACGTGCTCAGCTTCCAGTCAGACTTTTGGGATCGTGTCTCTTGTGTGTTACTAAACTCCAGCAGTAGTCATTCTCAAGACTTTTCAAGACCTTCACTGCCAACGTTGGATTTATACTGTGGACTTTGTGCAGCTTCAAGCCTGCAAGCCAAAGGACTGTTCATTCATCCGACTGACTGTTACAACTCTGAGACTGGAGCTTTGCCGTCCCAGCTGAGATAAGTAATCTGTACACTTTTAAAGCTTGTACTCTATCCCTGACTTAGCAATTAGTTTTTTTTTCGTAATAAATTTTGTTTAAACGTTAACTGCTGAGTTCACCCTTTTGTTCGTTTTCTCTGCACGTAACAACAACTAATGATTCGAAAGTAAATAGCAAAATCCCCATCGTCAAAAAGAAGTGATTCAATAATCGAGTTTTGCTATTTCATGAAACTTTCACGCAGCAACCGCTCACAGATAATATTATGAATCGCGCACAAACTTTATCAAAGCAAGCATACATCGCTTAAGGGGGCGCTGTACCCAACACAGTATATTTTGCTCAAAAATCACTTTTTTGCAAATATTCATTAAACTTTACTTATTTTGTTAACCAAAGATTAAATAATTGGTTCGGTTCACCTTTTTAGTTTGTCAAGCCTTCGTAAGTTGCGTGATAAAGAAGTGTTAATTTATGCAAATCACCCGATTTTGTAGCTTCTCTTTTCTCCAAATTTCAAGATTTCCAAAGAATTTAACTCCACTCTGGCTGGGTCATATTTTCTGAATTTTTTTACGTTATGTTCTTTAAATGCTATATAGCAAAACAACTATTTGTTTGGCTATAAAATTTTCACATTTTGAATAAGAGATATTTTAATTTTGCTTATCGTGATTTGAATCACTTTTTTGAGTGTCAGTCTTTAAACCCTTGCCATTTTAGAATGAGGATAGATGATGCAAAACAAAATAGTCGTTTTTGTACATATACTCAACTTTCAAGGGCAATATTACATTTTAGAAAATAGAGTCAAGTTTTTTACTTAATTTTTATCATCAATACCAAAATTGAGGTTTTTTACCTCAAATATACACCCTCTTCATCATTCGAGCAAACTATTGCTACCATACTAAACTTTAGAGTCTCTTTTTGAAAATATTTAGTATCAGGGGGTTTCCTTGTACCATGTTGGCAACATGCAGCTCCACCTCAAGTGGGCGAAAGACGCGTCTTATACTCTTTGCAATTAATATTCAATGCGTGTTTAATGTCAACAACACGGATAGCGATCGACTCCTATTGAATTACCGCATTTAGTAAACTTCACAGTGTACTTGAAGTCCTTCTTTCAGATCCTCTTACTCGACCATATCGTAAGCTGCAACGAGAGATGCCTATCTTTTGTAATGCCCTCTACTTAATGCCTAAAGAAAGTCAAATTGGTCATCACTAAAATTAAGATAGTCTTCACTCACAAAAAGAAAAAATGTACTACTCCCACTTAGCTGTTTTAATCAGTAAACATAAATTATTGAACGAATTCTCTTCTGTATTGCAATTAATCCCTTTTTGATGAAAACAAAAGTTTTCTTCCTGACATCAGCGAGCCCCTGAGTCCGAATAAGCTTTTTTTAGGGGGCGGGTATGAAGTATCAGAAGGTATCGACAAGTTGATGCACAAATCGTGACATTTTTACCGTTCACTTCTGTCTGCCATTGGCGATTGCCATGCGAAAGGTCGTCGGGATATATGAATAAAGAAGACACTCTCAGTCTTCAAAGTTAACACAGTTTTATTTCTTACAATAGAAGTTACATATCGACAAAAATGCTTACAGAAAAGCCCGCTAATGATGAGAGGCTGGTATACCAAAACTGTCACTTCAGTTTATATACTCTCAGCTTAAGGTAGCTTTCCACCTTTGCGACTTCTTTTCAAACGTCAATTTTGCCATCAAGTTGAGTATTTCTACCCAAGTATTATATATCACCTGAAAGCTATTACCAAGAATTTTTTTGTTCGGTCAAGACAATTAATGGACGATGAATTTTTATGAAGATTTTAGTCAAAGTGCAAAGAAATTGGGTACGTAAAAAGTTGAAGTCAGAGCGGAATGTATACAATGCAGGCCCAACCGAAACGGTTAGGCTGCTGATTGCATATGTTGCTAGGCGGGGAACACTGGGGACGAACACACATCGCCATACACAGACTTTGGTGGCTGCAAAGTTTGCAAGGACCAAAGACCACATGTATAATAAAAGAAGGACCTCGGCTACTTCTTTGGCGTGTCTACACACGCGCTAACTCCGCCCTGCGTGGCAGGGCTAGAGTACGGCTACGGCGTAGTCATAGCCGAGCACTCTTGACTCATACCGGCCCTTGGGCTAATAGCTAACCATCGCGTTTCGGTCGATAACATGGCAGAAAATTATTTTAATAGTAACCTCCGTGACTTTATTTTTAGGTCACGCGTACGTCGATCCAAGGAGGCAAAACGTTCTCTTCTACCTCCATGGTTAGTCATGGAGCGAGGAGCGGAGCTAGTTCCTCCATGCTATACGGCAAGCATTGAGAAATATTTTGGTCATTGCATGCTCATTGTGTTTCGAATGTCATTACACACGGCTTTGCTAGGTCTGAATAGTTTTCCCTGTTTGATGAACGTTAGTGTGTAATTGTAGGGAAATTAGTGAAACCAACATTATTCAGAATCGCAACTGTCGTATAAAGAGCATGCAAAGAGTAATCTCAATTCGCTGCCCACATGTGGGGGTTGTCAACCTGATGTAATAGCCATTTCCCGGATTTCCATCGATAAAGTGTGTGCGTAAACAAGAAAAGTAAACTCATGAATTTTAATACACGTGGTGGGTATGGCCGATTTCGGCCAAATAGGCCATAGCCACCACGTCTAATTCTGTGTGGGGAAAAGCTGTCATGTAAATCAGCGCCGCGCCGTATACATACTTTGTACGCTTTTCTGGTTTGTGTTCACCGAGTGCCTGACAGCGTTTCCGCAATCCTCTCCTATATCCATGCTGTTACATTTTTTCATATTAAAAGGCGAGTTATCTGCACAGTATATTTATTTGACATCTTTGTACAGTTCAGCATCATCCTCCACTGCGGAAGATCGGCAACTGGCTGTCTTGCTCCTCATTCTTGTCTTGCGTTACCATGTCAGCGTGTCCATGCGTCATGAATGAGATCATTGATGATGGAGACTGCAAATTTTGCCTGAACGATTCTACACTATCAATGAATGCTAACGGATTTAAGTGATTTGTTAGCTCCATTGAATATTCAATTATTTCCTTGCGGAAAGGACTATGGCCCAGTTCACATTAAATATTGTCAGGTCCGCACGGTGTTGGTAGGTTGGCGTTGCATAGATGTTCCGAGGGACTATAGGGTCCTTGCCTGAGGAAACACCGCTGCTATCGAAGTTGATCATCACACGGAACTGCCGTTATATACGCTACTTTGAATTACGTCTGCACTCGCAACACATTAAGTTTGAGTTCGTCTCCTAACACCGATCAGAAATTGACTTAAAACTTTGATTTAGTAGTCATCAAAATCGCATTTAACGCCCGAAACGCTTGCTCAGGATATTATTGAGACAGCACTGAGACGAGGTAAAATGGCTGGGGTAGCAAAAAGTCATGCTGACATTAGTGACTCTGCACTGGCAGATTCAACAGACCTTCGTTTTCTCGAGGTTCTATGATTCGACATCTTGCCAGTTCCAATCGATTAAAATCCTTGCTGGGCCCTATGTCGACGACGAGTGCCAGCAGCCCCTTCAGCTGTTGTCAGAGCATCTAAAGAATTACCTCATGCTTTCGCACTCGCCCTTGTAAGGTGGCTTAATGAGGTCACAGCCTCAGGTGTAATTTTTTATTTCATACTTGTAACATTTTTTCATGCCTGTATTTTATTGTCATGCCTGTAATGTTTTTTTCATACCCGTAATTTTATTTCATGCCTGAAATTTTTTTCATGCCTGTAATTTTTGTTAGTTTTGTGACCTTTGAACCCTCTGATAGCCTCGTTTATCCTTGGTGAAAAGCTGACATTTCGCCCAAAAATTTAGCATTCTTGAATCCAACAAGTATCTCTGTCTACATGCACTACCCAAACACACTCGGAATCGACTCACTTCATGCCTGCAATGGTACAAAAGTTGCTGAAAAAGGGTGATGACGACAGCTCATGATATAGGCCTTGTGGCAGCCATCGACTATGTAGCACCGTGCGGAAAGCAAGCGTTGTCAGCACGAAGTGACTAAAACGTCGATTCTGAGGGCAACTGAGTAGAGCATGTAAATAGGGATATTTGTTGGGTTCAACAATGCCATATTTGCGGAAAGAAGTAGATTTTTGACCCAGGCTGACAGCAAACAGTACCAGTAGGGTTAAAGGTCAAAAAACCAAAAAAAAAATAATTACAGGCAATAAAAAAAATACAGTCATGAAATAAAAATTACAAGTATTAGAAAAAAAATAACAGGCTTGAAAAAAATTTCCTGCATGAAATAAAAATTACAGGCATGAAAAAAATTACAGGCCTAAAAAACCTCTTGAACGAGACAGTGCTCTAACAGTCAAGGGACATGTGTACCAACAGTAGTCAGACTAACCATTTCACACCTGATTAAGTGCACTCTTGTTGTCATGGTAAAGTAACTCTGGCTGTTTCCACTCCCCCTGTTTAAGTTTGTAAGCACGTTAATTTACAAAAACACGGGGTGTTTATTGGATAGCAAACATTGGCTACACTGCTGTATTGTCATTGTAATGAGTGTCTAGCAACAGAGTTTATGCTAAGGGTTTTTCTCATGAATAAGTTGGGTACATTCAACTATATGTTAAGGTAATTCTATGACGATCCGCGATAAGAAATTTTAACAAAGTTCATTCCGAAATTGTTTAAAGCTTTTAAAATTATAGTAACAACAGAAAAAGCAATTGCTGCACCTGGCCGTAAACAAAGCATTGCAGCCATGCTCGTCTGATAAATATTGGGTGATTATGGCTTTGCTATAATCATGGTTAACGCGGGAAATAGGCACATAGACCAAAGCCCATAGTGACCCATGCAGGTCATATACATTGTTGCGCCTTACTATATCTACCCTAGACGTAACACAATCTATGCCTGTTCCCTTCCCTCGTTCATTGCTATCTAATGTACTTGCGCCATACCCTATGAATCATCACCCATTCGCATATCTGCAGCTCAACGCCATGCTCCCGCGCATTCTAGCTTCCACGATCAAGTGCACGTCGTTAAACTCTCACCCATCCTTCACCTAAAATAATACATTTGAACAAAAACGCATCATCGCTGCAGGGTAGCAGCTCCCAAATTAACTTATTGCTAAGAAGACCAGACGATGTACTTGTCATTGTTGTAATGCCTCTTACTGTTTCTTGTTCCATCATCCAAAACATTTTTGAAATGCCTATTAAGCTTGTCAGAGACTGCATCTAAACAATGTAAACTATATTGTTCTTGTTTACATTTTAATTCTAGCTCAAACCCGAATGTACTTTACACATGACAAAGTGAGTTTACAGGCCAAACACCATTTATCCCTATCTTCATTGGAATGTAGAACAAGAAACAGCAATAAACATTAGAAAAATTATCAAAAGTTAATAAAAGCTTCTGGCCCTTTATAAAAAAAACAATGTGAAAGCTGGAGAGAGAGAGAGAGAGAGAGAGAGAGAGAGAGAGAGAGAGAGAGAGAGAGAGAGAGAGAGAGAGAGAGAGAGAGAGAGAGAGAGAGAGAGAGAGGGGGGGGGCGAGGGAGAGGTAGGGAGGAAAGAAGGGGGATTTACGCAGTCTGAAACTAGATGTGGTCCTCCGGTTATGGCGTCGGTCTGCACATTCATGGCGCTGCACAGATATCGAAAATGTACACATATATTCCTGAAATTTGACTAATCGGATGACAAGAGTAGAACAAAACCAAAAGTGTTTAAGTTGTTAAAAATGTTGGAAAAAGTCGCCATAGTTTTCTGTTAAAGTAACGGTCTTCAACACCATGTTTCTTATGATCAGTAATACCATTTTCAGACATGGTAGGTTAATAAACCAAAACACATATGGACTGCCCAAGAAGAATCCAATATGATTTCGAGGGGGGTTGCTAGAGGGTTTTTATCTTAAAAAATTGTTGGCACGTGAAAAAAGAAGAAAAAAGATAGTAATGAATTGTCTTGGGCAAAAATGATCATATCAGACTTAACGTTAAAATTGCCACAGAATTTTGGAAATCTGACTCTCTCATTCTCCTGTGGTGGGCGGCAATAACATTTTCAAAAATACATGAAATAGTCCAACGTCTTCAATTTTGGATTATTAACTATTGCTGCCCAAACAATGATCATGCAAAAAATTTAATAAATATAGGTGTCTGATGTCATTTCAAACAGTCTTAATTAATGCAACACTGATTGAAACACCTCAGATTGCATCATTGTACACATCAATTTGTCAAAATTTTCGATGCGCTCTCTCCTAGGGTGTCCTACGTCATATTCAAGTAGTTTATCTAGTACTAGCAAATTGAAGCAATTCTCAGATTGTACCAGCTTGTACCATTCACATAAGGTTTCAACATTTTCGAAGCGAGAGGGGGATATCTCGGCCTCTCCTTATGTTCTGGTAGGTTTTTCGAGTTTTCTTTTACTATTTCATTTCAACAAAGAATCCAATAGAGATAATCCTTTGTTTTACACAATGTCTGTCAATGTCTAGCGTAAATTTCAATGTCGTCATTTTCATTGATTCACCCGTGGAATTATTCTACGCCTTGACAATTTCAAATTATAGTAATTTTTTTTGTCTGGTGAAAGTGATCGCTTTTATATATTTCACAAATAATTCATATATTCTTTCTTTCCGTTTTGTAAATTGAATGAGAGTAAACATGGGGATCATCGGATGTGGATGATTTGCAAATGCCCTTTACGTTCATTTCTAACTAAGATTGTCGTTTTGAAACTGACAAAAACATCACCTGCGTAAGCTGTGTAATCACGTAGAAGGTATATCGTACAAGAACATAAATTCATTTTAGTCTCTGCTCGTGTAAACCGGCCCTTCTAAAGTTAATCGCCCAAGTTCCAGGCTGCTTGCTTCAAGTTGCGCTCAAGGTTGTTCAAAGAAGCTACCGTACCGCCATAGTAAGTCTGAGCTTATCTGAGAGCGAATAGATTACGCAAAAAAATAATTGACGCTCTCATCGTAACTTACACACTCATTTTGCACAATCACTGTATCGCGTGCATTCAGAGTGAACCTTGCTACGCAAATGTCACCATGTATGTAACATTCGTAATGTCATTTCTGTGACCGACGTCGGGTCACCTTGGCATTGTCTACCGACTTGCGGCATATTACACGCTGCCAGTACTGTCTATGTTGTCAAATACTGAGCGAAAATGTTGTCTCTGATTCATTCCTTAATTTAGCTACTGAGCTGGATATAGATATTACTGTCATCACCCTGTAGTATTATCGAAAGCTATATTCCCCTCGGTGTGCGCACTGACTGTCACGCAGATGCGACAGCGGAGGGGATTTATGTTCACCTGGCTACAGAATATGATCGTGTTCAGCGAAGACCGTCATATTCAGAGAGAGGGTAATAATTCAATGCTCAAAATCCCTCTAGTATATAACAGATAATATTTGGGCGTCCCCAGTCCTGTATCTTCCTGTTAAATAGATGCGCCTGCTGAAGTTCACGGTCATCGTATCGGGCAGGACAGAGTTTTCCCCAGCCACATTACACCACCTTTTTCAATATGTCGTGAGAAGAAGCCGAAGCCAATCCCTATAACCGAAAATTAAGCAAGCTGTAATAAATGTTTGTGATAGTATTACAATAAAGTACCCCAGCGGATGATACATGAATCGAACTAATGATCAGTTCAAGCCTTAATTAAGTATTCTGGGGCTTACATGACGTGAACTGATCCAAATCCGTCGAACACCATTCGCTATTAGTTTTGTCAGTGTATACGACACAAAATGGTATCTTTTAAATACAGTACAACTCAAATCGCATTTCCATGGTAACCACCATGGAAAATGTGCATTAAATTGATGGCATTAATATACTTAGGCTGAAATTTACCCCATCTGTCACGACAAATGACAAAACACACATGGAATTTCATAGGTGCTTGTGTATTTGTAATTGGCTCTAAATATGTAACATGCCATTCCCATATGACGTCACTGTGTTCCGAGCAGAAGTACACATTTTACATTAAATTTTGAAACAAAGGTTTTGTTTGTTACAAGCTTAAAATGTTTTTAATATATGATTTTGTACGTCCGTTTCGATTGAAATATAATTTGCAGTGACAAGTGCAACTGCAAATCAGTGTCGTACACGGACCTAAGACTCGGAACGGATTAACATGTTCATATACACGCAGAAGTGCCCAATTACAGCAATAACAATTGATTGTAATCAATTTTGTGGACATTTTATGTGAGGAATGTGTTTAAAGTGAAGCAATAACAATTATATATTATCTATCCTACTGTACATATAATCATCAAGCTTACAATGTTCATTAGAAAATAAATTTAAATTACATGCAACATTTATCTAAGAAAACGTAGAGTGGTTCCTCGAATTCTTGAGCTAAAAATATGAAGATATTTCTCTCTTCTGATTTAACATATTTAGTAATAGAACAACACGCACATCAAAACAGCTAGTTTTAACTATTCACGACAGGATACATTCTTACCGTGGACGTAAAACATGATTCAAACAACATGTTTACAAATACTCTTTATCGACCAGTATTCAAAGTTAGTTTTGTTTGTCATGTTACACCCTATGGCATGAATTCAATGATTTCATTGCACAAATGATGTTGTTGCTAGCAAGGGTCAAGAGAAATTCTTCATTTTGAGACCAAAGAATATGAAGCAATCATTTTTTCAAATTCAGGGTGAAGCTGGACCTCGGTATTCTGGTCATAATTTCGATTTCCGGATATTCGCGTTTTTTGAAAATAAAAATCATGAATAGTGTGCTACTTTGCTTGTAAGTTAAACGAAATGTGATAGATACACACTACGTAGTTAAACATTTTCTCTGCCAATAGCTATTCACATAGAGATCAATTTGGCTAACAACATATTTGATAATTATACTTTAACTTTGTATTTTCTTTGACACACATGTGAAACTTATCAAATACCTAAAGAGAAGTTAACAGGTTCAAATCTTTCATTTCGATATGCGAACAAATCTCAAAATATAGATACCAATAGCCTTATTATACCTTACAACCCAAAACATCTGTTTCAGACAAAGTAAATATACTTCTTTATAAACGCTTAAAAGTAACATTGTGATAAAATGGATCAATATAAACTACATGATGATATAGTGGATTTGAAAAATTACGATTCAAATATCTAAGATACTGAAACAAACAGCTGTTCTATGTTTAAGCAGTACATAACGAGTAAAATTCATCTTAAATACATTTTAGCCAATACTTCAACACTTGAAACTGGACAATTCGAGCAAACATTGCGAATGTTGTTTATATTCACTTTTTCACTATGAGGGCTTTTTCGTACGGTAAAATACGATCGATATTGCGCTGGTCGTATGTTAAACTGACTATGTAATCATTACAATGAAGCCCGAAGTTACGTTGCGCACGATCGTGGTGCTTTTTGTCTAAATCGAGAAGTCTTCTTCGAACTCAATAGGTATGACCTTGTTCCTTTTTTCCTGCTTCTTTGCCTATGAATAGAACATTAAATGTAATGTTAATAAATATTAAATTTGTGCAGAACCATTCTTTGGCGATTTATTATCTGGGATTAAAACCGATTTTGGTGTATGCACATTTAGTCTTTACTGCAAATCGCAAACTGATAGGGGACATTTGACTTGCGTTGATGTAAAATACGACCAGCTTTTGATCAAAACATCACTACGTACTCTTAGTCATATGATATCTTTATCATACTATTGCCATGTCTAAATACAATACACAGTAAATGATTGCCCTCTCCTCTCACTTACTACAATAATTTGAAACATTGATTTGGAGAAGTTTGTTGATCGCATAGCTGTACTTTTGCCCATATCAATTGAGTAAACTATTAAATAAATAAATAAATAAGTAAATAAATAAATAAATAAATAAATAAATAAATAAATAAATAAAGCTAATTATTTGATTAATTAATTTTATCAATTATTAGTGAGTTAATCAATTGATGGGTTTTCAGACATACCAGAATAAACATTCCCGTGATGGCATCAGACTTCGCTTTCTCCTTCTGTTGTTTGACTTTTTTCAACTGCTTAATCGTCGTCATATGCTGCTGTACTTGACATCTTATACGTCTTCGTGCATCAAAGCGGGCATTTTCTGTTTTCTTCACCTCGACTAAGCCTGCCTTATAATCCTCATCTCCTTCAAAGTGTATACCAATAGCCCTTATCATCTATATATGAGAAATAATTATATGATAAATAGATTGTTTTAAGTATACTAGACTATGTTAACTCAAAATTAGAAATGATCTATGTTGTCTTTAATTTGCAACACAATTTTCATTGTTAGGTAATTGAGTTAGATAAATTGCATCTATTCATCAAAGGAGAACGTTGATATCAATGTTGATAAATGTTTACATGGTCACACATGTCTTTGAGTTGAATAAGCCTATCCTTTACAAATAACATAACATAATATAATATGAAATCAAAGCATTGATATAACTATATGACTCTATCAGATGGATAAAAGAGAGTCAAGATTATTGAATGTCTAATGTTTATCTCAAAAAAATTCCAGATTACATACAATCGAATGCTTATCAAATTAAAATTGTGATAGGTTCGGGTCCATATCTGTGGTGGTGGTTTTCTAACTGTAAAATTTCAATTGAGGTCATCAAAATAGTTTACAATCTCAGTAGTGGAAGGGTACATACATGTATATTTCAAAATCTACAATGCAATGATATCAATAAATGTCAGTCAAGATGTCTCATAGCCTATGTGCATATACGATTTTCCAACTACATGTAACAAATTCACTGTATTGCGGTTCAAGGAATAAGAGTTGTTAGAATACCAACCCATTTCTTGTTGTGTAAAGTCAATTTATTCTTTTTGACTGCTATACAATATTCTACTTTCTGTATCTTTTGTAGTAATCTTTTGAAAATCAGATGATTTGGTTCCTGATTTTCAAGCTTTGCCAGATAAATATGGCGTTTGTACATACTGATTTTTACTTCGACGACTTCTGACTCCGCCACCAATTTGCAACAATTTTCATACTATCAGCCTTCACTCATGACAAAAATATCGACAAAAATCGCCTGAATACTACTTTTCACAAATGTTTTTTTTTCAACATGACTACCAAGAAACTATGTTTTTACCTAACAAGGTTTGATGCAACATATCTGCTAAAACTTCTATCACATGGCAAAGGCTGAATTTTCGGTCGTGGAGCCTTGAGCAATATATAGGTGGCACACTGTGCGGTAGTCATAAGGCCAAATGTGCGTCCAGCCTTCCTTTTTGTCACATGATAAAAATTTAGAGTTCACCACTCTAAACGACTGTATTGATATACTTCGCCACAGTTTACACTGTACGCTGTTTCAGAGTAGTCACATTGAGAAACATAACAGAATGGTGGCAAACATGTCGGACTTTGGGGACTCTGTCAGTCCCTTGTAACCTGGCTATTAATAGGTACAGGCACATTGTAAATTGGATTTGAATAAATCGGAAAATCGTTTGCACCAGTATTTTGCACAAGGATTGGGTTGCTAGTCAATGAATTGTTCAGTAGCTGTGATGGTGCATAAAACACACGTCCGAAAACTGCCAAAACCATGGATCCAAATCTATAGCTTGATGACTATAGCAACAGAGTGAGCAACAAATTACTTACTTCCTTATTTGTTGCACATGCTGACAAAAACACTACTGATGCCTGTTGAAGAGAAGTGTATATATATATATATTTTTCAAATTTCTCAAAAGTGTTAGGTGACCTAAAGCTGTTTGTTGCAATTTTACAAATAACTCATAAATCAATTGTTTTACTAACTTAAAAAAAAGAAAAGCAGAAGAGATTACATTTGCAGATTAAATCGACATAATTTCACCATCCAATTATCTCAAAATAGTTCCAATCGTGTACGTGATAGGTTTGACGAATTTTATACCCTGCTTGTACATCCGGTAGATATGTTTGACTTTTTTTTTGTTTGAATTTTGCACTTCATCTCAGGGTTGCTGTAAGGCTATCATACATCGTCTTTCTCGATGATAAACGCTATCTTACTTAGTTTTGAGTGAACCTAGAATAAGTTAAAACTCAGTGGAATGATGAAAGTGCAGATTCATAATTTAGAAGCAGCAAGATATTTTATGGGTGTCGTTATTTCAATGCAAATCGAAGAGATTTGTCGAAAACTCAGAAGATGAAATCGGATTGTCATAACGTAAACAGTTAATGATTTGAATTACTTTGATATTTAATCGGTAGTATTTAATAAATGTTTCAAAATATCATGTCTCATTTTGATGAAAATGTTGGTGCAATCTTTTCTTTGAAATAAAGCAGGTGAATTTTCTTGAAGCCAAATATCGATGTTGAAGAGCGAGTTACAAGCATTGGGAAAACGCGTGAAATAGATTTGAAAAACAACAAGAAAAACAGTTTCATACTCACAAACACAAACGACGCCAACGCGAATACATAGCCAGCAACGAGATCATCAGTAATAGTGGCGTATGACCCGGCAATCCAATACGTAGCGTCTGCCAACAAAAACTGCATGATAGATCTCAGTTCCTCCCTACAGTTGAAACGTAAAGTGTTTCGGTAAAGTGTTACATGAGTACTGAAATTTAAGTCTAATACATGACTTGTTAAGTAAAAGACAACAACTATCTATTTTTCGCTCTTTCCTCTATACAATTTCCCAATGGTCTCAAGCCCTTTCGCAATGCATTTCATTGAATAAATGACGCAAGGTATATATTTGTCTTATTTTTACATTTGAATTCTATAGCTAATGTAAACTGAAAAACTTTGTCTATTTCAGTGTTGACTTACCAGAATTTCTGCCATTCATCAGGTTCATACTTCTTCTTCTCCTTGTTGTATTGAATGTGAGTATATCCGAGGCAGAAAATACTTGTCTAGTGTCGACAAATGAAAGAAAGTAGTATTATAGCACATATCAAGAGAAGTAAAACTTTAATAAGAAAAACAATTAACCAAAGATTAAACATATACAATTATTTTACGACGGGGCTTCTAAACGGATATTTTTCATTTATCATTCTGCTACGGTAATGCAATCAAGACACATATTTCAACCTAAATTATTTTTAGAAGCCTTCAAAAGACTTAATGCGTTTGTTACACATTACCTTACATCACTTGTAAGTTAAATATTATTACAAACTTTGAATGACTGAATGGCTAACCGAATGGATGGATGAATAAAAGGTATATAAATGGTTGGCTTGATGTATGGCTTGATGGATGGATTGATAGAATATAACACAAACAAACAAACGAACGAATAAATAAATGAACGGATGAATGAATGAATGAATTATTCAGTGTAAAGATGCATAACACACCAGAACCATGGTCACATTAATGGCTGTTACAGCGTAGATCACCGAATTTTCGACTTGGCTCCAGCAGCTGTGAATAAAGATTAATATGCTATAGTTACACACATAAATCATCTGTTAACGTTCGTGTAAACAATGTGTAGTGTAATGTTATGTGTGTAAAAACCGCAAATTCCTATCTGGGAATGGATAAAAAATTAACAAGTAACATGATTTATTGTTTTCATAAACTTTCTTCTGAGACAGTCTTCTGTATTCTTTTCATTATTATATTTTTAAACCTAATCATGCGATAGTCATGAAAACCTACGGATCTTTTTGTCAGAAAAACGCTTCTTTTGGAAACTTCAGCTTAGAGGGTTCAAGTTTTTACTTTTTTGTGAGTTGCCTACACCATTTGTGATGTTTTTGTTTTATTTGCAAGGTATATTACTAGATCTAATTTCTTATTATTATCACACAAAAGTGCGATTACCTTTTTGCATCATCAATCGCTCCGCTGGGTTTATAACAAACCAACACACCAATATCCCTGGCAGGATCCATCCAGTGCATACATAGAAAAGCCTATTGAGAATATACATAGAAGTCATATTTATGCATTATATGTCAGTTAATTTACACCTGTCTTTTTCATTACACTTGATCGGATTCATTATTTTGTGTACAGAATACAAACATTCTTTCAACATCATAATGGTATTAAATTTAAAACGGAATATCATAGAATATCAGAATCATACAAAGACGAAAAGCTTCTGTTATTTTCACCGTCGCTGTACTTCATAAATAACTTAGTAAAAACTTGTTGATACGTGACCAATAATCTTTCACCTCAGCAGAAGCTAAAGATGTACACATACCTTGCATTATTACTTGTGTGGATGTAGAAAGAGAGTCTAGAAAAGCCTCGATGGATAAATTCAAAGTCCATGCGACATTGACGACTTGTGCCACTTGCACAGCTAATGCAACCGTTTGGCATGCTCGCTGAAAATAAGTTGGAAGGGGAAAATACCACATAAGCCAAAATTTGGAAGTGTTGGTTCAACAGAAATATATAACTATCGTCTAGTGCATACAAAAAACCTAAAAAATTAAATGGAAAATGGAGTACAGATGAAGTCTGATAGCTGGCGACATAGGCATAACAAACACAAAGAAACAGAAATTAAAATGACATCAATGACTCACCGACTTTTCGTCGATACACAGGCTTGCAATGGTCAGTATTGGCATAAGAATATATGACAGTGTGGAATCTTTCAGCAAGTTATATCTATCCGTTGTTATCCTATAAAAAATGGTCGTCGGTTATAAATATTATATATAAGCAATCCTCAGATATTAGACAGATGCATGAAACTTAAGTAACAAATGTAATTTCTTATCTTTCTTGCTGCAAACACACATATGTGCCATGAAAGAGTTAAGGACATAAGATACACTCTTTCTACATTATGAAGGCCAATACATAAATTGTGCGTATACAAAAAATAAACTCCATTTTTTAAATTTTAGATGTAAAAATTTGATATTTACCTGGAGAAGATCACAAACATAAATGATAACAAAAGCAGCAGGACTGACAACACGTTAACGATAATTGTTATCGTCCGTCGGGCAGCAATAGGAAACGGCTGAAAATTATCGAAGAGGAAAACGGTGTTAAACTATGTGATAGTAATTGACTACTTAAAAGTCCCATGGACAGATGTATTTTGTAATTCCACAAGTCATCATACCTTAGTTACATCCGCAAGTTAAGTATAAACTTATGCAACGCATTGTTCTCGTTCTTCTTTAACATTTAACCCATCGCTTAGCCGGGAAGTTCTCAAACATTGCATGCCTAGATTGCTATTGTAAAGCACACTACTAAAGTCAACTTCTACATTAACATGCAATATGAAACGTACCACAGGCTTCTCGCCTATAGTCATCAATATGGCGTAATTCCCAATTGCGTTGCATTTACATGTTGTGAAGCTCGTACTCGATTTTGACGAGACCTTGCTACAAGGTTGTGAATCCCATATGCTGACAAAGAATCAAAGTTGCATTTTAGGATGGAACAGTACATTTACGTTCCGTGAATAGATGTGACTTAGCAATCACAACTACATTTAATTGAACGTGACTCCGGGTTCCCTTGCTGCATAATATGCGAACACTACACAGGTATATGTTACAAAACGAAATAAGTGACTACTTTTTGTCGTTACCTTTTAGCGCAAGGTAACTGCAACAAATATAAAACATGGCAATATAAACAAGCTCTGACAGTACTCCGTGATTGTGACTTTATAAGATACTGTTTTGTGAAAAAATGACAATTATTATTTTGTCTGAGTCTCTAAGTACTCGTGTGTTTTCTAAATCTTTGTTCCTAAAATACAAAATGCTAATTTTCACAATGAGTATCATAGTAATTTCAAAATAAGCCATGAAGTTTCAATTGAACGAAACGAAACACGAATGTTAAAGTAAGGATGAATAAACTCATGAAGCAGCCCTTTAAGGTTGCCTTACCTTTTTGGATTTCCATAGGCCATGTGAACACACTCAGCATCATAACCAACCTGCCATATGTAGAGAGAGAGAGAGAGAGAGAGAGAGACAGAGAGAGAGAGAGAGAGAGAGAGAGAGAGAGAGAGAGAGAGAGAGAGAGAGAGAGAGAGAGAGAGAGAGAGAGAGAGAGAGAGAGAGAGAGAGAGAGACAGACAGACAGACAGACAGACAGACAGACAGACAGACAGACAGACAGACAGACAGACAGACAGAAACAGATACAGAAACAGTCAGCCAGACAGAAAACCAGACAGGCAGATAAAAAGGAAGAATAGGCTCGGTTAAAAATGAACTGGAAACAGAGTTAGAATGAATCTATACGTTCAATAATTACAGAAAACAATGACCGAGTAAATGTTGTTGAAATTTTGAAATAACATTTGTCATCATATCAGTCTATGTAAAGTAATTTGGAACAATATTCTGCGAATTTATTACTAAGAAAACACAAATATTCAAGACCTCAAATACCTTTATCACTAAGACTCGGTTATGAACTAATAGTTTTGTTTCTTTACCTCTTTGTGGTACATCTTTGTTGTAAATTTCAGTGATTCCGTTTTCTGAATGGCACCAGAGTCTGTATATAGAGTAACTGATACAACAGGCGAGTTCACTTTCCGCACGCGTTTCAACGCTGTGATAGACTTTACCCATTGTCTTGATTCGTCCCTATAACAAAGCAAAAACATCAGTCTTATTCATCTACATGCAGAGAGGAATCGTTCTCTCACGTGGTTCGTATATGACATTTTTGTTTAACTGCTACTAGCATTCAAAGGCAACTATTGGCAGCCAATTCCTGATCTACTTTGAAGATAGCTATTAAACGTATCCGAACGGGAGTGACACCAAGACCTTTGTACGGTTAACCACAATTTATATCATACAGAAAACCACATTTATTTGATCAATGGTTTCTATGAAAGACTACAGTAGCCTATGTTAACCAATTAAAAGGTAATCATGTGTCAGCTGTGCTTCGATCTCCTGGAATAGCTTGCTACATTATTTGAGGAGGCCAGATAGACACATTTGCAAAGAATTGCTCCATAGCCATCGTTTTTTTTTCACTCATGCCATGCGAGAATCGTAAAACCTATATGTTAAACTTCATAAAAACTACCCTTCTTAGAACGTGTGATTTTTCAAGGACGACGAATAAAACATATGTACTTCAAACTTTAGGGAGAAGTACCACTCTCAAAGATTGAGAGATTATTGTAATGAAGGTATGTCTGCGTATGGAGAGATAATCTTTGAGAGGTGAACTTATTTTACTCGTGATACTTATTTGTATTCACTCTTCATGACAAAACACAAGGATATGTTTCATCAAGGCAATCGCCTTGTATATTGGTACCTGACAACTATTCGCGAATATTATCATGAAAAGGGGATACACAGAAAACTCTTGATACTAGGCATCCATGAATTCAAACAACGAATATACTGTGGACGTCAACTTGCTATTCTTCTGGTTAATCTGCCCGTGTGTTATTCACAACAAACTTTATGTAACCACCCCCTCCCCGGGAATAAGTAAACTGCTCGATCCAAAAACAGTATAACTACATAAATACGACCATTACCACCATCGGCACACCCTTCTATGTCCGGTAGTTAAATTGAAATGTATTCCATAGGCAAGCTAGAAGTATTAAATATTGAATAAAACGAATACTTACACTTGTGCATTGCCGACAGGCAACAGTTCTCCAAAGTTGTGATAGACATACACAATGGCAACACTTGTTTCTAATGTGAAGAGGCAAAAATTGCTTTCATTAGTTTTGGATGGTTGGTCATACATTGAGCGACAACAATAGCAAATACCCATTATACTCGTTGTAACCACAGGGGCCTCATGAATGGCCCATTAAAATATAAGAAAAAATAGAGAATACTACTATTAAACTTTATTCTGTGTACGAGCCTTTTGTTCTCTCATCCTATCTATGACCTACGTTTCCTCGCTTTGTGCATTGAGTCATGACGATTCAGTGTTTATTATGTATGCAGTATAAAGCCCGCCCTCGCTTGGCAACCATTTTACACGCTATTACCATGAAAGCCTTATAAGCCACAGCTTAGCATGGTAACAGTATTGGGGAGGGGGTCTACACAGAACTCCTGCACTAAAAGTTCAGGAGGCGCACTGTATAAAGCGTACATAATTACCACTGAACCATCATGGCTCACACGTAAAGAGGAAGGGAATTTAGGGGCGAGAGGAGACAACAAGAAAAAAGGCCGCTCGTACACAAAATATGGTTTAATAACAGTATTATTTATGCTTCTTCTTATTTTAATGGGCCATTCATGAGCCCCTGTGTATAAACACAGGCATTAAACGAAAGCATTTTGGTATATTCCTTTATCCCTGAGATACCAAACTAATTAGGTATCGATGAGACTTATCAAGCACTGACGTTCATGAAGCGAAAGCATAAAATCACAAAGTAAAGCTGCATCTTTTTATACTACCGTTCCAGAAGATATTTTTTGCTTATATATTTGTGTTAAGGAAACAGTAGCGAGAAAAAACATTGAACTTTATAAATGATAGTGTTAATCATACTTTAATCTCGCGTAAAAACTTAGAATTTTATTTTATCTATGGCAATGGCTATTTCAACGAAAAAATGTGTTTACAAAAGGACCTATATATGTATCCGTACATAAACATACGAACGGAAAACAGATTCCGCTGGAAAAAAATTGCCTACCTGTATCGTTTGACAGATCAAAAGACGGTAGAATAGCATCGCTTACAGATGTCTGGTTCACACTTCTAGCTACTCTTGACTCTGTTGTTCATGTTCAACTCTCAAGGTTTCCATATCTTTCTTCCCACGTGATAACCAGTATGCCTGATATTCTGTTTTAGAAATTTAAAACTGAATTCAAATAGTTGCTTTCAGTTGATTGCATGTAACTTAAAGGAAATTGCTACAGGTTCCCAGGAACACTTTATTACTTGATCCAGAAACTTGTTAAAGCGGCTTTCTCAACATTTACGTGCGCCGTTGAGAATATTGCTAATATTAGAGGAATGAATTTCCCAGTTACATCTAGGTACTGTACGTTGTTTTGTAAGATAAAGATATTCTACAAAACAGATACAAAGAACGATTAATAAAGTGGAAAAATCATGCTTTTTTCCTAATAGCTTTATTCGTTCAGGGTAGGAAACACCAATATCGTAATGACAAAGCAATATTGTCATTGCGAGACAGGAACCATGCACTCATGGCAAACGCAACACAATTGCTCGACGTCGACTCATGCACATGCCTACGATACTGCACAAGACTGACCATAAACACTTTTATCGTGGAATTTAGAGTATCAGCGGCAAGAATTTTTTTCTCATTGTCGTGGCGAAATGTCACTGTCATGTATGCTTAAATTATCATGGACGTTGTCCCTATACGTTGTATTTTGGCGGGCATTATTTCATGTGAAGGCGGTGAGGTCAGAAATACACTTTCGCATGAGAGAAAAACTCAATCACAAGAACTCATAATTTGCCATGTATAATCACTTTGCATTTGATCAAATCTTTTCATCGGATAAAAAAACAAACAAATATTGACTACCAACTCATTTGTATAAATTGATAAACTATAGAGAAACAAACTGCAAAAAGTCTAAATATAATAAAATGGCTGACGTAGATGTGAAGGTAAGTCAAGAAGACCAATTGAGAGAGTAACAATTTCGTTTTTATACGTGACATTTAAAAATAAGCAATAGGCACTCAGGTTTCTCTCTAATCCTAGTAAAGTTTTATGATTTTTCATATATGCCCTTGCGAGCAATCGTGTCCGTCACATATTTTCTTTATTATTGTCATTATTTGGTATAGCTATGAATTTTAAGAAATGCTTAAATCATTGAGTTTCCATTTATTAAAATTGGATTTTTAAAAAAGGTATTTAAAACACCGTTAAGACGTGTTATGTCAATACTCACCTATATTTTCGTGTGCCAGATTGATCGAAAGATTGTATTTTTGGATGAAATAGCTGACAGCAAGGTCGAATTTTTCCAGATCCTCAAATACTGCAGCAGTACCTTTGTCTACGCCTTTGTTCTATGAACAAAATCCAAACACTGGAATTAAACCAGCCATGGGTATTGCGTAATTTGCATTTGTGGCGAACATATCGTGTTCAGAAATAAAAATCACCGTATGCATGACAACTATTCCCAAACATTGTGTAGACACGTTGCATCTGGGGTAATTTTCTTACAGTTCCTACAATTAGATGATTTAAAAGCTTCATTCAAACCCGAATTTGAACGCTACGATGCTGAACGTTACAACTTCACGAAATGTAAATAAAACTGAAAATTGTTAATTGGTAACATTGGCGAGAGATCTTTATCTTACATCGGCAGTGCATTATGGAACAATTTTCGCCACATTATCTCTGCCCTTTCCTTCAGCCGCTCCCTCAAAACTTTTCTGTTAAACAGGAGTTTAACCTTTTTTGTTCGCCCAGTCTGCCAGTCCACGTGATTCGACATTTCCTCTGATACAGTGTACTTTGTCATTACTGCGCCTAGAGCTCTGTTCTCAGAGATTAGGCTCATTATAAATGTACTTTATTATTGGTATTATTATGAATTTAAGATTATCGAAATTTCCTAACATTAATACAAATTCCATTGGAAAAAGCAGCTCCAGTGATAAAACGTAAATGCATACACAAATCAAAATTAGATCCAAACGATCTGAATGTTGCCAGTCTATCATTAATGAAGAATTATATATTTCTATTTTCATCCGAAAATCTGTACTTTGCGGATAAAACGAATGATAATATGGAATACAAACCCTATGGATATCTTGCCACCTTTGCTCGTTACGTTTGTCAAGCATATTGCTGACAATTTTCACAAATACCTAGGAAGAGGAATGAGAATCAACATTGCTATGTATTTCAACATACACGACATAACTGTACACATACTCTAGCGAGCGTTACTACGTTTTAAGACCCACAAGAATATTGATATACTTCAGAGCATCTACAAAGGTTTCTTCAATATATCATAATTGAAGTATTTGCTACATGAGTCACACATTTCATTTAATTACAACTCATAATTAAGGATGATTGGGCATTGAAGGCATATTTAAACATACGCAATATCCCTTGTTATCAAGTGAAATGCTGGATAACATTTTGTCAATCCTTCCTTCTCAATTGAAATCGTTATCAACCAAATACATTTCGTGTTAGATAAATCTGACACTTAAGTGACGCATCAAAGTAAATTTGAGTTGGCAATACTTACGAACGAGAAATTCATTTTGCTTCCTACGTCACCTTCCAACATAAACGGTTCTTTCTGTAGAATCATATCGAGAATTTCGATAACTTTCAAAAGATCTCCTCCGTTTATGGTTCTTTTATCAAGCGATATAACTTTTTCAATTTCGTCAACGATCTTCTCTGCTTCTTTGCTTGTATTAATCCCCCTCACCTTAGGGAAATAAGTAAGGAAATATTTGTTGTTATCATACGAGTAAAATATCTTTGTACAAAAGATAGGGTAAGTCAATGTCTTTCATTCGGTGTTCTACAAGACAAAATAGCAACTTCAACAACAAACAAACGACGGTAATAATGTAATAACTGCAATGGTAATTATAATATCAATAATATTTAGTACCTGTTATGATTAAAAATTGCTTGTAGTTATTCTAGTTCATAGGGAGACGTTGAAAATAATGAAAATTGCATTGTTTGTGCTGTAAAGAATGGAATTATTGCAAAACAGATACTTATATAGTACATCAAGCGTCTCAAGACCTCGAATGCATGCATACTTACTAGCGTTAGATTGAACAATCCTTGTGTACATTGTTCATCGGCGAAAGGCGCGTTTTATCATGGTCACATTAGAATAATGTATCTTAAATAATCATTAATTTTTTGAAGAGGGCAAGCCATGGGGATCTGAGTCACTTGCAAATTGTTACAGATTTGATTTCCACCGAATTAGATATTTTAGATTACTAAAACGTTGTATTGTTCTTACATGTCAGAGTGCATCTGATTTAGGCAGACATTTTTCGGGGATGCTAATGTTTGAAATACTTATTACTGTTATGCAGTACCCGTGGGTAAAACAAGTGTTAGCCTGACACACAAGTTCGGTTTTGTTGTTGCGCTGCACCTAACTTTTGTAAATGGACGGTAGTTTTGCTAAATATACCCCATGAGAAGAAATACACTGGAAAAACAGATTTATACCCTTCCGTATACATTGTAGCACTGCATCAGCCTCACAATAATTGTGATTTGGCGGAACCGAAACAGTGTCCCGTGGAAAACAGATGTCGAAGACGTTGTGTTCATGGAGGCATTAACAAGATTTGGACGTGTCACACTCACATTCATTATTTCTTTATGTGGTTGTCTGTAGCGTGGTCCATTCGAACAACACGTTTCAATCATTATGACAAGACGTCTTGGCACGGCTGGAGCTCACGAGCACAAAGTGTGCACACTTACGCGTAAACAACACTGGCAAACTAATTTGAGCGAGCTGGTTTCAGAGAGCATTGGGATCAATCATGTAATATCCATTCAAAGACAGAACAAATTGTATATTTAGCGTGCCAAGCTCCTTGCAATGCTGAAGGAAAACGACATTGAATATGTACAATAACTCACATAATATAAGCCGACGCATTTGGTCGCTGAGCCAAAATAAATACGAAATTTAGTATATAACCCCCTCCCTTCAAATCATAGGCCATCTTCTTTGAAACAGAGCCTGGTACGTGCACACATAAAGGGTATGGCGTACAGCGTGATGTTTTCCAAAAGTTTTATTCGCATGTTATTATCATGTTCGTAACTCCCTATGAGAAGCACCTCTGTGTTTGTGTATTATTTGCAATCCCTACAGTGGCACCAGGAAGCATATTGTCCTGAACGTTGAATTGCCAAAGTGTCATCATGCCAGAAATACTGCTGTAATTCCATGCTAACTATTAGGGTACTAGGTCATTTTACCAACTCTCCTTTTAATCCTTACTCCTGAGGAATCTATAAAAGAAGAAGTAAAAAAGTCAGAGCGCATTTTTCTCAGCAATTTTCTGATCGCTACCATTATACAGGAATAGAAATGAAAACTGATTCTCACATTGGACAGAAATCCTGCTTGATTTATTCAACCGATGTGTCTGAGTGCCACTTTGACAAATGCATTATTAATTGGTAATTTATGCCTTTGCACTGTAAGCTATTTCAGCTATCCACCACTTGACATTACAAGTTATGTTACAGGTACAATCTGGATTAAAGCTAGCAACTGCCGCTCTTGATAGCCTATAACTCTTTCGTTTTATGCATCCGCTACAGGTTTTTTATGAATCGAGGGTATATAATCTGCTGCATTTTCCCGTACTGTGGATCAGTGTCACGATGAGGTACATTGCTATTGTGGAAAACTGTTGTCAAATTCAGATTTTAATTCGATTAACAACACTGACATTGCAGAAAACACATACAATCAGCATACAGCCTACGCAAAAAGGGTTAAGTACCGCGAATATAAACATGCAGTGGGAAGAAGATCTAGAAAGTGTGAGAAGTAAAGCATTCTGACCAGACCAGCATAGCTTTCTATGAGTGGTATTTTGATTGCCTGTTGTACGGTGACGAACGTATCAGAAGTCCATTCAATTCACGGGATGATCCTTCAACCAACATTGAAGAGTCCTGGTTCACGTATGGGGAACTTGGAAATTCTGTAAAACTCTTATGTTACTGATATTTGACACTACAGAAGTTAGCTAAGTGATTGGTTGTGCCTCAATCAGCCGTGGGGGAGCAATTCCCTTGCTCACAAAAGTGACAACAAATTGAATCCTCTCGCGAAGATTCATGTCGTAGGCTACCCACAGCTTCAAAGGGCGAAAAATGCAAGAAATGCTGTTAACTAAGAGCGACATGTAAGCCATAAAGAGGTGGAAAGTGCCAGATTCGAAAATAAGCCTAGCTTTGCATAGAAACTTTTTCAACCACTTTAGAAACTTGGTACATAGGTAACTTTTTCGCAAAAACAGGTTTAAGCTGGGAAGTTTTAACGCCATGACTTTAAGAATCTGGCGCCCTTTAGGAAAGAAATATTTTATATGTGGTTCTTACGTAGCTGTCATTAATTTCTACAATAAAATCATTTTTTCTAAAAAGATAAAAAGCAAACAAACACAATAACATTGGTTGAACCTTTCACATTAAACGCAACATTGGTTGTGTCTACAGCTGGCATTTAAAATATGATATGTAAAGACCACGAGTGGATTCGATCATTAGCGTCTTTGCCACTTCAATCCTGATACACTGGCTGTTGACCGAGTGAATCGTCGGAGAAAATAGCTGCAATAGATTCCTTAAATAGTGTCGACATTGAGGCTAAATATATTGCTACGTTCACCTCTATTATAAAAGAAAAGCAGTGTTGTTAGATTAACGATTACTTCTTGTAACCCATACTTCTGTCAAATTAATACTCAAATAAAATATTGCTTAAAGTTACCTGGTCTGCAATATCCTGGTATGTTCCCTTCACGCAATATGTGGTGTCTGGGTCATACCACTCTCCAGACATACTGCAATAGCGAACGATATTGCCTTCGAAACAAAAGAATGGGTAATATTGGCACAATAATAGTAACTTTTTAATGTACGTATTTGTATAATCATTCATTCAGTTCACCGAAATTATTCTATGAATAGAGCTTTTGGCGATGGAACTAGCGCTGTTAGGTAACGATGTCTATGTGTTAATCAGGCAAAATGGTAGAATATGGATGATACATGTATTTACCATCGTCAATCAGACTATAAGCCTTCTGTGCGATTTGGGAGTACACATAAATAAGGAACAATTGGTGTTAACCAACACAGTCGTTTTTATAATATCCTATGTTCACACAATCCCGAAACATTTTATTGTAATATTACTTCACAATTAAGACGTGTGTTCAAAGTACTTTTACTATATTGATGTAAGCACATGTTTTTTCTTTCCCATTGGTTAGTAGAATAAAAGACGTAAAAGTACCAACAAAACAAAGACGTACCATAATATCCTCGACCACACGTTGCAACTTCAGAGCAATTAGCCTTTGTTGAAGGCCAGGTAACATTGTTGACAGAATCGACCATTTCAATACAATTTGATATCCCGGTAGCTGGAAAGTATAGGATATCTATCTATCTATCTATCTATCTATCTATCTATCTATCTATCTATCTATCTATCTATCTATCTATCTATCTATCTATCTATCTATCTATCTATCTATATATATATATATATATATATAATATATATATATATATATATATATATATATATATATATATATATATATATATATATATATATATATATATATATATATATTTATCACATGAACTGGCCCGTATCTCTACCTGTGTGACGTACACCAGCACAGATAAGAAATCCATATTACCCCTGTTGTACGTCATCAACCAGAACTTTTTTCCTGCTATGGTACCGTTCGACGTGCACGTCGCGACACAGACTGATTTGTCGTGATCGATGCCGTGCTCTCGTGGCATTTTGACAAAAAGCTGACCGGATAAATCAAGACATGGGAACATACAATGCATGCCCAATGAAATTTCAAGTCGCTAAAGCTTTAGATATTTTCAAGAATCGAATGAGAATACCGTCGATCACGGCGCCAGTCGTAAGACTCAATGTAGACGTCGTCGTACCTGGCGATCGTCAAGCGACGTCGTGCCTGGCAATCCCAGTTGGAGATAAACCGAAAGATACACCTCAACGTAACTTCAACTTAATAAATAAGTACCCTATAATCTTCGGGAAAGCGACATAGAAGGCACAAGCATAAAGTCATTCGACGAACAACGATAAATGTCTTTCATCACACAAATTATTCCGTTGTTTCTCGATCGGAATCAAACCTGCAGCGTAAGGCTGTAGTGAAGACATAAGCTGTCGACCTGTAGCCTTAACTCTGCAGTACAGCGCTGTAGAATCCGATGTATTTCGAAAGTTGACTCGGACAACACTCACAACAGAACAGAGTTCCCGTCAAGTAACAAAATTGGGATGTACCTACGGGCGATATATGTGTCATAGCAAACACCAAACATCAAAGTCCGTAAGACGAAGACATTGACGACCGAGATGGCCATCGCGCATCGGTGGATACCAGTGCCCACTACAAGCGTATAAGCTACACTCTGTGTGTCATTGACCTGAAACTTTCGAGCTCGCCAAGGTAGTAAACTTGTGATATTTTAAAAGCCACTGCATCTCTAATAATGATAACTACTGTTTCGATCGTGTCATTGCATTATCTTCATAAATAGAATTGTAAATATTCTAAATAACTCAAAATACTATGGTTATCCGTCGCTAGCGCGGTGAAAGCTATGTCCGCCGATGGCAGACTTGCCTTGGCATCGGTCCAGTGCGAGACAATGATTGACACGCACACGTGACCAAATCTGTATGTCTGATTGGGGGAGATACCATTCGGTGTATCAAAATTTAGGCTTAATCGGATTTATGAATGAAAGTATACCTGTAAGCATTTGACAGTAATCGGCGTAAATAATACACAAAATCGCGATAAAAATCATGCAATTTTGATCCATCCACATCAAAGAAAAATACGAAGACTGTTCATGTGATAAATATATGATCCTATGGAACTTTGTTTGACGTCATCGTATACTCGTGTTATATATATATATGTAATATATATATATATATATATATATATATATATATATATATATATATATATATATATATATAATTATATATATATATATAATTTCCCTGTATTTCGAACGATATATATATATATATATATATATATATATATATATATATATATATATATATATAATTTCCCAGTATTTCGAACGAGTGTGACGTCATCGAAGACGAGGGTTCCCCCAACATAGCAACAGTATCCCGGCGAGGAGGATACACGAGTCTTCGATGACGTCACACTCGTTCGAAATACTGGGAGATTATATATTTGTCACATCCATAGACCCACTTTTTTATTCGAATAAATTCACTTTCCCATACGATGTAATTTGGACCCTTATTATGTTAGCGTGGCGTTTGAAGTTGTTCGGTTCCAGCTGATTCCGTTCACATTCGGAGGCAAGTTCCTCTCGATGCGTCAGAGTAGTCTCTCGCTGTTGGAATTTCGTGCAAAACTTGAATGGATATAGCCGTTATCAGCGAGGACAAGGGAAAGGAGGATGATATAGTATCTTCAGATGCATTATTTTTGTTTGAAGGTAAAGTGATAATGTAAAAAACATACCTTGTCTTGCTGTTCCTAAACTTATACGTTGTTTACACTTTACGAACGATCACACTGAAATGCTGCAGTCTTCATTTCTACTGCTATCTAAATTTCGTGTCAAATCCTGACTGTTTCACATCGTTCTTGTTGGTCATTTATACAACCACACTGCATCTAGGAAAATCAAATTGCTCGAAACTGGACAGGAGGACAGGAGGAGTACGATGCCGTATGAAGATCGTACGTTCGCATATATTCTCAACGCCTTGGACGCTGTTTTAAATAGAGAGGAAAAGTGAATCACCGTTCGTCGTAATTATGAATGAAACTTAAATCATAAACAATGACAGTAAACAAAACGCAACAAGAAACTTTTAACATTTGCAATTTAACGTTCATTCGATCTAGTTTTTACTCGTTTCTTATGAAAACACTTCATTGTTGCTGTGGTTCCAATCGAGCTGTCGACGAAGTGGTACAAGGTACTGAAAACCGCGTTTGCCGTACGTAGCTACAGTAAATATTCTCGCTCTAGAAACAGCCTACCGCAGAAGTTCAACAGCAATACAACACTTTGCCGATGCTAAAAATTTAACCCGTCGCCTGACAGGATGATATGTTGATTTTGATATATCATATTCTTAATATATTGTATTCTCATTCGGCGATAAATTTGCCGATTTTGAGCGATGACTCAGCTGTTTACGGCCGGCTTGTGAGGAGCTAGCACAGTGGGTAGGGAGCAGACGACAGTGAACGCTCTCGTTTTCCCCGGTTAAAAAAACAGACAAACTGTCAGAATCATCGCTATCAAAATCTTTGACATTTTCACTATATGTTACCTTTACAGCATTTTCCAGAAAATTCCTTTGTGCCCACTCAATTTTCATCTGTACGAGAATGCTTACAAACAGCTTCAGTAGAAAAAAGTGCCGATCGTATACCCCTACTTCCCTATATATTATAAAAACATATATATATATATATATATATATATATATATATATATATATATATATATATATATATATATATATATATATATATATATATATATATATATATATATATGTGTGTGTGTGTGTGTGTGTGTGTGTGTGTGTGTGTGTGTGTTTGTTTGTGTGTATCTATGTATCTATCTCTACACGTAGGTACTTATATTTGTACTTAGGTATGCAGGTATGTTGGTCAATACTAATAAGTTGATAAGTTGGTAAACTATCCCGTCTCTTTTATTCCGAATCCCTAGTGGACATACAAACTTTTCAGTTATATTTACCTATACACTGACTTGGTAATACATCTGGTATGCAACCACGATTATCGTCCCTTCGAAAGTTAGATGTACATTTGCACTCGTACCAACCATCCGTGTTTTCACAAACTTCATTTTTATTTTCAAAGTCACAAGTATGTGTTTCCTCCTTACATTCGTCGATATCTGAAAATAAAATAGTTGATAAGATAAAGTGGCTTGTGTATCACATTAACCAATTGTAGTCTGGGTGATAATAATGCATATCATGTATTTTAACATGATGTTAACTTAAACAAAGGACACTGAGACAGGCATTTAGTGAAATTCAGGGGCGGTGAAACACCTACTGGCGTTAATGGCCTTTCTTGTGAAGCCAGTCGAAGATTTGAATGACCTCAAGCGAGGACAGCCTGTGAACAAAGATGTGCGGATTGTCACATCGGGGTTACAAGGCGAGGTAGCGACCTTGAATATGGCGTGGGATCTCTTGCACTGTCTCGCCTCACATCGGACAACATGGTACCGGACACCCTCCGGGCAAATGCCAGTAACCCTAATGGAAATTCTTGAGCTTTTAGTCGTCAAAATTAACAAAAAATATTGGACATTTACTGTTGGCCGCTACACCGTGGAGGGTGGGTGGGATTTTGCGAGAGTTTGGAGTATGGCAAGAGCTTAAAATACTAAAGCGAAAGGTTGACAACAGTGTTATGCGAGCTGGTGATGACTCGAGGGAGATAATGCTCGTAGATTTGATGGTGATAGTGAGTTAGGGCGGGAAGTAGATGCAGATTAGCGCACGGTTAGTGTGTTACATTATAGCAATGATAAGGTAAAGCTGTGGTCAAATAGCTTGCATGAAATACTAGCCTTCACCTTGGTCTCCATACCCTATATCTGTGTCAACTATGATTGTAGGAAAGCCATAAGTATATTATAGATGTTACGATAACCTTCAAAATACGTTAAACTTTGCATTTAAATACGTCGATGAAACGAACTCAAAGATGCCTTTCTTAAACGTTTAAATATCCTGCTGGAGCCATTAACATCGAGCTAGCATTGTAGAAAATTACCTTGCTGAATAACTGCAATCACAATCTATTGACTGTTGAATTTGTAAATAATGTGAGGAAATGGCGAAGTTTTATAATCCTGACAATTTTCAAAGTTACTGATGATGCAGTGTTAATATCAAAGGTCACACCTATTCCTATACTTTCACATCCGGTTTGGTTCAGATATTCACATTTGATCCTGAATAGTATAGTGGTATTTTGGCCTTTCTTGGTTTTTGAAATATATCGTCCGGAATATGTATTCATTCCCTAGACGAAAACAAGATCAATCTAACAGAGTGTTGTCTTTAGTTTTAAATGAAGGAGGGTGATTAATAAAAGCAGGAGGGCTAATACCTCCACCAAAGCATTGCTGTAATATTTCAGCAGAAGGAAAGTGTGTACATTTCTTGTCAGAAGAGATAAAGACATTATAACGATGGCGTAGGACTGGCTACAAACTCTAAATCAAGTTAATTGATATGCAGTTTTTAAAATTTTGAACCCCTGCTCACATAGCAAAGGAACGAAGAGTTACCCAACGACTAAAATATTATATGGTTCCGATTTGATGATGGCATAGCGATGGATGCAGTACAGACGTTTGAAGAATGCCAATGTTTTATAAACATAATGTAAACTCAACGGCATTGTCAAAAATTTCATCACAAAGTGTTGTCGATAGGAGGGTGCTACCATATAGAGATTTAAAAGTCTACAAGTTTTGAAAAGTGTGAAGTGCGAATGGGCGAAACATTATACAACTTGGAAATTCTACCATCTTCGAGAAGTAAAATAACTCACCAATGCAGTCAGGGATTTCATGATTAAAGCTTCCATCATTGCAGATCAAGGTAACATTTGCTGTTGGTCTGAATCCGCCCCACAGGTAATAACAGCAGAGTCACCATGCAAAATGTACAAGAGTGGTTCTTCGTAATCCGTTGTAGGCGGTTCATAGATAAGGCAGGGGTCTGTAAGTGTTGGCAAAACAACTGTAAACTTCCAATTCCTTCGTCATTTAGAAAACGTGACCTGATTGAAGGATTTGACGTGTACGTTCAAGTTCTTACAAAGTGGGGTTTAAATTGGCTTAATTTGACTCAGCATGGATGTCTTCTGTACCATTTCGCGAGCATCCATTATTGTTTTGTTATGTATTTTCCGACTCTAACAAAGTTGTATATGGGCGTGCAAGATGGTCTTTCCCCATTGTGTATGTTGTGTGTACCAACCTAGCATGTAAAGATTTATCACTGCATGGGATAAGGGTCTGCTACTGTTCCCTCTACCCATAATTTATCTCTGAACTCAAGTTGACAAATGACGGTTCTGGCCGTCGATGCGTCTTATTTCGTTATAAAAATAGATGGTTTGTGTCGTATGACGTGTAAAGTTTTATAAACGTGTGCGGAAATTCCTTGGTATCAAAAGCTTTACTTTGTTACTAGGTAGTTTATGTCACAGAAAGGTTAATGCCTCAGGTTGTCATCGGCACCATGAATATTTATTAAAATACTAAAAATCTTAATAATGAATCCAATCGCATACAAACTGGATACACACCGTATTTGCGGCAAGTGCACAAAGAAGTTACTAGTTACCTCTTGCGACGATCGATGTTTACGAAGTTCTGACGCAACATATATTTGAAAGGCATTAAAACAATGAAAATACTTAACACTTAATGAAGGAACATGAGAATTTCACGTGGTGGGTTTGTAACGTATTATGGTGACTTCTAAATAATAATAGTGACATGCAAATTGAAGATAAGGAGCTGTATGGATGGTCAATATTTGATGAATTGTTTTGTCTATAATTCATATCTATCGCATAATCAAAATCAGGCCTTTTGAGTGTTGTCTAAAAATATATCGGTAGGAGCAAGAGCACGAGGATGGGGGAGAGAGGGTCCTCTCCTACCTTTACCCCTGACGACATGTAACTTCTATACGTATGAAAGAAAACGGAAGTTAACTTTGAAGACTAAGAGCCTCTACGCTGTTCATGTTTCACAACGACCTCTCGCATGCCAATATCCTGACAGAAGACATTCGACAACTGTAACAACTTGTTACAGTAATTTTGGCCTGTGTTATTTACAATTACAACGGGCTGTTGGCTTGGGAAAATACTGATTGCGACTTGCACTGTTAGATGCAGGCGGGAGTTTGCAAAATGCGACGGCAGTGCAAACAAACGAACTACACGTTACAGTACTCATGACGAGTGTAGAATCACAAAATAGGCTAAATACTCACAATTAACATTGACTTCAAAAGAGCAGTTGTAAGTATTGTCGTGTTTATCCTTAAATGTATAAATGACGGTGGTTGAACCATTACTAAAGGTGTCTAATGGATGATGTGTTGAATTCATGCTTATCTCATCAAACATTGACAAGTCTGGCGCTGTCCAGTTCACGGACACTGGTTCATTATCGGGCGGAAGTAAACTTGTCTCAATGGTTGTAGGACATGAGTCTTTGAGCGGTATCTCTGTATAGAAGAAGAAAGGGAAGAACACGATTGGAACTAATTTGGGATAATTTGATTTTCATATTTTTAAAATTTCTCAAAAGTATTAGATAGCTAAATGTTACAATAATACAAATTACTGATGAAAAGAACTGTGTAATATAAAAAGAAAAGCAGATGAGATTACAGTTGTAGATTAAATCGGCATCATTTCACCATCCGATTTCCCAAATTAGTTCCAATCGTGCTGAAGATAAAACGTAGTGACTGGCGCTAAATAGTTGTTTGGCAAAGATGGATAGTCAGCAGTCTAAACTTATGCGCTAACTATCATAACACGCACAACTAAGGATACTTTGCCATGGTATATGAGGTAAGGAAGTGAACACCAGAATTGATGCCTTTTATCTACAATCGGTTGAAGTACAGTTATGATTGGAGGAGAATTTAGCATGTTTAGGCCACGAGTATTATTTCTAAAACGATTCAAATAAATATTGATTATGGCAGTTTGTGACGTTATTTGTGAGAGTCATAAAAATATCACACTCGCGCAGTTGTTAATACTGGCAACTTGTCTCATAAGTAAAAGTGTCATAAAAAGTCAATTTTACACTTTCTAGTTTGGTGGCATAAGACGCACATTCATCATTATTCAATCACGTTAGTTCGAAATCTATACCCACCTTCCACGATGACAGCGAAGGTACAATTTGCCTCATTGCTGGCTTTATCCAAAAACGTACAATTCACATCTGTTGTACCGATTTCAAAAACGTTTGGCTCTGGAGGGGTACATGTTTTCACTATATCATCATTCACGTTCACATTATCCCTCATAGTATATTACCGTATGTTTCAACAATAACCCTTCCACCTGGCAAGGATGTTGATGTAATATCACCACAGTTGACATTTGGAGCCTCTGTGTCTACAAGTAATGATGATAACATACAATTTCTATGAGTGTGATTGGAGAACGAGAGATTTAACAGCGATAAAGTTATCACATATCTAGATTTTTTTCCCATTTTGCTATTACCAATAGGATTCACTAATAATAATAATAATAATAATAATAATAATAATAATAATAATAATAATAATGACCTGCTTCAGTGACCGGCGCGGTTTAGATAGCCCATTAACCTAACCGCTAACCATTTAGGCTGACAGCTTGTATACATATCATAATTGGAAGCAGGTGAAACAGTGTCAAGAATAAGTCTCAGACTCTCTAAGGCAAAGAGATTTTGAATAGCGCTAAAGCTGTAAAATGTTTGAAGAGTAATAAATGTGTGCCGGGGTTGAACCATCATAAAACACTGGTGTACGTTAGTGGATTGAAATAATGTTCTGGTAAGTGTCGCAAGCAAAAAAAATTGAATATAGAATATATCATAGGACCTGTTCACGTAGTTGATAATGGCGACTCCAGTAATTTCTCTGATGAGACAGCATGACATTATTAGCCAGAATGAGAATGAAGTTACCAGTGGCTATGTGCAATCTCCTGTGTGCATGCCAGTTGTTATGATCATTGACCCGGTTCTACTAGTTTTGATACATTAGTCTCCATTTTAACTATTGTCAGGTCAGTATTAAGATTTTTGGAGACGGTGGTTTGGTTAAAAAGCACGGAATGTGATTTATCCGCCGATTAAGGATGCCGTTTTGCTCCTTAGTGGTAAAGTTTGTGGTTCTTATATAAACTGAAGGAAAATGTGCAATTAATGATCTATTTGTTCACTCGTGAAATGGTTCTATTTGGAACTGATAATGCTCTTACGAGTTACATTTATCTTGATGTAAAGTTTTACTTTAAAACGTTGCAAATCGCACGAAACAACGGTAGCTGTTAACTCCTTTACTACCGATTATACCTTCTGGGAAATTTTGTTTTTGTTGGAAATATATATAGTGCAACAGGTAAAAAAGGTTATATCGTTTGTTGGATTTTATATCTAATGCTGAAAGCTGACATCTAATAGATATAAACATGATAAATAAACAATTTTAGTGAATGACAAATCATATCATACTAGGTCACTTTTACAAACATTTATTCAAAAGTTGGTCATTAGAAATTATATCAATATGATGCAAGATATTAAAATGCAACAGAAAATAGTTTAGCGATAGAGTTCATCTCATGGTCGATTCTGTTTATTGAAACGCACTGGTCAAATATTATTGCAGAGGATGATCAAGTGTTCAGTTTGTACGTTCAAGTTCTTACAAAGTGGGGTTAAATTGGCTTAATTTGACTCAGCATGGATGTCTTCTGTACCATTTCGCGAGCATCCATTATTGTTTTGTTATGTATTTTCGACTCTAACAAAGTTGTATATTGGGCGTGCAAGATGGTCTTTCCCCATTGTGTATGTTGTGTGTACCAACCTAGCACGTAAAGATTTATCACTGCATGGGATAAGGGTCTGCTACTGTTCCCTCTACCCATAATTTATCTCTGAACTCAAGTTGACAATGACGGTTCTGGCAGTCGATGCGTCTTATTTCGTTATAAAAATAGATAGTTTGTGTCGTATGACGTGTAAAGTTTTATAAACGTGTGCGGAAATCCTGGTATCAAAAGCTTTACTTTGTTACTAGGTAGTTTATGTCACAGAAAGGTTAATGCCTCAGGTTGTCATCGGCACCATGAATATTTATTAAAATACTAAAAATCTTAATAATGAATCCAATCGCATACAAACTGGATACACACCGTATTTGCGGCAAGTGCACAAAGAAGTTACTAGTTACCTCTTGCGACGATCGATGTTTACGAAGTTCTGACGCAACATATATTTGAAAGGCATTAAAACAATGAAAATACTTAACACTTAATGAAGGAACATGAGAATTTCACGTGGTGGGTTTGTAACGTATTATGGTGACTTCTAAATAATAATAGTGACATGCAAATTGAAGATAAGGAGCTGTATGGATGGTCAATATTTGATGAATTGTTTTGTCTATAATTCATATCTATCGCATAATCAAAATCAGGCCTTTTGAGTGTTGTCTAAAAATATATCGGTAGGAGCAAGAGCACGAGGATGGGGGAGAGAGGGTCCTCTCCTACCTTTACCCCTGACGACATGTAACTTCTATACGTATGAAAGAAAACGGAAGTTAACTTTGAAGACTAAGAGCCTCTACGCTGTTCATGTTTCACAACGACCTCTCGCATGCCAATATCCTGACAGAAGACATTCGACAACTGTAACAACTTGTTACAGTAATTTTGGCCTGTGTTATTTACAATTACAACGGGCTGTTGGCTTGGGAAAATACTGATTGCGACTTGCACTGTTAGATGCAGGCGGGAGTTTGCAAAATGCGACGGCAATACAAACAAACGAACTTCACGTTACGGTAACCATGACAACAGTAGAATAATAAAATAAAGACAAAACAAAAACCTACAATTAACATTGACTTCAAAAGAGCAGTTGTAAGTATTGTCGTGTTTATCCTTAAATGTATAAATGACGGTGGTTGAACCATTACTAAAGGTGTCTAATGGATGATGTGTTGAATTCATGCTTATCTCATCAAACATTGACAAGTCTGGCGCTGTCCAGTTCACGGACACTGGTTCATTATCGGGCGGAAGAAAACTTGTCTCAATGGTTACAGGACACGTTTCTTTGAGCGGTATCTCTGTATAGAAGAAGAAAGGGAAGAACACGATTGGAACTAATTTGGGATAATTTGATTTTCATATTTTTAAAATTTCTCAAAAGTATTAGATAGCTAAATGTTACAATAATACAATTACTGATGAAAAGAACTGTGTAATATAAAAAGAAAAGCAGATGAGATTACAGTTGTAGATTAAATCGGCATCATTTCACCATCCGATTTCCCAAATTAGTTCCAATCGTGCTGAAGATAAAACGTAGTGACTGGCGCTAAATAGTTGTTTGGCAAAGATGGATAGTCAGCAGTCTAAACTTATGCGCTAACTATCATAACACGCACAACTAAGGATACTTTGCCATGGTATATGTGGTAAGGAAGTGAACACCAGAATTGATGCCTTTTATCTACAATCGGTTGAAGTACAGTTATGATTGGAGGAGAATTTAGCATGTTTAGGCCACGAGTATTATTTCTAAAACGATTCAAATAAATATTGATTATGGCAGTTTGTGACGTTATTTGTGAGAGTCATAAAAATATCACACTCGCGCAGTTGTTAATACTGGCAACTTGTCTCATAAGTAAAAGTTGTCATAAAAAGTCAATTTTACACTTTCTAGTTTGGTGGCATAAGACGCACATTCATCATTATTCAATCACGTTAGTTCGAAATCTATACCCACCTTCCACGATGACAGCGAAGGTACAATTTGCCTCATTGCTGGCTTATCCAAAAACGTACAATTCACATCTGTTGTACCGATTTCAAAAACGTTTGGCTCTGGAGGGGTACATGTTTTCGCTATATCATCATTCACGTTCACATTATCCCTCATAGTAATATTACCGTATGTTTCAACAATAACCCTTCCACCTGGCAAGGATGTTGATGTAATATCACCACAGTTGACATTTGGAGCCTCTGTGTCTGCAAGTAATGATGATAACATACAATTTCTATGAGTGTGATTGGAGAACGAGAGATTTAACAGCGATAAAGTTATCACATATCTAGATTTTTTTCCCATTTTGCTATTACCAATAGGATTCACTAATAATAATAATAATAATAATAATAATAATAATAATAATAATAATAATAATGACCTGCTTCAGTGACCGGCGCGGTTTAGATAGCCCATTAACCTAACCGCTAACCATTTAGGCTGACAGCTTGTATACATATCATAATTGGAAGCAGGTGAAACAGTGTCAAGAATAAGTCTCAGACTCTCTAAGGCAAAGAGATTTTGAATAGCGCTAAAGCTGTAAAATGTTTGAAGAGTAATAAATGTGTGCCGGGGTTGAACCATCATAAAACACTGGTGTACGTTAGTGGATTGAAATAATGTTCTGGTAAGTGTCGCAAGCAAAAAAATTGAATATAGAATATATCATAGGACCTGTTCACGTAGTTGATAATGGCGACTCCAGTAATTTCTCTGATGAGACAGCATGACATTATTAGCCAGAATGAGAATGAAGTTACCAGTGGCTATGTGCAATCTCCTGTGTGCATGCCAGTTGTTATGATCATTGACCCGGTTCTACTAGTTTTGATACATTAGTCTCCATTTTAACTATTGTCAGGTCAGTATTAAGATTTTGGAGACGGTGGTTTGGTTAAAAGCACGGAATGTGATTTATCCGCCGATTAAGGATGCCGTTTTGCTCCTTAGTGGTAAATGTTTGTGGTTCTTATATAAACTGAAGGAAAATGTGCAATTAATGATCTATTTGTTCACTCGTGAAATGGTTCTATTTGGAACTGATAATGCTCTTTACGAGTTACATTTATCTTGATGTAAAGTTTTACTTTAAAACGTTGCAAATCGCACGAAACAACGGTAGCTGTTAACTCCTTTACTACCGATTATACCTTCTGGGAAATTTTGTTTTTGTTGGAAATATATATAGTGCAACAGGTAAAAAGGTTATATCGTTTGTTGGATTTTATATCTAATGCTGAAAGCTGACATCTAATAGATATAAACATGATAAATAAACAATTTTAGTGAATGACAAATCATATCATACTAGGTCACTTTTACAAACATTTATTCAAAAGTTGGTCATTAGAAATTATATCAATATGATGCAAGATATTAAAATGCAACAGAAAATAGTTTAGCGATAGAGTTCATCTCATGGTCGATTCTGTTTATTGAAACGCACTGGTCAAATATTATGGCAGAGGATGATCAAGTGTTCAGTTTGAATGAGGTAGCCATACAATCGAAGTCGTGAACAAATTGAGCAAACCCTTAAACGCACGATGAGTTGTACATGGAGCAGTTACGAAAATATCGATTTTGACAAGGAAGATCAATGAAATATATGTCGCTTACCGACAACTGTTACTTCAAAATCGCACGTCGCATTATTGTCTGCCGTGTCGGTGAACCTACAACTCACAGTCGTCTTTCCAACGTAAAATTTACCATCTAATTTCGGTGTACAATCCGGATTGATCAGATTTTCTCCATTTACAGTGTCTGTCATTTTGATCATCAGTGGCGCAATCGATGTGAAGTTGACGCTAGGCTCGGTTGTGTTCCTAATGTCTTCGCAAAGAAACTCTATATCTGATAAACGTAAAGATAATTGCAATCTATCAATTACGGACGGTTTTAATAGAAGAATATACTGTGTAAAAACCTCGTGATAAAAAATTCTCCGAGATATCGCCTTATGTACTACCACAACAGGAAAAATTGCAAGGCTGGAGAGAGAAAGTGTTACTTTATCAAAATTGTTCAGAATCTCTTACTTTACTCAACGCTCTCAGTGATAAATTTTAATTCTCACTGGCGAGCAATGGGAAATGCACTCCTTGGTGAGAATTAAGTATGATAATGGATTCTCGCCAGTAAAACTGGACATTCTCACCAAGCACAGTGAGAATGGAAATTCTCAAACTGAGAATGTGTAACACTCATCATTCAATTGTGAGAATCACCAGACATGCTGCACCAATTAGTGCAATTGTGAGAAAGTGTCACTTTCTTGCTCTAGTCTTCCAATTTTTGTCGTGTAGTGTTGTTAACTTTATCGGCTCTTCTCTTTGATGTGCGCTTGCCCTGTTACTTTTGGTATTTATTTCACTTTGGTTGGTCAAACTTTCATGGCATCAATTACTCTTTCATTTAAGGTAGCTTTCTGCCTTTGTTTTGGTATTTTGAGATAAAAACACGATTTTTCTTTTATCCCTGAAAAGTATTCCTATAATATTGATCTTCCTTGTGTGTAGAATATCTTGGTCGTGAAGTTCCTGTTTTTGGGTAAAATTTTGGAATAAAAATGTACGAGAGGCACAGGTGTACATTTTGGCGTTTGAGACTACCGTTAAGTCTTGATTGACAAGGGGATTACGCTAAGCAAGCAGCGTCACAGTATTCACATGCACTTAGACAACATCCGCTGTGAAAATCCCATTAACACCTACCGTTCACTGCGTGGGTCAAGACCATAGAGTGTACCTGGCGAAAGGTGGGTCTTACCGTTTTTCTCATAGGGGTGGCCGCTCCCAAAAGATCATAATTTATCGACACAATCGGACAAGGTCAGACTTATGACATTGTTGACGGTACAATTTCAGATTACAAAAATGGCCCACACACTAAATGTTTTATCTGGGACATTTTTGTGCTTTTGTAAAAGCACCAGGAGTGGTGGATAAGTTTCGTAATGTTAACATCTTTGAAGAGGCTGTCCGTATACATAAATGGTACGTTCCACTGGCGGCCTCAGTGACAGCGGGAACACTTGAATACCGCAACATACACCCTTCACATCTTCAACATTCAAGCAACATTCGGCCTCTTTCGCCCGAAGTTCGGCTCTTTTGGCCCCAAGACATTTCGACACCCCGTTACGATTTATTTTTTTCCCTTCAAACTTATAAGTAACTGACAGACCAGTCATATTCATAAGCGTGACCTGTGCGTTCTGACCAGTATGACTTTTACAGTGCCGTTTAGGCGCCGCTTTTCAAACTTTGACAGTGTCGGCGGCTATTGCTATTGAAAATGATATGAAACTCTTTCCTCACGGTTTTTCACCATGTTTCTCACAAACTTTAAAGCATGTGAATGCTGACACTATACTTCTCAGTGTTTTGATTTGTAACATTTGCAGGGGTTTCCCCAACCAGGTAGTGCCGAAACGTCTTTGGTCGCGTTGCCTAAACGTCTTGGCGTCGGAAATTGTGCGGCCGAAACGACTTTGCGCCAAAAGGTCTAGAACCCGACATTGTCCGTTCGATGAGAATACTGAGTGAGTTGAACAATTTATGAATAAAAATGAAATATCAGAAACCGCGGCATTTGAACTACTTGGATTAGAAAATACAATGTGGAAATAAATTGCATGGGCTTCAAGACATCGACAGGAAATTTTCCCAGGGCAAAATACGTAGCGATGCAGAAATCACACGCCACAAAACATTAATAGCTGCTTTGGTTTGCAGACGTTTTGGCACAATGGCAGTGAACTGATAATGTCGCGTTTCAATCCCGCGGTCCCGTTTTTCCTTGTCCCATTTCGTTACCGACCTTGACAAGGTAAAAACATATTACGTCGACTAACAGATGTTCATCGTACACCGGACGAATGTGAATCAAATGATTTTATGGGAATGGACACGACAACATTGTTATCAGTTATCATGGCAGTAGCCAAAATGCTGCAGGACCGAAGACAAATTTCAATATGAATTTGACCGTCACAACGTAATAACGTAATCGCCCTGAGTTTTCATCAACATGTCATCATTGGTCGGTAAACCATTGAATGCGACGCTTACGGGCTAACTACTTGAATACAGTGCAAAACACCATGCTAATCCTGAAATTTACATGTAATGAAGACAGGTCTGATATCATATTCGCTTGGAATCGATGGTACTCATGTTGGACACGAACGACAGCAGAGAGTTATCTATCTGTGACGTATGACGCTTGACGAGCGGTCTATCGCATGCAACTTGCGCTTGATGAAATGACGTACTTTTCTCTATGTTCATGTTTTCTCAACCTCTCTCCTTTGACTTTTATGCCGCCGACAGGCGATTGGCTCATTTTAGCATAAATGACTCCAGAAACGGTCTTCACTCACAGAAATGCTGTACAGAGTGAGGACTAACTATTGTCTCAGAAATGCTCGTAGTTTGATAAGTGTTAATCGGTTTTCAAGGTGCGTGAAGATCTAAAAAATGGCTTCTCGCTAGAATCCTCGGTTACTCTAACCGTAATGGATCACAGCATGGAGCTGTTCTTTTTATCTCCATGATCACAGACACCGCAAATGTACATCCACATACAAACGCAGATATTTTTGTTGTCACAATATTGTTTTCTCTATATCACTCATCGGGCTCGCTTTCATTCCGCAGCCGTGAGTCGTTTCCGAGGTCGAATCGAATGCTGCCATAAACTTACACTGCAGTGTACGCTTGTCATGGAGGTAATAAGTCCAAGCGCTCGTGTAGACGGCATCGAGCTGCCGTAGCAGTTCCGACAGTTAGGTCGAACAGTTTAATAATCTATATTTAAACCTTACAACTAATCAGTCAACAGATTATGCATAATCCCTTCCCTGGCACTCCCCAAGTTTATTTACTCATCAGCTACTGTGTAGATTGCGCTCTAAAAAGAGTACAACGCTCCCAAAATTCACCCTTTTTAGCCTCATTTCGACCGTTGACACTGATTTCAATGAGTGAATATACTGTTGAAGTTGAACACTTTGATTTCACTATCTGGTTTTAGTGTTTTGTCGGTTGAGTACATTGTTTATTGCCATTCAAAAGGAAAAACCCGAACCAATTTACTAAATCGCCTTTTTCTCAGTTCGGCATTTTGTCACATTGCAGCACGTTCAAAAGAGTTTAACTCGAGAACGCGTGAACGGAAGTTCACCAGATTTTCACAGACGTTTGTCAAGTAGGTTGTCTCCAAAACCGTGTCTCAGTTTTTTATGAAGATTTTAAAGTCGAGTTATTGCTGCTTAATTAGGCGGCATTGTAAGACTAATCGGTGGATATAAACTTTGACTCAACGATGTGAAAAAACTAAGGCCTTTTTCAAAATCTGAGACACGGTTTTGTAGCCAGTATTCTGAAGACCAATTGCCCGTTAACACCTAAACAATAGCCCCTCTCCGCTCAGACTTAAACTTTTTTACGTGAGATCACCCATTTTCTTTACACTTTCACTAAGATCTTCAAAAAAATTCATCGCACACTAATTTTCTCGATAAAACAAAAAAATTCATAGAAATAGCTTTCAGGTGATATATAATACTTGGGTAAAAGTACACATCTTGATGGCAAAATTCACGTTTGAAAATAGGTCGTCGCAAAGGCGGAAAGCTACCTTAAAGCAATGTAATGATTTAACCGTGCCCCCTGCCACTTGTTGACCGACAGTAGTCGGGATATTGTCATGTAACTATCATGTGATGCCTCCTTTTCGCATGTGCTCGGAAAAGAGTTGATTCCCATCTGTTGTCATGGGGCACCTTTGACCATCATATCGAAATATAACGACTCTCCGATCACCGTTCCCAGTGTCTCAATTTTTTATCTCATTTCTCGATATTTTTTTCAGGGACTCCATTTCACCGAGGTTAGACCTGATATACTAGCTATCTATACTTATGCAATATAGTCTGAGTGTGTCTTGTAAATGGGACATATGAGTCCACACTTGCCAAACCCTTCTGCTGACTGTTTAATCGTATATTATGCGCAAGATCTATTTAAACGTACTTTCCATGTGCATCACAAGAACAAGGTTCAAGTTGTTGCATCTGAATTTCATTCACATTTGGCAATATCTGTCCGAATCTCGATTATGACATAAATAGTTTTTAAAAACAAAATACAGTGGAACGTATCAAGGAAAACATTACCAGAACGTAACCACTATGTAAAAATGAAAATTACATCCCTGTCAATAAGCGAGATATTTAAACGAGGAACGTTTTTGTAAGCATCAACTGTAAAATCTTATCGACATAGGATTGCATTGTATTTTTTATCTATCAAGGCCCGAAGTGAATGACCTAGCTCGATACAGCATATCAAAATTAATACATAGTGACTCTGGGAAAGAGGGGTCAACCATTCACCCAGCGAAAAGATAATTTCTGATCACTACCAGCAGTGCATGCAAAGTCAAATACTAAGAGCAATGCCAAATAAGATTTAGCCTCAATCTCTACTGTAATTCACACTTTCACATACAAGCTCATCGTAACACCTCGTTACTTGAAACTTTAAAAGATTATTATCAAAAATCGCATATTCCTTTTTTGTATGGCTTTTAGTGTAATATATTATGTGACCAAACATTAGACGCGGGCGAGTGTCTGACGCGTAAAGTGACACGTATGCTGATGCGACGGAAGGATCGGTGATATTGGGCATACGTAACTGACTTAACATATAGCCATGCTAAGGAGTTTACAGGTAGAAGTAAACCCTTAATTTTGAGGAAGATTTCTACATTTATCCGCCTAGTGCATAGATATGGCAATATTTTTAAATCTGAACCAATCGCAACCTATCCAGATCTGACTGAACTTTTGATTGATTAAAGCAGTGACTCTGGACTTCTATAGACGGTCCATTTTAGTTATCTTCTGCCTTAATCAAGCCCTTTGATTGGCTAAAGAAAGGGCTTGTATTCTCAGTATTAGCCCTGAATGGCTATTAACAAATGAAAAGCTGTAAATGCAATCATTGATTGCCTACGACAAGATATTATTGTCGTACATCTTCATAACATCAGCAAGCTTGTGCAACTTTCGGCCAAGGTCTAAAACTAAGCCTCAACCTCACATCAATTCGAGGCACCATTGTCTCTTAAACAGTTTGATGACCCAGTCAATGAAGAGTTTGTTCATGAAATCGCTACGATAGAGTTACAGTTGACATTCCCATCAGTCAATGTACTACAGGCAGTTCGAAAACGATGGATGATTGACTTCCAGATTTTCCCAAAATAGCCTTAAAACAGTTTTAACGAAACAGGATTGTGCGGATGCATCATCAAAACAACTACTGATAAGTAGGTGTACTCTCAAAAACGAAAATCACAATGATATTTATCGACGAAAACTCTCTTACACTGCCGCTGCCATATTCGCCGTAAGTACATGCATTGACCTTTGCTCTTCACTTTTTATTTCCTTGTTTATATTTTTCTTTCTCTGAACGGCAAATAGCGTCTTTGCAAAGACAATATAGATTTGAAACAGGCAGGAAAGAATGAGATTCCGCCAAATAACACAAGTGGAACGCTTGTAAATATGTACTAGCACGACACTGTGGGACCAATTTGTTATAGTCCCGAGTTTTTGTATTGCCAAATTGGACGAAAGGGTTTGCGGACATTGCACAAGGAGAATGTTGTGAAAGCAGATGACAAAGGAAAAGAAATGTTGCTTAATGATATTAGAAACGAATTGAAAAAATAAAATAACGAGATTTAATCTACGACTTAGTATAACACAAATGCATTTATGAGACGCATTTTCCTTTACCAAGTTTTGACAATTGGGACGTACATAAAATAGTAATCTTTGAAAACACTGTCAACTTCTAGCACCCTATTGCAAAGTTTACAGGTAGGCAAACTATTTGACACGGGACAGCGTTTAGGGTCACCATACATTAAAGAAAATGAAATAATCAGGCATGGCATTGAGCGTCACGTACTCCAACCAGTGTGTGTGTGTGTGTGTGTGTGGTGTGTGTGTGTGTGTGTTGTGTGTGTGTGTGAACAAAATATACGTCCAGGCATTTATTTATAGTTCTCTCTTGCAACATCTATCTATCTATCTATCTATCTATCTATCTATCTATCTATCTATCTATCTATCTATCTATCTATCTATCTATCTACATATGTGTGTGACTGCATGTCTGTATGTATGGTTGTCTGCTTACCTTTATATCTGTCTCTCTAGCTAGATGGCATGGCTGGCTGTGAGTATTTTTACTTTTTAATTTCTTACAAAAGCCAACAACGCATTCGGAAGTGGCATGCTGACCACTGTAAGTGGATACTATTTGTTTTAGTGCGATCATAATATAGCACATGCAACTGGCGAAAGTACCTCTGAACTGCAGGTGTATTTTGCAAAATGCAGCATTATTAATCCACATACACATACACATACCTGCATAAACTTCAACTTCACAAACTCTCAGTGGATATACTTCTTGTTCCTGCTCAATGCTGATGTATCGGGCAAACGTTGGGTTACAAGGAAATACGAGTACGCCTTGTGATGTGTCATTTAGTGATACTTGGTCTCCACATACTGAGTTCTCACCAAACTCCAACGAATTTCCTGCACGTACAGTTGCATTATACGTCATCAGTGACGGTTTGTCTGCGTTGAGGTAATAGATCGTGCCAATTCATTGATGGATAAAAAGTCATTTGCAGAGTGGTCTGAAAATTGTTTGTTGCTTGACACCCTTTATTGACATGAAAATAACCAAGTTAGGTTAATGACATGCCGTCAAGGTTTGTGATCGTAAAGCCTTGAAAAACAGTGATGAGAAACTCATTCACGCTGTCATGAGTTTGTCAAACACGCTTTTCCTCATAATGAACCAGTGTAAAGTGCTACTAGAAAACTTGAATTGAAAGACAGATATTTCTACATCACTGGTATCATATATAGCAAGCATTTAAGCTATTCTCTATGCACAGAATAATGGAATAACATTACAATTCTTAAAAAAGTACGGAAAAGCATCCGTAAAAGACATCATACACATACCTCACAGGAACAGTGAACATAAGGATGCACTTAGACAAAAAGTAAATTATTGTCGAAATTATGCGAAACATAGTCTTTCTGAAATTTAGATTTGATAAAATTGTGGCATCTGCATGTGCTTAATTCGCAAATACCACAGATAACCACCTGACGTTTATGTGTGGCATACAAATAAGATAAATCACAGCAATATTCAACATTCAATAACAACGACAGCACATGACATGACAAATGATTTGCTACAATACAGTTGATGTACTGTGTAGCTTGAATATTAAAAATACACTGAGAAAAAATAAGAGAGAGTTGTCTTAAACGAAGAATTTATCAATCTGTGATATAACCGAGGTTATGATGGTATTGTCGGTTACGTGGTAGCATGTCGGGGCCGGCAAGGCTGGTATTCCAATGTTGTAGGGATGTAAGGAAGACTTGAGGCAGCGAGTACTTGTAAAATCTAAGATGCTACTTTATTACACTAAGCACTAAGCTACGTACATAGAGTGATGCTAAGCTGGAGACTGACTTGAGTACACGTGGGCCAAGACAGATATACATGCCCTCATGAATAGTAATGACAGCTCATGAATAATAATGACATGACACTATGTCACACAATCAAAGTTGGGCAGATTATTAGGTAGTTCTAAATTTGCGATATTTATGTCTTCATATTCCAAACAAACATTCTTTCCATCAGACGAAGTAATCAGTTCCTTAATAGGCTTTAAAACAAAAAAATGTTCGAATTGATATTGTAGAGAAAGTGCATGTTAGATTGACTTAAAATACAGAATGAGACGTCTGATACTTTATATTATGATTAATCATAAAAACTTGTTCACGTGTAATAATTCAGTAGAAAGCGATAGTTATTCTGAAATTCCTTGAGGCAGAAAAAAACACTAGACAAAATGCTTGATATGCGCTCAGCATATTTACGTATATTGACGTATATGGAACACAATATTAATTGCATATGCAACGTATATCTTTGTATATGGAACATTCCAATACGTTGATATGCGTAGCGTATTTCTATGCAGATCATGAGTATACGTAATGCAGATCTTTGCACACTAAGTGTACACTGTAGTTTTGCATTTTATTAGTATACGTACGTGTATACTTAACGTATTTGACACATGTACAGAATCAGTATATGTGTATATATTGTTGTACATCAAGCATTTTGCCCAGTGAAACATGTTTGCGGCATCATCTCATTCAATTCATAATCACGTAGAAACTATAACTTTTTGAAGAGATCACTGGGCAAAATGCTTGCTATACAACAATATATATACACATATACTGATACTGTACATGTGTCAAGTACGTTGAATATACACGTATATATACTCATAAAATACATAAGTACTGTGTACACTTGATGTGCAAAGATCTACATTACGTATACTCATGATCTGCATAGAAATACGCTATCAACGCATTGGAATGTTCCATATACAAAGATATAAAATGCGTATGCAATTAATATTGTGTTCCATATACGTCAATATACGTAAATATGCTAAGTGCATATTAAGCAGTTTGATCAGTGGATACCGTACTGAGACATTAGTGAGATAGACTCTCTTTTAGTTCACAGTTTTCTTACACTCTCTTTTACTTCAGAGCTTTCTTACTGTGATTCTCATCTGATAAAATGAGGTACAAGTAATAATCAATGTTAGACTTGAGTGGACCCGTGGCCAATCGGTATGTATTAGGGAGACAGTGCAGTGGCAAAGAAAATCAAATCCCATCAAAGACTCAACGCAGTCACTATTATAGGAAAATCAAAGCATGTGCATAGAATCATCATTCAGGATTAAGTAAATTTGAGAAATGGCCTATAAGTTATGAAAAAAGTAAATTTGTGATAAATGTGCAGACGAGGCTCAACCAAACTGAATACCAGGTTACACTGTAATAGCATCTATTAACGTTCACAGTTACCATATCTCAAAGTGAGCTCCGACTTGGATTAATACGCGGATCTCACTCATGAGACCTTTCGAACTTTAGGGAGCTTTCAGTAATTACAGGTGGGGGTGGGCCGGGGGATTGGGGGATGGTCACTTTTTAGAAAACACCTCAAGGAGGAGGGTCACTTTTTATAAACCTATCTTGGGGGGAGGGTCACTTTTGACAGAAGCTGATTTTATGGCCAAAACTTTGATTGTCCGTGTGATATTTCCTGAAAAGGAAATCACCAACAAAATACGTACACATTATCCACAAGTTTCACAAGCATAGAACATGCAGTGGTATCCTACAATAAACACCTTGAACAGTTAAAACTGATACAAGACGAGCGACAAAAGCATATGCAACAGGTGGAAAAGTGTATATCAATTATCAAATGTACATAAATGCAAAGATATTGTCCATTTTTATATTGAAAAAAATTGTGCATAGTTCTCTCATAGACTACCATGTACAGTAAATCAACTTTTCAGTGAAATTCCAAAATCAAATTTCTTGCACAACCATGGACTTGTAACCACTCTAGTCTAATCAAGAACAATAATGTAAATAATCCAGCATACATAAATGCACAGATTTATCTAATTTTGTACTGAAAAAAAATTATTCATAGTTTCATCATAGACCCCCATGCATAGTGAATCGACATTTCGGTGAAATTCCAAAATCAAATTTCTTGCGCAACCATGGACTTGTAACCACTTTAGTCTAATCAAGAACAATAATGTAAATAATCCAGCATACATAAATGCACAGATTTATCTAATTTTGTACTGAAAAAAAATTATTCATAGTTTCATCATAGACCCCATAGTGAATTGACATTTTGGTGAAATTCGAAAATCAAATTTCTTACACAACCATAGACTTGTAACCACTCTAGTCTAATCAAGAACATTAATATCAATAATCAAGAGTACACAAATGCAAAGATTTACCTGTTTTTGTGTTTGAAAAAACTATTCATAGTTTCATCATAGACACCATGGATAGTGAACGAACTTTTTAGATGAAATTCAGAAATCAATTTCTTGTACATGTACACAAATGCACATTTTACTTCCCAATTCAAACAAAGAACATTTAAATACGTTATCAAACATATATAATATACAGATATAGCATGTTTTGTTGGGGAAAATTGTCAATAATTTGCCTGACAGACTCCATGTATTATGATTTGAGAGACCACATGACGACGTCACCGAGTGAACACGCTCGCCAGTGAGCTCTGCAAAAGAACGTTTGTGTTATGGGCCTTCTACATCTATGTTGAGGTAATTTTTCAATAGGACGCTTTAGTTTAGGCTTGTGAACAGGTATCCTGAAGATGAGCGTTGATATTGAGCAATACAGGGCAAAAATTGGGATATTTGCCGGCGGAGACCCAGCCCGCCAACTGAAGTTACCAAAAATGGCCACCCTGCGAATTCCATCGGTCAACTGCAAGGTGTCACTCACAGTAAGGCTATGCTTATTGAGTTTACTTGTGCTAGGCGGGAATGTTGAAAGGAATCCAGGCCCACCAAAGCTACGCTCAGAGACACAGGAGGCGGCAACGAAAGAAGACGTGGCAGGCATTCTTGAAAAATTGAATTTGCTGATCCGTGACACTCAAGCCATAAATGTTAAACTCGACTGTGTGCAAACTAGAATGAACAATATTGAGGACGAAATGCAAACCAGAACAGAGACAAACTAAATTCATTGGAAGAGAAACAGAAATGTCTCGGCGATATTCAAGACTCCATAGAACAGTTGAAACGAGAAAATGAGAAACTTCGCAGAGATAAGGACGATTTAGAAAACAAGAGTCGGAGAAACAACCTTGTATTCTACGGAGTGAAACAGGATAAGTAGTAAGGAATATTTGACCTCCAGGACAAAATAAGAATTTTACACCATTTTATTCATTTATCTACATGAAGCGAAGGAAAAATTAACCATCCATGTAACTAAAGTGTGACCCTGACCTATATACGAACTCACGCATGCGCAACAGGGGTTTGGCGCAGCCTGAACTAAGCGGGAAATTCCCTGCTGAGCATGTTTATACACGTTCCGAAGGTGTACGGGAAATTCCGTGTGAGTCATCACCATCAAACTAGCCTATATAAAGGACCTGTGTTGTCAGTCCGGCCGGCCGGTCGCGGAGTCTAGCTGATGTTAACTAACTTTCATATCCATTCAATCCATAATATCGTAGATATCGCTCCAGCGGCGGACTAAATCCTTCTTGTTTTTGAATTTCTAGCGCCTGATGAAATATGTCCTGAATAAGTTCTGACCCCGGAGCCTCCTCGTTCCGAAGGGTTGCACCTTTTTCTTGTATTTGTGTAAGCAGCTGTTTATATTGAACGTAATAATGTTTATACTTCTCTCTTCTTTTTGATACTCCCGTTTTTCCTTGTATTACATCAATAACAACACCTGGTATAGGAGTTAAGGCTAACAGTACTGGAACTGTCGGAATTGCTGCTATTACAGCAGAGCTTACAAGAATTCCCTTAGTAATATTAAGAGCCATATCAATTCGACCCATTAATTTATAACTTCGCCGATATGCAGCACTTGTTCTTTCTATGTAATCAGCCAATTGTTCAACGCTTTCAACAACTGAGATGTGCATTTTTACTGTATATGTAAGGGGGGATAAAAAATAATTGTAGTAATATAGAAAGACAATATGGCAGAAGGAGGAGAAGATATAGAACTCGATAAATTGGTTGAAACAAATTTGAATGATGACGATGTTACTGCTGAAACATCTTTTACCGATGATACTTTTGCAGAAGCCGGTCCTTCCCAGGCTGGCTCACGCGATAGCCCGCAGGTAGATCCTACGACTAGACAGAGAGTAACAATTGAAATACAAATGGCTGAAAAATTCTTAAACGAGAATAATATTACTGATGAAGCAGCACGAAACGAATTATTTATGAATGCAGAGATTAGGAATAGAAAGCTGTATTATAAAAACCTCAGGCTATCAAAATATACAGGACGTGGATTTAGATCACTCGAGACAGTAAAAAGAGAAGCGGGAGGATATGAATTTGTAAGTAAAGTATACAGTTTGAGGGGGAGCAGCGCAGAGCCCAAAAATGTGAGTCGTGCATTGCATTCTGAAGATGTGAAAAACGATAAAATACCGGCTGAGAAGATGTCACCAAAAGACATGGGTATATACAAAGATAAACTGACAGAGTTACGGCGAGATGCTTCTGGTAATGCAGATAAAATAAAAGCTTTGAAAATAAAATCGACCAATGGAACAATCTAAACCCTGAATATAGAGCTTTTGTTGATGAATTAAAGATGGCAAATATGCGTCTTGATGAGCTTTACAGTGAAAGAGAAAATCTGTTAGAGCAGACAGAACTTACACCTGAACTCAGAACAAGACTAGCTAAAATTGATGATCGAATTGAAGTACAACTTGATATGATCAGTGGGGCACATGAAAGACTGGCTACGACTAGGTCTCTTCGTGATGTAATTTCCGATCCAGATTTGTCACTTAGGTTGAAGCTGACAGAGTTATTTAAACGAAATGGTATAACAATCGCTGCAATACTGACTGCCCTTGGAATGACAATATCAACAATTGCCCTGGCTGTGACTAGAGGAGGAGGAGGAGGAGCGGGAGCAGGAGCAAACGCAGGAGGTTCAGGTCCGCCCAAAGTATATACAAAAGCGAAAGAAATTGTAAAGCAATTTGGCGAATGGTTAAAAACCTTGGCTGCAAAAAGTGCTGCTGCAATACCAGGTTTAATCGGTTCCCTCGTCAGTTTTCTATTAAAAACAGCAGGATCGGTGGTTGGATTTGTCGGAGAACAGCTATGGATATTTTTAACTGGTTTAACATTAGTCATTATAAATAAAATTATGTATTAATATGGCATCAACATGTTTGGTGAAAAGAATATTGCAAAGTTTCTTTCCAAAAATAAAGACCTGTTTGGTTTCTCTGTCAAATTGGAATGGTGCAAACTTCGGCGGGTAAATCGACATATCCTTCGAGCAAATCCAGGTGTCCGACTCAAAGATGATAATCTTTATCATAACATATTAGCTTTCGTGAAGGAATGTCAAAAGACTAACTTCTTTAAGCGACTAGAATTCATAGCTGTATTCCAGGATACTGAGGATGACCAAGAGGCTCATCATCTCCAAGAATATTGGGTCCTTCGATTGATTCGCGACACAGGCAATCGATTTATCTTTCAGTCAGACGGAAATATTTAGTAAAGATGTGATTTTTTCTTCTAAGTTATTATATACACGAAGTGAAATGTAAGATGTGATTTATTTTCTTTTTTCTTCTACTATATACATTACACGAAAAATGGGGTACGATAGAACATTATCACCGACTTTCACCAACCGAATACCGAATGGAACGAAGTCAGAAAGAAACTCATCATGTGATTGCTCATAATCCAAGTGAGGCAGATCCAGGCCAGACACTTATCATACGATGTCCGAAGTTAGAAAGCGGAGTACTCTTAGTTCCAGATACTTTCGACCTGGTTTTTGATCTCGAAGTAATGGGAGGTGGAACTACCCATGTAGTACAAAATGTTGCAAAAAATTTGGTGGAGCGTATGAAACTCACATTTGAGGGCCAGGCACTTTCCGATTTGAATAAATATAACCTTATTGAATGTTATCGCGATCTCTTCAAACATAAAAAGGAGAGAACTAACATGACACTGTACGGAATTCAGAACGAAAATCTAAGAAAATTAAGAAGTGGTGCGGCCAATGCAGATGCCGACGTCGTGGGCGATAAGTTACTTTTCGACACATATAAAACAAAATATGCTATTCGTCTCACTCATCCCCTAATAACAGGTCATGGAGTTGCATATCCAAAAGCGTTAGGGAGTCATATTGAATGGGAATTACGTTGGCACCCGCCCCCCAATTAATTGTCAGTAATAAACTGATTACAACCAATTATAATTAAAAAACATTCAAATGGAATATGAAACAATAACTGACCTCGATCTCGCGAGGTCAACTGCTGGTTATTACAACGGTGGAAAAAGTTACCTTTACGAGCATATACATTATTTTAGAACAATCCCATTCAAAGAATCGGACACGGTTATCAATGAAAATATAAATGTACCACGACGTAGCATTAGAGGTATCGCTATACTCTTCACTAAAAATCAGAATCAGGAAGAACTGAAACAGTGAACTTTTCTTTAATCCATCCATTGAATCTGTGTCTGTATCAATCGAAGGCATTGCAAATAAAGTGTACGCTCAGAAGATGATACCAAGACAATTTGGCGAGAGGTGCGACGGTATTTGCTGAAGATAAAGATTGGTGTGAAATTGATATAGATGAGGCCGATTATTTGAAGAATAAATTCTGTCTGTTTATCGATCTGCGTAGTTTTAAAGATATTGAGTTTCATGGAAATGGTTTAAAAGTAATGAACACAAAGGACGGAATTCAGCTTGAGATCCTGAAGAAAGATACCGCGTGGGTGGCGATGACGCTCACAATGATAATATATTTGCCCACATTTATGTTATCAGTGATGCCCTGGTCTCTATTGAAAATAGTAGATTAAAGTCTTTACAATTTTAAACCCGTCGTCCGTCCTATCGGCCATGTTTCTGCCAACCATTCGCCCGTGTCTGGATTGTATAACTGCACACGTTTTATATCATTTGGCGCCATTATGATTTTACTACGCTTTTCACTACGGATTTCTCCAGCCTTTTCCGTACAAACTGTACAAACTGTGCCCGCTCGGTCTCCTTCCTTCGGAATTTCCCAGTTTCAAACGATCTTTATAATCTTCAAAGTTCAAATGTTTTCTAACACAAACATCTTTCACCCCTTTATTTTTTTTCGTCTCCGAAGTTGGAGTCCGAAAAGCGTACACTTTCGAGCGTATGCCGACAAAATCAAGAATAGGTACACCATTCAACTCATCTTTAAATTTACCTATCACTTTTTATTAATCTTCGGAAAGTTGGGGGCCACCATGGGTCCACTCATCCCACTAGTATCATATATAGACTTCTCACCATTCTTTTCAACATCTTCTCGGACTATATCATTGAAAGTGCTGACGCGTGAGCCGTCCGGGTCCGGGTCCGGGAGGGGCACACTGTAACAAAACTGTCAGTATCCATGTAGGCTAATCGTATTCCAGGGAACCGCTTTCGAAAGTAATTGTAATGCGTCTCATACATAAGCAGCTTAGAAAGTTCCAGTACCGCCGCGCCAATGAAAACTGGTTTTACATATTTATGCTCATCCGTTTTCAGTTCCAGTAGGGCACTGTCGCAGGAATCACCATCCTCTTCGGAAGTTATGAAAGTTATATGTTTCATCTTTGGATTATACTTCTGAATCTTTTACGTCCACTATCCGTACCGTTCCAGTCCGAAACAAATTTAAAGTCTCTGTACTTTCGAACATCCTCTATTGTCTTACCGAACATTGCATTATTCATCAGCTATAGAAATTCTTTTCAAAATCTGTCGTCCCTTTGTCCTCATTTCAGTGTTAAAGTCAATATATTGTTTGAGACATGGAGTCTCATCGAAAGCAAGCACCCAATAAATCTTTTCAATCTCATTCCCATCCGAAGATAGAATTCCAGCAACTTGTAGTGTAAGACGTACCGCTTTCTGTCCAACACACTTGTAATCAGTCGACCGCCCTGCCTCTCAGGAAATTCATAGTGATGTGGTGCTAATGGCAAATCGCTGTGTTCTTCATGTAATTCGGCTGGGTATTCTAAGTCTACTTCTAGAAAACTTGGTGAAAGGTGGGACATGGTTCCACCCCTCCACCCTCAGCTCCGGCTCCGCTCCCTTCTTCCCATTCTATCTTCATCCAATGAAGTCCGCCCGTAGGCATATCCTGACTCATTGCCCAGCCGTAGAGATTGTTTGCATCGAGATATTTTATTTCGGTCACCGGTTTTTCCGGATTGTAATTCCCGTAAGCAGGATGATTTGTCTGTAAATAATGAATATTACACTGGCTGATACCTCCTCGAATCCCTCTCTGAATGAATTTCATCTGCTCAGCATCTTGAATGAGTTTAAACTTATACCCGTGTAAAGTAACATAGCATCCCATGTCAAGCCAGGCGCTGACATGTAATGGGCCGGATCTAACTTATATGCCCTTAAACATGTGTCGCGAAAATTTTCGAATATATTTGCAAGAAGTAGAACGTCAGTCTCACAATAGAATTCCATATAATCACGAATCGTCTTACATCCAACTTCGTCCCATACTCTTAATGCATGTTCGTAATCAGACTCAGAAATCCCCTCTTCCGTCAATTCGCTATAAAATTCCCCCCTCTCCGGGAGCTCCTCCTCTCCCAGTCTGTCAACCGAGTCTAAATATTCGTAGGGGAAGAAACCTTTCGCCCTTTGAATGTCCGGGTACGAAAGTGGGGCCGCCGTCCACCCATCCTCCGGCACAGTTTTTGCCAACTTCGCCAATGACCCCATCATCAACTGAGCACTGTCCATAAACTTTATAGAAAAGTGGCGTCTCTTTATCTCCATCTCCCCATCGACAACAATTGAGGCGTGAAAAATAAATGTTTTCGAGAGACCCATAATTCCACCATTGCCCGTCTTAGCTATGATTTTAGGCTCTGGTCCCCCTCCGACGTCGATTTCATGTAACTTTTTCAAAATAAAAGAACCATCGTATCCCTTGAGGTTGTGAAAGTAGATAGGAATGGTTCTCGACGGACGGCACTTTTCACAATAAAAAGTATCATCACCGTCTAGGTATCCTGCCGGCTCTCCACATGCAATACAGACTGGATTGCCGTAATTAGAAGGATCCCCCATCGGTTTTATTTTCAAATAATACGATTTCGAATAATTCTCAGCCCGTTCTTTCATATCCTTCAGAAAGTCTGTAACACAGGAGAGCCCCGTGAATGTTCTTTTACCATAAACAGTGGGTGGTCGCCGTTCCGAAGGGGCCCCCCACCCCCGTTCCACCATAACATACGAAAGACAAATTGGAATATGTCGACCGGTCCCCTTCTCAATAATTGCCTCAGTATCTGCATAGACGACGTAGGGGGCGGGGACCTTCTTCCGATGTCCTTCGAATTGACATACTTCCTTAGGAAAACCTGGCTGGGCAGTGTCTGTTCCACAATAATTCTCATGTTCTTCCAACTCTCCTGTTGACGCAAATCCTTTTCCACAAATCGTACAAATACACTTCCGTCTGTGCACATTCTTACGATTTTTATTAGAATTAAGAAGGCGATTTTCCGCAGTAATTGGTACATAGTGACTCCCATCGGCGCCGACTATTAGTAAAATCTTCGCTGTCTGGACGGTTCCGGGACGGGTTCCACCTTCCCCTATCGGAACCGTTCCGTGAGGGGCTCCGTAAAACACAGTTATACCGGACGGATCGGGATCGGACTCGCAGATCTGAAATACTTTGAGTCTGATGCTCGGATTTTGTCGCTCAAAACGCTCGAAAATAGTATCATCGGCGGGTGTTGGAAATGGAATGTCGTCCCAACAGTAATCGGCTATAAATGGAGAGTACGTATTCCAATTTTTTCTGGTATTACCAGCCTTCTTTTTACGAAACTCGGGGTCGGCTAACTTTAAACTTGCTACGACGGCATACTGGAAGCAGTCTCGGCGCCTCTGAGTAGCACAAGATCGCTCACACATTTCTTATTTTTCAACCATTCCGGCAGTTGGGGGCCGGGGCCAGCCCCAAGTAGTAATTCTACCAGTCTTACTTTAAAATTAAGTATCTCCTCGAGAACTAGACCAGAACCCTCAACAGCTTCAGTTTTATCAAGCCATTCTTTGTAGTCTTTTACTAATTGTTCTTTCACTGCCGCCCCTCCCTTATCTTTTGTGTATATACCCCCTTATAGTTAACATAGTGTGTACGATTTTGCACACTTTGATCTTTTGGATTTTTGAATTTGACTTCCATTTCTGTATAAACATGGTACATCTTTCGGGCCCTTTGGCCATACCTTCGATATCAATCTGCGCGATATCCTCGACTCGCTTGACTTCGTAGGAAAAATCTTTTTCTATAACTACATCTTTGAATGCTCTCCGTAAGCGACGTTTTTTTATGCTGTAATGCACAGTAAGTCTCCTTGGAATAAACTGCGGCGGCACCTTCTCCCATTTCTTCACCAATTCTTCTCTAAGATCATTGAAATCTATCCATGGTTTTTTACCGAAGGGATTTTCTAGAGTAAAACCTTTACCTGAAGAATCTGTTAAATCTGTGTGAGTCATGGTATACAGATAATTCTGAGTGTCTAGCCCTCTATTTAAATCGAGGTCAAGTATATCGACCAATTGGTTTATCTTATATTCATTCACGATTGGATCCATTGTACTGTCCTATATATATCATAAAAAATTTTCTTAAAAGAAATATCTATTCTAATTCATCAAAATCCACTATAATATTTTTGGCAGCATTTATTTGTTTATATATCTCGCCTAATCTTTCTAAGTCGACTAGTTCTTCCGCATCTTGAATTTCTGGTTTATTAGGTGCAGCACAAAATATTAATCTCTCAACAGTGAAAGAAAGAGCACGCTTACTTAATCGCGGTTTAAATGCTAAGAATTCTATCTTACTACCTTTCCTGATATTACGAGGTACAATAGCAGGATTTTCTCGGACTGGTAGTAACGGGCTCACTGTTTTAAAAGCACAGTCAATTTCTTGAACCATATCAATACATGTAGCGAAATTGGAAGTGTTTCTCCCTCTTTTAAACTGAAATTTAAAATACCTCATGCCCGGCTGAGGCCCCTCGCTCCCTCGCTTCTGATACACTTTAGATGGATTGTAAAATCTGCACCCTTCGGTGACGGTTCCGATAGTATTCTTGGAGTGAGCGGCCAGGCTTGCAGCATAACTTTTAGCAGTAGATGCATCGAAACTTTCACCTAGGGTACGGAATATTATTAAATCGGTAAACTTTTGAAGACTCGGTTGCCAACGGACACACACCCCATCGCATGTAGCAGGATCTCTAGAACCATATTTAGGTCCGATGTTGAAAATACTTCTAGCTCACTGTCTACGTATATGAAAGGATCTACATATTCACCAAATACTAATTTGCCTCCATCATCAATTTTGATGTTTTCTCCGGTTTCAAGTATTTTTATTGCATCTGAAATAGAAAGGATTGTCATTGTCTTATCGTATATATCTTAATAAAAAAAAATTTAAAAAAATTTCTATGATATAGTATCCCCAAAATGTCATACATATTCATAAATGGACCAACTGGAAGTGGTAAGAGTTACGATGCAATAAATTGGCGGAGGGACCGGAGGTGTATCACGTACAGAATTTGACACTAGTTTTTCCAGCAACATTGCCGACTTTTATAATGGGCGTGTCACCCCCGTTTCGATTGCCGATTTTCAGAACCAGTTTATAGAACATACGCTTAGTTTACAATGTCAGGCTGGGAGGAGAGGAGGGAGGAACAATACATTATTTGTGACTCTTCCATAATTCAACATCTGACTTTTTCTAGAATCCGGGCGTTTCCACGGAGTGGGAAGAAAAAAAGATTGTTTCTAGAGCATTTGACCATTTACCCAGTTTCATTATCATATTCAAAGATATGCCTTGGGATTATTGCAGGCGGAATGTGTTGACTCGAGCCAGGTCGTACGAAATAGCCGCCTTAGAAGAACTAGAAGAGATTCACAACAAGTTCAAACAGACTTTCTTAGAAATTTGCCACGACTACAGGCTTCCATGTTTGGTAATTAGTCAGCCCCTTACGCCTGAAGTTCTCAAGAATATACTTAACCCAACGATTGATACAGAGACAGTCGGACCAGTAGATTTTCCACAAGCTTTTGACTTTGGAATTGCATGGGCAGCGGCAGCCAGGATTTTTAATAGACGGTTTTTACCGAAGGTGAACTTGAAAAAGCTTATTATCCACCTGGTCAAGAACAACTAGAACAACGTCGAGTCTCACTCAAGAACCTACACAAACTTCTTAATGCTTGTGAAACAGTGTGTGCTTATAATGCTCCGTTTGACTTACGAGCACTTGATATGATGCCGAAGGAACCCTACGGTTCTGTAAGGGACTTTGAAGTTACTTGTCTATGGCTCATGTCAGTTGTGTACATTATACTTCAACCAGAACTTATAGATAAAGCTGAAAAAGGGGGACTCGAAAGAACGGACTGTGGTAACATGCACAGTCGCTTTGAAGATCTTGCAAACTTAATATGTTCAGGAACCTCCCCTGTACCACCTCATCCACATACTGCCGAAAAAGATGCAATAAGTGAACATTACTTACGACAGTACATGATAAATACTTGGCCAGGTGGTTGGAAGAATAATGGTAAGTTGTCACTTTCTTCTTTCAAGAAATTAAGACTTTTTCCATGGTACTTATTGAATAACTTTCGTAAATACTTACGTTAGTACTTACGTAGTACTTACGTTAGTACTTGACAAGTACCATGGACAGGAACTTACGAAGTTCTAATAACATTTTCCTCCGGCTCCCAACTATTGAAACTTTCTGGATAACCTTTCCATTTTATCAGATAATATTTCTTTCCTCTAATTTTTTTCGTCTTCAAAATTCGTTCTACTCTGTACAGCTCGTCCGAAAGGGCGCTCTGAAGTTCATCAGAATAGAAAGTGCCGAGTATTTCCTCTCCATTCAGATCTTTTATTTTGTAAACTGGTGGAGTTCCCAAGCCAGCTGCGTACACAACTTTGAAACTACGAAAATCTCCTCTGTCCAATTTGGTAAATATCCTTCTTAAAAGTGGTCTTGTATTTTGTAATTCGGACACGTTCTCCCGGCTTGAATTCAGGGTTGGCTCCCCCGGCTGCCAACTCAGGACCGAATAGTGTATAAAATGCCTGCCAATCGTTCTCCTCTGTTACGTCCCTGGGTTTCATTTTGATACTTCCGTGACGGTGTTATTGTAATTCTCGAGAAGGTGGGGTAGAATAGAAAGCCATTCACGTGTCTGTCTGTATGTAAAGTATTTCCACATCATCGTCTTAAGAGTCCGATTAAAACGTTCAACGACGCTAGCTTTTTGTCACTGTAGGTGTGAAACCAGTGAATTCCCACCTCCTCCAACCACCCCTGCATTTTTCGATAGTAAATTCCCGCCCCTCATCTGTCTGAAGTTTGTCGGGCCTTCTCCCGGATTTCTTAATCACGTCTTGTAGTGCCTTCAGAGTATCATCAGCCGTTTTTGACTGTATCGGCCTGGCCCATGCGTATTTACTGAGTACATCGATTACTGTTAGCATGTATCGAATGTTATTATTCTCTTTGCGAATGATGAAGGGAATTCCACAAGATCCGCTTGCCATTGAGCGTCTATCGATGTTACGAAAACGCGCCGGCCGCCCGGAACGCGCCACGAGTACGAGGGACCGGTTTATGAAGATTATAAGTTAGCTGAGTTTTTAACCAGTCCTGTACCTCTTTCTTAGTAACGTGGAGTCCACTGGCGCGTGCTGCGTCATACAATTTTTGTACACCTCCAAAACCAGTTTTCGGGTTGTAATATAATTCTCTAAGAGTTCCTTCGGTGTTGTCACCTTCGGCTTCCATAATTGCTATATTATACGAAAAATTTTATGTCGTACGGATGCCGTAAATGAAATACTAGTTTACTGAATGGCCTACTTTTCAATTGTCTGACCAGGTCCGTGGCCTCCCGTTCTGACACCTCCATTCCATATTCTTTAATAATAGTTTTGTTGTCTGTCTTGCTCGGTGTGTAAAAAGTACTAACATCTGTATGTTTTCCCTAAATGGTTTACTATACTAGTATATTGCTGAGTCAGAACCCAGACAGATAGTCCGTCGTGTCTTGCGCTGAAACCAAGTTTGACTAAAACGTCACTGCGCTTCTTCATATCTTTGGACGAGGCGCAGTCATCGAGGATTATTAAAGTGTTTCGTGCCGGCCCATTCTTTATGCACGAAGGCTAGTGTATCATCCACAGCATCGAGTCCGACTGGAAACACAAACACATTGTCATCAGTGAAAATGAATCTTTTATTATACGTTTTATTGTTCATGAATGTCGGACAAATGAAAACTATATATTCAAATTTCCCTAGGTACGGACCGGTGAGGAGATCCATTACATATTCCGTTTTGCCAGAATTTGTCGGTCCAGTTACAATCATGTTGAATGGTACAGTTGCATACATCGGATCTATATACTGTACATAAATGTAATGAATATTGCTAAAGATAACAAACCAATTTTACCATATTCATGAATAGGGTCTGCGCCGGTCACTGCTGCTGCCCGTTCCGAAGCGTTCCGAAGGGCCTTCGGGGACCGAGTCGTGTCATTGTGAGGTGGTGGTGACACTCCGGGCTCGTCCTGCCACTTCACAGGATCCCTCCCCTCCTCCCCTCCTTCCATCTCGTGTACTAGCACTTTCTCGAACTTCCGTGTTTATATCACCGTTCACCCCGAAGGACATAGATTCTGTAGCGTATTGCAATTCATTATTATAACCTGAGATTGCCGGGCCCGAAAGAATGAACCATCTCAGACGGCAAGAGAAGTAAATTGGGTGAGAACTGCCATATCAAGTTTGACACCAGTATTCATTATTGTGTCTTGATATCGCCTATAACTGATTACTTTGTCGGTATTGCGAATTTCATCTTCGAGGAGAACGCCGAATTCTTTTCGGACTTGCTCTGCACTGCCAGTATCGCCCACTATGGTACTACGAATATTTGCTTGTGCGCCAAGTATGCAATATACGTAGGCTTCAAGGCTTTCATTGAGGCGGGCGAGACCGGCCTTTGTTAGTCCCGAGTCTCCCTTCAGAGGAATGAAACTATTGTATTGTCCCTCCGATCCATCATTTCGGAAGAAATAGTAGTGTGGTCGGTCTTTGTCGGGCAGTACATGTTTTTTCTTTCCAAAAATGGTATGTGTATAGAAAACGCCTCCGTCGGCGGAGAGGAAAAAGTCCCGACCGTTGTATATCGCTTTTGGCTGTCGAACGGGACCACGATTAGTGTAATATTCATAACCATACCAAGACCTTTATTTTGACCTTTTCGATAACGAAAGTCGGACTTCGTTGGACTTATATTTCCAAATTCAGTACATAGAAGTTCATATTGGACGAGATTGTACGGATTGTCGCCCGCTTTGAAGGTGGGGGTATCGTCTGGAAGTGCAACGCCCATTTCGTGAAGGATACGACGTATTGTAAAGTATACATGGAAACGGCAGAATGATCGTATTTGCGGAGGAAATTTCTTATCAACGAGATGGGCGAATGATATACCGCAACCAGTAGTGCTGCACCATACAGCGAAATTCAGTTGCTGGTCCCAGTATTTCATCTTTGGACTGCCCAGCCAGACATTACTTTCTTTCGCTGATCGATGAGTGATTACGTTATCTTTGAACACATCCCGTGGATGGAAAGTAAATTTATCTGTCGGCGTTACATATATTTCTAAGTCCATGAGAATAGGTTTTATTCCCCCGTCCGGTTTGGTAGGAATATCAGCATGCTGTACTGTCGGTATGCTCGTCTTATTCATTGAAAAGCAACTGGGAATAGGTCTGTACTCATTATTCGTGTTTCTATATACAGATAGATTTAAATGGAGGAGAATTTTCTCGGAATCCCTGTTGGAATCCCTATCGGTACGGTTCTGTTAGGGGTACTAACATTCCAGACTATGTTAATACTTTATTTCGGATTCAGGTTTAAAACGAATTTTTATTTTTTTACTAAGAATAGATAACATACTGCAAACAATGGAGAATTTAATAAAGTCATCGGCAGCGGCAAATATGACAGCGCCCTACCGGAACGGTTCCGAAGGGGCTTCGGCGCCTTCGGACAATAATCAATCCATAATAGAGACAAAACGTGAAAAAATACTCTGTGTCATCGCAAGTGGTCAAAGCAAGTATTTTTGGTAAGGAGTTTACAGTTAGAGAAGTGGAAACTTGGAAAGATGAATTCATAACACGAGCCTTTAAAGTCTATGAAGCGAAATACAGTTCTCTTATAAGTGATACCATCACTCAAAGTTTCATAGATCTAGGAGCCCGTGCAATAGTCAGGTAGTTCCAATCGATGACCGAGATAACTATGCCACTGATCTTAAAAAGGATTTTATTCTAAACAGTGAAATAAAACGATTATCAGGACGGATAGGGTACACATGGGGGCCCCTGATTGCTCTAATTCCACCGGTTTAATTACGGGTAAACATTTAAATTTTAAAAAAATCGGGTTTAATATAGTACCTGAAATAAATGGATCAACTTCGCCGACTCAGCAAACGACTCCGTCAGAAGCCCCGCCGACGGAGCCCACACCGCAAACGACTCCGTCAGGGACGACCTTCCCGACTCCGACACGCGCAACATAGAGAAAGTGACGTTACCGCCGAAGCATCCAGGGAGAGTTGCTGCGGGCAAGAAATTAGCGGAATGGAACAGGAAAAACAAGGAGAAGAAACTAAAAGCAATGATTCATGATAGCGATGCGGTAGCGACTGAAGCAGACCTACCGCCTACAATGAAAGAACAGTGTGATAGCTCACGCGATAGCTGGTATAATAAATGTTATCTTGTTTAGGAATTGTGGGAGTTTCATTGACTGCATTAGGACTATATTGGGGGCGTGCTCGGCATACCCCTGTCCCGTTAATCGATCGAGTTCAGATCGGAAAGGGGCTGCTCCCCAAAATAAGAAAGCGGAAAAAACAGAGCCAGTAGCGGCTCCCTCCAGAACAGTTCCGACGGGAGGGGAGGGAGAGGGGAGGGAGAGGGGGTGTTCCCAGCTCCTCTACATTGTATGAGATGGATTAACTCCCCATATTTTTTATTTTTATTTTTTATTTTATATACTAGTCAGCAATCATGGATATTAAAACAGTTGTAAACACAATGTACGATGGTATTGTAATCGCAGGACTTGCGATGGGATATCTTATGATCTCCAGCAAATTTCTGAAAATAGAGGTTGGCGATCCAAGTCGTCCAAATTTGACTCGATTGCAAAATTAGGCGGTGCGACTGCTGCCGCGGTTGCGACCAAAGATCTCCTTGAACAGAAAAATATTATTCCTGCAGAACCTTATACTGTGTAATAATAATATTCATCGAACATTTATACTTAGTAATATATACATACAACGTACAACGATGATCATTTGGATTGAAAGCAAAACAGGTGAACCTGTTACTGTTAATTTTTACCCTTGCATTGACACGACACAGTTTACGAAGATAAGACTGCTAGAGTGTGGACTAACTATATAATTCATGGCATAACATAACATCGACGAATAATGTAATAAAATATCAAGAAGGTGACCAACCGAAGAAGACTAAATCAATACGTCCAGGTAACTACAATATCGATACGTTAAACAAAGCAATCGGGTTGAAGCAAAAAATTAATTTTGAAAAACATCTGCCGACAAACCATGTTTATCTAACTTTGGCTAAAGATATTAAAGTCTATTTCAATGCCACAGGTAGCTTCGCCAACGTCGTCGGCTTTTCAGATAAACCTGAGAACAACCCAGTTATAAAAAGTACTATGAGTCCGAAGAAAGTGGATTTCTTAACAGTCACTAAATATATAGTTCATTCAGATGTAGTCGATGTTACTGGAAATTATGTTTCATTTGGCTCCGGAGGATACATACAGGGGAAAGTATCGAACTGTTTACAAATACTTCCCATCCGGGATACGAGAGAAATAAGTGAAAAGGTTACTTACGATTTTAAAAACGGAGCAATTTCTATGCCATTGAGAAAAGGGGGAGATTACATGAATTCAATGCGTATCTGGATAACGGATCAGGATGGGAACATGATCGATTTCAATAACTGGCCAATTAGCTTTTGTATTGAATTGCTGTAGTAGTCCCGAAGCGGGCCCTACCGGTGTAACCCTATCGGAAGATAAACCATCCCACGACTAATCCTCCAGCAATATAGATCATCTCATATTTCTTTTGCTCAGGGCTGGGTTGATAATAATCTGAGAATTGCGCTAACGCTTGCGCTGGACTTGACGTAGAGTTGCTTTGCACCGCTTCTGCTTCTTCCAGGATTTCTGCATCTGTATCTCTTAATTCTGCCGCAGCATGTGCGTCCTTTGCCTGATTTTCTCTTTCCCAGTCAGCCTGGAGTAATCTCTTCTCTGACCAGACGTTGCGATCATGTTCAAATTTTTCTAATGCTTTATCATGTCGGACCTTCTCTTCAATAAGAGCGTCACCATTCCCAGAAAGCTTTTGTCCGATAATATTTCCTCCTGTGAATGCCGTTGCATTTAATACAGCACCGAGAACTGTCATTCCTATAGCTGAAGCCATGACTGTGTATTGTATATTACAAGGTATTATTTTAATTTTCACTGTATATAGGTCCCTACGGAGTATGTCTGATCCAAGTGGCTTCGGTCTAGGTACAATTCGTATGCAAAATCTTGAGCTTGAAGATCTGAGTGATGTTAAAGTTAACAATAATACTAAGATGGCTGCTAATCATAATAAGGATTACGTCCTTCGTTATAAAGACCGCGAAAAATATTTCGTTTTAGCCAATGCCGCGGCGCCACCCCACGAACATGCTGTAGAATTTTCCGAACTTAAAGACATTGATGAAACTGTAATTGACGCCACAAAGGCTTCGAATGATTCTACTCCTTTTGCTCTGACATGGGATTCGGCTAGTCAGAAATTCATGCCTTATAATGTGCCGCGTAACATCTTAGATATATTGGATAGTGAAATTGCAGGAGGTGTTGCTGAACCACCAGGAACTCCGAATGTGATTTATTTTGATAGCAATGTTAACAAATATAAATTGTTAGATTTTCGTAGTTGGCTTACTCCTACAAATCCATACATTGCACTTCTTGGTATACCAATTCATCTTAAAATTAGTCCTCTTAATACAATAATGAAGGCAGATAATACACTAAGAAGGTGGATAAACGAGGGGGAGAATTATTGCTCGTATACAGCTAGCGGAGTTCCAGTTAGATTATTTGGGACACAACTTTAAAGAAACTGGGTCTTAAAAGTGTCGGTGATGAGGCAGCTGTTCCACTTTACAGACTGTAAATCAACAGATGACTGATAATATGAAAATACTTCAACATGGTACAGTTCTCATTAGATGTGTAAAGTTAGCTACTGGAGATGAATTTGACGATTTGGTTGGATATTATGCTATGAAAACAGATAACAGAACAACTTGTGATATTATCATAAGTATTGATAAAGATCGGGGAGGGGAAATGAGTATTGAATGTTTTGTTGGTGGGAATAGAATAGAGAACGACTTAGGAACTACATTTGTACGTAGAGATAAAAGAGTGAACACTTTAGATATCAGTACCATTCATCTGAAACGACTCATTTTGTTTGAAGTAATGGTCTTCCGACATATTTTAAGTTCAGAGGAAATTACTAAAATTTTATCTATCGGGTGAACAAGTTCGTACCGATAGGAACTCCGAGTTCAACATCAGCTAGACTCCCCGGCCGGACTGACAACGGGTGTAAAAGTCCTTTATATAGGCTAGTTTGATGACCCGGTTGACTCACACGGAATTTCCCGTACATGTATAACCATGTTGTGTGTGACTCAGAAGGGAATTTCCCCGCTTAGTTCAGGCTGCGCCAAACCCCTGTTGCGCATGCGTGAGTTCGTATATAGGTCAGGGTCACACTTTAGTTACATGGATGGTTAAATTTTCCTTCGCTTCATGTAGATAAATGAATAAATTGGTGTAAAATTCTTATTTTGTCCTGGAGGTCAAATATTCCTTACTACTAGGATAGTCCAACAAGACATGGGAAGAATCAGAAAAAAAGATAAAATGAGCTGAATATGACAGAAGACATCGAATTTGAAAGATGCCACCGACTCAAGAATGCACGTGCTACCAGAGGACCCTTGCCAATTATTGCAATGCTGTCCAAATTCAAAGACAAAGGTAAAGTTCTGAAAAGTGCTCATAAGCTACGTGGCACAGATATCAGTATCGGTGAAGATTTTTCAAAGAGAATTAGAAATGTACGATCAAAACAAATCGCCTACCGCAAATCTCTAACAGACAGCAATAAATCTTTGAAAACCTTCGTTCGCTACGATAAACTGATTTGATAGATGAAAGTGGAAGAAGATCTGAGTTTATAGTGAACGAATCAACGGGCCAAGTAGTACAAGCTCATAACGAACAATTCTCTCCATAGGAGTGTGGCCGAAGCCCTGAGCTCGAGGAAAAAGAACTTTCATTGCTATTCTGGAACATTAGAGGTCTAAAGGCTAAGAAAAATGACAAGGACTTTATTTATATTTGCAAAAACTACGACATTGTTGGTTTATTAGAAACGTTCTGTACAGAAGTGATAAATCGAGTTTTTAGAAAATTACAAAGTGTTAAGATACCAAGCTTCCAGACATAGCCATAGAGGACGCCCAAGTGGTGGTGTTGCTCTTTATATCAGAAATGAACTTGTTACGAAGGTCAAAAAATTGCCTAGTGACCTTGAAAATTGTATTTTCGTTCAACTGACAAATCTCTTTTCAAACACCATAGGGATGTGATCCTTGGATGCTGCTATTTAGACCCGACAGTTTGTTAGATAAATTTGATGCCTTAGAGTCGTTATTAATCAATTTTTGTAATTTGTATCCAGAATCACTATTTATGTTGGTTGGAGATTTTAATGCGCGTACAGGAACAAAAGAGGACTACATTGCTGATGACTCTACGTGCTATCTGCCCTTTGATAACTTGCAATACATTTCAGATGATTTTAAAATGGATAGGAATTCGAAAGATGATGAGGTCAATGCAGCTGGGAGCGCTCTTTTGCAGTTGTTGTAAATGCTTTGATATACATATTGCTAATGGTAGACTGTTCGATGACACAGCTGGCAACATTACATGTGTAACTGCTAACGGTTGCAGTATTGTTGATTACGTTATTTTGTCATCTGAGTTATTCAAGCACATGACGTATTTCAATATCACTCCCAGAGCTGAATCAGACCACTTTCCACTCGCCTGCAAAGTGGTTTCGTCTTCTACTAATTTGCATAAGAATCTAACTTCACATTCCGCTAAAACTGAAAGCGATGCGCGTTTCCACTGGACAGACAGCTGTAAAGATTCATTTCATCAAAATTTGCTGTCAAGAACTCCTCAGATATTGATCTCTGACGCAAAGGATGCATTGCCGAATGTCAGTCTTGCCATTTCCAGATTAAATGATGCCTTGAAACTAGCTGGATCTGACGGTCAATGTGAAAACCAGGATTACAATCAAGAGGTAGCCAACCTCTATTCAAAGCCTAAGCACATAGCGAAAATATTCCGCCAGGTGTGAACTCATAAATATTCATGAATACAACAAAGTATAAAGTAGTCCCCAGGGAAACACAAGGTGTCATTCCTCACACAGCCATGGCGCCGACAAACAACGAGCTCAGGATGGTTTCAGCTTCCACCCTTCATACCAACAGTGCAACCTCGGCGACTGCCATGCCCAGGCATTTCAGCGCATGGAGAAACCAGACTCAACGACTAGTTCTGGCAGTTGCTACGTTCATGGCCACCTGTGCCGGGCACTCAGCTCCCCTTACTGTGCCACGTGCGTTTGCCGGTATAGCGTCCACCAACATTAGTGGGGATGTCCAACCCCCGGTAAAGAAAGCGTTCAGGTACGTGTATTTTTAGACTGAGCCGAGTATTGTGGATGGAGTTTGTCAGATATTACATAGACCATATGACAGCAGGATGCACACCCTAGATGACAGTGACATAGCTCTTCATCATTACAATTTGTGTCTGGCAGTGGGCTACTCATTTTAGCTGTACGGCAAATTATACTATTGCAAGTTTAGCCCACGTTGGGCACAGTTGTCCCATTACTTTCATGTGAGAGAATTGAAAATGCATATATTACGAGTTAATAAATGAAGTCTAAGAGTTTCTTGCACAGTTTCTTACAACGCCCACAATTTTTCTTTTCCCCGTAAGGGATGGAATGTATATTTGGTGGCTGCATGCGATGCCCACCCTGTCTTCCCTGCGAGGGAATGATGTAGTCCCTTGTGAGGGACGGAATGTAGAGTAAGGTGGCTGCATGCGATGCCCACCCTGTCTTCCCTGCGAGGGAATGATGTAGTCCCTGTGAGGGACGGATTGTAGAGTAAGGTGGCTGCATGCGATGCCCACCCTGTCTTCCCTGCGAGGGAATGATGTAGTCCCTTGTGAGGGACGGAATGTAGAGTAAGGTGGCTGCATGCGATGCCCACCCTGTCTTCCCTGAGAGGGAATGATGTAGTCCCTTGTGAGGGACGGAATGTAGAGTAAGGTGGCTGCATGCGATGCCCACCCTGTCTTCCCTGCGAGGGAATGATGTAGTCCCTTGTGAGGGACGGAATGTAGAGTAAGGTGGCTGCATGCGATGCCCACCCTGTCTTCCCTGCGAGGGAATGATGTAGTCCCTTGTGAGGGACGGAATGTAGAGTAAGGTGGCTGCATGCCATGCCCACCCTGTCTTCCCCGCGAGGGAATGATGTAGTCCCTTGTGAGGGACGGAATGTACAGTAAGGTGGCTGCATACGATGCCCACCCTGTCTTCCCTGCGAGGGAATGATGTAGTCCCTTTGAGGGACGGAATGTACAGTAAGGTAGCTGCATGCGATGCCCACCCTATCTTCCCTGCGAGAGTAGGAAGATGTAGTAACTGTGGTCACGGTCACGGCCACGGCCATGGCTAAATCGTGACGGATTTCTCCCTGTGAGGGATTGAACGTAAGCTTATAGTAAGGTGATGTATGTAATGCCCACCGTTGCAGTTTTCGGAGAGGAAACTTGTAAACATTGAGGTGTGCTGTTGTGAAACTGCCTTTCTGTGTATGTGCTTGTAGATGCGGCTCCAACTGTCGGAGTTACAGAAAAAGAAAAAAAAAGTTCGACGAGTTGGAGAAGTCAGTTAGTACATCTCAGCGACAGAGTTGAAGTTCTTTATCTGTTGTGTCAATTCCTGAGGGAATTTTGTTGTGGTATAAGTTTGCAGAAGATCATAAAGTGTAAATGCAAAATAGATTGCAGTTTCTCAACAGTGGTTCCCTTAGACAGGGGGGCGAATACTAAAAGCCCTGGCCTTACGGCCGCCTGCCAGTTGCAGGATCCTGTCTGGGGGTGCCCTCTATAAATTTTACAAGGGCTTTTTGCTCAGTTTGGCTTTCCAAACTGAAAGATGTATTATACAGTTGATCAGTGTTTAGCGTCGGATAACCTTTACCTGGGTAAGCCAGAGGGCGCCCCCAGACGGGGATCAGACACGCGTGTTTCTACATAGAAGCAGTTTTGGCAGGAAGGAGTAAGTTTCCCATGACGACTTGACCTTTAGAAACCTAAATGTGTTCATTGCAGGAGAAGTACATAATCATTTGCAGCTTAGCATTTGTTGACTGAAATTCTGCCAGGTAATCCCATTTTACCTTTGGCTCTCCGAAGGGGTAAAAGTATCGGAGTACGGAACTCCGTGCAAGGGCATCTTTAAAGGGGATTGTTACGACTACCCATCGCCAGCTCCTGTGACACGTCAGAAGAATTTGTCATGCAAATAATTCGGCAAGTTCATTGCATCCGCTATCTATGACAGATTGATACCGGAGGTTATATAAGTCAGGGTATAGTATAATGGCTGGGAAGTTTTTGTGAAATGATTTCTTCAATGTCCTTTATTTTATATCGATGTGAGGATGGGGAGTGAGGAATGGGAGAATTAGGATTGGGAGAATAAGGATTGGGAGGTTGAGAGTTTATGGTAGACTAGGTTTCAGTAAAGGAATACGTTGTGTTTGGTGTGAAGCAACGATGCTCGCATCCTTTCCAATCCTTCATACAATAGGCAATATCATTGAGCGAAGTGATTAGGCTTTAAATATTACTTTATTCAAAGCCTAAGCACATAGCGAAAATATTCCGCCAGGTGTGAACTCATAAATATTCATGAATACAACAAAGTATAAAGTAGTCCCCAGGGAACACAAGGTGTCATTCCTCACACAGCCAGGGCAGAGAACGCAGGGAGCTAGGAGGTACACTGTTAAGGAACCATTTGTAAGTCATGACGGTAGCGGAAAGGAAAGTTTGGTTTGTTTGTTTTATTTTTGTTTTAATTTTGTTTTTTTTTTGTTTTTTTTTGTTTTTTTATCCCACCCTCCCTCCCCTGTACATTGTGTTAAAAGGCTACTTTGCTCATGATATGCCGCAACGATGCTCGCATCCTTTCCAATCCTTCATACAATAGGCAATATCATTGAGCGAAGTGATTAGGCTTTAAATATTACTTCATGGTATGGCAACGGTGCGTGGAGTTTAAAATGTTGTATGTATGAGAAACTCAAGTGTTCAGAAATGTTGGTACAGATGTGGCGTTACAGGAATATAAACAGACCAAGAAAGAATTTAGAAATACCTGTGGAGAAAGTTAAAGCTAAATTATCAAACAAGTATTAGAGCCCTATTAAATGAAGCATCGTCTAAAGGGCCTAATGACTTCTGGTCAGTCCTTAAAAGAATTGTCCATAAACGTGAAAGTGTGAGTAACGAAATAGATATCCAAGACTGGTACAACCATTTTCGTAACTTATTTAATAGGTCCTGTGATTGTGCTTCGAATAGCCATGATGCAAGCTCAATAGATGAGGAGATTAGTGCTTTCCTTGCCAATACTGACAGGCAAGTAGAGGAAGAAACCCCCGTCAGTGATCACAGTACACATATTAATTCTCCAATTACAGAACAGGAAATATTGCTCAGTCTAAAAAACTTGAAAGAAGGGAAATCTCCGGGCCCGGATGGGATCCCAAATGAATTTTATAAGTACTCAGGACGTATAATACTCCCACTCTTGGTTGAGATCTTTAATTATATTTTTGATTCGGGTACATTTCCAACAGAATGGACCAGCGCCACTTTTTAAAAAGGGTTTGAGAAGTGATGTAAACAAATACAGAGGGATTTCTCTCTTAAATTCATTAGGCAAAATTTTCACCACTGTTTTAAACAATCGTCTTACAAAATGGTCAGAGTCAAATAATGTACTTTCAGACTGTCAAGCTGGTTTCCGTAAAGGACATAGTACTTTTGATAACATTTTCGTACTTCATGCCATGATTCAAAAATATCTAAGCTACAGTCGGGGGAATTTTATGCTTTGTTCGTCGATTTCTCAAAGGCTTTCGACAAGGTGGATTATTCACTTTTACTGTACAAATTAAAATCACGTGGTATTGATGGAAAATGTATCGTGTTCTGTACTCTATTTATGGGAATGTAAAGCATGTGTAAGGGCAAAAAATGTTACATCAGATTTTAACTGCCCTACAGGTGTACGACAAGGCTGTATTTTGAGTCCTTTATTGTATTCTTTTTTCATTGAAGAACTGAATTGTATGTTTTCCAAATCCAGTCGTTATAGGCATTCAATTAACACAGGATATTTTGACTTATTTGCTCTGTTATATGCAGACGACATTGTAATTTTTGCGGATTCCATTGGAAACTTACAATTTCTTATAAATATATTGAAAACGCTTTGTGAAAGGTGGAAAATGGAAGTGAACTTAGATAAGACCAAGATTATGATATTTCGTAAAGGTGGGAGAAGAGCAAAGGGAGAAAAATGGTATTTTGGGAGCACTATTATAGAAGTGGTAACATATTATAAGTATTTGGGGTTAGTATTCTTATCACGAAACATATGGTCCAAAGCTGTCTGTACTTTAGCTTGGCAAGCTAGCAAAGCTATGTATAGCTTAATTGCGGCAAGCAGAAAAATTGGTAATTTTTCATTCAAATCCCATTTTAAAGTATTTGATTCTATGATTTTACCAATTTTAAGTTATGGAGCAGAAATATGGGGCTTCCAATATTTTGACGAAATTGAAAAGGTACAAAGAAAATGGTGCAGACACTTTGCTTTCTGTATCTTCAAGTACTTGTAATGAGGCTGTCATTGGAGAATGTGGGCGTGTACAATTTTTGTTACCACCTTACGCAGATGTATTTCGTACTGGCTCAAACTAGTAGAAATGCCACCTACCAGACTACCTCGACAAGCTTACAATATGCTCTTCAATTTAGACAACTTTGGCAGACACAATTGGGCGACATTCGTCAAAAATGTTCTTCTTTCGTACGGGTTTGGTCACGCTTGGTATTTTCAAGAAGTTGGGCAACAAGAAAGTGTTTCTGTCAAATTTTACCGTTAGAGTAACAGATGTTTGCAAACAAATTTGGCCTACCAACGTAACAAATAACCAAAGTTACGCACTTATAACACCTTTGAGAGTCTGTTCGAACCAGAGAAATATCTTCTCTTAAGCTGCCACTGTAAATATATTCAGTCATTTGCTAGACTTAGAAGTTCATGTCATTCTTTAGCAATTGACGAAGGGCGACATCTCGGAATTGACCCCATTCATAGACGATGCAGTATTTGTAAAACACAAGATATTGAAGATGAATACCATTTTTACTAATATGTCCACTTTACGCACGATTGAGGAATGAATATTTACTATCTAAGAGTTATGTTGTCCCTAACCTTTATAAATTCAAAAGACTTATGGATTCATCAGACACAGAAATTCTCACAAATCTGTGCAAATTTGTCCGCAAAGCAATGGCACTGAGAAACGCAACTCTTGCGAATTTATCGCAAGAGATTGTTACTGTTATATTTTTGTAATTTTTTGTATTTACGATTCAAAATTTAAGAGTGCTCTGTATATATATGTTAGTGTGGTTCTTCACTTGCATATGGCCGGAGGCCTTTAAACGCAATAAACGCATTATATATTATATATTATTATTTGATATTTTTGGATGAAGCACTAAATCAGCCACATCTTGCCTTTTCATAGTTGCACAAAATGTGGCGACCCTCCCTAAAATGTATGAAATACCATAGCTCTTCAAAAATTCTTGCGTGATAAATAGCGACTGTCCCTCCAAACACAGAAGCCCTCCCCTCTGTAATTTGTCCTTAACATAACAATTGAACCAATTGTTATGTAAATTAGCTGATACTGTTTCAGTTATTCCTGAGGAGAATACCGCAGTGGTTGGGGGGAGGGTCAAGTTTTAGAATGTCGGACAAGGGGGACGGTCACATTTTAGACAGGAGGATAGGGGGGAGGGTCACATTTTACGGTACAGGTGTGCGCGAAATTCCCCCGGCCCACCCCCTGTAATTACTGAAGGCTCCCTTATCCATAGCTACCATGCGCCATTCTGGTTGGACGAGAGCTCATTCCACCGATGCTAAAATACTGTTTTAGCACTGATAGCGGTGGTAAAACGGGCCCCTAAACCAGCATTTTCGAAAATTGCCCGGTCGGTACATTCGAACGTACCTGTCTAAACCATAGACCCTTGAGAAAAACCGAAAAAGTCCACTTTGTTTCAAAGACCGAAGACCGAATTTTGATACACAGATAAAGTATGGGTCTGTAACTCACCTCTTGGTGTAAATAAGTTGGGATCGATGATGAAAGACATCTCTGAAGCAGCACATTTGGGATGTGATGCACACAAATATTAGGCACTTTGCTTGATCTTGCGGGAGTCGAGGCGCGATATATCCTGCCGTTCTTAAAATGAAGATAGTATTCGTTCATACACTAATAAATTTACACTACCTCACAATAACGGTATGTCAGATATTCTTTACCAAAGTTTGGGCTGTAACAGACCAAGGTGTCCTAACGATGTAGACCAAGAAGTTCAAAATAACAATGGGATGACTCCTAGCGACTGCGACGATAGTTGGCATCAAATGCAACGAGCAATGTCAGCGTCTAGCTCTCCCTGCATCGGACAGCACACTCTGCACAACTGTTCATCACAGTTGCAGTCATCACAAGTCTGAATTATTTCAAAACTGCTTGTTTTCTGGTACAATTAACGTCTACATTATCCATGAAAAAGATATCTAACTTAACTTTGAATACACTGTGCCACCTCTGAATGTCGCGACGGTCGACGTATACAGAAAACACGCATGTGGTACAGAATGAGACAAGTCTATTTTAGTATGCCAAAAAAAGGCCAGGAATATTGTTCTTATGTAAATTTACAAAAATAATTGTTACGTTTTTATTTTGATTTGAACTCTTGACCCAATTTCTGTGTGACTGCAGCAGGTATTTTTTGACAAGTATAGTGTTCGTGTCGCATGCGAATAAATGAAATGCAATGTCGATATGAACGTAATGCGTATTTATCGCAAGATACTGTGTGCCTGTACGTACACAGGGGGCTCGTACTCCTTGTTTATTTGTGTCTGTGTTTGTTTGTGTAAATATATTTTTTACTATAAACCAAACGGGATTCGAACCCCCACACACTCACGCCAAAGTGTGACACTTAAGTTTTGCCGTACAAACTGTACGAATCAAAGGAGAAAGATGCTAAATATCGCCGATTTTGCCCTTTTCCATCGAATTACAGGATAGGTATGGTAAGTACAGGACATGATGCTGCCACAAACCCAATATTTCAATTGTCTGACATTTATTTGGTCTGTTTTCTTGACCTGATAATACAGATGTTTAAATCCCAGTTTCTCCCCTTGTCTGAATATATAGAGGGAGTGAATAAGTCTAACCCTAACCCTAACCCTAACTTAAGCCTAACCCTAACACTATCCATCGGAAATACACATCAACAAAGAAACAAACAAACAAACAAACAAACAAACAAACAAACAAACAAACAAACAAATAAATAAATAAATAAATAAACTTCTCTTTATTGACAAATATTAACAAAACAGCTTTTCTCTGTTATTTTATTAAAAATAACAAATAAAAAAACAAAAACCATACACACAAACTAACACAGACACAAATAAACAAGGAGTACGAGCCCCCTGTGGTACGTAATCCCAACTTATAAAAATGCTCGGTCTCTGGCGCAGAATTCCGACGTTCGATCTCTCAGACGTCCGTTTTCTGCATTTAGGGCTTAGTGTGATGAAAATACCCAAGTAAGACAACAAAGACACGCAAGTTGATCTAATATAATAGCAATAACCCCCTTCGCAGTCGGGTATACACTCGATTTTGGTATAATTCGCTCCATATGGCACTCGCCTATCGGCTCGTGCTATATGTCACGCAATGTACCAAAATCTCGTGTATACCCTCCTGCAGCGGGGGTTATTGCTTAATTTTAGAACTTTCTTTTTATGAGTTCTCCAGCCCGGAACAACCAGTCAATATGGACCGAAACTATAGTTGGTTATCCTAACGTGCTGTTATCTGTGTAAACTATAGACCCTTATGCACCATTAAATTAAAAGCGTTCCTGGTCGCGATATAGCGGGTCATTTTACTAAGAGAACAATACTTACCAGGTCTTCTCACTCTGGACCCTCTCTGCTGAGGGTGCTCTCCATGTGCACTAAAGAAGCATCATTGGGATTATGAGCTCTGTAAATAGCTCCGTTTTTTACCATTTGTGACGAGCAGACTGTGACTTTTATGACTTATAGCGGTGTACGATTAAGAATTGAGCCCACACTGTTTGAAGGGCTTCGAGTTCGCAATGATAAACTGACTTCTGAATGCGCTTTAACAGTCGGATTTCAATGGTTTGCAAGCATTAAATGAGGATTTGACTGCAGAGTTAGCTGAAAAATAAAATGTCCAGCAAGAATGCAGTGCAGCACAAGAGCATCACAATTCTGAATCGATTCTGAAATTCCAACCAACTATGCTTCAACAGGCGTTGTTGATAAACGAACCAGTGCTGCCTTCCGTGCACTCTCATCTGTACAGATCCCCGACAGTGCTAAATCGCTGTCATTGTGATTCAATCGTTCGGGTTATATGCGTCACAGTCGAGTTCTGAAGAGATTTACCTACGTATCAGGAACAACTATTGAACAAATGCGCATCTACTTGAGCGAAATAACATCTGAAAGTTCAGTCCACAGGAAACGGTCATTGAGGTGGGAAATAATAATTGAAAAACCCGGGTGCTATCCTTTTTTACTATAAGTTGTTATTGAAAGAAACAAAACAGATTACGAACTGTAAGGTAACAGTACTTGTTATTTGCCCGATATTTGACAACCTAGAGCTCCGTCAATCGTGAACTTAAGAAGGTTAATTTCTCCTTGCAAATTTGTACTGCATGTGCGAACGGGAAAGGTGGTGCTTCATTGACAATGACACGTCGTTCATGGACCACAATAATTCCACCGTCTCGGTTCTACTACTTGCCGATTGAGTTCATTTTTCTTGTGCTGGCGTTGATCTTCATCTTTAACGGTATTTTTTCGTCTCTTTTTTTTTCAGTCACAGTAAATTCAACCGAACGAATCGCCCTCGCTGTACCATATCGAATTCCAGGATTAAGTACAGCTGCAATACTTGATTTTCAAGAAACCCGATTACCAAGTTAATTTTTAAAGTCAAACGTTGCATAGAAATCAACTTAGTTTTCATAACGGCCTCTGTTAAAATGACAATGTCAAGAGTAAAGCCGCATCAAATATTATTTTTGTGGTGAAGACTGCCTTGCTCTGAGAATATGTCGACAGGGGTACTGCTTTGAGTGTTGGAACTATGGTAATACGGGATGCAAACAGAAATGTAATTTGATCGCCGTAATCGCTAGGTCCCGGCAAAGAAGTGTTAGCTGATAATGACGAACAGAAGTTGCCAAACACCAATACCCCAGTAACGGTTTAAAGATTTGTTCATGGAATGTGGAACATTTATCGAATAACACTGACCAGATTAGACTTTTGTTGAACTTTGTTCCTGAATGTGACCTCTTTCCACTTTACGCACATTGTATTTCTGAACGTTTTTCTCGTTCTAAATGTAAGGGGATAATTACAATTTAGAACGCAAAGACGGCGTTGATAAAGCAGGAGGAGGTCTTATCATGTACATCTAATCTAATACTTGCTACTTCAGGAATCACGACTTGCAAAGTGATCACCTTCATTGTGGATTGAGATTAAGCCACACCAACGAAGTGTCCTCTTCTCATTGGTTCAGTTTACAGACCACTAATTAAGTTGTACATTTGTTGTTGATGTGTCAGTTGTTAAGAATACAAATTCGAGAAAGCCGTTCTTGAACGTTCAGAAATGATCATACGTGGTGATTTCAATGTTTATCTTCTTCTGAGTGTTATGAGCATTTTGATCTTTCGTTCTCCTATTTCATTTGATATTGTACAATTAGTTGACGGAGTAACTCGCCCTCATCAAATATATGTGAGCCTCAATGAATATACTCGGATGAGTAAAAAGGTCGTTCCCTAAAAGTTTAATTTAAAAAATTAAAAAAGTGTAATAAATAAAAATTTAAGGCTCAATCCGATGAGGATAACTGTGGCCTACCTACCTACCTACCTACCTACCTACCTACCTACCTACCTACCTACCTACCTACCTACACTACATACATACATACATACATACATACAGACATACAGACATACAGACATGTCATTTTCATGAAACATGTGAGCAACACATCCGAAAGTCTTCAATACTTACTTTCATTGTAACCGAGAAATGTCGCTAGTTTTTTTTCCAATGATATGGACGAGTACATCACACAAAAGACTTTGTATACCCAATATACACAATCTGATGTGCTAGGGCTCTTGCATTCATCACAACATTCCTTGTCTGTTACGCTAGATCCGACTTTAGGGGCTCCGACACCCTCTATACCATGACGTGTGTTGCAGCCTGTGAAGTTTAAACAAAGTGAATTGAATATACGAATGTGCGGTCAAACATAAACATTTTCTGAGTAGTAATACGTTTTGAGGAGATAAGAAATTTAGATTGTAGAGAATATCTATTTATGTAACAAATGGTATGCGTCATTATGGCCCTAAACGATTTGCACCCACTAAAAAAATGCTCTTTAGCAGGCGTCGAAAGTAAATAATTTTTACAAGTTATATGTTTCACCAGCAAACTTTTAAATCACAGGCTCTACAATGAGCATAGATAGAGACAGTATACTTTTCTGTCCCTGCCTATGAACATTGAGACTGGTCGATTTCTTCGTTTTGGCCTGGGGACGGTGGATTACTTTTTGTGGACATCAAAATGTGGTTGACCGCCCCCCCCCCCCCCCGACCGGAAAAAAACAAAAAAGGTTGACCCAATTCCCCATTCAAGCTTTCGAAAGCAGGGTGAGATCCTCCTTCCACCGAGCCAAAGGTAACAAAAATGTGTATAAATATATATGTGCAGCTGCAACAGAATGATGTTATCCGTGACTTGCATGATGCATGAGAACGTACCTTAATTTAAAAACACACTGACACTCCCTTGAATATTTCAAAAACATAGTGACCTCATCACTGAAGAATCTGATTAATCTTTTTCTTTGACAGAGCCGAACTCTTCAAGTACATTAATCAGCGCCCCCTATGACCATGATTGAACATTCTTTAATAGTACTGTTTGACTCATTTACTTAATGCTGCTATCAGTTACCCTACTACACGATATGGCACGTACCATGTGCTCACAGGCAGACCACTTTGTGTTCTGTTCTAATAAAGATGTTCTGCTTAATCCATTCTTCAAGCTCGCGTTTTTTAATCCATTTAGCTTAAAGGAGTGGCCAATAAGCTTTTTATAAGATTAACTGTCATTGATCAGTTTCTGCAGTCTATAAGATCGACGAATCTCTCATTTCCGATCTCAGTCTCGTGGACCTCATCTTGGAAGTTTAGGGTTCATCAAACTCTAAAGCCACAATAATAATTATTTTCCATTGAAATTAGCAGCGAAATTGTGTGATTACTCCTAAGAAATAAACACTGAAATGTTAACAGTGTTTTCCGTGCTGCTGTTATGCCAGTGTTAGATGACCTCCTTCGAATCACAATGAAACTGATCAGTGACAAAGTCCGTGCGTTTTAGTACACCGAAAATCTCCAAATCTCCTAGCTCTCGGAAGAAATCTACGACGTCTAAAAACTAAATGGCAAAATATATAGCTTTAGATAGACCGACAAATGTTCATCTCTGAACGGCCTAGCTACTTCCGTTACGGTGATGTCGCAAAGTCCACTTACCATTAGCGGCCTACTCAAGAAGGGTACTGTAGGAGATCGTTCTGTATCATTGCTTATCTGTACAGTCCGAAAGCTATTAACAGCAATGTTTTCCCCAGTAACATCCCTTTCAAGGACATTCCATCAGTATTGCTATCAAAAGTAGGTCATTGGGGTCACGCCACAGTCGGCGATGACCTCAATGACCCTAGCGCGTTCGATACACGCCACAAGTACTGCTGCGATATCACAGCCAGCCTTCATCACCTCTATTTCCCCGTACTTCTGGATTAATCCTTTCAGTTTATGTTTCCCGTCTCGTGTGCTAATGTTTTTGGTTCGGATACCAGTGTTCGAACATAATTCTGATCCAGTCGAATTTTGACCGGTGTTTTCATGGTATCAGCCATAAATGTTGTAGGCATGTTCTGTCAGGTGACTAACCTCCGCCATCGTGAACAAAATTCTGTTCAAGATGGCTACCCGGTACCTGACCCTATATTTCCCCACGCCCTCTACCAGGGAAATGGGTCAGGGAACCAGACTAAAGTCGTGATCGTGCGGAAGCAAGACGAGAAAGGATAAGTTTCCTCTCCAAAATAGTAAATTGTGTTAAATTTTGAAGCATCTGTGTTATTATCCCTTAAAATTATTGTATAGTATTTTTGAATAGCTACAATACGTGAAGAAACCTTTTTTTTTTCTTTCAGTGGCTGGTATACCATACACTAGCTGTGAATACGCAGTGGTGTTTTGGGCCATGGCGTATCGATCGCAGTCGAGTCAAGGGTCATCACCACAGAACTGTGGCGATGACCCAAGCGCGATCGATATACCATATTACAGCTGCGTAATCACACATGCCTTTTAGTAATCACAATCGCATGTAAAACATTAGTTAAACATCGCAGAGTGTACACTCTATTTGTTTCAGCCTATGAGAGTTGGCTTGTTTTACTTTTCATCGTTTTTGACAAGAAGAAGCTAACATTTTGTATAAGTATCGAAAAGAGACACTGTATACTAAAGTCACCCATATTCCATAACCTAATAAGGCCACCTTCTCTTTCATTTAATGTCTCATGTCGCCATATTACCTATTGTTGCATTATTTTCAGGATGTGAAAAGTTGGATTTACCTGGTAATCGAAGAGTTATTACAGAAGCTGATGGTACAGAAATTGAAGAAGATGAGTGTACAGGTAGCTGTCTGGAAACAAGCTTGAGAACCTCAGTTCATCTCTAATGTAGATTTAAACTTTCGAGGGTCAGTAACTGAATTTTGATAAGTTTCTGTATTTTTTGTTCTCAATTTATCCGAGCTTTGGTGGAACGTTATGATCAACTAAATGTTACTGGAGAATAAGCTTTCAAATACGTGTAGTCTCCCTTATCAGATGTAAGGGTGGAATGAAGAATTAAAGCAGAGAGCGACAGAAAATTCAGAGTGAAAAATGTACACTCTGAATTTCAGAATTTTCTAAAATTTTCTGTCGCTTTCTTCTTCAATTCTTCATTCCACCCTTGCATCTGATGAAGGGAACTTCACATCTTTGAAGGCTTATGCTCCAATAACATTTAGTTGATCATAGCCTACTACCAAATATTAGATTATTTTGTATTGTAGATCAACACGTCTTTTGTTCTCGATTTGTTACTGTTTTTTAGCTTTGCTGTTAGCGACAGAGCTTATCTAATAGGTGAATGTATGGCATCGTCCTCAATTTTTTACATCCTAAGCCTTTCCTTCGAAATGGCCAGTACGATTCCTTTAATATTTGGAGTACAGGTTCCCAGGGATTACCTTGCAGCCATTTTCCCATTTTTGGTGAGGCCATCCTGAAGTGAGCTGTCAGAGATCCTTTACATAATACTGCGAGCTCTTTCGACGTCTAAGACGCTTGTTGTATTCTTATATTGGTGTTGAAATGGCTAGCATTTAGGTTGTTGATATTGGTTTCAGACTGTAGTTTCATTTTACAGTGAAATTTTTAAGGACTGACATTTCCAGGTTCAACAGCAAATGCTTATTGACACACATAACAAAACTTATGAAATGATGTCAAAATTAGTTAATGTATTTTTAATTTCTGAGAAGTACAGCCTTTAAATGTCACTGATTCATTTAAGGGTTTATTTAAAGATATTACAAAGAAACAACCAATTTTCGTCCATGAAGGACTTTGTTCGACAAGAAAATCGGTTTTACACTGCCAAGGACCCTGTGCTGCGGCATTTTGTAATACTGACGTGTTTTGTAATAACTTACGCAAAATGTAATATGGGGTGTCAGCATTTTGTAATAACTGACATATTTTGTAATAACGTCTGCAGTATTTTGTAATAAACCAGTCTACGCGCTTTGTAACAAGGGTATCAGCATTTTGTAATAAAAAATTGTCTACGCATAATGTAACAAGGGTATCAGCATTTTGTAATAATGCGCACTTTGTAATAACAGTTAACGTATTTTGTCATAATTTTAATATTTGAATAACTTTTCCCAGTGTTAATTAAAGCATTAACATATATTTAACGACTTTGGAATGGTATTACAAAATGTGTGTTTACTTGGTAAGTAAGTACAAAAAATTGATCGTTCCCTGACTTCCATTTCAATTAGAAAGACTTAATTTTAGATAGATGTCAATCAATATAGTAACTACAAGATTCTAACTGGTTTATTGTCAAATGTTTGAGAGAATCACTGGTATGCACACTCAGTTGATTTATTAAATAGAGGATAACGACATTCTTGCTGATGTATTGCAGACAACCAGCAATCAACGGGTAGATACTCAGATAAAATAAAATATATAACATAAAATACTTATTATGCATCTCTGTTATCAGAGACTGGGGGACGTTTCTTAGTGTTTCCGCGAGTGTGTAGATAGGCAGACAGACCTCTTACCAAGGATCCATAATCCCAGTGGAAAACCTAGAATAGTCAGTTTATACGACGTCTCATCGTAGAAAATGTGCCGGAAGTGGTTGGATTCCGGAGTTAAAGCGTCTTATTAGTAATAGACGTTGGGTTTTATGCTTGGTTAGATCTGGTTCCTTGTAAGTTTGGACGGTTTATCATCAGAAACATATTGTGACATAAATAGAACGTTAAAGATAAAATGATTTAAATCGTTGCAATCGTTCGTTATTCGTAGAGTAGTATTTAAAATATACCTGAAACTTTTGCAAATAATTTAACAAATTTAAGTCAGACAAGTTAGCTTACAATTATATTTCGCGAATGCGATGATCATTTCGCATTCCAAATATGTTATTTGGCCCTTCGTAAATTGATTTAAACGTTTTCCAAAATGACCGTGAATTCTTTCAGTGTTCTTTCAGGTTTGCGATTTCAACTTCAAGTATTATTTCGACGATTTGCCATGTAGGTGAACGAATATAAAAATTTTCTGTGTTTTGATGTACCTGATCGACTTATTATCTCTGTCTAGAGACAGGAAGTAGTTGTATCTGGACACGTAGTTTCGTAGCTGTTTTTATAGTTGAGCTGTGTAAGGCCAAAGTAATTAAATTCCAAGTTTCACGTCCCCTAAAAATTCTGAAAGATGGGTGGGTAAACGGTTCAACACACACACGCATACAACCCCACACACACACACACACACACACACACACACACACACACACACACTTTAACACAAACTCAGATATTCCTTCATTTGATGAATATCTGATATAATTTGTCGATGTATATGTGACAATATGATACACTGCAACCATCTACTTGTGTTATATGATACACAAAGAAGATAGAACTGACTTCTGGTAATTAGTCATCATTTGCCGTGGTCGTGTCAGTTTTACATTTATCTCTTTTAATTTCTCGCAAAGTTTTGCCATCAAAAATAGCCGTTAATTGACGTTATTCTGAAAAAAATCTTGAGTTAACTTGAACACGATTGGAACTAATTTGGGATAATTGATTGTGAACTATTGTCGGTTAATCTGCAAATGTAAGCTCATCAGCTTTTCTCTTTAAGCAATGCACTTGTTCTAATGAGTAATTTGAAATATTTCAATATTCAGCTATACTGTTCTCAACACTTGGAAAAATTGAAAAGTATAAAGATCCTATTCCAAATTAGTTCCAGTCGTGCTATTATAGAAATCTTCAAAACCCTACGCGCGCGGACGCAAAACATGGAATACACTTTCTTTGGGCTTTGTAAACGCTACTTATGTTCGATAACTTTAATGTATTATCAACGATATAAGACAATGAAACCTTGGAGATTTGTCCACATTTTAGGTGTTTATTTACACACACACACACACTCTCATTCTCTCTCTCTCTCTCTCTCTCTCTCTCTCCTCTCTTCTCTCTCTCTCTCTCTCTCTCTCTCTCTCTCTCTCTCTCTCTCTCTCTCTCTCTCTCTCTCTCTTTTCATGAAAAATAGGCCTATAGGAAGGCATGACATTCCAGCCCATTAGCTCGAAAATAGGTCAGTATAATTTGATGTTTTAGTGATTTGACTTGTTTAGCTACTCAAGCGGAAGTATATCTAACCTGTTTAGTATGTATCTATGTAGTATGTATGTATGTATGTGTGTGTATGTATGTATGTATGTATGTATGTATGTATGTGTGTATGTATGTATGTGTGTATGTATGTATGTATGTATGTATGTATGTATGTATGTATGTATGTATGTATGTATGTATGTATGCATGCATGTATGTATCTATGTATGTATCTATGTATGTAGGCCTATGCATGTAGGCCTATGTATGTATCTTTGCATCTATGTGGGTAGGAAGGGAGGGAGGGAGGACTAGAGTCATTTTCATCAATAACAATGGTAATTGTCTTTACACATGTACAGAGTATTTTGCCAAACAGAATATTTGTTATATTCTTGCATGCTGTGGGGAGTAGAACAAGGTATTGCAGTTGATACGGCTTGAAAAAATAACCAAAAAGTACAGCTTATACTTTTAAGTTAATTATCTTTAGTTTTCTTGACAAGTGAGGGAAGTCATCCTGTTTTCAAACCTTTCTTATGTGATCAATGTTTTCTTTCTTACTGGATGAATTTTCCCTGTAAGAGAAAATATCCGGAAACAGGACCTTCCTTCCATGGAGAGAAACACACACAACTGCATGATAACCTAATAATACTTATTGTATTATCATGTATTAGTGCCTGTATTTTAGCTGTATAGTGCATATACAGATGAATACAGTCAAGAACACATTGCTTGTATTCAGCAAGCCTGTATTCATGTGAATTCATGTGAATTCACTGTTATTTATCTGTATTATTGTGTTTTGATGCAGTGACACACACACACATACACACACACACACACACACACACACACACACACACACACACACACACACACAACACAACAAACACAAACACACAAATAAGTCCATGCCAAAATCAGGCCACTTTTATTTTTAGGGAGTTTCAAAATTACAAAAGTCATAAGGCTTTTGGCCAGAGGGACTATTCTGTGAGTGCGCCATCTCTGTTGAACTTGTTGCCATCAGGGATCCGTGAGGCAAGAAATGTTGAATCTTCTTAGCGTGGTTTTGAAATGTATTTTTAACCGAAACTACTTTTGATGTTTTATATTGTTGAGGTTCATCGTTTCTCGGACTGCACTATGCTTATTTTATCGAACAGCTGTTGTTCTTTTATCGTTTTCCTTTTTTGTATGTCGGATACAGCACAGTGTGACGTATGTGTAGTGCCGTTTTTCCTGAGAATTATGTAATAAATAATGATTATATTTCGTAAGTTTTGCTGTCCCCCTCCCCTAAAACACCGAAGCTCTTTAATGGGATATTGGTTTCAGGAAAAGTGTGTTGTTTATTGTGTATGTCTTTCGCGCCCACTTTGTGCAATATGTTCACATGAATATAGATAAACAAAGTTTACGTTTATACTAACGTTTCAGGTAGTCTATATATATTTATCTATCAGAGTTCAAATTATATTGTTGTGCTTTTCGGGTCTTTTGGTAGGTTTTTTCCTCAATGAACGCGGAGATGATACTGCAACGGAGTCGTACAATTACGTTAAGTGGAGTCCGCTCGTTTAAAACCAAACACGAATACATGTTCTGTGTCTGGCTGTAATTCTCGGATGTCTTCTATCGAGTTTCTTTTTTTCCGTTGTGGTTTCCTTCGTATCTCATGAACCATCAATTCTACCTGTTTCCGTCAGTCGTCTATGTAATTTGCAGCTTGATGTTGGTACTAACGTAACAAAAGAAAGGTTTGGTCTGATGTTGTCATGTAGTGGCGAATGGAATTCGCCTAGAAAACACTAGCTTCCAGGCAAGACAAGCTATGTTCATGTAGAAACGTCAGTTGTCTATTATGGGCGATGCCCCGTTGGAATATGCTCTTCGCGATTTTGATTGTGAGATTGTTCCGATTTGAAACTAAGCATCTGAATAACTTGACAAAAGTAGACGAAAGTGCTATGTAGAATGACAAAATTATGTAGTAGCAGTAGTAACTGACAATTTGGCTGTTTCCAGCAGCTAATTTATAGCTTGTATATATATTGAGCTTTCATGGTTCGACATATTAACTTGAAGGGCTTTACTTTGGGTAATTACATTTGTTTCATAAGATATGACAGCAGTGAATCTAGGGAATTTTTATTAGTTGTTTTTCATTTGAAAAATTACTCATTTTTTACGAATTGACGATATAGTTATATTCTCATGACCATAACAATGTTAATTAAGTTGCAAATTACGATGATAATGTCAGAGAAAATTATCCATTTAAGCATCCAGTTTACCTCTGGTTGGCAGTCTTTCTTTACAATCTTAATCCAATGTCATCTTTGCAATTGATGCTTAAATCGAATGCAAATAGAACAACAAAAATTACTTACCTGTAGGTTTGGTATTTATCAATTTCACTCTAACAATTCGGTATACAGGGTTATTTCCAAGGTCAATCCTCCACCACTTAGAAGGCTGCACATCATCAATGAGAAAGCAAGTGTTAACATCACCATCGACAGCTTCTTCTGATAGAGCTGTTGATGAACTTGTCCGTGTCGTTTCACCCCTTGCAATATTTGTGAGATCTAAAAGAGAGAAACGTTGGATATTCCAATTTCACTCAGAATAATTTGGTTTTGACTGTTGTACAAAGATGAAACAATGAGCAAAACTATCTAACTTCAACATCCCAAGAAAGATAATGAAGTTGATACTGAACAATTTTCATATTTGTTCACAGAGCTGAACCCAGAATTTCCGAACTAGAGAACAGTTTGAACACCTTCATAAAAATGTGCCATAACAGCTTTTAGATGATACTCTGAAATGTATTGGGCTAGAACACAGATATATACCCAATTATCGATTAACAGGTCTACACTGTCATGTTCCTTTCTCAATGTAGAGGATTCTCCCGTATGTCTCAGAAGACCCAGCTCTAATTCCATTGCCAAAGTCAAATGAAACTATTTCAGGTCCTTCCATTTAGAAACAATCGCTTAAGTTGTATGTCTGCAGCAAAGATATATCTTGATGATTATATTTTTAATATTTGTACTCTGAAACTACACTCAGGGCTAAGTGTATGATCAGGAAGGATAACTACAATTCACACAGCATTTACAAGTTTGGATACAGACGATTTGGTGCATTTTATTTTGGGGCAAGACATAGCTGAAGTCCGATGACTTTCCATATTAAAGAAAAACAGAGTAAATTCACCAAAGCAATTGACAAACAAATCTTCTAGACAAATAGGCAAAGCAAAACATGTTCAGCCATAAATGCCCAATAGCTGTATCTTTTAGCATGATTGTGATTTTACTTCAAAATAAACACGTTTGTGAGAATGTAGCTATTGAGGGATGTATATAAAATATAATAAACTGTCAACTGGGACTGCGTGTGCACTTTTGAGCAAGATAAATAATAAACGTTTACCAGCAATAAAATGGCGCCCTCATGCAATTAAAGCAAAAACATTGTACGTCGTGCATAAATGCATTAGAATCTTTACAGAAACAACAGAGTAGTCAAATATAATGCACAATGCTGAATATTTCCTCGTACGACATCATATGCCTGTTTTCTTTGTAATATTACCAGTTTTTAGAAATGGCGGGAAATCAGAATAACGTGTAAAACTTTGAATTTACTTGTCCAATTTTTCAGTAGTAAAAGACTGTATCCTTTAAATTGTAAACTTTAAAGAAAACCATAGAAAATAGAAAGCCTTTTTCAGGTCAACAAATTTCAAGAGTTATAGCTACAGGGACTTAAGGTAAAGGCTTCAACACTTAAATCTCCTGGTAGCATTTAATATGTACTGAAGTATTTGATTTGATTATCACACTACATGCTCTCCGTATAGGAGTGACTCAAACAGATTCATATGTAGCGCACAAAAATTCATTCAGAACGTATTACAGGTCAAAGTAAGAACATCAATTATGCCGGTTTACAGATCGAACCATTATTGAGTTATTTGAGTTTATTTTGGTTATTTGAGCACAAAGTGAGAGTCTACACTCCGCCTGTGGTATTGGGCAGATAAAAAATCATTGTCTGGGTACGTGTATTCTTTTTTGCAGAAGGGAATTGGAGATGTTGAAGAAACAATTAGAAAATCTGAGAACGAAGACCACATCTATGGATGACGCTCTGGAAAAGTCATGCACCTGGCACATATACCTTCCCTGACTTCACGCTCTCAACTCATCGCCGCCCTGAGAGCCCTGGTGGATAGGGCAACCGTCGCAGCTCATCCGAAGCTACAACGTTTTCCAGCTGTCCTAGCGCAGTTCGAATCCAATGATTTTGGCCAAGAAGAAGGGATATTGATAGTGATGTTGCTCGGAAACAAAGAATAAGAAGAAATTGCCTCCAAGGTGTCTTGGTTTATGCGTGACAATGGTCATCGTCGTCCAAAACCACAATATGATCGATTTAGACCATACGACAATATAAATAAAGATGAGCCCGTAACTTGCTTTCTTTGAGGTGAAAAAGGTCATAATACTCTCATAATTGCACACGCACTTTCGCACAAATGTGCACTGACCGCACATCCAACCCGAGGGTCGACCTTGCTATGTTAGCATTGTGGAATGTAATTCAACTCGCAATTACTTCAAAAACAACACGCTAAGAGCCGAATATGCTGCTTCTTCAGAATAAAATATGCAATTGACAAATGTTGAAATAAAGTAATGTTTTTTTAAAAAATGCGCATATTTGCCTGATAGTAATCTCTTGGACCTGTAATTTGCATGTCTTCGTGCCCCTGTGTGTATTTATGTGCAGATGAGAAAAAAAAGACACGTTTCAGTTTACGCCCTACACCTGGGAAATTGGCCCCGAGCAACTGCGGCTACCAGAAAGTTGTATACGTGGGTATCCCTTGAGGGCGCCCCTCTACAGGAACCCAGGGGACCGGATATCAGTGTCGAAGAGGTTGCAAAAGCCATCAAGAAAGCGGCGGTAGCACTATTGTTATTTTCGAAATCCACGGGAATTTTTCGCTGGGGAAATTCACAATCACAGAAATGTATGGGAACAATTATCAGTCGCCGCAGAAAACCCGTCTCACGTTAAGAACTGGGTCTCCGATAAAGTTGGCGTTTCAAAATACTTTAAACATTTTCGGGTACATTTAAGGGCATTCCAGCCCCGCGCCCACACAAAAATTGACCAATTTGGGATTATGGCTTATCAACCAATTTCATTGTTCCTGCTGTTTTTCCTTAAATGTTTGGTTAGTCCTATGTACTTGACACCTTTCGGGAAACTTGTACCTGGTTGGTCTAAAGGGCTCTTCCGATAATTTTTTATGACCCCTCGTGCTGGTGAGGTGTTAAACTTCTTTTAACAGTAGTATAGTCTCAGCTATACACAAGTGATCAGTATTACAACAGCATAGCATCGGTTGAGACACCATGGAAGGTTTCGCGCTTGGCTGTAAGGTAGAAGCTCTTGACGAGGTAACTGGTGGTCCAAAGGCATTGTGAAGGAAGTGATTCAAAACGAAGGGACATGCACGTATCTAGTTGGGTTTGATGGCTGGTCGGCAAAAAAAGTCAAACTGGACTCCTCGAACAACAGAAAACACAAAACTCGAAAGCTATCTAGAAGCGACAAAACTCGCACTTCTAGAGATACCCTTTCAAACAAGGAAACAGAACATGTCGCGTGCTCAAAGAATCACGATAAACAAGCTTGCAAACAATAGGCTAATTACAATAAAACCCTTCGACAAGGGTCGAGGCATCGTCATTGTAAACACAAAAGATTACGTACACGAATGCGAAAGACAATTACGCAACACCCAGTATGATACACAACTAGACAATGACGACACAGAACAAACAGTAAACAAAGTACACGAACTATTAAACAAAATGTACGAGAAAAAACACATCGACCATGATACTTATAAGTATCTCGATCCAAAAAACATAAAAATCCGTACCCCGCAGTGGTACTTACTACCTAAAATAACAAACCGCCGCCCGAAAACTCAACGTTTGCAGGGAGACCAATAATTAGCGGCTGCTCTAGTCCCACTAACAGAATCTCAGAATTCTTGGATTACTTCATAAAACCATTGGTCCAGCAACAACCAACGTATTTAAAAGATACAACAAACTTCATACAAGAAATTGAAAAAACAAATGTCCCCCAACTAGTCAAAACAAAATTCACAGAAGTAAAGAAACAAAAAACAAACAAACCAGACCACCAAATGGACTCACAACGAGACCCAAACATTGATATTCTTGCCTCGCTATTCGATGAGCAAGATCACTAAAACACATTAAAATAAATATTCACAAACACATAAAATAAATATTCACAAACACAAATAAGGAAAGAATCTACATTGCGACTGATGAGAAACCACACTCGGGTTTCGAAACACAAGCGTCAAAGGGCCACTCTATCAACTTTGTAACACCATAGGTCCGGCTGCGTCTCGCCATAAGCTTTCCCCACACAAACAAAACATTACCGTACACACTAATCCAAACTTCCCTACAAATATCCGAGGCGAAACAAACATTTTTTATTAACACAAACAATCGGATAAGAATGTAGGAACACATTTTTGAAACGAACCAAACACAAACTCGACACAAAAACATTTGGATTGTTAGGTGGGGAGCCTCTTTCACACTATATACAAATCTGCTGATGATGTCATGAATATGTAATTAGGTGAAAGTGGCCGTCGACGCGTCGCGACTGGCAGTGGCGCTGCACTTGATAAGTCTTAGTCGGGTGGTTACTACACCTACACAAGACCGGCCACTGACCTTTGTCCTGCTCCGCTGCCAGTGCACGTTTGATCTAGCTGCGAATACGGAGCCCGCCCGCGGTACTAACGTATTATTACTCACAATCCTTCTGATCGGCCTCAGGCGAATGACAGTCCTGGCATTCAAACCGAGTTCAGAACCAGGTCTCCTCCTAAGTTCCATTGTCTGCAATGGTTCCTTCTGCCAGCATTTCGGCGGGCAGCGTCCCAAGCAAACATTCCAGAAGATAGTTATGTAACACTTCCATAAACATAGCTGCAAGGCTCGGTCAACACGATATCCAATATCCTGCAACAGCAACTTCGACCAGCAGCCACTAAGTCACCTATGAACTCTCTGACGTCACTTCCCGAAGTTCCACTCGGAACGTAAATAACACAATCCAAGATGGCGGTGCCCTACGTTCCAACAACGTCGATGTCATCCCCTCCTCATCGTCATCCAACACCTTGCTACAGACCCGCGGAACGCCTTCAGAAAGCCTACCACATATCGAAATGGTGTCTCCAGCGATTCATCGCGATATCCTGGCAGGAAAGGATGGGAATCTTGCCTACTCCTTCCCGGCTATGGTTCAAGCGACGGACTTCTGCTGCTTATCCACACCTTCAAGCCGACGACCTGCATATTTCCATGCGTACATGAATGAACATACATGCCACTGTCAGGCAAAAGACAACGCTCACGAAGGCTCTATCGACATGGGCACGTCCTCGTGTTCAAACCATAAGTCACCGGACTCATTACTTTGCTATAAATATCTGGCATCTTCCAGCTCGTCAAGCGTTTGTACCAATTTGAAACGTACTACCGCACGTCGGAACAAGCTGCAGGCCGACTACTGCCCAAAGACGTGGGACTTTGGCACATCTTCGAGTTCAACCATAAGGCATCGGACTCTTTTATTACTCTGCCTATTTCCGACATTTCTAGCTCGTCTGTACGTTGGACAAGTTGCAGGCTGACTACGAGTAACCATAGACTGACTTTGCTTGGCCATATACCGCCCATGGCGATGTTTTCCTGGCCTATGTCGAGCCCGGTTTTTCTGTCACGTCCGACCGCTCAATCCGACCCATCATACCAATCCAGCGCCAGCTCCGCATCCGCAAGAATTTCATAAGCATTATTCAGATGACTGCGGATCAACAGGACACAACAGCCAGACGCCGTCAAGAAGCGAACGTAACGACGGCCAGAGTGTATACCACATTGACTCCAGACTCGGTCGACCTGCCTGTTTTGGTGGCGGGGCCAGAAACCTCATCAAACCTGATGTCATCAGTTCCTATCACGTACATCGTATCACGTCCAGCAAGAATCGACAAGAGGATCAGTAGACTGACCGACGACTATATCAGTTTCCGTTTCAGATTAGTATTAGTCGTGCGTAGCCCGTCATGAGACAGCATGCTGCACAGGGAAAACAACGGACCTTGACCCTGTGACGTCAAACAAACTCAGTCTTAGGACCAAAGATGGCGGCGCCCATGGTGTCAAGTTGCCGCAGCGTCACTCAACTTTATGTCGAACAAAGATCACAGGCGACTATTAAAGTAACATCTGCATGATTTCAAGCATACTAACGAGTCCTTCCGACCGGCAGTTCACAACGATCTACACACGGCCTCACTTCCTGTTTGACTAGCATTTCCTGTTTGACTGAAAGCGAAACAAGGTACAGTTTCTATTCAAGAGTCAATTGAGTCAAGACTCTTTTTACACGGTCAACCAACAATGACTAGCATTTTCTCCGAGCATGTAAATATGCGGCAGCTCAAGGCTAGCCCTACCTGATGAACTTTCAGGCTGTTAAGCGAAGAGTTAGATGCGTATCAACATGACACTCCTGCGTTTGCAAGTCTGACTAGCAAATAAATTCAGAGCATACATATGCGGAAGCTGAAGGCTAACTCGCTGTAAAGCATCCTATCGGTGGCCTACTTAACAGTGGTCTCACCAATCGGACGTAACCTGCTCCCAGCTACCTATTGGATTTTACAGACCAGTTTCACCTGTCAGTTAATGTGTCACCAAGCGCAGCTGCTGGATGTCACCTGATGATCTTCCTTACTTCTACCTTGGATTACGCTGCGGTGCCACAAGAAAGAACCAACAAACTACAGCTGGAGATCGACAACGACCGGTCATTCTATATCGCCTTTCAGACTGATGTTTGCCATCTCGTTGGCATGTTCTGTCTGCTGGGTGGACTTGGCAATGAATCTTGCCGCCTTCGTTTTTTGTCTTATGCTACGATAAGGCCATGACTTACCTTTTACGTTGAAATTACTACTTATTAGTAGTTCAGTTTTGCTAGCATTCGCCTACTTGTCGCTCGTTTATTTACCTGTTTGCAGCTCATGTTACCTGGCTCTCTTCGGTTTGCATGCATTATCGTGCCCCCTTTTTCAGCATGTCGACTTGGCCATCCTGCACAAGTGTTTTCCAGCTTTGCATGTATTGCGCAGTCTGCAGTCTGGCCTTACATGCGGCCCACGCAATTTGCTCTTCATACAGCGTAGCGATGTTTTTCACGTTTCTTTTTCCTTTCATTTTAGATGCACCGTTTCAAACTACTGTGTCACTCCCTGGAAGCCGAACCCTGCAGCTGCACTTGTCGGCAATCTCACAAGCATCCCAGCGAAAACATACGAAAACAAAAACATTTGCTAGACCCATGGATACCTTACCACAAACCGCATTACGGCATCACGTCAGCACTTTGACTTTGTGGATTGTACAGTTCACATCAGTGTGACTGGAGTAACATGCTTTCTTTCAGAACACTTTCACTTTCAAAGCAAAGGACTACATACATCGTCCTTTGCCATTTAGCAGTATTACAGTTTTTTAGTAATGTCTCATAAATGCCACTTTTTTCCCACATCAGTTTCCTCATTCGAAAGAACTGGCATTTAACGCTGTCATGGACTTCACACTTCGTTCGACCAGCAACATGCCATTGTAGAGGCTTTGCTTCGCATGCTCGGACATTTTGCCAGTTAACAGCAACGTTCCGCTTTGCCTGATCCATTCACTGCTCTACAGGGAAATCCCAGACCACCTTTTAGGTAGATGGTCTAGCAACTGCCACCGACTTACATGTACATAAGATTTTAACATCTGAAATTTTCCCTGCGTCACATTTTTCAACGGCTAGCAGACCACCTTTTAGGTAGACGGTCTAGCAACTGCTACCGACTTTACATGTACATAAGAACATCAGAAATTTCCCTGCGTCACACTTTTCAGCAACGTTCCACTTTGCCTGATCCGTTGACTGCTGCTCTACATGGAAATCCCGGACCACCTTTTAGGTAGACGGTCTAGCAACTGCTACCGACGTACATGTACATCAGAACATTAGAAATTTGCGCCACGCCTTTCAACGGCTAGCCTCCTTACTGTGTGAACACTCAAACACTTATCTACTGCGGTCTTGTCGTTTCTTCAAGTCTGCCGTATTTCACCGCATCAACAGACTCACACGTTTACACGTCTTGTTGTGTTCCATGTCTGCGTTTTGCCATCTGGACTCACTGGGTGCACACTCAAACACTTTTTAACGGCTGCCTATTCGTCATGCAAGTCAGCCTCATTCCATTGCATTATGACTCACACGTTACATGTCTTGTCGTGTTTCACGTCTGTGTTCTGTAACCTAACGTTCCTACATGTACGTTGTTTCCACCTGGGCTCAAACAGTTGACCTGTCCCCAGGACCCCCTTCCCCCAAGCCGTATCATCACCACGGTGATCCCTTGGCGCGAGAACCTTGTCTTCGTTCAATGTTTCCACCCAGGCTAGCACAGTTTACCTGTCCCCCGGGACCCCCTCCCCCCAAGCCGTATCACCACCGCGGTGATCCCTTGGGCGCAGGAACCTTGTCTTCGTTCCATGTTTCCACCCGGGCTTGCACAGTTTACCTGTCCCCCAGGACCCCCTCCCCCAAGCCGTATCACCACCGTGGTGATCCCTTGGGCGCGAGAACCTTGTCTTCGTTCCATGTTTCCACCCGGGCTCGCACAGTTTACCTGTCCCCCGGGACCCCCTCCCCAAGCCGTATCACCACCGCGGTGATCCCTTGGGCGTGAGAACCTTGTCTTCGTTCCATGTTTCCACCCGGGCTCGCACAGTTTACCTGTCCCCCGGGATCCCCCTCCCCCAAGCCGTATCACCACCACGGTGATCCCTTGGGTGCGAGAAGCTTGTCTTGTTCAATCCACGTTTCCACCTGGGCTCGTACTCTTTACCTGTCCCCCAGGGCCCCCTCCCCCCTAGCCGTATCATCACCGCGGTGATCCCTTGGGCGCGAGAACCTTGTCTTCGTTCCATGTTTCCACCCGGGCTCGCACAGTTTACCTGTCCCCCGGGACCCCCTCCCCCCAAGCCGTATCACCACCGCGGTGATCCCTTGGGTGCGAGAACCTCGTCTCCGTTTCATCATGTTTCCACCTGGGCTCGTACAGTTTACCTGTCCCCCAGGACCCCCTCCCCCAAGCCGTATCACCACCGCGGTGTTCCCCTGCGTGCGAGAACCCTTTACTAACATCATTCTCAATTTCTTCCCTCCTTTTGGGGGTCACTTCAGTCATACTTCCTTCGTTTGGGCTTTGGATTCCATCCTGACCCCCATTTCTCGGGAATTCCACTCCTTTCCCACATTGCGGCCTCTCAGGATGGATTCATCATCAAGGTCATTCAGACCTTGACCCCAAGGTCACCAATGACCGTTGCTCGGTTGCTTGACTGAAGGGGCCCTCTCCCATATATTTTGCTCATATTTTATTGTAGGTTAGTTTGCTACTTCTATTTTGACTGTTTTGTATTGTAAGTTTTGATAGTATTTAGTTTGAGATCTGCAAGGGCACTAGTTCTATGCCCTTTACTGCTTTATATTTGCCGTTTCATCTTGTGCTTTATTCTTTACTTTGTTGGCGTTTACATTCTCCTTTTGCAATAAACCCTCCTGTCTTTCCTCAACTTAGCGGTGGTGTGTTCACAAAAACCACAGACAAATAGTATAGACAGACTGGAAACGCGGCATGCCTTTTGTTCCATGGTCGTCTCGGTAGACTATTGGCTTTTCATATTAAAATGAGCTTCAAAGGTGTTAAACTTTTTGGAGGTTTTGTTTGTGGTTGATAATTGCACGAGATTATGCGAAAAATGCGACGAGATGGCATCGTACTTCCAGTCGCATAGCAACCATAGTTACTTTGTGAGCTCTCAGGCCAGAAACACTGCTTTACGCCAAACAAAAACATAACACGCCAGCAGTTTCATAAACATATCCTTCCTTGACGCACGTGTAAAAGACGGTATGACTGACCGTAAACCATTGAGTAAAACCAGACAGTATCGATAAAAGACTTTCAAATTTGGTTCAAACACACTCATTATATATTCACACAAAAAAGGCGAGGCAAACATGGATGGGTTACCTAACCGCTTCACGCCTTAAACAATACCCGTTGCGACTCTGTCTATGATTATCTGTGCACAAACTGAAAGGTTTAAGCTTTGTAGCTTTCAAATATGCGACTTTCCCATAAAACTATTTATGTTTAGAAAGGCCTAATTCAGTACTTTCAAAAAATTTAACATTGTTATGGTTCATTATGCATAATTCTAAACAGAAAGGGAAATAGACATCAAATCAGGTCCAATAATCGTTATCATTCAAGGTAAACTATGAAATTTACCAGGTCCAAGGAACATATAGATGATGACAAAGGCAATGGGACCATCTTGAACCACGAAATAGTGGTGGTACCAGGTGTCCGGAATGGGTAAGCGTACCCTGCCAGGTAGCCGCACCCGTCAAGATTGACCCAAAGCGACAAACTCATTGTTATTTGGTGAATTCACCGAATTACTTTTGTGAGTCAAACATTACCCCTACCCCTTACATTGCACACTGATATTTGGTACACCACGTATTAAGAAAACAAGCTCATGCACTCACTAAATCTCATACACATACTTTTAATGTTGTTTTTCTTGTTTATTACACTGAGTTCTTCCAAAAATATACAAATTTTTATGAAACATTGTTTTGAGGAATGGGAACTTAATTATTGGGTTTGAAATTTATCAACTTTTACGATTTACGGTCAACGGCCGATATAAAGTCTAATCGAATGTTAATTTATAACATTTAAGTAATATATCAATGAAAAGGCCATAATCTGGGCTTTCTAAAAGTGTAGCAGTTTTAGTACTTTACTGTTTCCGTTTCCGTCGAGCGGTAAATATATGACCCCTATCCCATTGTTGAACTCCAAGATGGCGGTCAAGATGGCGCCAAATGAACCCCATGCGGCAATATTTGATTTGGGAACATCAAAATTCATTAACTATAGACCCTAAGTATTACAAAAATGTAGGTTAAAATATATTCATGGGGTGACTGGGAATCCTACCTTCAGACCCGACTAATATGGCCACGAGAAAGCCACACAGTTATAGAAATATACACGGACGCAAGATCTTTTAAATGGGCCGCGACATTGCAGCCAAATTCGCAGCATCCACGGGTAGTTGGTGATTCATGGAAAACGGAGTGGATGCCCAGACCAATAGCAGTAAAAGAAACCAAGGCCCTGGCTACAGAAATTGTCACTTTTGGTCCGCAACTAATGAACACACGCGTAAGACATACATTCAGACTCGGCTGTCATTGTTCATGCATGGAATTCTGGCTTCCGAAGATCAAAATCGATTTCTTTAAATCAACTGCTAAAGAAGATCTTTCACCTGTGTCTTAAGTCAATCGCATTTAAAATCGGAGGATAATTTCGCGGATAAACCGTCTAGGCACCTGTCGTTGTCAGATGTCATGCTTTCCTAAGAGGCATGGGACAACATTGACGAGGGTTTAATTGGTCCACACACAATCTACGCCATGGCAAACAAGTCTAATGCAAAAATACTCAACTTTGTATCCCCTTTCCTTCAACCAGGGAGTGTCGGCATAATTTTTTTCACTTATCAGTTTTCGCCGAGTTATAAACTGTACGTTTACCCTCCCTTCTCACTTGTGCACGCTGTCGTGAGCCATATCATCCACAGTGAACTTAACGCAACCGTGCTTGTACCCCGACATCACTACCCTCCCTTCTGGCCATTAGTCCAGAGGGCGGCGCGTAGTCTAAGCAAAGTCGCCCGCAGAGGGGAAGTGGGGATTGTGCTTGCACCGACGCGCTTCGGCTATCGCCTGCATAAGCTGCAGTGTGACCTTTATGTCGCTACGTTTGCCCCTTAGTCGTAGCTACAGATAAAACATAACACTCAAGATAGCTACGATAACTTTAAAGAAAAAGCTAGAATCGACCAAAGCACTCATTTTATTTTTGTCCTGGTTTTTTCCCTATTTCCTCACAGAAATGTTGGATGTGTGGATTGGACAATGGTAACGTACAGCACTTTAAATATTGTGGCGCAAAGATTCGCAACCCCTGCTAACCTGAATGAATCAAGGAACTGTTGCCGAAATCAACGTACCAGATATTGACCAACGTATGCAAGTCATTCTTAGCGATCGCTCTCAATACAAAATACAAAACGAGCGCCTTGTGCAACAACTGGAGTCGTTTCTCTTTAAGTTGGGTAGCTCCAAAATTGGTCAGCAACATCCATAGATATCACTAGGTTCCTCATTTTTTAAGACAAAGACGCTTAAACTCAAGTACATGACGTAAACTGTGTAAATTTAGGGACCACAAAACTCCCACGGTGCACTTGTCCCAAAAGGCTCCGTGTCAATACTGTCAAAAAGATGGTCTCCAAATTAAAGACGTTTTATCAATCCCAGGCCGTTGTATCTGGTCAGCTCACCCGTCACCCAATGGAATCAATAATAATAGATAGATATATTTAAAAACAATATCTGAAGAACAAGCCAAAGCGTTATTGACGGCCAAACAGGCGAAACCTCTTATTCTGGATAAAATGCGACTAATTTACCTCATATTATAAGCAAAATGAACAGTCCACAATCCACTCAACAATCCTACATCCTGGCCAGGGACAAGCCTTTTTCAAGCTCTTAGCCTTTTTTTAGCGATAGGGCACATGACCTAGGCCACGTAAAAGCACAAGAGACTCTGCGTTTCCCAGACAATTCGGGGTTTCTCTTTAATCATACGTTTGGCAAAACTCTCGAGGGTCTGGGCCGAACCTCTTCGCGATTAAGCGTTGTCCAGATATTCTCATGTGTCCGATTAATACATTAGAGACATATTTTAGGCTTGCACGCAGCCTTGACATCGATCTTACAACGGGTTACCTGTTTCGCCCTACAAACTCGCAGGGGATGGCAGAGCAAAAGCCTTTTTCATCACAATTGGCTTACCACCGGTAAAATCATATCTACTAGATGTAGGAATCGATGCCGGCGAAACCCTGCATGGCTGTCGAAGTGCCTGCGCCATTTCGCTGGCCATGGCAGGTACGAACATCAAAACTCTAATGTCCCATGTGGGTTGGATGGCGGAGGAAACAGCACAATACTATATGCAGTTAGGAAAGGTTATGAGTTATGGAGCACCAGCTAGCACTTTGTCTGAGCTAGCCAACGCGCAAAAACATGATACAAAAAGATATAAAACCTCAATGAGTTACTTGGATTTTCTAGGCTTTTGATAAGAAAAATTAAGTTACTGATATAAGGTATCCGACAGTGCATTGTTCCAGTATTTTTTTTAATATCTCGACAATAAGGGTTTACTAAACCACTGTCACATAGTTATCATGATATTATGGAATGAAAATCAAAAAATATATCTTTGCAGCAACATCTCGATTCCCTGTTCATTTTTGGAACTGTGTGCGTGCGTTGTATTGCAAGTGGTGGATCTTGGTTCTAGTTTTGAATATTTTTTAAGGATTGGGGGTTATCTAACTTGTTATTTGTAGACTCAAACATAAGGATAACAGGCTTGGCGTCCGGATGCGCCTCCCAAAGACCGGACCCAATCCTATAACAATAGGCATATAAATGAGCGAAGTGATATGGCTTTGAATACATAGTTATTTTCACTGTAACCGAACTACTTACAGCTACGCGTACGCGTGACCTTTGCTGGTATGCATGACCTTAGTTGGTATATGTACATATAAAACAGCTGAGAGAATAAGACAAATGACAACCAGAAACGTCATTATGATAATGGTCAAAATTATGTCGTTGGCAGTCACTTCATGGGCATTGCACTTAGGCAAGAGTACAGCTGTACCAAAAAACATACAAACAAACGCACTAAAAGTTGTATCATTTGCCGACACCAGTAGTAAGGGATACAGTATAGACCACTTTGGAAGTTAGGGGGTCTTTTTTTACTTTTTTTCACATGCTAGGGGGCCTCATTAACCAGCTTCTCCCATTGGTTCATTTAAATGCCGCAAGGGATATTGGGATAACAATGTGCTTTCCTGATTGGTCAGTTGCTTAATATATGCAAAAATGAGGGTATATAAGTTATCTTAGGGCCAATCTTGCTCTAGAAGTCCCATCCTCCACAACAACAACAACTCAACTCTTCATAACCATGGCAACTCCAATACTGTCACCAAGACTACTGGAAGAGGGATGGCGCAAGTGTTATTCAGTGAAGGCTGAACTGCCGTACTACTTCAACGTTAAGACTAACACCAGCGTCTAGACAATGCCCACAGTCTCTGACCAAGATGAGAGGTATGCTGATGTTCCAGGAAGGAAGAGTCCCGATTTGCCAGAGCCTACTCAGGAAGTGCCCCTGCCTCATAAGGCTCCGTCCAGTCAGCCATCAGCAGCTGCTTTGGTCCCTCCACCTTCCAAGCCTGGCACCACCAGTCAAGCAGGTGAGAGACAATTAAGATTTCTTCTGCGTGACACAGAGACATCAGCTCGGATTGTGAGTGTGCAGATGTTCAAGGGAAATGTGTACGTGGGGATACGTGAATTCTTCAAGAAACCTGATAATGGTGAACTGATACCGACAAAGAAGGGCATCAATTTGAATTTGGATCAGTGGAGTCGACTGAAAAGTATTGCACAGAGTATCGATGAGGCTGCCAAGACACTGATGTACAATTGACCTGGTACTCACAGAACCGTCTTTCTTTCCTTTTTCAGAGCCTTCCTTCAGCGATATGCCAAATGACTTGGACAGGAAAGTAGCAAGAAGAGTGGCAAAATATGTCTACGCCAAGTTTATCCTGGACCAAGTCAATGCTATCATCAACGAAAACTGTGAGGGGTGCCGAGAAGACTACCCATCTCAGAGGGACCATGAGTGCCTGTACTATGGCGATACCCCTGCAGGTCAACAAGAAGTCATCAGCAAATACTTTATGGATGCTGTCAAACGAATCAACATGCTGGCTGTGCAGAAGTCTATTCTTGCCATGGCTGAACTGTGTTACATCACCCTGGATCATAATGTCCCCCTTGGATTACTTGATCTTGATGATCTGTTGGAGTTGTTGTACTACCGCTGGAGTGAAGACCCTGAAAGATGTTTTGAAGCTCTATCGGACAGTCTGTCTATGTATGGAATGGTCTTGTGCAACGACATGATCACTGCAGTTTGTTCCACAGTTAGTTCTGCAAGCAGTTAATCATTTCAATTTCCTTCAATTTACAAATGAGTTTTTTCTTCGGACATTACAAGTTTGCCAAGGACACTGAAAGACACTTGCAATAAAAAGTGTTGTGTTTCATGTTTTTGCCTTGTTAAATTTTGTTAACTTTGAGAAAATAAAATTTACTGTTATTGTTTAAAATGAAAAACCAATATCTTGTCCGTCTATACTCTTTGTGAGCTAGCGGAAGTATGCTTGTGTTATGAATGAGTATGATTGATTGCCCCTCCCCTTCCCCCTCCCCCCTTTATACCCATCATCCTTGAGAGAGAGAGAGAGAAAAAAAAACCACAGACACACATGCTTTGTATTTTCAATTGAACAAGTTTGAAAATTTATTGAACACCAACAGGAAAGCGAACACAAGAACTAGTAACAATGTAATGAATATGACTTCTAAGTCAAACGAGTCTGTAAAAAGTTAACATCATAAATGTCAAAATCAACACCAGTCAATTTTTCAATGAAATCATTCACGAGAAAGTCATTAAAAGTCAAGTCCTCTGTAAACTGCTTCACAATGTTCGACATGGACCATCCCCGGCAACGATGTAGCAGATAGTAAAGGACGTATTGTCCACACACTGAAGAAATGGGTCCCTGGAACCTTTGTCTGTTATAGATCCAGTCGAGAGAGTTTCTGTTGAGGAATGCCTTGAAAGGTGTCCTGTTGGGTGGACGTCCGTACGAATCGAAATATTCACCATGGTTGCTATCGGCAAAGTAGAAAGCCACCCAGTGTTTCCCTGGTTGGGTACTTGGGTCCACATTGGCCACAAAGGCAGCAGGATAGGATTTTAGTCTGGTCTTAGGCAATCGGTCTGATGGTTCCACCCCGCCAAAAGATGATGCAGTGTATCGATCTGTACTCAAGATCTCTTTCAACTTTAATGTGTCCATCTTTCACTTCAGTCGAGGAATCAACTTCAGTAATCAAAGAGGACGTTGCGGTCTCTGTCGATTTCAATGATGTTTATCCAGTTTGCCATACACGAGTAAATTCACAGTATTTGGCAGGGCTTGTCTGAACTGAGTTCGATGCCCAGGTTTCCTTCTTTGACCAGGTTCAAATGTCCTCCGTCGGCAGACAAGTCCGGTGTGAGATCAAATGCAAACAGTGTGTATCCATTGTCGTATTCATAGCGATTGATGTTGATTCCTTCATCCCTGCCTATTTTATTAGTCCCAGTAAACAGGGAATAGTAGGCCATGATGAATGATTGACCACCAGCTTTGGTGAAGTCCAGTTTCAGGGGTTTGCTCGGAACTTGCTTTCCACTGACATTAAGGACCAGCGACGTCATGCCGTAATGTTTGAAGTTGAAAGGATTTTTCTTGTATGAACCGTTGAAGGCATCGTTGTCCACCAGACCCAAGACCACGCGTTTAGGTAGCTGTCCCAGAAAGATGTGATCTTTTTGAAGGACATGGTGCCTCCAGGAATAGACAGAACCTTCATCACACAACGATGTATGGGATACTTGGACGGTCCCTGCTTTAAAGCTTCTGCATGGCCCAGCTGTACCGATGGACTGAGTTTTATTTTCCTGACCAGTAGTGTGGCTTCGGTGACTACAGCTTTGAAGCCTGAATTTTCTGCAGAGCTCACAAGGGAGAAGGCATTCTTGCTTCTATTGAGTTTGAGACGTAATTCGACACCATTCATTAGATACTTGGGCTGAAAGAAGAGATCCGAATGGATGGGTCCTACCATATCGACAACTTGACTTCCCGACGTGAAGGCATATTCGTTTTTCAGTCCCTTGTTCACTTCTCCACCTTCTTTAGTGGGGTCCACTTCATCCATTTTCAAGTGATAGTCCTTGAAGAAGAGGGCTGAACCGATATGGGTTTCTTTGGCCTCCTTACCATAATTCAACAAGGTCTCCAACATCGCTCGGTAGGGTAAGTAGGGGAAGGGTTGGATATCATTTTGCCATTGAGGTGTACATCCACCTGGCTGAACAGTGAATGGAGCCACAAGTTGATGGGACCCACTGCTGCATCTGCACCGAGGTTAGTACCATCAACTTTTGTAATCTTGGCCTTGATCAGAAGGAGTGTCGAGGACAGATCCATGTAGTCTTCCCCTGAACCCGAAATCACAAATTTGATGGGTCCCGATTCCACAATGTGGGTCAGGGGATGCACTTCTTCCCATTGTCCCTCTTCCACACTAGTCTGTGTTGGAGGAACTGTGAACAAGTCAAGTTCACTCTTGGTACACTCGCAGGAGTGTTCGTGAAGAAATGCCATGTTAGTCAAAAATGTCAGGAATCTTCTCTTTGCTTGGCTTTGGAGGAAATGACTCTTCGTTTCGGAGCTTTACGTTTTATACCACCGCCTGGGGGAACTGAGTATCTGGAACCCCTGCCTGTCATCAACTGTTTCCCGGCTTCTACAACCGTCGTTTTGCCGAGTGCTTGATGTTACGTCCACTGAGTGCATCACCTGCAATGTTGAGTCCCGTTTTCAACATCTGTCTCCCTAGGACTTTAGCACCTTGTTTGAGCAGTGGTGTGGCTGCACGGAAGAGGCCTCCAAAAATACCACCCAAGCCATATCCTCTCTGCACGGCTGCCCCCTGGAACGATGCTCCATTTCCCACCTGATCCAAATAAAACTTCTTGTATGTGGCCGGTTGCTTTCATAGATTTTACGTCGATACGGCATGGTTCAGGCTACAATAGTGTAGGGCGTCGTTATCTGAAGGCCAGTGTCACGATCACTTTCCCACCTTGAAATGGCACTTTTTGACCGTGTCGTCTCTTATGTAGACTTCTACCGTATCAAATTCGCGGTTTCTCAGGGAAAGAAAGTATGGAGTGTGGAAGGTGCAGTTGATCATCTGTCCATGGATCCCTTCCACTTTTCTATTCTCAACAGGGGTGCAAAGGTATCTCCCACCAACTGGTCGTCCACTAGGTCGCAATACACATACAGAGAAGAGAGGTTTCGAACACTGAACATGAAAGGTGCATCGTTCTTCTGCCTCAAGATGGTATTGGGATAAAATCCGATGATTTCAGCCAGACCTGGTAGAAAGTAGAGGCTGGTACCCTCACTCACATCAGCGGTTACTTTCCTAGACACCGGGTCAAAAGTCAATTGGATGTTGTCGGGTAAACCTTGCTCTCTCAGAGTGGTCAGTATACTTCCAAAATCATCGTAGTAACCTGCAGGTATTTTGACAAGTGTTTTCCTATGGTCTTGAATTTCGTACGCCAGCACGTTTCTGCCCTCGACCACATTGTACCAAGAGAAAGGGTAGTGTATGTCCATCAAGGCCACTTCCCAGTTGCCCCGCAGAGAAATGTGTTTGGGTAATTTCACAGTGTAGCCTGTCACTGCATTGTCTGGGAAAACATCCATGGATGCATTGCTCGGTGGTGTCATGAAAAACAGATGTTCAGCCATGATGAAAGTGGCGGTCAGACTGTGACTCTCCGAACAGAGTCATCCTTCTTATAGTTTTGCCAGATCTCCGACCCAACTATTGAATTTGGATGGCCAACCATACCACTTGACCAGATATTCAGTCTTGCCCTTTCTCTTTCTTGTTTTGAGTATTTTTTCCACTCTGAAGACATCGTCCTCTTTCTTGACGACTTTTTGTAGTTCTTGTTCATAGAAAGTACCTTCTAATTCCTCTTCATCAAAATCTTTCAGCTTGTAAAGAGGTGGTCGACTGGAAATCCTTTTCGACACAGTGAAGATTTCTTCTGTCCAATTTGGCAGATAACCTTTCTTGAACATACGTTTAGTTTTGCTGATTCTCACTTGTTCTCTCACACTGAATTTAAATTTCACCGTTTTCTGTTCATAGTCACTGTACAGAGTATCCCACACCTCTTTTTCATTGGTCTTGTTGACAGACGCTGGTTTTCTCTTGGTGCTGCGATGCCAAGTGTTGTTGTAAGCTTGCATTAGCTGAGGAAGCACCGATAGGTAGCTTAGGGTGTTGTTTCTGGTAAAGTACTTCCACATTTTAGTTTTCAGGGTACGATTGAAACGCTCAACCACAGAAGCTTTGGATTTGTTTCCGATGGTGAAAAATTGAATGTCTTCACTCTTCAGAAATTTCTGAAATAGGTGTGTTCACGAATTCTTTGCCTTGATCCGTTTGTAATTTTCTGGTTTTCGTCCAGTCTTCAAAATCTGTTCAAACGCTGCCACCAAAGTGGCCCCTCGTTTGTCTTTCAAGGGAATGGCCCAGGCATACTTGGATAAAATGTCAATGCAGGTGAGGATGTATCGGAACCCTGAATTGTATTTTGCTAGTGAACTGACATCTGCAAGATCAGCTTGCCACTGTTGATCCATTCCACCGACAATTACTCTAGCCCTTGGAAACTTCCACCTCACTGGTTTGTGTAATGTGTAAGTGTCCTGATGTTGCATCCATTCTCTCACTTTCTGACGGGTGGTCTTTATTCCCTTCTCTTTTGCAGCATGGTAAACAGCATCGATTCCTCCAAAACTTGCGGAATGACTTGGATCGTAATACACCTGGCTGAGGTGCTGATCCAAGTCCGTCAATTTGGTCACAGGTTTCATGTTTGATGACGATGGATCCAGAGCAGCAAGCACAGAGGCACCTCACCCATATGAGGACATCGCCAAGGGATAGAGAAGGTGGACAAGCACTCCATGACAGAGGTCTCTTTGGAATGAGTATCATCAAATTGTCGAGGATGTTTTAAAAGTTGAGCCAATTCCCTGTCATGGATGGTTGATGTTGCGGTCTTGCAGAGGTTGAAATGACAGGACGTATCTCCCTCCTTATCTTTTTCTTTTTGGCGGATGATTGTCCAGCAAATACTCCATGATCACCTTCTTCATCATCATCACCTCTTGGCTGAAACAATCCTTTTGATTTTCGCTGAGACTGAATCCAGTTCCATCTTTCCTTGTTACCAATCAGCTCTTGTGGTAACATTCATGTCAGACAGCACTTGCGCAAATTGTTGACACCTCTAGGAGTGAAGGTTTTCCTCCGACGTAAGGTGTTGCTGAGGAGGTCTACCATATGAGTTCCAGGTAAGGGGTTGCCGTCGTACGTTAATTCCCCTTCCTCATTCCAATCCACGGAGTCATGCTGTTTCACTTTCTGAAGGAGCAAGTGTGCTTTTTGTCGGAGGGATTTTGGCACACTTTCCATCACATCCTGCTCCAACACTACCCAAGGGCTTTGGCTTATCTATGCCTTCCTCTTCCGTGCCCTTAGCTAATGGAGACCCTGAAGAAGACACAGCGGTAGTGGTACCTGTTGAAGTTTCAGAGGGAGGATGCTGATTTGAACAGGTTCCTTCCTTTTATCAATGTAAGCCCTGTACTGCTGAAGAGTCTGTTGGTACAGTTTTGCCTTTCATCATCGGTGATGTCTGTTCTTTCCAAGATTTGTTGCATCTCCCGATCCAGAGAGGACAGCATCTTCGTCACAGGGTTGTTGTTTGATTCTGCTGTAGTTGTATGGTATCTAGTAATTCCTGTGGCACAAGTGCCATCTTCTTGGCATGTTCCATGGGCATGATGACAATTCACTTAAAGAGGAGACTTCCCAACACAGACAGCACAGCCCTAGGACGGCTGAGAGAAATCCACCTTTTGCACAAGTATCTTCTTCTTCTTTGATGTTGAAACCTTTTTATTTGACAGTGTGCGAAGATGATGTTTGTATTTGCTCAATTTCTTCTTTTGAGCAGATGACAGTGGAACACTTCCCCGAAAAATGTTCAGACAACATTCACAGAGGCAATGGATTAAATCGTTACTGGCTCCCTCGATGATCCCCCTCTGTTGCTTTGGATTGCCCTTGGCTAACACAGAGAGAAAATGAGCATGTTTTCTCATTCGCTGAGACATGATGAAATGATGGCATTTCATCTCATCATGTCTATTTTATGTTTTCCTGATGTAAACAAAGGCAGTCTCTCCTGGAAAGATGTTCGTGCGCAGGCGAAGGATTTCCGGTGTGTTGGGTTTCAGGTCAATTAGGAGATAACCATAGGGTTCACGGGAGGCATCGGTGAAAGCTTCTTGGATGAAACAGGTGTGTCCTGGGTACATTTGTTTGGCTAGATGAGTGATCTGTGATCCGTCTCTTGGATTTTTAAACAAGACCAGATAATGTGAATTCAGACTCATGGTTCGAGTCTCTCTGCCTTGATGAAACAGATTTTGTAAGATAAGCATGACAGAGAGATTACGATGATGAGAACCTTTAGTGAACAGATTGGTAATTCTCTTGTCATTTCCAGTTTCTGACAACAGATCATCAATAATCAATAAGTTGGATTGGTGAGGGGAAAACATACTGTCCAACTCTTCAGGAATGCCTTCAACAAAATGAATGCTAGGATAAGGGCAGCCAGTTCCGTATAGGCAGGTTGATATTCTCCATAGCACCAGACAATACGCTCAGGAGATGGAAAAATCATAGTTTGCCGTTCCTTCAGCAGTCGTTTGACGAATTCGGTTTTGCCTGACTGTGTGGGTCAACATATGAGAGCAGTGAATGGATGTTGTAGTCTTGCATCCATGATTGACTTGATTCATGTTGTTCAGACAGAAGACGAATGATTCGTATCAACTGGCACATCAATTGATGAGTGTCAGATTGTCTGGCCAGTTTCAAAAATCTCTGTCTTTCAACTTTTTCTTCAATATTATGCACTTGTGTGAGATGATTTGCCAGTCTTACGAGATGTTTTGCATGACAACCTGGGTAAAGACAGTTCTTTCGCATTTGTGGCATGGTATACCAAGTTGACCAACTTGATCTTCACCGTGATGGGACTTTTTTGGTTGATTTTCTTTCAGTCAATCTCTCCACTCAGATCAATGTTTTCATAACATGAGACTGGCTTCCTTTGAAAAATTTACCATAGATGATGTATGGCAGCACACACAAATACAGGAAGAACATAGGACTGGAGAAATCTCGATTATTGATGATCAGCTTCAAGAGTGTTTGCAGAATGAGACCATCACGTCAAATGAACCTTACGCTAAAACGGTACTAGCTTTTACCAGAAAGGATATTCTCATTTCTTGACAGAGGGAGGGCAAAATAAGGCCCGAGGGGCTAAGGGGCCTTTAAAGGGTCTAGAGGGATGGAGGGAGTCCATAAACAGGGAAAGTGTGATCTCATTCATTGACAAAGCCCAATCTTCCTCGATGGCCCTCGGGGCAGTAGGGCCCACTTTTGGCCTTCGAGGCAATGACACACACACACACACATACACACACACACACACACACACACACATACACACAAACAAACATACTTCCTCACTCAACAAATGTTTACACATAAACACTCACAAATAAATTCAAACCAGCCTCTGAATCATTTAAAATAAACTCAATTGATGTCAGTTTATTACTTTACAAAAAGATTAATCAGGAACTTTTGTTTGGTTCACATATAAAAAGTTTTAAAGATGAAAGTTGAGATCTACAGATTATTTGAACTCTCTCTCTCTCAAAAACCCGAAAACAAATCCAAAGTCAATATCTAAAGTTTCATGGGGTAATATGTACATTCTTATCTCTTTCATTTGCAAAATTTCATTTCAAAACTTCTTTTCTCAAAAATTCAAACACATACATTTCAAGACTTCAAAATAAATGAAATTTACAACTCTAATAAACAGAATGATCAGATTTCTTTTTTTCTTTAAATTGCCAAAACTACCTGTATACAAGATCGCAAGTTTGACATTTTTTGTTGTTTTTTGTTTTGAATAGGATTTATACAATAGATTCATTGATTGCTGAAACACACGAGCATTGTGAAAACAGCTTCACTAAAATTCTTTACATTATCCTCCTAAAACAACTTGAAATGCAATACTAAAATACAATGAGTTCATGCCTAAGTATAAACATTTACAATTCTTAAAATTTTCTTTAAATGAGATCTTTAAAACCTCTTGAATTGCAAAATACAATACCTGACAAAGCATTCAAAACTAGTTTGATAACACAATGTTTTGAAATACTAGAAAACATTTGCCAAATATTTAGTGACATTCATTAATTGATATTTCTTGGGGGGGGGGAGGGTTTCAAATACAATGTACAGTTTAATAACCGTAGGGAAGAGTTTTGTAATTTCCAATCAGAGCTCTTTTATCATAAACTAGGGCATACTTTTTACTTTCGCTTTTTGATACTACATTACATCCAACACGTCGGATTTTGACGGGGTCATTCACGGTGATGGTTGATGTTGGACAGGTGGTGACAAGACGAGTGATGGCATCAAAGTTGACGTCTAAGCTGTTGCGGTAATTTAGGGTGATTCCCCTGACTTTACACAGAGTGGTGTTACCTTTCCTGTCGGGCTGTGCTAGACAGAAGGCGTAGTTTTTAGCTCCCCCTGACACGAACTTGGTGATGAAATTGCTGGGAGGATCCAGTTCGTTGGTGAGATCACCCAAGTAATCACCAAGAGGTGGTTTGTACTGGTCTGGTTTGCTGACAAAGATGACTGAATCAGTGTCGAAGTACAAGACCCGTTCACCAATGGCTTCAAGGAGATCGTACAACTTCAGACGAGCATAGGCAGTGGTGAATGCAGCGATGACAACATTGGTGTTGACAGCCCCCTCGACAAATTCATTCCGAAGTGTATGTTGAACAGCAACCATGTCGTCATTGATGAAAGACAAGTTGTTGACAATGTGTTGTTCACTTGTAAGCAGGTGGAAGAGTTCTGCAGGTTCTTTGATGTACTGCAGCTGTGGAAAGTTGTTGCGTTGTGCAAACTTGCCCCACATAGAATTCAGCATTAGTTTTGCCAATGCTCGTTGGCCTGGATTTCGGTGAATCTTTGTCTTGTCAAGAAGGATTCCCTCTCTGTCAAAGTACTCACGGATGTACCGATCTTGGTCATCTTCTGTCTGACACCATGAAGGCCAACCACTACTCTCTTGTTTCAACTTTAAGAAAGTGTTGATGTAATCAGTAAAGAGCCCACCTGTGTGCGATTCTGTGTTGTACACTTCTTTTCTCTGTAGTGCCATACCTCAAACACTTTGATGATCTTGTACCCCTTCTCGACAGCTTTGGCTAATTCAGTGTGGTCCAAGTACCCACAAAGGACGGCTGTTCGTCATTATGCTCACATGGTGACTGTTGTTTGGTGTCTGCACAACTTCTGCAAAGGGGAAACATCAGCTTCTTTTCCACTCTGGAGGGGGAGAACAGGAAAGTAGAGTTTCGAGGAGGCAGAACTCGACATTTCGCCAGACCAAAGTATGATTGAACGAGGAGTACAATGTTCTTTGTGCGGACTTTCGGATGTTTGATAGGGTACTTACAGTACTTGTTGACGTAGGGGTAGAGGCTTGTGAAATCCACGTAGTGAATTTCTTCATCATCAACACATCCGTGGTATAGTGTAGTGGCATTGGTTCTACCGCCAAAGAATGCATCTCGTGGATGAAGGGGCTCCTGTAGGTCAAGTGACTTGACGAATTCTTGCAGTTCTTGGTTTTCATGAATTTCTTTCTAGCAGCTAGGCGATGTTGCCGTGAGTGTGTGGGGGTTCGAATCCGTATGGTTATAGTAAAATTTATATTTCTTGAAGTCACACTCCCACTTTTCAATCACTCTAAAGCCATGGCAACGTAGAAATCGCATCTTATCTTGGTTACTTTGGTAAAGTCTGCCATCGTCTTCTCGACTTTAGTGTTGACAATGTCATGGTCTTCATAGCATCGAGGACAGCCATGGTAGTAGCAACCGTGCATCTCATATACTGTGTTGCTTTCTTCGTCATAACCATCTACCCAATAGCGGTCAATTTTCTTCTCACCTCCATTGTGGACGTGTTGGATGTTGACATCATTCTTGAATGTAATCCATTCTAACCACAGCAATGCAATGACAGATTGATTTCTTCGTTGGATGTACCAATGGTCTGGAATGACCCCGATGGTATCTTTCTTGAGAAAATACTTATGTAAAATAACATTGCAGGCTGATGCGATGGTCACACAATCTCTGAACGGATCTACACCATTCTGTTGTTTGAACATGTCTTGAAATTTCAAACAGCTTCTCCTCAGGATGTCTTCATCACTTCTTCAGTAGTCTTCGAGCACTTGTCTCAGGTTGAAAGGGCGGTTTTTCAATCTTTCGTCGTCATACCACTTTAGGAATTTCTCTCTCGCATGCTGTTTCATGCCATCGGGACCGTAGTATCTGGAATCTGGGAGAGGACCGATGTAATCTTGATTCTCTGCTGTGTTGAAGAAATGGGGGAAGTAGCCTTTGTGAAGTTCATTCAGCTCAAACATGTCAGGAAGTTGAGCCAAAGCCACAGGTAGGAAATTATAAGAGTCAATGAACTTGATGTTTAAGTCGGGGATGAAGATGCGCATGATTTTGGTTCCATTGATGATGACGTCAGGTTGAACGTTGTTTTCATGGCAGTATTGCAGTATGAATTGTCCGTCATAACCTTGCAGATTGTGTGCGATGAAAGTACTGATGGCGTTTTCTTCTGTGAGTGCCCAATCGCAAAACTCTTGCTTGGTGTTAGAGCCATAGAACACCTGCTCTGAACATGTCTCGGACTGGACAATGCACAAGTTGGGTACATGGACGCCCCCATCTTGGGTACATTCAAAGTCGAAGAAATAGTACTTCATCTCTTCTTCACTGCTGTCTTCGTCTCCTTCTTCAGCTTCAAAGTCGAATAAGTCAACATCATCGTCATGAATACTATCTCTGGTGGACTTCTTCTTTCTTTTAACATGGATGGGCTGGATGTAGCATAAATGGTCACAGTCTTCGTACTGTTTACATACTCTGCAGTATTTTTCGCCACAATTGTGGTCATTATCTTTCTTTCTCTTTCCCCAATTGATGGTTACACCACACAACTTGCAGCGATGAATGACTTGACATGTTGCATATTGAGCGAGGGGACCAGGTGTTTTATGGTTGTTGAAGCATTGTTGACCTCGAAAGTAGCGATGACAATCTTTGCAGTAGACCTGATTATCTGTTGCTGGACATACAGATGGAACACAGCAACACTTGCAGAAAACTTCACAGATGTGATCATGCTTTCTTTGGTACCCTTTGTGACAATGGTGACAGTAATAGTTTCTCTGTAGAAATGCGGGCATTGATGTGATGACATCATAGTGATTGTTATGATGGTAAAGGTAAATATTGTGTTGAGTAGTGTCCCTTCTCTGATAAGCAAGTGAACCCGACGTCTCGTCTGAAATAACATGGATTCGATTCTGTGGAAGAACAGCTTGTAATTTGAATTGTCAAGTTCTTCATGTCCGCACGGCCCTGGTGAAATACCTGCTTTGGCCATGAGTTCGGATGCACGTATTGTCTGCTCTTGTCGTCCCTGTCGCACAGAGTTCCATCCTGGATCACTGTTACGGTTGATGTGGGCTGTTGCTGTCAGTATCGCTCGTGCACAGCATAATTCATCGGTATTAGTGATGCGAATGATACTTTTCATCAGTCGGAGGCGACGGGCCATGTTGACAGGGCTCTATCTCCACTTCTTTCCCGTCCCAACAGGCATGTGCACATGAATGAAGTTGATGTAAACATTCTCATCTAGGGTGAATTCTTCATAGGACTGCAGGACACGTTCAATTTCACCACAACAATCTGTCCACAGTCAGTTCTTGAACAGGGGAAAAAGGTAACAGATTTGATAGGGAAGGGACGGACTTTCAAGTGTAATGCGTACTCTGTCCCTGGGAGAGATGCCATGGGTGAGTCGCTATAATACTCTCAAACACATCTTGTAGTACTACCATCACTTGCACGAAACCACGCACCGGTTGGATATCATTGAATTGTATCTCGTAGTCATGAGCTGTAGCATTGAATTTCTTCAATTGTCGTTCACGGACACGTATGATGCTGTAATACTTTGCGCCACTGTCTTCATCTGATGGTGAATCTTCTGACGACAGGTCATCCGTTGACCCCCCGCCAATTTGACATGTTGGATGTGATGAGGGGCAAGAACTTTGTGTGGAAGGCGGATGATTATTTGAGAGGAGGGCCTGCCATTTGGTATTAAATTCTTGGGTATTCATGGGGACAGAAGAATTGGATGAAGGCTGAGTATCTTGAATATTTGAGGGGGAATGAGGAATGTAGGAGTGTAGGAGGTCTTTTAATTTTACATTGAAATCCTGTGTGGCAATATTATCTCCGTTTTCTGTGAATTGGCTATGATCACTATTACAACTATAAATATCTTCGCTTTGAGAACTAGAGCTATCACTATAATGACTATCAGTACTATCACTATCATGGGAACTATGACTATCACTGCTATGAGAATTATAACTACTGCTTCTATTACAACTACTACTACTACTACTACCAGTTGATGTTGACCTCACAGTACCGTTTTCTTCACTGCTGTTGGTTTCTTCTTCCCAAGGAAAATCCCACGCTGTCTTGACCATAACAAGATTTTTCCTCAGCCTGATGTATTGCTTCTTTGGCTTAGCTGTTGTTTGTCTATAAAATAAAAATAAAACAAAAATAAGAAAAATAATAATTTTACAGAAATGGTGCACCATGATTGAAAACTTTTTTTTTTTAAACATTACTATATTGTTCACAACATACAGGACATACATTAGTCAAGAAATACAGTTTACTCTTTTTCTATCACTTGAAATGAGCAAGTAGAAAATTATAACTTACCGCAATTGATCTAGATTGGCCACTTTATTTTCATCATCATCATCATCATCATCATCATCATCATCATCATCATCAACACATACAGAGTCATTGAGGTCCTAAAGAGGGGATAAAGGTAATTACAATCAGTACAATATGAATGAGTAAAATAAAAATTAAAAATAAAAAAATAAATAAAAAAAATTTGTATACTGCGACCACTCTTATGAAAATAGAGACACTCACACAAAATACTGATAAAGAATAAATAGAACAAACAATATTGTGTTTACTCTGAACGGTTGGACTGAACACCGGTTTATCTTAAATATCAGCAGGTCACCACATAATTGCTGAATCCATAGATAGACATACATTCAACAGTTTAGTACCTCAGTGTACATACGGTATCTATCTCTAGCTCTATACAGGCAAGACTCCTGTTAATGTTCTGTGCATTGTTATATGCAAGATTTCAGGGGGGATAACTGTGTTAATCTCACACCACCAGAGGGAGAATACAAAATTACAAATTTCTACATTTGTTTAAAGAAATAATTGTTTTATATTTATATTGGAAATCACAGACAGTTTGGGGGCGAGGGGCAACATCAAACATGCCTGAGAATATTTCATAACTGAGCGATGTTATGTCTTCAATTGATATGTCGACACGTCTATGTACTGTTTACAAACGCTTTATCTAGGTCACGCTGCACTACTCAGTGTGTCCATGAACTTACGCACACTGAACAAACGTTAGTCAGAAATTGGAAACAATTTTATCACCTGTAAACAGCACTGTGAGCATAACAATGTCACTTCGACACATCGGGCAACCTGCCTGACAAACACAAAATCAATCACAACGCACAAGGGAATACGTCATTAGATAACTAGACACATACATTATTTTCATAGTGTTGTTCTGCAGCGGCGTCAGCTGCGGCAAACACTGTCAGCGAATATACTACAGTGCACCGGTTCACTCCTTGTGTTCGCTGTCTGCGCTGGAAAACGTAATGATTAATACTGCGAGGAAGCGACAAGCAAATTAATATGTACACGAAGCACGTCTTTTCGATGAACATTTTGACTTATTCTAGTATTACTAATGAAGCTTAGCTAACAACAAAGGCACAAGCTACAATTTACCTTAAAAAGGGGCTGGGTTAACCTCCGTGTCAAAGGTCTTGAGTGCACCCAGAGTTCATAATTTGACCTCTATTTATAAACTTTGGGCGGATCATGTCCATATGTTTGCCAAGATTAAACCCTAAACGGAAACACTCATTGTCAAAGTCAACCCTAAAAGGAAACACTCTTTGATACAAAGTATCTAGATTTTGGAACTCTGCCAGTGAACGATAAAATCTGTCAAATCTGGCCGCGCGCGCGTGGGACTAAAGGCTAAGGCAATGACGTAATGTTGTAAGCCTCACGCATGCTCAGACTGATCTACCGTCACACTCGTAAATCGAAAATAATAATTACAGTGCAGTGTTGGTATGCCCGGGCAAATTACACGGCAGCCAACTGAGAATTTGTCAGAGAGAGAGAGATTATCCAACTCGTCATCCATTGTTATTGTGGTCGGCACTGCTGCACTGAAACCATCTGACTTCAGACAGACACTCGATCGCACCGCACTTGAACACAGCCGAATGCCACGGCCCCTGAAGATACTCCATGTTTATATGTAGTATACAAATGAGGCCCCCTAGCATGTGAAATAAAGTACGTCTCCTAGGTGATGAAAAAAGACCCCCTAACTTCCAAAGTGGTCTATACTGTATCCCTAACTACTGACACCTGTCATCGTTCACGGCCGGTCCTATACGGTGCAGTGTTTTCATGTTGTCTACGCTGCTGACAATACATCGTGATAGAACCGCTTTAAGACAAGTTTCCTGTTGATAATTAACTGCTGGCTACTCTAGCACTAAACAACAACAATAACAAAGTAATAATAACAATAATAAGTATTATTGCACACTATAAGCTTAAGTATCTGAGTGCTGAATACATCATTTACTGCCGTAAATGAGCCATAAAAATCCAATGGCACTGAAAATACTCGCGACAGACAAGGTTGAAGGTGCACATAATATTTCTGATTTGTACCTGTCAGTGAGATTCACAGGTCACGATCGTGTCTGATGGCACCGGGTTTCTGATGCAGTATAAGTAAGATCTATGGAAAGTCAAACTTTCGTTTATTAGGTGTTTAAGGAAGTTTAGTTCTATTTAGGCAAGCCAGGAACGAAAGTATACGAGCAGACGACGGAAATACCTTTGAAATGTTTTATCCGTACAGCAACAAAATCATGAACGCGTTAAGACACTACAGCTTACAGTGTACTCACTTCATGTTTTCCCTAATCCGCTTACTAAGATGGTAAATTGGGTATATTTGACGTCTGGGGACATGTACAATTCTTCGAGATAAACTGACTGGTACGGCTATTTAATGCACTGTGCATTCATAGATGTCGTGGAGCTGCTTGCTCTAATTCTATGCTCTCAGCTGTTCATACTCGATCGATTTTAAATCGAAGGCTGGCGTGGCGCGAGTATTTTGACCCGATTTTGGCGGCTGCATAACTTTCATGCAGGGATGAGGTTATGAATCAAAACACGAAAACACATCCACTTTACATATTCCAGCCTATATTTTACATCCACCGTGATTTTACACTTAAATCTTCTTCAAATTGTAAAAACCTTTGTCGACATTGTAATATTTAAATTGTTTGCTTTAAAAGTGCTCCATAAACCCTCCTTTGAAGTGGAATGCCCCAAGAGCGGAATAATATCAAGAAGTGATACAGTCGTCACGACTCCTTAGCAACCAACTTTTATAAGTACAGCCAGGAGGAAGCAAGGTCGATTTCAGTTGATTTCGTCGCTAATTTCGGAGCGTCCGTAGGAAAACAGTCATAACTAAAGCATGCATGTATGATAAAGGGGTGATCACACGAAGTTAGGGCAATACCACGTCGTATTCTCGTGATGTGTCCGCATTTTGACTCGTTGCTGCGTAACTCGTCAAAATGCGGACACATCACTCGAATACGACGCGGTATCGCCCAAACTTCGTGGAATAACCCCTAAGCATGACACCACAATATAATGTTTGTTACTTCAGTACATCGTCAGAAATGTCTACTATAAGAATTTTTTCTTGTGGATGAGAAATTATGGAAGTTGCTCCCATAACACGACACCCCCTCCCGATTTTTTTCCATATAAGCTGCACCATTCACATTTTCATCCATATTGTTAAATCTGGCTTTTAGGGAAATCTATCAAAATTTCATCATATACATTTTACTATTTGATTTCGTTTCATATGTTTCATGTCACAGCTGGGAGATAAGAATTTTCCCCACATTGAAGAGACAGTACGGCTTTTCGATGACTGTTTCCTCGTGATATTTATTGTGGAGCTTCTGGTTTCATCAGTCGCATTTCATAATTTCCCAATAAGTGTTACATGACATTGTATCGGAGAGAGTGAAATTATGTTTTCCTTGCAATAAGACATTTAATGAGAAATATAATGTTTTGCTTGAAAATGTTAGGATGGTGAATTCTTCGTCTTTCCGTCTTCAATCCCAATTGTTTCTGTCTCAAACACGCCTTTCTAGACCACACTTCTTTTTTAGTATAAGGTTCCCTGTAGTCTAGAACGTATCCTTGGCTACGGTGTGTACTAGTGTACTCCCCGAGACCAAGGTTTCAAGGCATCTGACGTACATACGATAGTCAGTAATTCAACGCAAGCCATGCATTGATGAAGCAAACTTTCTTCTCAACAACTATACGTGACAGACAGCTCATTACAGTATGTATAATTATGTACAATAGGTAAAATGTTGTCCAGCTTATATCAGGCCTGTTTGCCGGGATTGATAACTTTGTATATTACCACATCTTAATATTTCATATACGAAATGAAATGCTACACTTGCAGACTAGTAAACCTGTTGAACACAGTCGACTCACGAGTGCGCCCGAAGTGACCCGCAGTGTCCGAGAGTGTGGGGCGCCGGGTTCCGTTTTGGGGAAATTGTCTCAAGGGCGCGTCCTGGCAACACTGCTAATATTCCCCGTTAAAGAGATATCTCTCCTTTTGATATCACTTTCGCCACCATTCATGTCTCAACAACTGTGCCATGATTTTCAAAAATTAATCTTTAAGCATTAATAAGTAAATGATTTTATGATCCGCTTGCTGTCATCTCACTGATTGATAATAACGCATCTACAACGATCAAGTTTACGATCAATATCACAACTGGCTTGTCTCGATGAGCCGGTATTGCCATCACTTTCAGAGGACAATCTAAATGTGAAGCATATTTGAAGAAGGGACATAGCATTACAACATAGAATTCCTCTACGAGTCACATAGTCTCAACGTAGATCATTTAAAGATGTCACCTAAGGATAGTCCATTGAGCAAAGGTTTAAGATACATTAAAATAATTTATTCGTGGACAATTTGGACACTTGAGGGGTAAATAGCTGAAATTCTGAACATATTTCGCCATATATAATGGCAGGAATCACGAGGGCGATGAGCACAATTAACATGGCGGCGGATAGGAGCGAATACGCAGGTTCAGTGGCGTAACCTGTCAAAGGAAGTGTGTTGCGTGATGTGCAGTGCCGCGGCAGTTCATAAACTCATCCGGTGCGCGGTCGAGAGCTTAACTCCGTCTTTTCATTCAGTGAACTGCAGAAGTCTGCAAAACCTAAGTACTAAATCAATTAAAGCAGTAATTCTTAAGTTTTGACCAATTCCATATCTGTACTATGCACTTTTAGACTGGCACATTATTTAATAAACCAAGTCTTACACTAAAACAACCCACATTAAATGTATATTCTCAACAAATACTGATATGATAAACAAGGCTGTTCGTAGTTTATTTCAGGGACAGCTATACCAACGGTTATACATACAATTAAGTGTGAAAACAAGTCATATATACAAATGATGGGAGCTAAAATTTCAATGAGTGTCAAAAGCAGGAATATTGTGTCTCAAAAATACTGCAAAGGCATCTTTCAGTCAAAGGTCATGATTTTTAAAAAATAACATTAGCAACAACCTAAGCAGCATGATCAAAACTTTCATGAGTTAGCCTATTGTATTCATAATGGACTCAAGATATATACTTCACAACCGTTACAAACAAAACATGCCATTCACAAACTCCCTTTCCTAATGTCAGCTTTAAAGTGGGAAAATGCCATAAAGTCAAGGCTTGAACTTCCCGTATATGCAACTAATTGCTAAAGTAGGTCGTCAGAAGTTCAAAGTGCTGTTTTGGTTGGCCTTGTCATGCTTTTTCAATTATTCACTGCTCTTATACTTATTTTGGCAAGCCAACAATCAACTGACGGCCAATTTGTGTCAGCAATGGAACCTTTTACAGCTGTCGGCAATTATTATGCTTGGCATTGGCTGTTGTGGAGTCCATAGCTATAGGATGGTGAGATTACATACCTGCTAAGACAGATGCTTCCCTCTGGACAATGGTCAGCGTTAACAATATCACTAAAAGTAAATCCATTGTAACCATGCCGTGAAGGCTGGTTTGCTCCCTAGGAGTCTATACAGTATCTGTGATCAGAAGGCAGCTCACCCTTTTAACTTGCTGACATTTGTTTGGATAGAGGTAACCATGGTTACTGGTATGCATATTAAAACCCCACGTTTTGTTTATTCATCATTGATTAACTGTTATCAATAACCTGTGTCAAACTGCCTGTTGTATGTAATCATACCAATTTCTTGCAAGGCTCTTAGAAACAGAAGTGCAGGAAATTTCACTTTCTTATCTTTCTCGTCACTTGAAAATCAAAACGACACTGCATCATAATTACTCATGCTTATGCATATGCAGATACAAAAGACACGTGGTTTTTTACTTATTGTTCATTGGGTATTATGTTCAAGGGAGTTCTATTTTCATTGGATAGATAAAAATAAAATGTAATTAATTAAATCGCATTGACACACAAGACATTGGAAATATGGTCAACAAGTGAATAATCATACTTGTACATATACATTATAACTCTTTTGTTGGAATTACAATGAATGGTTCAGACGGTGCTTCTCCAACTGGCACTCTGTTCCAGCTTGTTTTATTGTGGAGTGGTGGAGAGAAAATATGACATCAAATCAATTCCAGCAATCGTCTTCATTCAAGGCAAGTAAATCACCAGGTCCAAGAAACAAACACACAACAAAACAGCAACACGAAAAACACGCTGACAAAATTGATAGTCCTATCTCAAACCACTAGTAAAGTGGTGGTACTAGGGTATCCGAATTGGTAAGTATAGCCAGCATGCTACACCGGTCAAGACTGAACTAAAGTGACAAAGCAGTTGTACGGTAATTCAGCTAGTTGCCAAATTACTGATGTGGAATACTGCTGTCTTTCGTTAACTGAGTAACAGATTGTCATATTTTGACATCTAAGATCTCCATAACTGTAGAACTTCTTAAATGATCTAGCCATCTACTTTGTGAAAACCCATGTCTCATCACTAGCTTTAAGGCTGGAAAGCTGTATCTCACTTGAAAGTTTTCAAATGAATCACAAATTCTACAATATCCGAGGAGTTGTGAAATGTATACACCATAAGCTTGAACCGATTGAAAATTACTAGTTAAGGAGGAAAAATTAATGATTTCAAAATTATACTGTACTCAATCCGTGACATTATTCGGCCAACCATTTTTTCACTTGATATCAGAAAATCCAAATCAAAATATTGGCAAATTTCATGATTTCATCGGTTCACTTGATCATTTACATTAAAATTGGACAAATTTCGATCTTGAATTTGCCCTGTTAGCATTCTATTTCTGAATTAAGAATTACACGTTCAGCGCGGTGTCATTATCGGCCAATCGTATTTTTAATCAATAATGCAAGTAGAAATTACGAATTGGGTATAATGCTAAATTGTAATTGGTTTCGCCCAGTACGAATAGCGACTTTACAGACGAAAACTCTAATTGTACAATGTTAACAGCAAATCGTAACTAGAAATTAGAAATTTGCACCACGTGATTCGAACTGAGGAACTTTTTTTTTTGACGAAAGGGGGTCGGTATTAGTTTTACAACGCTGTTCGGGTGTCAGATATTAAAAAGACAGTTTGAGGAGTTGCATTTTACAAAAGCTGGTTTTTTCACTGTGGTAACACCAACAAAATTGAATGATACGTAATACACAACCATGAATTGTTGTACATTCGATATGAGTATAACTTTAATAGTTTACCATCTCTGTATTGATACAACTGTCAGGATGTCCAATCGATAATAACTGTTAGTTTCAAAACTGTACCTCTATTTCCAGAAAGTTCGTGAAATGCCACAGTTTTACAGACATCTGCTGCTGTCATCTATGTACTCATTTCCTATCTTTTTAAACTGCATGGTTGGTTTTACATTTCGTTCAATTTTGTCGTTATTGCTCTAGTTCTACAAAACGCTTATGTAGAATAACCCCACCCCAGTGTTTTGTTATGTCTGAGTCAAGCCGTGTCGTAAAACTAAACCCCCCATTTCCGCCGACACCACTGTAAAATATGGAGGCTCCCTACGTGGCTCGCGTGGTGCCAATTTCTAATTTCTAATTTCGATTTGCAGTTACCATTGCTCAACTAGCGGTTCACGTCGCTATTCCTACTCGGGAAAACCAACTACAATTTAGCATTTTTACGCAATTCGTAATTCCTATTTGGATATAATGATTAAGAATTAGGTTGGCCGATGAAGATACTGCGGTGAACATGTCATTCTTAATTCAGAAATAGAATGCTGACACAGCAAATATCAAGATCGAAATTTGGTCCAAATTTAATGTAAGTGGTTAAGTGAACCGATGAAATCATGAAATTTACCCATATTTCGACTTTCATTCTTTGATTTCAGAGTGAAAATGGTTGGCCAAATAATGTCATGGATTGTCCTCAATCCGTGGCACTTTGCGGCCACTTTATTTTCTAATTTAGATATTCAAATAGAAAATAGAATAAAGGGTAATTATCACATTTCAAATATTTAAGGCGAGCAGATGAAGCGCATTTGGCCCTTTTCTAAATATATTAAATTTTGCCGCAAATTGAAATATGAGAAATCGGTAAAAAGCCTTGTGACGATGGTACTTTGCGGCCATCCATTTGTTGCGGTGATAAATTCCAAATTACTATGTCGGCTTTTATGGAAGTCGAATCCGTGGCACTTTGCGGCCACTCCATTTTCTAATTTAGGTATACCATTAGAAAATAGAAATTAGGCTAATTATCAATTTTTAAACGTTTCTTGACGTTGATAAAGCGCATTTTGGTCCTTTTCGAAATGAACAAGTTCTCAACGGTGGTAAAATTATGAGAAATTGGTAAAAACCCTTGTGAGGATGGTACTTTGCGGCCAATCAGTATTTCATTTGTAAACATCATCGTAAATGCTAGTTATCTTAGAAACGTACCTATTTTCATTTATGTTAGGTATCTCTGTGCATGCGGTGTTCACTTTCCAGAACTGCAAGTTGGAATTGGCGACTGCAACCTAATTTCCAATTTGCCATTTTCCGATTTCCTATTTGAGTTTGGGTGTGGTCTATGCTAAGGAGAGGCGGAGCATGAGATGAGTTATCATGGCATCTAAATTGATACATGTTTGCTGTGGAAACGCAGTTATCTGTTGGCAGGGTAGTGTGCGTCACTATGCGTGTAATACCTTTTTATGACCCGCATAGCGACACACGCTACCCCGCCAACATTGCAACAGGTAGCCGTGTTTCCACAGCTAGATACATGTCTAAGCATTCCCGTGATGTTACGATTAGGCTAATCATAATTCAGTTCACCGACTTACTACGAATCAGCCTGTTCTTGTACGTTTTTTTGGAAGTATTTCTGACAGAAATGAAAGGATTGACATGATTTAATTATTTATTTTCTCCACCGTTATAGCATTGCATGCCCATACAACTACTCCGGTGGCAAAATAGATTGTATTCAGCCACAGGAAGTTGTCCTATCCAGAAATATCATGCCGGTCAAGTCAACATCGAGACTGTAAAGTTCTTCAACCTCAGTTCAACGTTCAACCGTTGGTTTTCGAAATTGAGTTGCCAACACACAGCTGTGATCATCTGCTGAGCGGTAACATCAGCCGACCACCAAAAAATCTAAGCTTACTCTACAAAGTTCATGAAGTTGGAACATTGTCTGGCGGGAGGTCAGACTTACTAAGAGTCAAAATTATGACACGACCATTAGATCCAAACACTCCGTGCTGGCTGATATGCACGCATTCTCATGTTACCTTGTTAAATAAAACATAATTCTCCGACGAAGACGTCGCATTACAATTTAATTTACATGTTATCTATGTACGGTGTCTCAGCGCAGTTGATTCAACAGGCTCTTGATTCAATGCAGGCAAACCGCCAGCCGTCACTGATCAGTTATAGCATCTGTGACGGCTGGCGGTTTGCCTGCATTAGAGACTGTGGCTGATTCCGTTATACCTCTGCATGGCAGGGCTGTGTGTAACCGGCTTTATACGGCCGCGGCCTGTGGTGGGAGACCGTATAAAGCCGGTAACACACAGCCCTGCTATGCAGAGCTAATTCGCTTATAACTTTCACTTTTGACCATGCTCGCCACAGGCACCGCCGTAGTTGACAGCACTTTTCAACTACGTCGGCGCCTGTAATGCTCGCGGCGCGCACAGCCACTGAGGTATGTAATTTTGGTGTGGGACAGGTCTAGCCAAGGAAAGGAAAGTAGCAAAACGTTTAACCATGGAGCTAGAAACGGACAAGCTCCATGGTTTAACAAAACATTCAACGCGCAGAGTATGTCACAAACTTTTGTGATTTGTTGGGTATCCCTCTGTACAAACGCCGGTGAAATTCTCTGCACCGCTGATGACCATTCATCATGTTGCTACCTACTATTTTGTTGGAGGGAGAAAGCACATTTGACAGCGACCGAAAATTCAATTCAGTTGAAAAACATTGACAAAGAAAAGTATAACTTTGTTGAAATATTTAAGTGATATGTCAATCGCTGTTTGGTTCAATCTGATTGGCTGTTTTGAGATGTCCATCATTTACGTCAGGGGGAATTCCAATAGACCACGCCTAAACTCAAATAGAAATTAGGATTTTGGATCGAATTTGCAGTATGCTTTTCAACATGGCATATGGCCATTCGGACATTGATAAAGTGAAATGCGATTTGACAAACGACTATTGGAAAGTTAAAAGGAAAATAAATAGGTATTAGTTAAACAGAATTTTGAAAAAGATAGGATTTTCAAATATCGAATGAAGCTTTCCAAGAAAATTCTGATTGGCCGCAATGTACCATCCTCACAATCCGTGGCACTTTGCGGCCACTCCATTTCCTAGTTTAGGTATTCCATTAGAAAATAGAAAGAAGGGTAATTACCAAATTTCAAATATTTAAGCGAGCAGATGAAGCGCATTTGGTCCTTTTCTAAATATATTAGATTTTGCCTAAAGTTAAAGAGTGAGAAATAAGTAAAAAGCCTTGTGAGGATGGTACATTGCGGCCAATTAGAAAGCTTCATTCGATATTTGAAAATCCTATTTTTTTCAAAATTCTGTTAAACTAATACCTATTTATTTTCCTTTTAACTTTCCAAAAGTCGTTTGTCAAATCGCATTTCACTTTATCAATGTCCGAATGGCCATATGCCATGTTGAAAAGCAAACTGCAATTCGATCCAAAATCCGAATTTCTATTTGAGTTCAGGCGTGGTCTATTAGAATTCCCCCTGACGTAAATGATTGACATATCGAAACAGTCAATCAGATTGAACCAAACAGTGACAAGGTGACGATTGACATATCACTTAAATATTTCAACAAAGTTATACTTTCCTTTGTCAATGTTTTTTTTAATTAAATTGAATTTTCGGTCACTGTCAAACGTGCTTTCTCCCTCCAACCAAATAGTAGGTAGCAACATTATGAATGGTCATCAGCAGTGCAGCGAATTTCACGGCGTTTGTACAGAGGGATACCCAACAAATCACAAAAGTTTGTGTCATACTCTGCGCGTTGAATGTTTTGTTAAACCATGGAGCTTGTCCGTTTCTAGCTCCATGGTTAAACGTTTTGCTACTTTCCTTTCCTTGGCTAGACCTGTCCCACACCAAAATTACATACCTCAGTGGCTGTGCACGCTGCGAGCATACAGGCGCCGACGTAGTTGAAAAGTGCTGTCAACCACGGCAGTGCCTGTGGCGAGCATGGTCAAAGTGAAAGTTATAAGCGAATTAGCTCTGCGTGGCAGGGCTGTGTGTTCCCGGCGTTATACGGCCTCCCACCACAGGCCGCGGCCGTATAACGCCGGTAACACAGCCCTGCCATGCAGAGGTGTAAGCGAATCAGCCACAGGCTCTAATGCAGGCCAACCGCCAGCCGTCACCGATGCTATTGTATCAGTGAAGGCTGGCGGTTCGCTTACATTGAATCAAGAGCCTGTGGAATCAACCACTCTAAGACACTGTACATATATTACATGTAAATTAAATTGTAATGCGACGTCTTCGTCGGAGAATTATGTTTTATTAAACGAGGTAATATGAGAATGCGTGCATATCAGCAAGCATGGGGTGTTTGGATCTGGTGGTCGTGTAATTGTTTTGACTCTAAGTCTGACCTCCCCCCAGACAATGTTCCAACTTCATGAACTTCGTAGAGTAAGCTTAGATTTTTTGTGGTCGGCTGATGTTACCGCTCAGCAGATGATCACAGCTGTGTGTTGGCAACTCAATTTCGAAAACAAACGGTTGAACGTTGAACTGAGGTTGAACAACTTAACAGTCTCGATGTTGACTTGACCGGCATGATATTTCTGGATCGGCAGCTAGGCGAAGTTGCCGTGAGTGAGCGGGGGTCGCGAATCTCGTTTGGGTTATAGTAAAAAATATATTCCTGTGGCTGAATACCACTAATTTTGCCACAGGAGTAGCTGTATGGGCATGCAACAGTGGAGAAAATGAATAATTTAATAATGTCAATCCTTTCATTTCTGTCAGAAATACTTCCAAAAAACGTACAAGAACAGGCTGATTCGTAATTAGGCAGTGAACTGAATTATGATTAGCCTAATCGTAATATTCACAGGAATGCTTAGACATGTATCTAGCTGTGGAAACACAGCTACCTGTTGCAATGTTGGCGGGGTAGCGTGTGTCGCTATGCGGGTCATAAAAAGGTATTACCCGCATAGTGACGCACGCTACCCTGCCAACAGATAGCTGCGTTTCCACAGCTAACATGTATCAATTTAGATGCCATGATAACTCATCTCATGCTCCGCCTCTCCTTAGCATAGACCACACCCAAACTCAAATAGGAAATCGGAAAATGGCAAATTGGAAATTAGGTTGCAGTCGCCAATTCCCACTTGCAGATTTGAAAGGTGAACACCGCACTGCACAGAGTTACCTAACATAAATGAAAATAGGCACGTTTCTAAGATAACTAGCATTTACGATGACGTTTACAAATGAAATACTGATTGGCCGCAAAGTACCATCCTCACAAGGGTTTTCACCAATTTCTCATATTTTCACCACCGTTGAGAATTTGTTCATTTCGAAAAGGACCAAAATGCGCTTCATCAACGTGAAGAAACGTTTAAAAAATGATTATTAGCCTAATTTCTATTTTCTAATGGAATACCTAAATTAGAAAATGGAGGTGGCCGCAAAGTGCCACGGATTGTACTCGTCCCTACGAATCCGTGGCACATTCGGCTAACCAATAATCCAATTTGCATTTTCAAAAAAGAAAATCTAAATGGAGCTAATTTTCAATTTTCAAATGGTTTTATCATCTTGATTATTAACTTAAGGCATATTTCTAAATTCAAAATCTTTGGGATGAGATTGAAATATAGGAAACAGGTGCATACTGCAGTGAGGATAAATCTGTGACATTACTCGGCCAACGATTTTTGAAGTCAGAGAATGAAAGTCGAAATATGGGCAAATTTCGTGATTTCATCGCTTTACTTGACCATTTACATTAAAATTGGACCAAATTTCGATCTTGAATTTGCTCTGTTAGCATTCTATTTCTGAATAAAGAATGATACGTTCAGTATCTTTTGCGGCCAACCTTATTTGTAATCATGCAAATGGGAGCTACGAAGTGGGTGAAATACTAAATTGTAGTTGGTTTTCCCGAGTAGGAATAGCGATAATAACTGCAAATCAAAATTAGAAATTTGCACCACGTGACCAACTGAGGGACTAACACTAACAGTAAAACGGTATATTCACTTCTGGATATGACACTTTAGCCTACGATTAATCGTTTGATTCCGACGAGTTATTTTGAATGTCAAGTCCGTGGATGTCAAAACCCTCTACAGGGAATAGTAACCTTGACCATCAGAAGCAAATGATTAATTTTAGGCAAACTGTCATACCTAAAAACGTGTATAATCTGCGTAAAAGTGGTCATTTGATTCTGATGGGACTAAATTTAGTGTCAAGTTCACTACCCTCGTAAAGGGATTTGACATCCGTGACCTTGACACTCAACGTAACTCGTCAGAATCAAACGATTGAATGGTAGACAAAAAGTGTCACGACTACAGATACCAGTTTACCACACCAGTTTACTGTTCTCGCTCGTTTCAAAACTGTTGTTCTATTCATAGAATGTTCGTAAATTGCTACAGTTGTATTGATGTAGATACCCGCTGTAGTTACTATCGAATCGACATCCATGGCAGTTGTATCAATACAGAGAATGTAAACTATATAAGTGGCACTCCCACTTGGTAACATTTTGAAAACACATTTTTTAAATGCCAACGGTCGATATTTGACGTGGCGACTGCGCATGGATCGCGAGATATCGATAAAAATATGTCCTCAATAATCTAAAAGTTCCGGTGGCCCACCTTAATTCAGCTTCCGAACATAGAACGTTCGGCACTGTGGCCGTTGTCAACTAAGCTAAGGAGTTCGAGTCTTCGTTAACGCTGCTGTACGCCACAGTACCACTCACGTCGGTGATCGGTCATGCCCCGTGGGAGAAATAAGACTCGGCAAAAAAACTAAAAACAAAATTTGCTGATTCAACCAGAATTTGCATAGGTGACTAGCACAGTTACGTGCGGTTGATACAAAGCGGCCGCCGCGTGGTATGCATAGACACATACCACGTATGTATCAAACCACGCGTAACTCTGTGGCAGACGACAAAATGTAGTCATCGGAGGCAGCTAATATTTTACACGTAAATACTGATATCTATGTGGTATTGGTTAAAAATATAATACAACTGATTGAGAATAATGAAAGCGACAACAACTAAGGATAAGTTGTAAAAAAATTCCTGATGTAAAGGCATAATGCTGTTATTAAAGTCTTCGCAGAGGGAGGTAAATCAATTGCGTCGTTCGAACTTATTATGGACTCCCTAGAATATCGTCAATCAGCACAACAACAAATCTTCGGGGGATTTCGGCGCACAATGGCACCGAACTTGGCCAAAGTGCGCCAAAATGTGCTGAAATATAAACGCATCACTAAAACTGTAAAAAAGTGTCGACTATTCAATTTAAGTAAAAGAAACCAACGGATGACGTAATGGTATATAAGTCAATATATATGGGTTCTTGTGGACACATTCATGAGGTGACCGTAACACATGACATGAGTCGGTACGCCAGTAGATTTCAATCTATATTCTGTTGAAAATAAATTGATACAATGTTCGCTGCCGTCAGTAGTGACCGGTCGAAAGCGCTCTCAGGTAGAAAAATGCTTCACTGAATATAAAACAATCAGGCATATTTTCGTCCCGCAGTTGAAAACCTTTTCATAAAGAAACGCATATGCAGTGATGAGAAAGCAATAGTGACTGCAGTGATGTTGTGTTTTCATTGCAAAGTTTAATATTATTTTTCACCATTAAATCAAGTTGGCTAAAGCTAGTAAAACACAACATGTCTCATGTTGTGCATCTTAACACAATATTGAACATCTAAAGGCCCTGTAAACATATTGTGGATATAACTTTTATGGACTACAGCTGCTATAATATGTTAACAGACAGAGCAAAGTGGATAAAACATGTATGGTTTTTGCTCAATACGCTTTTAATAACGACTTTTAATTGGCAGATTGGAAAGTAACAATGTCAGGCAGACAACACTGGACAAAATGCTTGATATACGTTCAGTATATTTACGTATATTGACGTATATAGAACACAATATTAATTGCATACGTAACGTATATCTTTGTATATGGAACATTCCAATACGTTGATATGCGTAGCGTATATCTATGCAGATCATGAGTATACGTAATGCAGATCTTTGCACACCAAGTGTACACTGTAGTTTTGCATTTTATTAGTATACGTACGTGTATACTTAACGTATTTGACACATGTAAAGAATCAGTATATGTGTATATATTGTTGTATATCAAGCATTTTGCCCAGTTAAAACGGTGACATACCAGTAATAATTATCAAGCAGACCGAATAAAAATTGTTGGCCACTGACCAGACAACACTTGAATACAAGTTCTTGATAGCACATAGTGCTGTCATCTTGATAGCTTCACTGTGAGTCTCTTGTACGATATGTAAAATATCCACTGCACCATTAAGGTGTATCATCTTCAGACAATTTGCCACACACTCATGCAGCTGGTTTTGTAATGCACCTATGGCTGTCAGCAACACATATTATTTGACTGAAAAGTATTACAAATGAAAAAGCCGCCACTTGGCTGTTTTGCATATACCGATATATCGGTACAGGTAAAAGCGCTTTTGTCACTATACATAACATATAATATATATATATATATATATATATATATATATATATATATATATATATATATATATATATATATATATATATATACATATATATAATGTGTATTTTGTTAACTTCGTAACGCGATAACCTAGATAAATCTATTCGATACACTGTACACGAACTCTGCTTGATATACTATCCAATATACAAAGGCACTGAACAAAATATGGAAGTCAAAACAGTGTTTAACAGATAGAGACATCGGTAATGTGTTCCATAGACTAAATATCAGGCCGGTTTCCGATTCGTTCCGTCAAAATCCTTTCCCGCACGAGATGAACGCAAAGCGAGGTTATTGCAGAGCCGTTCAGATATTTCAACCGCTGAAACCGCGGTCATTAAAATGTGTCAGCGATACAATTAACTCTCGTCTTCGAATCCCCTGACACTAACGACAAGGATAGGCAAAACTCTCAAAGTTCCACGGCAGCTGCTGCCGAAATGAGATAAATTATAAACGGCCAAGATTTCGTATTGGTGATTGTCGTCCGTAACTACAAACGTGTGTGTAACATGTGTAAAACGTGTGTGTAATACATAGACCATTTTATCACAGCATTTATTCAATAGAACCATTGATTCTGGTACGGCCCGACCACGAAACCATTCATGTTAAGACCATGGAGGTCGTTTTTAACACATCAGCTGCAAATAACTGACTTGCGCTAGAGATTACGAGTAAAACCCTGTGTCGTGATAAATATATCAAACGTAATATACCAAACGTAATCCATGCAACATTGATGATGAGGCGGACGGGAATGGTCATCACGCGAAGGTTTCAGGTCACCTTCAACAGTTTCACATTGTATCATCTCCTTTTGCTGTTCTATGATAAGCCATGACTATGGTTGACACATATATAACAACTGTGTTATTGTTTGATGCAGAGAATTAGAGTATAACATGTGTTATAAAACTGCTGTTGGAGTTGCAGTTCGGTTCCTCGACTAACTGAACCACATGCTCTGTTTATTATGGCTCTCATCAGACCGCCTGGGCAGGCAAACAGAAGATGGACTAATTGGCGATGTATGATTCAAGTTTGTCAATTCTAAGCATTTTCTTGGACTGATTAAAAATAGCGCGATGTAGTTTATTGAAAATGTACGGCTACTGTTCAGCGTTTTTGAAAAAAATGTTTCAAAACATACTGATTAAGTATCACGCTATGCATAATTTCTCTTGTATAACTGCTTCATACATTAATTCATATTGTCAAACAATTTAAAGAAAAACAATCAATCTCCTAAATGCATGAAGTTTGTCTTGTCATTGTCAATTATTCACGACTGTTACACATATTCTGGCAAGCCAAAAATCAACATACGGCCCATTTGTCTCAACCACGGCGCCTTTTACAGCTTTCGGCTATTTATGTGATTGGCTGTCATGGACTCCATGTCTATAGCACGGTAAGATTACATACCTGTGAAGGCAGATGCTTCCGTATGGACAATGGTCAGAGTTAGCAATATCAGTAAAATTAAATCCATTGTTACCATGCCATGAAGGCTGGTTTTGTTCTCTGGGAGGCTGGTTTGTTCTCTAGGATGCTATACAGTATGTCTGATCAGAAGGTAGCTCAATCCTTTTAACTTGCTGCTTTTGTTTGGACAGGGGTAACCATGGTTACTTGGTATGCATATTGAAACCAGATGTTTAGTTTATTCATCATTACTTAACCTTTATCAATAACCTGTGTCAAACTCCTTGTTGTATGTAATCACACCAATCTCTTGTAAGGCTTTAAGTAACAGAATTGCAGGAAATTTCACTTTCTTATCTTTCTCGTCACTTGAAAATCAAAATAATACTGAATCAAAATTACTCATGCTTATGCATTTATGCAGATGCACAAGGCACGTGTTTTTTATTTCGTATGGGTTGGATTTTTTGTTACAGGGAATTTTTTTCTTTTGGATGGATAAACATAAAACGTGAATCGCATTGACGTCACACAAATCATTGTAAAAAAATGGTCAACAAGGCACAGAGTAACACAGACAGAGTGGCAACACTTGCATGCCTTTTGTTCCATGGTCGTCTCGGTAGACTATTGGCTTTTCATATTAAAATGAGCTTCAAAGGTGTTAAACTTTTTGGAGGCTTTGTTTGTGGTTGATAATTACACGAGATTATGCGAAAAATACGACGAGATGGCATCGTACTGCCAGTCGCGTAGCAACCATAGTTACTTTGTGAGCTCTCAGGCCAGAAACACTGCTTCACGCTAATCAAAACATAACACGCCAGCAGTTTCATAAACATGTCCTTTCTTGACGCACGTGTAAAAGACGGTATGACTGACCGTAAATCATTAAGTAAAACCAGACAGTATCGATAAAAGACTTTCAAATTTGGTTCAAACACACTCATTATATATTCATAAAAATATGAGAGGAATTTTTTAAACAGTAAAACCCACTTTCCTGAAGCTCTAAACACTCCCGTTTTTGCCAGCACATCAATTCCGATCAGCACCACACGACAACAACAACACAAACTTTGTCGAACATACTTTCGCTTAACAATTGGTGAAAATCCGAAAATTACCGAAGGGTGCATGGTCGGCACTCTTCGGAAAAGAGGGCCAAGAGCTTCGTGAGGCGAGGCAAACATGGATTGCTTACGTAACCGTTTCACGCCTTAAACAATAGCTGTTGCCACTCTGTCTATGTTACTCTGTGAACAAGGTAATAATCCCAATTGTATAATATCATATTTGTACTTTTCACTCTCTTTATTGCAATTATAATGAATGGTTCAACCGGTACTTCACCAACTGGCACTCTATTCCAGCTTGTTCTATTGTGGAGAGGAGGAAATATGACATCAAATCAATTCTAGCAATCGTTATCATTCAAGGCAAGTAAATCACCAGGTCCAAGAAGAATAAACAAAACAACAACAATAACAAAACACAGTGACGAAATCGATGGTCCAAGTTTGAACCACTAGTTAAGCGGTAGTACCAGGTGTCCGGACTTGGTAAGTGTATACCCTGATAGCATGCTACACTCGTCAAGATCGATCAAAGTACAGTCAAACCTGTATATAGTGGCCAGTCAAGGGACTTTGCTAAAGTGGCCTTTATAGACAGGCGGCCTTTATAGACAGGTTTGATAATTTATTCGTAATCAGTAAATATATAAATGTATTTGGCTTGTCGACTTGTCAAGATGTTTGGCAGGGGACAGATTTACAAAATAAAATGCTCTAACGGGCATTTCAGACAAACATTTCATGTTTTATATATATTATATATATATATATATATATATATATATATATATATATAATATATATATATATATATATATATATACAGTACAAAAAAATGAATGTATTATTGTGTAGCTTTTTTATTAATATCATAGGCATAAAAGTAATTTTACAGTCATGCAAAAGAAGAAAATGACCGAAAATGTATAGATGCAGTGTTAAAAAATCACAATGTCCTGTAGTTTGACAAATGTCCTCACAGTGTGTTTAAAAGAAAAACGTGAAAATTTAATGCTGACAACCACAATGCTACAAAAAATTCGTTTGTCACAAAGTCACCAGGTGGCCGCTAAGACAGGTTTGACTGTAGTTGTATGGTAATTCATCCAGTTGCCAAATTACTGTTGTGAGTCTAAGTCAGAAATACTGTCTCTCATCATCTGAGTAACAGATTTGTCATATTTTGATATAAGATCTCCATATCTACCGTAGAACTTCTTAAATGATCTAGCCAACCTACTTTGTGAAAATCCCTGTCTCACTACTGTATCTCTTTTGAACGTCTTTATATGAATTACATGCTCTGCAGTATCTCGGGAGTTGTGAAATTCTTAGGACCATAAGCTGGACCCGATGGAATATTACTTGTTTAGTAGGGAAAGTAAGTGATTTCAAAATTAATATCATCCTTTTGTCATACAGTTAAGTGTGCAATTTATTTTGTCTTATTTCAAAAAAAAACAAACAAACAAAAAAGAGACAGATCACGATATGACGCCGAGCTCACACTTTCTGTTGTCTCTTTTGTTTCTAGTTTATTTGAATAGATATATCTATAAGTGTTATTAAAACTCAAAAATCTTTGCAACTCTTTTAGCCCTTGAGCCATGCACAGTTTGCACCATAGGAACGCCGATAGTGTGCCTGAATGTGATGTAAATGTGATATATCTGTTGTCAATAAGGAAGTGCAGTATCTAATTACTTCGTTGTCAGTGTATTTGCATTTGTCATCACTGTTGTGAAGTTGATACAGAGATTATCTTGGTTTCACGAGACAATATGTTTAAAAGAAATTTGACACAAGACAGAATAGTGTATCATTAGTTATGATCAATACTTACAAAATGAGAAACTGCACTATCAACCATTACAAAATTAAACAATATGTAAAAAGATAAGATGTCAGCTACCCAGATAATTTATATTATAACGCGCTACATGCTCATTCCGTGTCGCGATTCGCCAGAATACGTCACGTGACGAGAAAATAGATACGTCTAGTCCCCACCAAATCGACAAAAAAGACGTCATAGGGTATTCTTTGAAAGGCTATTCCCTAGGGAAATAGCTCTCTCCAAATTTGGAAAAGTGCCCGGTCACGTGACCGTAGTGTTGTCTGCAGCTTTGCAGCAATGGCGGGTGACTAGAACGTGATGTGCGTCCGGGATAGGTGACGACACATTCTCTAAAACAGATTTTCCAATATTTTCCAACATTCCAACAGCGTAGGAACTTAAAGTTCCATTAGCTGTATCTTCTGGCGATTTTTCCGTTAGTTTTGATTGAAATGATCACTCGCTCATGTTGAAGAGTATGTCAAATAACAGAGAATCGTATATTATTCGGAAACATTACGTGCCCGACAACTAAATAACATGTGATTTTACAACGAAAATTTCAATTTTTGTCCGGACAGAAATACAAACTCTGTTGACACGCGGATTCCAACGTAGGCATTCGTCTGCACCTGCGCGAGCCATTTACAGCAATTAAAAAATAAATATTCATTACTTATGCCCGGTACTTACGTCGTAGTCCATTGTCCGAACACAATGCGTAGCCAGATGTCTGGCAATCCACGACACAATGTTGTTTTGATCCCGCAATAAAGGTGAACTTGTACATCTCGCGTGATCGCGGCGTCAGATATATCTGCGTTCTCCCCAGCACGCTGAGCATGCCAGACGTCAACAAACGAGATCGGAAGGGAAACACGTTTGGACAAAAATTAGCAGTTTTATGTGGCTATAACATCACTAATCATGTTTGCTTCTTCGTAAAACAACATTTGCAACAAATATGAGCCTCCAACATGGAATTTTCCGGGGTAAAAAACGGTCAAAAGTTACAAATAATGGCCCTTTCAATAGCTCATCGACGGAAAAGATTAAGGTGCAACTAAGGATGTCACTAGGTATGCTAAGAATATTTTTTGAAAGAAAGTGGTACGTACAACTGAAAGCGCTGTGGAAACATCGCCAAGTAAACTTGTCACAATGGATTGTTGTGGTGCAAAATATCAAATCGCATTAAACACTATATAACAATACAACATGAGCATGTGGTGTCTCTTATAAAATACCTATAGCCTGGTCTTTATTCGAGTTATAGCGCTCGTCTATTACCCCTCGTGGCAGTGTGTTACCAGAAAACACATCGCTATACCCCTCGGCCTACGGCCTCGGGGAATAGCGATATGTTTCTGGTAACACACGGCCCCTCGGGTAATAGACGGTCACTATAGCCCTCATGACCAGGCAATAGGTGTTTACTAAGACATGGAAAACCTCACAGTAGTGACATAAACATTAGGATAAACGTTACGTTTGACATTTTTTGTTCAACAAAATTTACAATAGTACTATACTGTATTTAATAATTTTGACCGTGGTAAATCTTACAATATCAAGGGTTGGCATGGGCTAGTCCAAACAAAGAGACAACAACAGTGAGCAAGTTTTAGTATGATCAGATATTACAGAGCACATGCAGTAAATACAAAAATCCATACTTTTCAAAACAAAAGGGCAGACCAGTCTCTTGTACACAAACGTTTGTGAAAAAACGAACTTCTTTGGTTTTGTTGGTTTTATAAGACGAAGAATGGCTTAGGACTCACCATGAATATTTGTCTATTTGCTAGGTGAGAGGAATACTAATTCAAAATGCACTGCCTGTTAACTTTTAGCATTATTCTCCGATTTGCCAAGAAGGACATTAATAGTTAGCATGTCACCATTTTTTCCTTCACTATTGAACACTGTCTGACAAAATTGTCAATTTGTCAACTGATTTTGCAGAAGGCTTTTTAAGATGACAAATCAAAGTGCTGACTTGTTTCAAAATGGCAAGATTTCTTGCTTGCCCTAAAAGAACTGAACGTATGGTTGGCTTTTTTGAATTTAATGCTTATACCATTATATCAAATGTTTAATGAAACCTTGTCAGAATTGTGATTAAGGTAAACTGACTACATAAATGTATTTTACATCAACCATGCCCCATATCTAGCAAACACCGGTAAGGCAATAACCAGTTCAGATAACAGAAAGAATTCTATTGCATAAAGAAAATAGCTTCCAACGAACATGAGTAAGAAATACAACCCACACATGTGTAACACTACGCAAAAATATGTAAGACACAAAACATAAAGAGATTAAAATCTCAGGGACCTACACTACATGTATGACCTGTTGTTTAACCCCTCCACTATCTCATTGCTTTAAGTAGTTGTGAAAGGTTTGTTTCTCTTTTGAAGAGAAAATAAAATGTACAATGTATATAATGCTATATATATATATATATATATATATATATATATATATATATATATATATATATATATATATATATATATATGATGCTATATACTGTACATTTTACACACACACACACATATATCACATATATCACACACACACCCACACACACACACACACACACACACACACACACACACACACATATATATATATATATATAATATATATATATATATATATATACAGTTAATTAAACTTTAATACTCTTGTTTTTTATATTGTCAACAATTTGCACGAATGTCACTTTCAAAAATGTTCCTCTCAATCATGGCCATAGGGATAATAAATACGAAACCCTCTCTTACGTTCATTCCAGATAAAACAGAATGCATGGCATCTGTGCGTATTAATGACACTATCTAAGACGCAAACAATATACTATCTTTCATTTGGTTGTCTTATCTTCATTATTTTGTTACCCTAGCTGTGAACGAAACAAAAACATACTATCTTTGAAAGGAAAGAAAGACAACGTGGCAAGTTTCAACAATGGTTCTTGGAAAGTATATTACGCGGAAAAATCTTTGAGAAGTGAAAGTCTGCCTGCATTGATTTGTAATTCACGTTTGCTTTTAAATATGATGGACGTTTACTCCAGTGTTTTTATGCTGCATGACTTACAAAAGGAAACATTTCATGTTTCAGTATTGTTTCTGTTTCACAGGTTGGATTACTTTATGTTAACATCCTGATTTCTGCTTTGTATCGAGCTTAATCTTCAATAAGTATATTTCCTGAATTCCTTTATGACTATCCTACAATTAGAAAATGAGAAATTCAAACAACTGTTACAACCTTGCTCGCCTATTCCTGTAGTGTGTATATGTGGCGGTACTCTGACCTGAGACCTCTTTTTCAATACAGAAGTAACACAGAGGGAAAAATTATGAAATAAAAGGTCAGCGTTATGCAGAAAATGGTTTTGAATTCTGAAATGGATGACACAAGACTTCTTATAGGAAAAATCCTTAGATCATTAACTTATACCTTACAACACTACGCAAAATTTTTGTGTTTTTTGTGTTTTCATGTTTGTGCTGTAAAGTGTTTTATGACTTTCTTTTGTCTATTCGACCTCCACGAAAAGAGGTGTTTCACCTATGGAGTTATCGAGTTAAATAAAGATTAATAATAATAATAATAATAATAATAATAATAATAATAACACCTTCAACCAAAAAAGAAAGCCCGAGTGCCATGAACTATTCACCACAAATAATTTTGCTGTAATTCTTAATACTTCCATAGGGGCAATGATCTTATTGATTTTGATCCACACGGTTTGTACTAAATTTAAATGTTGAACTATGTTATTTGTTACGTACTTTGAGAAATGCAGGATGAAATTACATATATGTTCTAGAAATGATACATCATGAGTGTGTATCATTGCAGGGTTGTACCAATCAAAGACAAATAGAGAGACAGACTTGCAACGGGTATTGTTCAAGGCGTGAAGCGGTTACGTTACCTATCCATGTTTGCCTCGCCTCAGGTTGCTCTCGCCTCTCTTTGCCGAAGAGTGTCGACATGCATCCTTCGGTAATTTTCGGTTTTTCGCCATTTGTTAAGCAAAAGTATGTTCGGCAAAGTTTGTGTTGTTGTTGTCGTGCAGTGCTGAGCGGAATTGGCGTGCTGGCGAAAACGGGAAAGTTTTGAGCTTCAGGAAAGTGAGTTTTACCATTTTCAAAATTCTCTCATATTTTTATGAATATATAATGAGTGTGTTTGAACCAAATTTGAAAGTCTTTTATCGATACCGTTTGGTTTTACTTAATGGTTTACGGACAGTAATACCGTCTCTTACTCGTTCGTCAAGGAATGACATGTTTATGAAACTGCTGGCGTTTTATATTTGATTGGTGTGAAGCAGTGTTTCTATCTGCCCTGAGAGCTCACAAAGTAATTATGTTTGCTACGCGACTGGCAGCACGATGCCATCTCGTCGTATTTTTCGCATAATCTCATGCAATTATCAACCACAAATAAAGTGTCCAAAAAGTTTAAGACCTTTGAAGCTCATTTTAATATGAAAAGGCCATAGTATACCAAGGCGACCATAGAACAAAAGGCATGCCGCGTTGCAAGTCTGTTTCTCTATTTGTCTGTATATCAATGTAAGGGACCTATATTTAATAAAATACACACATGAAACACATGATTTTTACAGAATAACTGTTAAAGTTTCAAAAACATCAACACTCCCTATTATTACCTCAACATTTTGAGTTCCCTTCCGAAAATAACACCTACATGGAGGATCTTGTGTGACATAGATAGTACCAGATGTACGGCTAATGTGTAGTTCTATCACAAACACATCCTCAATCTGCTGTCTCCCTGAATTGCTAATGAGACATGAGGATTTCGAGAGAAACGTTAGGATAAGAGGTGACGCAGTTAAGCTTACCCTATAGGTTGTAAATTGAAACAGAGTTGTATGGAAGGTATTCACAATGCCTTTATGAGATTTACTTTTTGACCAAAAATGACCTAAATGTTATCTACATTAACTTATTTTGAGAAATATATGAGACAAACGATCAGGTATGAAGGCCAATCAACAATTATAAAGACATCATTTATACTCTCTCTATCTGGTATCTAGAAACACTGAGGAGATGTTCGTGATTGAAATAGGTATTTCCAGACGACGTCTGCACATACAATTATGTAGCTGAAAAGCCAACTCACCAATGGCGACTGTCCACAGTGACAATAGGTGCAAAGACAGTGGATACCCATTATAGTATCTGTACTTAAACGGACTTGGTCACGCTAATAATAATAGAAAAGTGGGATGAGAACTCAAGCTTCGATAATGTTTAATAATGATCATTCTAAAGAACACTTGAAGGAGAGAAGTTACAGTGGTCATTGCATGCTCATTGTATTTCGAATGTCACTACACACGGCTTTCCTAGGTCTGCACAGTTTCCATATTTGATGAACGTTAGTGTGGTAATTGTAGGGCAATTAGTGAAAGCAACATTATTCGGAATCGCAACTGTATTACAAAGAGCATGGAAATAGTAATCTGAATTCGCTGCCCAAATGTGGGGGTTGTCAACCTGACGTAATAGCCATTCCCAAGATTTCCATCTAGAAAGGGTGTGCGCAAACAAGAATAGTAAACTCATTAATTTTAATAGACGTGGTGGGTATGGCCGATTTGGCCATACCCACCACGTCTGAGTCTGTGTGTGGAATAGCTGTCATGTACATCAGCGCCGCGCCGTATACATACTGTGTACACCTTTCTGGTTTGTGTTCACCGCGTGCCTGACAGCGTTTCCGCAATCCTCTCCCCTATGCATGCTGTTACATTTTTCATATTAAAGGCGAGTTATCTGCATAGTATATTTATTTGACAGCTTTGTACAGTTCAGCTTCGTCCGCCACTGCAGAAGATCGGCAGCTCTGGCTGTCTTGCCCCTCAGTCTGGATTTAAGAATTTAAGTGATTTGTTAGCTCTATTTAATAATCAACTATTTCCTTGCGGAAAAGGCTATGGCCCGGTTCACATTAAATATCGTCGGGTCAGCACGGTGTTGGTAGGTTGGCGTTGCATATTAGATGTTACGAGGAACTGTAGGGTCCTTGCCCGAGGAAACATCGCTGGTTAGCGAAGTTGATCATAGTAAGGAACTGCCGTTACATACGCCACTTTGAATTACGTCAGTACTCGCCACATACCAAGTTTGAGTTCGTCTCCTAACTCCGATCAGAAATGGACTTAAAACTTTTGATTTAATAGTCATCAAAATCACATTTAACGCCCGAAACGCTTGCTCTGGATATTATTGAGACAGCACTGAGACGAGGTAAAATGGCTGGTGTGTTGAATTGACCCTTTATGACCCTTACTAGATATTTAGAAGATCGCCCGCTATCTTTTTTAATGCCCTCTGACACAAAGGTCAAGAAACTTCTTGGTAAAACAATTAAAAGGTTAAAGATTAAATTACATCTACGCAGACACGTTTTTCTTCCACTGTCTTAAAAGCAAGTAGACATGCCACATGGAATTCACAAACACTCCAGCCAAAAGTAGGACTGTAGGCGCAACGATGTAAGTTGATTTCCTTTTTTATGTCTTTCCAATTATTAAGAGGACCATTTTTTGCTCACGTGTTCACACACGTGAGCATATGTCGCAGCGATGTCTGTCTGTCTGTCTGTCTGTCTCTGTGTGTGTGTGTGTGTCTGTCTGTCTGTCTGTCTGTTGGTCCATTTTCTCAAAAACGGCTGAACGTATTTCAGTCAAATTTGGTTGACATCTTCAGAATTCAAATGGTTAGAACTGAAAAGGTTTTGGTGGGCGTGGCTTGCATATCAATGAAGTTATCACAGTTTTAATTTTTCTGATACATGGTAGTCTATGGGAAGCCGGTATCTGTGGTTTGAGGGCGCTATCCCCACGTTACATTCTGGCTAGACGATGCTGAAATTAGACTCGGTTTCGGATTCGGTTTCGGATTCGGTTTCGGATTCTAGAGACTGAAAGAAATTTTATATTTTCAGCCAATTGTTACACTGTGGAATACTGGATTTTCCTTACTTTCCCTGGACCCTTTTTTCAGCTAAAATAATATCTAATCACACTAAACAAAGTGAAAATAAGTATATAGGGATAACTTAGCAATACAAATTTTTTGACAAAATGTCATGTGATCTCGATGACCTTTGACCTTAAATATGAGTATATGTCCATAACTCAGTAACCACAAGTGCTACACCCTTCATATTTGGTATGATGGGAGACCTTATGACATCACATCCTGTACCTTATTAATTATGTGCATATCTAATTCTGAGCCAGCAAATAGAGCTAGAGGTCTGATTTTTGGTATATAGGTATAACTTAGCAATACAATTTTTTTGACAAAATGTCATGTGACCCCAATGACCTTTGACCTCAAATATACATATATGGCCATAACTAAGTAACCACAAGTGCTACACCCTTCATATTTGGTATGATGGGAGACCTTATGACACCACATCCTGTACCTCATTAATTATGCGCATATCTAATTCTGAGCCAGCCAATAGAGCTAAAGGTCTGATTTTTGGTATATAGGGATAACTTAGCAATACAATTTTTTTGACAAAATGTCACGTGACCTCGGTGACCTTTGACCTCAAATATACATATTTGTCCATAACTCAGTAACCACAAGTGCTACAGCCTTCATGTATGGTATGATGAGACACCTTATGACGCCACATATTGTACCTCATTAATTATGCGCATATCTAATTTTGAGCGAGCCAATAGAGCTAGAGGTCTGATTTTTGGTATATAGGGATAACTTAGCAATACAATTTTTTGACAAAATGTCACGTGACCTCGGTGACCTTTGACCTCAAATATACATATTTGTCCATAACTCAGTAACCACAAGTGCTACAGCCTTCATGTATGGTATGATGGGACAGCTTATGACGCCACATATTGTACCTCATTAATTATGCGCATATCTAATTTTGAGCGAGCCAATAGAGCTAGAGGTCTGATTTTTGGTATATAGGGATAACTTAGCAATACAATTTTTTTGACAAAATGTCACGTGACCTCGGTGACATTTGACCTCAAATATACATATTTGTCCATAACTCAGTAACCACAAGTGCTACAGCCTTCATGTATGGTATGATGAATTACCTTATGATGCCACATATTGTACCTCATTAATTATGTGCATATCAAATTTTGAGCGAGCCAATAGAGCTAGAGGTCGATTTTTGCTATATAGGGATAACTTAGCAATACAATTTTTTTGACAAAATGTCAAGTGACCTCGGTGACCTTTGACCTCCAATATACATATTTTTCCATAACTCGGTAACCACAAGTGCTACACCCTTCATGTTTGGTATGATGGGACACGTTATGACGCCACATACTGTACCTCAATAATTATGCGCATATCTCATTCTGAGCGAGCCAATAGAGCTGGATGTCTGATTTTTGGTATATAGGGATAACTATAGGAGAGAATTTTTTTACCAAATTGTCATGTGACCTCGATGACCTTTTACCTAAAATATATGTTTATGTTAATAAATAAGTAACCACAAGTGCTATGTCCTTTGTATTTAGTAGGATGGGAGACCTTATGACAACACACGCTTTACCTCATTAATTATGTACACATCTAATTCTGGGCAAGCGAATAGAGCTAGAGATCTGATTTTTTGGCATATAGGGATTAATTAGGAATATAATTTTTTTTTGAAAATGTCATGTGACCTTGATGACCTTTGACCTTGATTATACATATATATGCATATTTCAGTAACCACAAGTTCTATACCCTCCAATTTTGATAGGATATTAGACCTTAAGATGTCACATCTTGTACCTCATTTATAATGCGCATATGTATTTCTTGGCTGGCCAATACTGCTAGAGGTCTGATCTTTTTTCCCGATTTAGAACCGTAACTTAGACATGCCTCATGTGTTTCAAATTGGGAACAACGACATAGACCTATGTGCCCATAGATCTCAACATATACACTCCAATGATGCTTCTTAATGACCACATTTTCCTGCCCCATCAAGACTAGTACTCCTATTACAAGTGAGGACTATGTCACTGCACAGAGTAATATCAGACAGAGTGGCAACAGCTATTGTTTAAGGCGTGAAGCGGTTACGTAAGCAATCCATGTTTGCCTCGCCTCACGAAGCTCTTGGCTCTCTTTTCCGAAGAGTGCCGACCATGCACCCTTCGGTAATTTTCGGATTTTCACCAATTGTTAAGCGAAAGTATGTTCGACAAAGCTTGTGTTGTTGTTGTCGTGTGGTGCTGATCGGAATTGATGTGCTGGCGAAAACGGGAGTGTTTTGAGCTTCAGGAAAGTGGGTTTTACCGTTTTAAAAATTCCTCTAATATTTTTATGAATATATAATGAGTGTGTTTGAACCAAATTTGAAAGTCTTTTATCGATACTGTCTGGTTTTACTCAATGGTTTACGGTCAGTCATACCGTCTTTTACACGTGCGCCAAGAAAGGACATGTTTATGAAACTGCTGGCGTGTTATGTTTTGATTGGCGTGAGGCAGTGTTTCTGGCCTGAGAGCTCACAAAGTAACTATGGTTGCTACGCGACTGGCAGTACGATGCCATCTCGTCGTATGTTTCGCATAATCTCGTGTAATTATCAACCACAAACCAAGCCTCCAAAAAGTTTAACACCTTTTAAGCTCATTTTAATATGAAAAGCCAATAGTCTACCGAGACGACCATGGAACAAAAGGCATGCAAGTGTTGCCACTCTGTTTATTTTACTCTGTGGTCATCTGTAAATGACTTGTTGAGTTAATGGTTGTATCACAGTATTCGATATATCTAATTCTGTATTTTTTCCATTTTATATTCTGAATAATTACATTAAACATATTTCACTGTCTCCAGTACATTTCATTTAAGTATTTTCACTTCATGCACTTTATCCCTTTCACACATGTTCAAATATCTGACCAGAGAACAAACACTAAATAGTCCAGGATGGGAGCTACAGTGTCATTGACGCTATTTTTACTTCAGCCAATTCCTAATTTGCATATTAATGAATTTTCATACTTAGGGATATTCATCTGAATTGACTTGATCAAAATTGATGTAACTTGCTATGTACATTTCAGACACTGTAATACAATATTATTGAAAGTCATTAATCATTTTCTCTTCAGCAAATTCCTAATTTGCATGTTTAATGAACTTTCCTAATTAGAGATATATATCTGAATTGACTTGACCAAAGTTGACAAAACTTGCTACATATATTGCAGATACCATGATACAACATTATTGACAATCATTAAGCATTTTCACTTAAGTCAATTCCTAATTTACATATTTAATGAACTTTGCTTATTAGGGATATATACTGGGATTTACTTGATCAAAGTTGGCAAAACATGACAACATTGATGATTATACCTGGTTAAAACAATATCGAAAGTCATTTCACATTTTCATGTCAGCTAATTTACAATTTGCATATCTAATGAGCTTTCACAGCTCGGCATATATGGCTTGAAGGACTTGGCCAACGGTAATTACACTTGCTATATAAATGACAGCAGTCAAAGAACTTTAATATTTTTATTTCAGCTAATTACATATTTGTATACTTCATGACCTTTGAGAATTAATCAGCGGTGATTATTGTTCATTATGTTGATCATAATACTTTCAATGAAGTTGCAATCATGTGGCAAAGGTTCAAATTTACACATAACTGTATGAAACACGTGAGCATTTTCAGTTCATATCTGGTGAATGCAGTACTTAGATATTTTAGTACAGTTTACTTCTTTCCTTCTGTTTACTTTGAACTTGATTTACCTCGACTCTCCGATGTAGACAATGAATAACCTTGTATTTTAATCTCTTTATTTACCCAGTTTTCACCGCTTCTTGAATAAACCTATCCTAAACTAGACGAACTGAGGGTGGTTATTCCTTGGAGTGGTTGGCACTTAGCGGATATACAAAAGTAACTGGACACCGCCACAGCTGGGGTAGCAAAAAGCTATGCTGACATTAGTGACTCTGCACTGGCAGATTCAACAGACCTTCGTTTTCTCGAGGGTCTATGATTCGACTTTTTGCCATTTCCAATCGAATAAAATCCTCGCTTGGCCCTATATCGACGAAGACTGCCGGCAGCCCCTTCAACTATTGTCAGCGCATCTAAAGAATTGCCTCATGCTTTAGCACTCGCCCTTGCAAGGTGGCTTAATGAGGCAACAGGTGTAATTTTTTATTTCATACCTGTAAGTTTTTTCATGCCTTTAATTTTTTTCATGCCTGTACTTGCTTTTCATACCTGTAATTTTTATTTCATGGCTGTTATTTTTTTCATGCTTGTATTTTTTTTAGTTTTGAGACCTTTGAACCCTCTGATTGCCTCGTTCATCCTTGGTTAAAACATGACCTTTCGCCAAAAATTTAGCATTCTTGAATCTAACAAATATTTCTGTGTACGTGCACAAACCAAACACATCCGGAATCGACTAACTTCATGCCTGCAATGGTACAAAATTGTTGAAAAAGGGGCGATGACGCTAGCTCATGATATAGGCCTTGTGGCAGCCATCGACTATGTAGCACGGTGCGGAAAGAAAGCATTGTCAGCATGAAGTGACTATTAAGAGGACCATTAAGTACTAAAACATTTACTCCCCTTGCATGAGATTAGTGCACAGACAAGAATTCAATAATCTTTCATAAAGACATGCACATGCAGTGATCGGAAGGAAAAAATAACTGCAATGATATATATTTTTTTCATGTAAGTATATTCTGTAATCAATATCATTGAAAACAGACTGAATGAGTATTGCTGGTCACTGACATGACAATTCCTGAACATGGAGGAGTATTCCTTTGTTACAGGGAGGGGGGTCAGTGGAAGTCACCGGGTCAAATTTTACGAAACCGTTTAGGGGTGTCAAAGTTTACAATCAATGATTGGAGAGGGGTCAAATTTAAGAACGTTTGTATGGAGTTATGAACAAAATGACTGATATGTTGCTTGATTCACCATATATTGAAGTCTATGAGGAAACAAGGATTTTTTTAAAAATACAAAACTAGCTAAATCTGTGTATTTATAGACTCTTGATTATGTTATTAATGTACTTGATCAGACTAAGGTGGTTACAGTTGCATGTTGGAGCAGGAACTTTGATTTTGGAATTTCATCGAAAAGTTGATTCACTATACATTGTTGATTATGAGAAAACGATGAATATTTTTATACTAAAACTAGCTAAATCTTTGTATTTTCAGATACTCGATTATTGATGTTGGTGTACTTGATTAGACTAGGGTGATTAAAAGTCAATGTGTGTTCAAGACATTTGATATGGATTTTCACCAAAAATGTTCATTTTCTACACATTTTTGTCTGTGAGGAAACTTTGAATTTTTTTTATAATACAAAACTAGCTAAATGTGCGCTTTTATAAAAGTTTGACAATGGATATAAATGTAAGTAATGAGAATATTATGTTTGAAAGAGAGGATCTGATATAAAATATGATATTGGAATTTCACGCAAGTAATTACCTGTAAAGTTCAAGAAGGATTTTTTAAAAGTTGAAAAGTCAAAAAAGAAATCATATGTCAATTAGGATATTTCCGAATGTGACATCTGGGGTAGGGTCGCTGTTTTATGTGCGTAAATTTGGGGAGGATCACTGATTTTCTTGCAAACACTTTTGAAGGGCAAATTTTTCACCTAAGGGCCATAGGGTGCAAAGGGTTAATGAATAAAATCTGGTTATATTTTTGGAGGGGGGGTCACATTTAACAATTTATGTATTGGAGGTCTCAAATTTTGAAATTTCATTTGGGGGAGGTAGTTTTTTACATTTAATTTGTCGCTCAAGTTCCAGCTATCCTCTCCCAGTTAAAAAAAAACGAATGCTCCCTAATTTGATGATAGCACGCAATACCTTCATCTTGATAGCTTCACTAAGGGTCTCTTGTTTTACGTGTATGATATCCAATACACCGCTAATAAAAATAGCAGTATCTACCACTGTTATAAGATATAACAAATTCAGAAAATTGGCCACACACTCATACAGCTGATTTGTATTGGATCTATAGCAGTCAGCAACACACCTGTATTTGATAGAGACATCTTAATGGCTGCACTGGACTTTTTTGACATATACTGATACACAGGTACGATACACAGGTAGTGGTATATGAACTTTTATGACCACACATACCATATATATATATATATATATATATATATATATATATATATATATATATATATATATATATATATATATATATATATATATATATATATATTTATAGTATATCCGGATAGAGATAGACAGAGACAGAGACAGAGAGAATTCTGAAATGAAATTAGCCGTGTCAGATTTTTTTTGAGTCTCATGTCAATTACTATGTAACCTGTACTTTGTTTGGTTACATAGGAAATAACCAGCATTTGAATTACTATTACTGTGTTTTCAATATGCGAGGCCTGCATGTATAAAGCGTCTTCAAATATGTCTGATTCCATTTGTGAAGCAACACAAAGAAAGTACAATATTTCAAGTATCCCACCTAATTTCCTTGATTCTGATATGTGTAGGCATGCCATAATTCAAATCGTGGACACTATACAAGCTAGCCAACAAAATCAATATGCTATTGATAATTTGTATGATTCTCTCTTTCAGTGTATTTCTCATGAAATGGACTCGAAACTTGAGATAGTCCTACTTGTTCTAGAAAACGTAAAACGTCTAAACCATTCTGGTCGAGTGAACTTTCCAGTCTTTGAAAAGATTTAAGGCAAAAAGAACGTAAATTTCTAAATAGTCATTGTCACTATATATATATATATATATGGTATGTGTGGTCATAAAAGTTCATATACCACTAGTCACTATACAAGCTAGCCAACAAAATCAATATGCTATTGATAATTTGTATGATTCTCTCTTTCAGTGTATTTCTCATGAAATGGACTCGAAACTTGAGATAGTCCTACTTGTTCTAGAAAACGTAAAACGTCTAAACCATTCTGGTCGAATGAACTTTCCAGTCTTTGAAAAGATTTAAGGCAAAAAGAACGTAAATTTCTAAATAGTCATTGTTCTAAAAGAGTTTGTCTAGTTTTGAAACACGAGTTTTTGACAGCACGAAGAAAGTTTGATAAAACTTTTCTAACTGCCAAGAGAGAATATCATCGTAAGTTGATGTCTAATATAGAATATTTAAATGCGTCAAATCCAATAGAATTTTGGAACCAAATTAATAGGTTAGGACCTAGGTGTAAGAAGGACATTCCTTCTGAAGTTTATGGTGACGATGGTATGATAATTAATGATATTTATTTTGTTTTACATAAACGGAAAAGTGATTTTGAGGGATTGTATAATTTATCTGATATCGAGAATGAATCGACTTTCGATGATTCTATTATACAAAAATCATCGGTGCTAAAGCTCAGTGTGAACAAATGTATCTAGCAAATAATGAAAGTCTTAATGTGTATCTGAATAATGATATTTCTTTACAAGAAGTTGTCTATGTTGTTAATCGCTCTAAATGCAACGAGGCAGTTGGCCCAGATAAAATCCCATACGAGATCTTAAAGAATGATCATGCGATTCTTAATAGCCTTTTCGAACTTTGTTTTACTTTTGGTAGAGTGCCCTCAAAGTGGGGAAAGGCAGTAATCAAACCCATCCCAAAAAGTTCTCTGTCTGTTCAACGTGTCCCGTAAAATTACAGGGGGATCAGATTATTTTCTAACATTAGTAAGCTTTACTCTGGTATTTTAGATAATAGATTAACGACATACCTTGATTTAGAAAAAATTATAGTTGACGAAAAGAATGGTTTCAGAAAAACAAGAACTTGTCTTGACTATATTTATATACTTATATCTATTATATGAAATAGAAAAGTTCAAAATTTACCAACTTTTTCTGTTTTTGTTGACATGAAAAAGGCTTTCGATTGGGTTGACAGGGACTTACTGTTCTATAAATTGTTGCAAAATAATATTAATGGGAGGTTCTATGAGTCTATTAATAGTATGTGTTGTATTTCTTTATCATGTATTAATGTAAACGGAAACCTTACTTCTTGGTTTGCAACAACTTATGGAGTCAGACAAGGTGATGTACTTTCCCCAACGCTTTTTCTACTTTTATCAATGATTTAGCAATTGAGATTAATGATTTAGCTTTACGTATCCCAGTTGGTAACTCATTAATTAATATTCTGTTGTATGCCGATGATATTGTTTTGCTTGTTGAAAATGAGAAAAATTTACAAAAGATGATTGACCATCTACAAGATTGGTGCAAAAGGTGGTGTATGATGATGAACAAGTCCAAAACACAAATTGTTCAAATTTCGAAATATGGGACAAATGAAAACAGACTTGATTTTTCAATTTGGTGGTACAAATCTCGACGTAGTTTCTCAGTATAAATATTTGGGTTTAATTTTGGATCAGTTCTTAAATTTTGAAATGACTGCTGAAACCCTAGCAAGTGCTGCAGGTAGAGCTTTGGGATCAGTTATTTCTAAGATACACATGTTTAAGGATTTTAGATATAAAACTTTTATAACTCTTTTTCGTTCTTGTATTACTCCAATTTTAGACTACTGTTCTGCAATTTAGGGCTACCGTTTCTCTTCAAAATGTGAGTCGTTTCAAAACAGAGCGATTAGATATTTTTTGCCGTCCACAAATTTGCCCCTATACTTGCTATAAATGGAGAAATTGGTTGGGACCCTTGTCTATTGAGGAATAAATTGAACATGGTAAGACTCTGGAAGAGATTAGCAGTTATGCCTGATAACACATTGATTAAGCGAGTTTTTACTTGGGATATCAGTTTAAAATATAAAAACTGGGTTAAAGATATGTTTGATTATTTTCAGAAATTGGTATGCAGGAAAAATTTGGTAATTTAGAGGCTTGTAGTATTCCTGTCATTAAAGATGCATTAAAAACGTTGTATATTAGTAACTGGACATCCCAACTGAGTGAAAAGCCCAAATGCTGTACATATTTGATGTTTAAGACGGAATATGGAATGGAGAAATATTTACAATTTCCCATTTCTAGATCAAAAAGATGACTTTTAGCACAATTGACAGTTGGTATCTTACCTCTGAAAATTGAAACTGGGCGTTACACGAATGTTCCCAAAGAAGAAAGACTATGTGGTTTTTGTCCAAAGTGTAGAAGATGAGCTCAATTTTATTTTTGATTGCACACTCTACAAAGTTATTAGGAAACAATTATTCTCTAAAGCCAGAAACTTGTGATATGTATTTGATTCATTTGATGTACAACAGAAACTCAAATTTCTAATGAGCGACATGCCATCCCAATGGCATCCTATGTCTATCATGCATTTTCAATGAGACAAGACGGAGCTTCTTATACTTAAATTACATTTCGAGCTATTCATATGTATGTACTTTATTCACTGTTTCAGTGTCTTGTAAGCCCTTGGGGCTGGGTGTGGCAACCAAGCTGTTTAAGACCACACATGACACTTTAATAAATAAATATAACATAACATAACATAATATAACTATCATGAACCGGTACTGGGGAATTATTTGAGATCTATTTTATTATCACTTATGTACCACAGTGTACATGCACTGGAGGGTTCCGTCAATACTCAGATTAATGAAGGGCTGTGGATTGACCTTGTCACAGAAATGGATTAAATTAAAATTTGAGGTTTATTTTATTTTAATTTTTCAAATGCTGATTCCTACAACGGGCGGGTGCAATATTAGTTTCACATTGAACAAAAAAACAATAATTTATAACATTGGCAGGTAATTACAGGTAAGACACAGTTTCTATGGGGTATCTTTTATTCGAAAATGATTGCAAAATGACAGTGTACTTCTGGCCAAAAGACAGTTGTTAAGAGAACAATTCAGCTTCAGTTAACATTTATATTTACAAGTGTTTGCTTTTCTGCTTAATATCGCACACCTGATCCTTTTAGACTAATTTTCCCTTCAAAGCCCATTTGTAACGTTTGGTGATACAATGGAAACAAACTTAATTGAGTGCCCAACTAATAATTGCATAAGTTTGGATTGCAATTATTATAATTGTGGGAAAGGTCATAGCAGTGACTGAGCAACACTGCAGTCATAGATTTATACGTAGATTGTAATGTGCCTGAAAATATAACATCTTGCAAATTTTCATTCTTTTATTGATAGCCGATGACAAAGTTTGAATTTAAATAATCCTTAACAAATTCTAAACAATAGATTTATTTTTACAACGTTAGCAAGTCTTTTGTTCTTTTTTGACAACTGACTTGGTCTGACATAAAACATCTATTGTAAGCAAACACCTGTTTGATACTGGCTGGGAGCATTTGACTTTTTAAAGGCCATTTACATTAATTTTGTGATAAGCTTGGTCATGAGCACTCTACATGTACTTTAATAGCTACATGTACTATAGTAGCTAAATGTACCAAACTAATGCTACACTGACAGGAACAGACAGAGTGACCTCAAATATATTGAATCTTATCAATATCAGTATGCAAGGCTATTCTGCCTCACCAATCAGTCTTTTCTGCCAGTGAATGCAATTGAAAAACAGTAACCATCAGAAAAGCAATAAAACTTTAATTACTGGACAACGTATAACTTCCAACCAAACTTTCACCATTTTGCTGCAATGTATCACATTATTATCCTTTAAATGTTGTCATAGCTACGCCATTTTACAGCTACCAAAAGAACATCCAATTTCATAAATACCAGAATTGTAAGTAATTTATTGTATTGTGTACAGTAGACCAAAATTGTTTCTAATTTGGTAAACAGCGATTACTATACCCCAGGGATATTTAATCTGCCTTCTTCCTCCTTATAATTGTATTTCTCAGTACGAACAGTACAAACCAGGATCAGGCAAACAACTTGTTGAAATGAACATGACAGTCCACTAAGTGTATCACTCTGTCTTGTTACTTATTTTCTCGACGGTCTATGGTTCCATCCCAAAAGTTATTGTATTGGTGATATTAACTATAAAGTGCATGATTCAGTAACAGCCAATTTGTACAAAAACAACAGATTCCACCACCATATCATAACAATTACCTGAGTGGAAATGCTCTGGCATTGTTTAGTGCAGTTTCAATGCTTATATGTCATTAGTCCATAATGCAGGCTTTGACCAGTAATGTACCGTTGGTAATCAAGTATTTATTTGGCTTTTTATAGTTTGTGTTTAGAGACTGGACATAGATTACGGGGAGGGTGAGGGCCAGTGTTTCCTGGGCATTGGTCGAAATTTTTCGTGCAAACATACCTTATGTGGAGGGTGACCAATTTTTGCGCAACGATCACAACGATAACGAGACAAGATGTGGCTGATATAGTGATTCACTAAAAAATATCACCCATAACACACTGGAGCCGTTTGTGCAAACTATTGAGAATGTTCCCCTTCTAAACAAGCTACGTCTGTATATTATACATGTTAGATAATTTATGCAAATGTAGTTTTCTGGAAGTGGGCGTTAAAACGTGCATTTGTGTACAACAAATTTAATTTGTTTTCTGTCCTCGATAAAAATTATGAAAGCATATAATTCTTATTCAATTTTGAAAATTGCCAACCCTGTCTCAACTGCATTCCAACTGCATTTCTTTCCAGTATCTTTCACGACTGAACATCGACATTTTTTAAAAATTTATTACATGCTGTATATGGCATTTTAAATTGATGGAGGAGTTCATTTTATTTCCGTTGCAGTTTTAATAAGTACGGTAAATTTCATCTAAAGTCGATTACATTATTCAGTGAATAATAAAACACAATGACAGAACAAATCTACCTGGTGACAGAACAATTTCGTAGTCATTTTACTTTATATTGGTCTTTTCAGCGAATACTTTAACAAAGAAAACAAGCCTTTACGATCAATTATTCATATCAATTGAGTATGCTCATTGCATATCGCTTGCCTTCTGTCAATAAGACATTAAACCTCCCGATAAAAATAAGATAATTAAACTATTGATAAATGTTCACGTATGTTTACTTATGCGGGATTACCCTAGCATTACAAGATACTTTTCCATCAGCCTTAGACATTTCATGACCAAGAGATTTGCGAGCACTATCGTTTTGACAAATACAACTAGAAAGAGATGAATTCAAGCATTGTGCTATTATTAAAACAGCTCTAATTGCCCACATTACTTGCAAAATTATTCATTCAGTTAAAACAAACCTTTAGTTTATGAAATTCATACCGCAAATTATCCACATCTACAGCGTAGTACTTATAAAACAAAATGCACCTCAAATTAGGTAAAGTTTTGATCGAATTGAACCCATGACCTACGGCACCCAGTCACCTAACGATGACATAACAGTCAAAGCCAAAATCCCCAGCATGTGGTACAATAACCGAGCTAAATTTTTATCACTATTCCACAGCGACCCCTCCACATAAGGTAGACTTCAGGAAACATTCACATCAACATATACACTATCACACATAGTTCACAAACTTTATCAGACCACTGAATACATTGCTAAAATGGGCGAAAGACAGCCTCAGGGACAATTATTCTGTCCACCGGTACAGAATATTTTTTCATGATTACTAAAGTCAATAAAGTACTCCTCGCCCTTGGAGGATTCGTACATAAAAGACAGTCAACGTTGTATTTCACCAAATGCTGTAAACTGTCCTCCATTGGAAAGATTGTAATTTTTAGTCTCCACGGACACCGTCCGGGGGGACTTATAGGTTTGGTCATGTCCGTGCGTGCGTGCGTGCGTGCGTGCGTGCGTGCGTCCGTCCGTTCACGCAGATATCTCAGAGATGCCTGGAGTGATTTCATTCAAACTTGGTACAAGGATTACTTCATATGTCATACAGATGCACGTCAATTTGTTTTGTAATAAATCCAATATGGCTGCCAGGCGGCCATTTTATTACGATTTTTTCATGTACAAAGCCATAACTCAGGCATGTTTCAACTGATTTTATTCAAAGTTGGTACAAGAACATTGACCAATGTAATAGCTATGCATGTCTATTTGTTTTGTGATACGATCCAATATAGCTGCCGTGCGGCCATTTTGTTACGATTTTTTTCATGTACAGAGCCATAACTCAGGCATATCTCAACCGATTTTATTCAAAGTTGGTACAAGGACATTGACCTTTGTCATACATATGCACGTAAATTTGTTTTGTGATAAAATCCAATATGGCTGCTGTGTGGCCATTTTATTACGATTTTTTCATGTACAGAGCCATTACTCAGGCATCTTTCAACCGATTTTATTCAAAGTTGGTACAAGGACATTGACCAATGTCATAGCTATGCACATCAATTTGTTTTATGATACAATCCAATATGGCCGCCATGCGGCCATTTTGTTATGATTTTTCATGTACAGAGCCATAACTCAGGCATATCTCAACCGATAAGGACATTGACCTATGTCATACACATGCACATTGATTTGTTTTGTGATACGATCCAATATGGCTGCCTTGTGGCCATTTGTTACGTTTTTTCATGTCCGGAACCATAACTCAGACATGTATCAAGCGAATTTATTCAAAGTTGTTACAAGGAGATTTACCAATGTCATACATATGCACGGTAATTTGTTTTGTTATACAATCCAATATGGCCGCCGTGTGGCCATTTTATTACGAGTTTTTCATGTCCTGAACCATAACTCAGACAGATATCAAGTGAATTTATTCAAAAGTATTTCTATCACAGACCTAATGAAGAGGATTCTATCCTCTCTGAGGACCTGTAATCAAAGTACCCATTAACAAGTGGGGACTGTGTCATCAACGATGACTTGTTTGTACTGCATTAATAGGGAGTTCACTCATCTTCCCAAATGTTGAGAGAACTCTTAAAATACAGCGTATATTTGGGTGGACTAAAATAGTCTTGTACAACATGCTTTTTGGATTGTTTTCACATAACGACTCATAAGTGGCATGATCTTATCATCAACAAGGCAACACATCGGTATTTCTGGTCTAAGAACTCTGCCTTACAAATTTTCCACTGACGGGGCATTGGCTATATAGTACCCTGCCGTTTCAAAAATATTTTAAGTTCATATTCTGGTGACAGCTCCTCGCTGAAGGCTGTAATTATTTACCATTGGTAACATAAAGACTATTGTGTAAAACGCATAATTTACATTGAAAACTAGCCTGGCTTCAAAATCAGACACGAACCAAGTAAAAAACCACCATGCAGACTGGTAAAAGAGTCTCTGTGAAATCTCCCTGCTTACATACACTTTGAGTGACATGTACAGGTGAGAGCTGAGAGTATGATAAGGCTTAGTTTGAAAACCACTGTGAATATGCCGATAATGCATTAAAAATATGTATGACAAAATTTATGATGAAATTTTTCAGCAGTCCGGAAAACACCCACGTACTCAAAGAAGTGTACACATTCGTGTACATTCAACTATATGTAAGGGTCATTCTATGACGATCCGCGATAAGATTTCTTTTAACAAAGTACATTCCGAAACTGTTTAAAGCGTATAAAATTGCAGTAACAACAGAAAAAGTAATTGCTGTACCTCGCCATAAACAAAACATTGTAGCCATGCTCGTCGGGTGGATATTTTTAAAATCAACCATTAAACATTAAAGCCCCCGGTAGCTGTAACTCTTGAAATTTGTTGACCTGAAAAAGGCTTTCTTTTTTCTGTGGTTTTCTTTAATTCTACAGATTTAAAGGATACAGTCTTTTACCACTGGAAAATTTAACAAGTAAATTTAAATTTTAACCGTTATTTTGATTTCCCACTATTTTTAAAAATTGGTAATATTACAAAGAAAACGTAGCACATGGTGCCTCAGTGGAAAACATTAAGCACTATGCATTATATTGGACTACTCTGTTGTTTCTGTAAAGATTCAAGTGCATATATGCACTGAGTAGTGTTTTTTTGCTTTATTTGCATGAGGGCGCCATTTTTGTTTGGGCAAACATTTATTATTTATCTTGCTCAAATTGCACATGTAGTCCTAGTGGAAAGTTCAAGCTGTATAAACACCCCTCAATGAGTACATTCTTATGAACTTGTTTTAGTTTGGAAGTGAAATCACAAAATAATGCGAAAAAGATACAGCTATCGGGCCTTTAAACTATTGAGACAGCATTGAGAAGCAGCACTCCATTTGGCACATTACGTCCTGAAAATTTGCAAAATTTTGATGGCAAAACCTGCTTATTTTGGGAATTTTGTACTGACGTTTAAACAGAAACGATAATAATAACTTCTTTTTTACAAGAATTCACAACAACTATTGCCCTCCCTAAACGTAATTTTTTTTCAAAGCATGAGAGGAAATGCCAAGAGGATTTGACCGGTTAAGAAGGGCTTGACACCGCAATTTCTGCGTAGTGAAGCTTCATTACATATTCATGGTGACCCCTGGCCAGCTGTCAATATCTTTGGGGGCTTTTGTCTTTTGGCCTGCTTTGCATATGACGTCGTTGGACACGACCTGCCAATCACCCAGGTAGTCAATTAAACTATTAATTGACTGTTTACCGACCCAATTAACACTATCCAGCAGTATCAGTCATATTTTAATCGCGTGGCCCGGGTGGGCACAACGTAGGAACGCGTGTATTTCTATTTGTACGTTTCACCACAGGGCCTCATAAATGGCTATTTAAGTCAATATTACAGCGTTTTTCTTCTTTTTCAATGTTACAAATAAACCAGCTGAAGAGCACGACACTTGTGTAGCTGTCTTTTGTGTAGCTTGTATTGTACGCCGAGCTTAAAGAGGCACTCCCACTTGGAAAATTTAAATTTTCATGCCAACGGTCGATATTTGACTTGGCGACTGCGCACGGATCGCGAGATATCGATAAAACATGTCATTTCACGAGCGTATATTTCACATCCCGAAGTTTTACGATCGTTCTAATTTTGACCCGAAATCCCCGAAGGTTTGTTGTTGTGCTGATTGACGATATTCTAGGGAGTCTACAATAAGTTCGAACGACGCAATTAATTTACTTCCACTGCAAAGACTTTATATACAGCATTATGCCATTACCTCAGGTAAGTTTTGTAAAACTTCTCCCTAGTTTTTGTCGTTTTCATTATTCTTAATCATTCGTACTATATTTTAAACCAACCACATAAATGTCAGTTTTACGTGTCAAATATTAGCCCCCTCCGATGACTACATTTTGTCGTCTGCCACACAGTACGCCGCACGCGTGCTATGCGTCTATGCATACCACTCGGCGGCCGCTATGTATCAACCGCACGTAACTGTGCTAGTCACCTATGCGAATTCTGGTGGAATCAAACTTTGTTTTCCGTTTTTTCTCAGAGTCAGTAAGACTCGGCTTTCCCCCAGGGGGCATGACCGATCACCGACGCGAGTGGTACTGTGGCATACAGCAGCGTAAGCGTAGACTCGTACTCCATAGCTTAGTTGACAATGGCCCCAGTGCCGAACGTTCGATGTTCGGAAGCTGAATTTAGGTGGGCCACCGGAATTCAAACTTTTACTTTTTTGAGGACATGTTTTTATCGATATCTCGTGATCCGCGCGCAGTCGCCACGTCAAATATTGACCGTTGGCATTAAAAAAATGTGCTTTAAAAATGTTACCAAGTGGGAGTGCCACTTTAAGGAATGTGGTTACATTCGCGATGTTTTAATCGAAATTATTTATTCTTCTAGGGCAAATGCACGTAATTCATGCTGTTGGAAATACTGGCCGCTCATAAACAGAACAATAAACTCAATATCTGTGCATCTGTACTTTTATTGTCAAAGTACCACCGACACCCACAAAAAACCAAATGGTTCAGTCCAGGTATTTGCAACTCTGTCATCCGACTGGTCAACAGGAAATCAACCATAGGTGTCTTTTGGCACGCGTATACGCCAGTCACCTAGGCGACGGTAATCTGCACCATTTATCACCATCGGGAAGGTACTCCTCCCCTATACCACTGGCGATCCCACCCTCAAGGCACTGCGTCATTCGACCAAGCATTGTTATTGTAATTTCCTGCATAAAATTAACAGCGAGGTCAACCGGTCAAATCCTCTTGGGATTTCCTGGCATGTTTTGTCATTTGGTAATTGATACCTTGGTCACAGTTCAATGGGAAATCATATAATTTTGAATGAATCTTGAAACAGATAAACCTAAGTACAATTTAGAGGAAGTGCAGTAGCATGGCAAATGTGATAATGGCAGGAAACGAGATTAACATTTTGAAAGAAAATTACACCCGTTCAAATAATTTGCTCGATCATTAATATTGATATTTATTTTACGGTATCATTCTTTTACTTCTTTCAATTCAATGTAGGTGTATGTTTTTGGGGGATTTCCCTATTTTCTTAGTAATGAACAGACTTTATTTAGCTAGGAAGAAATTCGTATCACAATTACTGTGGCAAAAATTAAAAGTAGCAGAATCTTACATTATCGAAATTATAGATTAAGCTGTATTCGCACGTATATCCGAAGTCATTGCAGAGAATTGATTCTTTGGTTTTTTCCGTACAGTCATGGTTTTCTGCGCGGAGTACAGTACACAATTTATTAGGCGTATTAACTTTTTAAAAGTTATTTACAGAACTTACAAATAAGTTGGAAGTAGCAATTATTCGACGATTCAAAGGTCGCAGAATTAGAGCAAGAATTTCATATGGTCCACAAGGTTCCAATCAAACATTGGAATGAGTATTGAGTGTCTGGTTTATGGCTGCACACATTAGATAGGACACTCTCGCCAAATACTGACTAGAGTTACCCGACAAACGGCAGAGATATTTTGCCATCGAAATAGTTTGAGAGTGTAAAATTTAGCGTCTTTTTATTGTGACTTCAAAAATTTACCGACCAGGTTCGGGTAGAAACTACAAAGGAATTCAAAGGTCGCATTACGATTTACGATGCAAATGGCACTCGACTGGCCGAGTTACTTTTCCTCTCTGATGTTATTACATGTTTCATATACGTGTCGGAAAAAATACTCCCATCCTCCGCATTTAATTACACATTTTACCATATTCCCCACAAAGAAACATGAATATTTCTTTGAAATCGCTTGACTAAACCAAAACAGAATATTAGTAGCGTGCTTGACATTAAAACCTCGCAATGGCGCAGAGTAATTAGGGCAGCCAATATACCGGCGCAAAATGGGGACGCACTTTGAAATGCGCCGGCGCAGTTTGCCGGCGCAATTTGGTGATTTCAGACCGCCTACATACCTGTGAATTTGCAACAAGTTAATAGTAGTTGTTTTGGGACTACGCGCATACGTACATGGACACATGGAGGTAGTTAGCGGACAGTACCATAAGTTACTTCTCAAACAGGTGCTTGCAGTAAAGAAATTTTCTTTCAATAAGGTGTGAAAATAAATCTTTCGCCAGTAAGATTTTGACGTTTTCAGAATGGAGTTTCGGAGGTACGAGACCATGTTATGTTTGTATGGGACGGGTCAGTGCATTCACTTGGCAGTATCGTGAAAGGACATGGCTTCAGCAGCTGTCAAAATTTGTGAATTTTGCATCTCCCTTAACGCTTCAAAAGTTTGTAAGATTTTACAGGAATTGCTGATATCTTCGAGATTCTGTCCAATTTAACCTAAGGCTAAAATAAATTCCCCTGTCATAGCTTTTTAAATGTTATTTACAGAACTTACAAATGAGTCAGGTTCCAGGTATCTATTTAGACCCTTTATAAACATGAAGTGAGACTGAATCTGACACTCTAAATGCGACTCATTTGTGATTATATCTGAGACTCTCATTCAGTAAACAGCAAATGCGACTTGATCTGAGACTGTACCTGAGACTCTCAATGACCGTTTAAATGACATGTGCGACTGGCGCCGAGAAGTAGGAGATACACCCTCTAGCTCTTGCAGTTAATCATAGACCCTTGACAAGAACGATCACGGCGTACGGCGTGTCGACATTGACTTACATATGTCTATGCATTACCTCGGCTTTCTTTCCCCTTTATTTCTCATATCTCATAGTACGGTAAATTGTGGAAAAATAACGGTCAATAAAACAAATACTCTATTTGTATAAACGTGATATCGTGACTTACTACTCAGTTTTCGAGTGTGTTACAATGCATGTAGTACTTACTGTTCGAACTACGCCATTGTATGACACTGAAGTTCAAGAAAGGCAAGTCAGTCGTTCTTACTTTACAATCGACTTAGCTGGTATATTTATGTAACTCATTGAGAATATTGATAAAATATGGCGAATAGAACCGATAATGGGGACAAAGATATGAAACTATCGAAAACAAAGAGAGAATGGGGCGACGTCAGATGCACACTTCGCGGTATCGGCCGCCGTTCACGATATACTGTTTATCGAACCATTGACGTCACGTCCGTTTCTAGCTCCATGTGTCCAGTGAGGATATAATTTTACCTTTGACTTTCAGGAAGTCTGACTTTCATTACTGAATTTTTTTATTACTTTTTCATTTCACGATGTCGGGCTTGCTTGTAACTGAACATATATTGAAACACATGCTCGTTTGGCCACGGTCCTGTGGAGGGACCGTGGTTTGGCTCTTCATTTCCATTAGTTCGAATTCATATGACGACGAATTTGCAATTTTGCGTCTGTCGAACAGCTGCAGCTGTGTCATCCCCTGTCCGGCAGTCGACAGCTATCATGAATGAACAATTAAAAGCCCGTATTTAAATGACACGATATCAGTTGTTGTTTCAATTTTTTTTTCCTTTCTGTTAGAAACTCCACGATGATGTTTTGGAAATCGAACGGGAAATGCCATATTCTCGGTGCTCCGATCAATCCGTAAATTGAGGTAAATATCACTTCCATGATACGCCCATGGATGTGAAAAAATAGATGATCCACGTCAGGAAATATCTGAAGTTTCTACAGGAAATCTCTCGTCCGTTCACTGATCTTGTTTCATTTTAGTTGCAAGTTGTTTATAGGGTAAGGAAGCTTGAAATCCATCAAAACATCGCTCCAGGGTCTATGATCAAAAGCATGAGCGCGTTTTGTCATCAGAGGTCGGCAGATCGTTTTCAAAACCGCGACAGGGACTCGGAAACCCGACATAGGGTCACAGGACGCTAGACCTAGATTGTATGTAATTGTGTGCTATTTCAAGGTTAATGACTCTGAATAATCTAATCACGGTCATGACTCCCTTTTTTGACATAACTATATAAATACCCGTCCTGATTGAGTGTTCATGGCGTCCCCTTCCACATTGACCAGCACTTTGAATAAGTCTGTGGATCGTACGTCCAGCCCGATCGGTCTCTCGCCGATTTTTAAAACCTGGTAAATAAAGTTCTTTGCAGTCAGATATAATATTCTATTGTCCATGATGTAAAGATGAATGTCCCATTCATATCTTCATTTAGACAAATAAATCAACTTCTTGGTGTTTGGAAATAAGTGTGTTTCATTTTGTTTACATTTTTTCATTTTCATTTTCTATCCCCCAGCCGTATAACTTCGTAGGATATAGCATGGAAGCGGGAAGGGAAATACAGGCATTACATTCAACAGATTGAGGGTAACAGGCATATTCCGAAATTTACCCCAAGTATTTTTGTAGACATACTATGAGTTGCTGATCGCAATGAAATACTGAGCTCTCGAAACCTTTTACACTCAAACACGGTCCCTTTATCATAGAGACCGTGACACAAATATTTATCTGAATCCCGTTTACATAACACGGTAATTTGCATGTCAACAGCTTCGTAACCAACATGATGAGACGGTTGTGTATTTTGTTAGCTTCGTAACGCACAATAACTTGATAAATCTATTCAATACACTGTACAATAATTCTGCTTGATATACTATCCAAGATACAAAGGCGCTGAATAAATATTGAAGTCAAAACAAATGTTTTACAGGTAGAGAGACACATTGGTAATGTGTTCCATACACTTCAATATCAAGCCGGTTTCCGGTTCTTTCCGTCAGAATCCTTTCCCGCACGAAGTAAACTTCAAGCGAGGTTATTGCAGAACTGTTTGCATATTTCAACGGCTGAAACCGTGGTCATTAAAATGTGTCAGCGAGATAATTGACTCTCGTCCTTGGAATCCGCTGACAATAACGACAAGGATTAGCAAAACTCTCCGTTCCACGACAGCTACTACCGAAATGAGATAACAAATTATAATCGGCCAAGATTTCGTATTGGTAAGTGTCGTCCGTGAACCATGTGTGTCTACAAATGTGTAGAGGAACGTGTGTAATATAGATCGTTTACCAAAGCATTATTTCAATAGAAACTAATGATTCTAGCACGGCCCGACCACGAGGCCATTCATGGTAAGACCATGGAGATCGGTTTTAAGGTTCCAAGACAAGAAATTGACCTCTTTATAATGTAACAATTCTCTGGTGATTAATAAGCTCAGAACCCCCATACATTATACATTTTCTGAAAGCCTAGATATAGGGGAAGATTTTGGTAATCACTGTGTCACCATTGTTTACATAACTATCATGTGACAGGTAATTTACATAACCTTTCAAAAATCGGGTTTCCCTATGTTTTGTCTCAATACTTCAAAATATCTGATTCAAACGTGCTGGAAATCAAGCTGTCACAATGTTCTTCCAAAGTGTGTCTCAGAGTTTTATATCTTGCTTAGTTTTTATTTGAGCACAATTCTAAAGAAATCAACTAGGGTTAAATTCACCGCTCTAGATGTTTTTCAGGTATAAAAATTATTTAAGGTTTAAAAAAAAATTGAGACACACTTTGGAAGATCCTTAGGACAGCTTTCATTCGTACAAATTTCAGCCACATATCCCAAAGCATCGAACCAAAACATAGGGAAAACGACTTTTGAAAGGTTATGCAAATTGCCTGTCTAGTGATAGTTATGCAAAAAATGGTGACACTATGGTAACCAAAATGTTCTCCTATATCTAGGCTTTTTGAAAATATATATTTTATGGGGGTTCTGAGCTTATTAACCAATAGAAAACTGTTGGCTTAAAAGGGTCAATTTCTTGTCTGGAACCTTAACACACCAGCCGCTAGAGGTTCACTTGCGCTAGCGATTACGAATAACTAGTCAGGTGGCTTAGCAACAAAAAAAAGCAAGATCGCTACAAGGATGACAAAAGTGCCAAATTTGCTACAGAGGTTAACATAAGTGTGTAGATCAAAATTAGCTATTGCTCCAAAATTTAGGCCACCGGAAAGGCTCGATGACGCCATTAATTCAAAATGGCCGCCATTATATTGCTTAAAAATGGTAAAATACGGTTTATTCAGCAGTTTTCAATATTCTTTTGAATAAACTGACACAAACATTCTCAATTACAAATAAAACATTGAATTGACGCAAATTAATTATAATGATGACGTCATAAAGCCAAAATGTCCGCCGTAACATTGTCTAAAAATGGTAAAACACTGTTTATTAAGCCTGTTTTCAGCATTTTAACACCTGAACTGAAATTTACACCCCAAATTACAGACAAAACATATAATTGATGCAAATTAATTATTGAGATGACGTCATAAACCAAAATGGCAACCGAAAATTACAAAATGGCCCATTATGAAGTTCACTGTGCTTGGTACAATAGCCCATTTACGGGACAAAATGATAGTTAAAGGTTATGTACAATTTGTATTCCATAAACTCAAAATAAAAGATAAATATACTAAACTTAGCCAATAAGTTCAACACAAGTAACAAACTCTTATGAGATTATTTATTATTAAACAATGGTCTGTGTTTGAAAAATCGAATCGATATAAAGGAAATGAAGGCAACTTCACACACTGGTTCTACCTTTGCTTGTGATACGGTATAGTGACTAGATCAATGTGGTTTCACTTGAATGGTTTTGTATTCCTACATGCTCAGTTTGATGGTAGCCATTGTTCAACAAAGAGAGATGCTAAGACCATTATGTTGTGGTCTGATTGTTGCGTGAATTATTGCTCAGACCGTTCATTTGTACGTTGCTTGTGTTTGAATTTTACTTGAAGGAATATATCTTGTGTTTTTCTTCCTTTTATACGTTATCAGACGTCTTCTGGAAAACATGGCCAGCGTTTAATCGCCCCTTATTCTTTTCCAGTTTCTTATCACATTGTTTGATTAGGCTGGTTTTGATGAGGTTGTGCTGACAAGTTTTTGTTACATCATTGCTCTTATTTTGTTGATGAAGGATGGCTGACGTTTTGTTACATTTTTTTTTTAAACATCAAAAAACTTTATTACATTAGAACAAAACAAATTCAGAACATAAAACAGATTACATTGCAGAATCGTCGAGGTCGATCCCTCTTAGCTTAAGCTCCTGGCGTAAGATTCCTTCAATGCTTGATCTTTTTGGAATAATACATCGAAATTTATGAATTGACCATTTGGCAATCAAAATAATAAGATTTACATAGCTATTTACAGTTGCATTGATGTCGATTCCTATTACAATACACTTAAACAACAAAGGTACATGTGTTCCACAGGCAATCTGAATGATGTCTTTAACAAATTTCCAAACTTTCTTAGCTTCTGTACATTCAAAGAAACGATGCTGTGTAGTGTCTACACTGTTACAATAGTCACACAAAGCATTGTCTTTTATCTTCCACTGATAAAGTTTTAAATTGTTTACACATCTTTTATGTAAAAATTTCAGTTAAATTCTTTAAACTTGTCAGAGGGTAGTTTTTCCAACAAGCTTCCCCTTTACTAATAATTCTCTTCATCCACATTAACTGAAGAGATCTGACTTTCAAACGAAAAACTGGCATGTTACAGCCCCCTTGATTGAAAGGGCCGGCCAAAATTCTCTTATCTATATTACTACAGCCTTTAACGATAAATTTATAAATTAACAGGTCAACTTTCTGAATAATATGCTCAGGTACCGGAATCATAGAAGCTAAATATGTAAGCTTCGACAACCCCAGTACATTAATTATAACAACTTTACCATACACTGTCAGGTGCCTTTTACACCATGACGTCAGAGTATTTTCAAAACTAACAACTTTTGAGCCCCAATTTAGATGTTCACACTTTGCACGATCGTATCCAAACCAGACACCAAGGGCTTTAACAGGCTGGTCAGTCCAGTTCAGATCAGCGATCTTATTTTTACAATTCCTTTCACTACCCAGCCAGACAGCTGCTGTTTTTTCAATATTCATTTTTAAACCTGAAACCTTTTCAAAATCTTTCATTACTTTAAGTATTACATAAATTGAATTCACATCTTCTACAAATAATGTAGTGTCATCAGCTAATTGGGCAATCTTCACCTCGTTACGTATTACATCTTTGCATGGTAACTGTAAACCTTTGATTTCATTACACTGCCTTATTTTACAGGCCAAAACTTCTGCACATAAAATGAAAAGTAAGGCACTTAGAGGACATCCTTGTCGGACGCCTCTAAAAAGTGAAAAGAAATTTGACATCCAACCGTTGTTAATAATACAACTCTTAACATCTGAATAAATTACATTAATCCATTTCTTAAAATCTGCACCAAAACCAAAGTTATGCAATGTTTGGTGTATAAAATCCCAATTCACACAGTCAAAGGCTTTTTCAAAATCAATAAACAACGCCGCACCTGGTATATTATACTTTGCTGTATAGTGAAACATATCATGTATAAGTCTTACCACTTCACCAATGTAACGACCTTTTATGTATCCCACCTGATCGCTGTTTACAATACTAGGAATTACTTTTGACAGTCTATGCGATAAAACTTGGGTAAGGATTTTGTAGTCTACACAAAGTAAAGACACAGGGCGCCAATTCTTTAATAGCTCCCTATCATTTTTCTTATATAGAAGAGTTAGAATGCTTCTTTGTTGCGAAACTGACAGATTGCCATTCTGAAAGGCGCTATTGAAAGAATTAATTACAAAATGACCAATTAATGGCCAACAAGTATGATAAAATTCTACACTGAAACCGTCATACCCTGGAGACTTATTCTTTTTCATCTTACACAATGCATTAATACACTCATTGTTAGATATCTTCCCTTCACAGATATCTTTTTGGACACTTGATAGTTTAGGCAAGGTGGCATCGCCCATAAAATCGTCAAAATGCAACTTTTGTTTCTCGTTTCTATACAATTCTCTGTAAAAACGGACTTGCTCACTCAGAACACTCTCCGAGTCAGTAATCACAAGTCCATCTTTGGTTTTTAACTTATCAATAATTTTCTTTCAGTAACTTACTTTGGATACAAGCTATTTCTTTCTTTTTGTTATCTCGTTGTTGAAGTTTGTGCTTTTAGAAATTGACCTTTTTTATGAAGTCCATATTGTTGTTGCATGTACGAACATGTGTAATTCACCTTTAATGAAGCAGTTGAAGGTTGGTGCAGATAAATACCGTCGGATTGTTTTGTGTGGGTTTTAAAATCGAGCCATCTCTCTCGATTGCGTCTCTGACATTTGAAGACCACAAGGTCAAGGTATGAGATTTTGTCGATAGAATGTTCAATTATGAATTCCCAAGTTGAACGTAGGGTACAGGGTGTTGCACTCCTCGACAAGTGTTCTGAATGTTAGAAGTTGATGTTCTGTTCCTGTGTAAATCATGACAATATCACCTTTAAATTTCCATATGAATATTTGTTCGGATTTGGGATTTCATATAACTTTCTCTGTTTCACGGTATGTGATATCAGCTATTTCTGGTTAGGCCATGCTGCACCCATAGATGTGTTTGTATTTTTCTCAGTTGAATTATAATATGTTGCGTTTCAGAATAATCGACAGTAAGGCTTTCATGTACGTTGTTGGTGGGTTTTTTGTATCGTATCAGTTGGCTGGTACAGTTTCAGAGTCCAACGCTACGATCGCTGCAATTATGGCTTAATTTTTGACATCTTTTTCTACACTGATACCACGTCTAATGTTACCAGAATAGAGTTTGCTTGTATTTTTATTGATTCTAACGTGTCCCTAACATATGTAAGTCGTCTTTGGACGATTGGTTTTATGACAAAGTCTAGAAATTCCGAGATTTGGTTTATTGGGCTCGAGCAGCCATTTCTATTGAGACGTTGGATGATGATTGTTCGTTCCGCTTGGGTTTTGTGTATTTTTGGCAGGAAATACTATCATGGTGTAAAAATTATTCTACTGATGGGAATGGGGAAACTGTAAATCATTTCGTCAATGATCTTCTTGTCGTAGATAAATGATTTCATATACAATATCCACTGTATAGTTATGTCGCCAAGTGTAATAGTGTACATTTCGCAGCTGTCTATAACTTTCTTTAATGTCATTTGTCGTATTCACAATTACTATGCCTCTTCGTTTATTGATGGGTTTTATTGAGATTTGTTTGGTTTTAGACGGATTGTTCAGAGCAGTCTTTTTTCTAGAGTCATGTCTTTCTGATGTGGGTTGCGAATGAAATTTCCTCTATCGATCTAAGTTGCTTTGAGACAGTTTTACAATTTTTGGTTTGCGCTGTTATTAATGTCGAACATGGACTTATCTTAGAACAGATGATTGACTGATTGATTGATTCTTTCTCATGACATTGCACAATCTTGTGATGCGAATAAATTTGTTGATATCTCATACGACGATCCGTATAAGCACTTCGGAGTGGGAATAAATTTCAAGCCTTTGCTTAATGTTTTTATTGCAACATTTGTTAAGGTTTGATTTGCAAGATTGCTGATGAATCTGAGAATCTTTCTGAGTTCTTGTCTTTGTTTAACCTTCCATTTCTGTTTATGTTCTTCCTGGCGTTTTTTTATGTTGTTGGTTCCCAAAGAGCAAAACGAGACCAAAAACGAAAGGCAAAGACGTTTTTCATAAAATTGACGAAAGCTGCAAAAAAGCAAGCTAAGCTACCTTCAAAAGGCAAAAAAGTCTTCTCTTTGTTCATAAAACCCTGACCAAACGATCTTTTTTAGGCCAGCACATCCTCCAAAAAGAGAACTACTGTAGCACAAAACTATGTGTCTATCACCACATATCGCAACATAAAAAACCAAGAAAATTCAGCAAATGAAAAAGGCTTCTCGGAAGCAAAAGACCAAAATCACAAACATAAAAACCATTTTTCAGGGACCAAGGTCACATGACCAAGGTCAAGGCATGATTTATTCACCGGTTTCTCGCTATGTTTTTCATTATCATGAAATCACACTACTACTGATCTACTCGCTACAACGTAACATAAGCTTTCAAAGGTAGTAGAACCGATGCGTAAAGTTGCCTTCATTTCCTTAATATTGATTCAGTTTTTGAGACGACGGCCATTGTTAAATAATCAATAATTTCATATAGTTTATAACTTGTGTTGAGCTTATTGGCTAAGTTTTAGTACATTTATCATTTATTTTGAGTTTATGGATCATCAAGACAAATTGTACACTACCTTTATACTATCATTTTGTCATTGTTCTAAGCATAGTGAACTTCATAATAGGCCATTTTGTAATTTTCGGTCGCCATTTTGGTTTTATGATGTCATCAAAATAATTAATTTGCATCAATTATATATTTTGTCTGTAATTTGGGATGTTAATTTCAGTTCAGGCACTCAAATTGCTGGCAACTAGGCTTAATTAACAGTATTTGAACATTATTGGACGATATTATGGGGGATATTTTGAATTTGGTCGGCCATTTTGGCTTTATGACGTCATCATGATAATTGATTTGCATCAATTTTTTGTTGTATTTTTGTAATTTGGGATATTTGTGTTAGTTTATTCAAAAAAATATTTGAAAACTGGCTGAATAAATCGTATTTTACCATTTTTTAGCAATATAATGGCAGCCATTTTGGATTTATGACGTAATCAAGCCTTTCCGGTGGCCCAAATTTTTGGAGCAATAGCTAATTTTGATCTACACATATATGCGAACATCTGCAGCAAATTTGGCACTTTTGTCATTCGTGTAACGATATTTCTGTTAAGCCACCTGACTAAACTGCCTGTGTCGTGATAGAGATATTAGACAGGTTTGGCTACACGTTTTACATGAATATGAACGCGTAGAATCCATGTTGGCGTTGACGTAAACGTTTACGTGCAAAAATCCGTTTGGCTACGCGTTACGTCACCGGTTCGTGTGGCACGCGCAAGAAATGATTCGGCTCGGCTCGGGTCCCCGTAGTCTGTTTCCGCATCACAGGGATAGCTCAATGGTTACCAGGTATGCCGCGAATCGACGAAGAAATTTCACATAGAAATAACGAAAATACATGAATATCTTTGAGGATGTCACCATCATATATCCAACTAACAATGTGCATGAATGATTCACAGTTTATATCATGTTTTGATACCTAAAGATGAGAATAAATTTACACGTTTACAAATTACGTGAAAACAGCTGTCTCCACGTAAATACGCGACGCCGGCTCCGTGTACGTGGAGAACGTAAGTCGATGCTATCATTGCAGAAATTCGTGACGTTACGCGTTCACGTTCACGCAAAATAGAGATTTCACCCGTAGCGAGAACGTAACGTAGAGTGGCTACGCGTTCCGTACGCGTAACGTTCTGCACAGATTCGGATTAAGACTTGACCGGCCCCGTCGCTTTGCTTTCCACGGCAGCAGTAAGTGGGTAGCCGAGCAAGGTTCACATGTCTGTGTTCACCTAACGATCTACGTAACAGCCTATCACTAATGCGACAGTCTACTGAAGTTTACACATTCAATTCGCTGTTTTGCTTTTTATATGCCCATAGATTTGAAGCAAGTCTAGATTACATGTAAGACGTGTGCGTGCCGACTCACACAGTCGCATCGTCTTAAGGATTTTGCTCTGATATCAGGTTAATAGAACACAGAGAAAAAAAAATTGAAAATACTAATATTTTACTTTGTGTTAGAAAAACTGTGTCAAAGCCACGGAAGTAAAACAAACGACAATGTTAATTTCAGTCACTGAATGTTATCGGCAGTGCAGTGTATGCGACGTCTGCCGCCGCGCGTGTGCCGTCGTACGTCTGCGAGTACACTGCAGGAGGTAATTTTTCCTTTTGTTACCTAAAATATCTCAAAATCAGACGGCGATTGATAAAACCAAGAACAACAATACAAAACGAATTTCGGAAAGGAATGTTAGTTTTGATTATCAAGTCTATGGCGAAGCGAGCGTGAAAATCGCTCTCGGAAAAGGTGTACGAGAAAAGTGGCCGTTTCACGTCCAAAACGACTGCCAAACGACAAGAGAACGTGTGACATCATCAGAACATGATGAGAGCGCGCAGAAAGTGATGACGTATCCGTTCCCGTTCCGTTCCCGTATGAAATCTTAACCTCTCTAATGTGTAGCCAAACATGTCTAATAAAAAGTAATACAACATGAATGCGGCCAATGCAAGGTACATCGCGGAGAACGTAAACGTGACTGTAACTTTCAACAGGACATCCGTAACCGTCATGGGCTTGCCGAAGACAGATGTTTGGCGTTTGCATATACAAATATCATTTATTGAATTAATCAGTTGCTTTTGCCTCTTGGGTGTGAAAAGTTCTCTTGGCATACTGTTTTGCCAAATCTTCTCTGTACTTCCTCGAGAACTAAGTGTCTGAATAAGCTGTAATGAATACGATGAACCTTAATGATGTATAAACATTGCGCCTTTTCAATTTTTTTTCTTTTAGAAAAAAACATTTTCCGAAACTACTAGATATTTTCGCTCGCAATTACGTCTGGACACAGACAAGGAAAAAAATGTTCTCCTTGCCTTTGGTCTGGAAAAAGCATGAATTAAAAACTATTCATTCTTGCAGACGCCGCCATAAATACTTCAATAAAAATATAAATGTCATAAAATTATTCACAGGCAAAAGTGAGTTAAAGAAGATAGGTCTATGTTGATGGAGAAGTCGAACAGTGAAAACAAAATCACTTCAGTGCAGAGGACACGAATTTCGTATATGGAAATCAGTATAAGTTCATAAAGTACCCCGATACGCTGCAGCTGGCGGCATCGCATTTTCGTTAGATAAGCGGTCAGAATGTGCTGCTATGTAACTGTCGCAAGTATAAAAACTTATATCGTTTGGACATACAGCAATTCCTGTACTCTGATTTATCGGACTCAGTTTACATATGCTTTGTTTTCATGAAAATCCATAACACATGTAGGCAGACTTTCTTCTTGACACAAGCAATCATGATGTAGTTCGATCATTTACGTCAAATTACAAGCCGCATTGAATCGTGAGCGATGCTAAGGCCGATGTACCTCGTCAAAAGTTAGAGGTAATAATGAACAATATCATGTACGATGAAGTGGCCGGGAATGGTCATCGCGGCGTAAGCTTCAGGCCACCTTCAACATTTTCACATTGGATCATCTCTTTTTGTGATTCTATGATAAGCCATGAATATGGATGATACATCTATAACAATTGTGTTATTGTTTGATGAAGATAATTAGAGTATAGCAGGGTACAAAAATGCCGTTGGAGCTGCATTTCGCAATCTCGACTCAATGAGCCACATGCGTTGTTTACTACGGTTGTCATCAGCCCGCATACGCAAGCAAACAGGAGACTGAGTAAATAATGGGCGCTAAACGATGCAAAGTTTGACAATTCTAGGCATTTTCTGGGACTGATCATATATTGAATGCAACGACTGAAAAAAGAAAGCGTATAAGCCTGTATGCGCATTCCACTCGTAGCCACTTTTACCATTGTATTGATCATGTCCTCGACCACTGGTTATCGTTACGTTTTACAGCGATTGAAACTAATGCGATGTCGTTCATGGAAAATGTAAGACTAGAGTTCAGACTTTATAAAACCATGTTTTTGTACAAATACAAGGTCCCATTTCCTTGTCGTTTTCTCTCCGATGCCTTTGTAAAAGAAATCTGAGCTTTAACATACGGCAACGGTATGGACCAAGTGACGACACACTGAGTGACGAGTACATGAAAAACATTTACACATAAGTAAACCCGGTAATAGTTGATCGTTGCCAATCACAAAACTCGGGAACACTGAATATGGAAAAGAACTGCTTATTTTCTTCCCACGCCATCGACAATGTCCGCTTCCATGAGTGGTGACGCTGATAGCACTAGCCCTTCCACACAGCGTTTGGCATTATAGTTTGTGACAATTAGGTGTAAATTGATTACTTTCTGCTATACGACAGGTGTCGAGTGAGCTGGGCAGTTTTCGAATGGTCTCGGGACGGTAGAATCCGGCTGCGCAACCGGCAACTTGAAATGGAACTCTCCCCTGAACGAAGTTCGCACATGTTCAACACTATGGAGATAAAATAGCAAGGGAATACCTTGGCACGAGAATATGGCGTCCGATGCTCTCTGGTACGATAAAGAAAGTCAGATTCGCAGCCAGCTAGAAAACGCTTAAAAAGATATTTTTACGAATACTGTTGTCTGCTGCCTCTCAAATATTCCTACCCTATTATCAGAAATTGACAAAAGTCCTCGCCCTTGTCCAAACAGTGCAAGGTGAAGTTTTCGAAGTAGAAGCAGGCAATGGATTCACTGTCCTAAGTCATATCCGCCTCTCGACTGTATTGTCAGAGGCGGAAGATGTCATTATGCTACTGTTGTATCAACAAATAAATCCAACAACTTTGACACGGAGCTCTTTATCATTATATATACCTAATTACAAGTGGACGTCACATTATTTTTTTAAGTAACGAACTATACCATCCAATATAGCACGCGCTTGCATAATATTTACCGTGCTCTTTGATGTGAGTAGTAAGGAATATTTGACCTCCAGGACAAAATAAGAATTTTACACCCATTTTATTCATTTATCTACATGAGCGAAGGAAAATTTAACCATCCATGTAACTAAAGTGTGACCCTGACCTATATACGAACTCACGCATGCGCAACAGGGGTTTGGCGCAGCCTGAACTAAGCGGGGAAATTCCCTTCTGAGCATGTTTATACATGTACGGGAAATTCCGTGTGAGTCATCACCATCAAACTAGCCTATATAAAGGAGCTTTTTTTTACCTGTGTTGTCAGTCCGACCGGCCGGGGAGTCTAGCTGATGTTGAACACGGAGTTCCTATCGGTACGAACTAACTTCATATCCATTCAATCCATAATATCGTAGATATCGCTCCAGCGGCGGACTAAATCCTTCTTGTTTTTGAATTTCTAGCGCCTGATGAAATATGTCCTGAATAAGTTCTGACTCCGGAGCCTCCTCGTTCCGAAGGGTTGCACCTTTTTCTTGTATTTGTGTAAGCAGCTGTTTATATTGAACGTAATAATGTTTATACTTCTCTTCTTTTTGCTACACCCGTTTTTCCTTGTATTACATCAATAACGACACCAGGTATAGGAGTTAAGGCTAACAGTACCGGAACTGTCGGAATTGCTGCTATTACAGCAGAGCTTACAAGAATTCCTTTAGTAATATTAAGAGCCATATCAATTCGACCCATCAATTTATAACTTCGTCGATATGCAGCACTTGTTCTTTCTATGTAATCAGCCAATTGTTCAACGCTTTCAACAACTGAGATGTGCATTTTTTACTGTATATGTAAGGGATGATAAAAATAATTGTAGTAATATAGAAATACAATATGGCAGAAGGAGGAGAGAATATAGAACTCCAGGATTTCGATGATGCAAAATTTGAATGATGACGATGTTACTGCTGAAACATCTTTTACCGATGATACTTTTGCAGAAGCCGGTCCTTCCCAGGCTGGCTCACGCGATAGCCCGCAGGTGGGTCGTTTGGATGAACTTAGAGTAGGAAGCAAAATATATAAGGTTAGACAATTCTTAGACTATAATGAAATTACTGATCCGGACGCACTAGATGTATTGCTATGGAATCTGAGATTAGGGATGGAAAGCTGTATTATAAAGACATCAAGCTGTCTAGAGATAGAGGAGGTGGATTTATAAGCTGTCCACATTAATGAGAGAAAAAGGAGGACATGAATTTATGAGAGAAGTATTAGGGGTCCGCTCTAGAGCAGAGCCCGAAAATGTGAGTCGTACATCGCATTCTAAAGATGTGATAGCTGATAAAATACCGGCTGAGAAGATGACGCCAGAAGATATGGGTATATACAAAGATAAACTGACAGAGTTACGACAAGATGCTTCTGGTAATGCAGATAAAATACAAGCTTTTGAAAATAAAATCGACCAATGGAACAATCTAAACCCTGAATATAGAGCTTTTGTTGATGAATTAAAGATGGCAAATATGCGTCTTGATGAGCTTTACAGTGAAAGAGAAAATCTGTTAGAGCAGACAGAACTTACACCCGAACTCAGAACAAGACTAGCTAAAATTGATGATCGAATTGAAGTACAACTTGATATGATCAGTGGGGCACGTGAAAGACTGGCGTCGACTAGGTCTCTTCGTGATGTAATTTCTGATCCAGAATTATCACTGAGACTGAAGCTGACAGAGTTATTTAAACGAAATGGTATAACAATCGCTGCAATACTGACTGCCCTTGGAATGACAATATCAACAATTGCCCTGGCTGTAACTAAAGGAGGGGAGGAGGAGCGGGAGCAGGGGGAGGAGGAGCAAACCAGGAGGTTCAGGTCCGCCCAAAGTATATACAAAAGCGAAAGAAATTGTAAAGCAATTTGGCGAATGGTTAAAAACCTTGGCCGCAAAAAGTGCTGCTGCAATACCAGGTTTAATCGGTTCCCTCGTCAGTTTTCTATTAAAAACAGCAGGATCGGTGGTTGGATTTGTTGGAGAACAGCTATGGATATTTTTAACTGGTTTAACATTAGTCATTATAAATAAAATTATGTATTAATATGGCATCAACATGTTTGGTGAAAAGAATATTGCAAAGTTTCTTTCTAAAAATAAAGACCTGTTTGGTTTCTCTGTCGAATTGGAATGGTGCAAACTTCGGCGGGTAAATCGACATATCCTTCGAGCAAATCCAGGTGTCCGACTCAAAGATGATAATCTTTATCATAACATATTAGCTTTCGTGAAGGAATGTCAAAAGACTAACTTCTTTAAGCGACTAGAATTCATAGCTGTATTCCAGGATACTGAGGATGACCAAGAGGCTCATCATCTCCAAGAATATTGGGTTCTTCGATTGATTCGCGACACAGGTAATCGATTTATCTTTCAGGCAGACGGAAATATTTATGTAAAGATGTGATTTGAATTTTTTCTTCTAAGTAATTTATATACACGAAGTGAAACTTAAGATGTGATTAATTTTTTTTTTCTTCTACTATATACATTACACGAAAATGGGGTACGATAGAACATTATCACCGACTTTCACCAACCGAATACCGAATGGAACGAAGTCAGAAAGAACTCATCATGTGATTGCTCATAATCCAAGTGAGGCAGATCCAGGCCAGACACTTATCATACGATGTCCGAAGTTAGAAAGCGGAGTAGTCCTAGTTCCAGATACTTTCGACCTGGTTTTGATCTCGAAGTAATGGGAGATGAACATAACCGAGTAGTACAAAATGTTGCAAAAAATTTGGTGGAGCGTATGAACTCACATTTGAGGGTCAGACACTTTTCGATTTGAATAAATATAACCTTATTGAATGTTATCGCGATCTCTTCAAACATAAAAAGGAGAGATCGAACATGACACTGTACGGAATTCAGAACGAAAATCTAAGAAAATAAGAAGTGAGAAGCGGTGACCGATGCAGATGCCAACGTCGTGGGCGATAAGTTACTTTTCGACACATATAAAACAAAATATGCTATTCGTCTCACTCATCCCCTAATAACAGGTCATGGAGTTGCATATCCAAAAGCGTTAGGGAGTCATATTGAATGGGAAATTACGTTGGCACCCGCCTTCCAATTAATTATCATGTATAATCTTGCTAATTTTCCAGCAATTATAAATTAAAAAACATTCAAATGGAATACGAAACAATTTCTGACCCCGAACTCGCGAGGTCAACTGCTGGTTATTACAACGGTGGAAAAAGTTACCTTTACGAGCATATACATTATTTTAGAACAATCCCATTCAAAGAATCGGACACGGTTATCAATGAAAATATAAATGTACCACGACGTAGCATTAGAGGTATCGCAATACTCTTCACTAAATATTATAGTAGTGAAGAAATTAATAGTGAATTTTTCTTTAACCATCCATTGAATCTGTGTCTGTATCAATCGAAGGCATTGCAAATAAAGTGTACGCTCAGAAGATGATACCAAGACAATTTTGGCGAGAGGTGCGACGGTATTTTGCTGAAGATAAAGATTGGTGTGAAATTGACATAGATGAGGTGATTATTTGAAGAATAAATTCTGTCTGTTTATTGATCTGCGTAGCTTTAAAGATATTGAATTTCATGGAAATGGTTTAAAAGTAATGAACACAAAGGACGGAATTCAACTTGAAATTCTGAAGAAAGACACCTCATCTAGGGTTGGCGATTACGTTCACGATGACAATATATTTGCCCACATTTATGTTATCAGTGATGCCCTGGTCTCTATTGAAAATAGTAGATTAAAGTCTTTACAATTTTAACCATGACCCGTCCGTCCTATCGGCCATGTTTCTGCCAGCCATTCGCCCGTGACCAGATTATATAACTGCACACGTTTGATATCATTTGGTGCCATCATGATTTTACTGCGCCTTTCACTACGAATTTCACCAGCCTTTTTCCGTACAAACTGTACAAATTGTGCCGGCTCCGGCTGCTTTTCACTACGGATTTTTCCAGTCTCCTGCTTCTTCCCAGTTTCAAACAGATCTTTATAATCTTCAAAGTTCAAATGTTTTCTAACACAAACATCTTTTATCCCTTTATTTTTTTTCGTCTCGGAAGTTGGAGTTCGAAAAGCATACACTTTCGAGCGTATGCCGACAAAATCAAGAATAGGTACACCATTCAACTCATCTTTAAATTTACCTATCACTTTTTTATTAATCTTCGGAAAGTTGGGGGCTATTGCGGAGCTCATCCCACTAGTATCATATATAGACTTCTCACCATTCTTTTCCACATCTTCTCGGACTATATCATTGAAAGTTACGTCCGGGTCCGGGATCGGCACACTGTAAACAAAACTGTCAGTATCCATGTAGGCTAATCGTATTCCAGGGAACCGCTTTCGAAAGTAATTGTAATGCGTCTCATACATAAGCAGCTTAGAAAGTTCAAGTACCGCCGCGCCAATGAAAACTGGTTTTACATATTATGCTCATCCGTTTTCAGTTCCAGTAGGGCACTGTCGCAGGAATCACCATCCTCTTCGGAAGTTATGAAAGTTATATGTTTCATCTTTGGATTATACTTATGAACTTTTTACGTACCACTATCCGTACCGTTCCGGTCCGAAACAAATTTAAAATCTCTGTACTTTCGAACATCTTCTATTGTCTTACCGAACATTGCATTATTCATAAGCTTATAGAAATTCTTTTCAAAATCTGTCCTCCCCTTTGTCCTCATTTTAGTGTTAAAGTCAATATATTCTGCAAGACATGGCGCCTCTTCGAAGGCAAGCGCCCGATGAATCTCTTTCAATCTCATTCCCATCCGAAGATAGAATTCCAGCAACTTGTAGTGTAAGACATAGGACTCTCTATCCATCACACTTGTAATCAGTCGAGTGCCCTGCCTCTCAGGAAATTCATAGTGATGTGGCGCTAATGGCAAATCGCTGTGTTCTTCATGTAATTCGACCGGATATTCTAAGTCTACTTCTAGAAAACTTGGTGGAAAGGTGGAACCGGGTCCCCACCCTCCCAAGCCTGCTCCACATTCTTCCCACTCTTCCATCGTCATCCAATGAAGTCCACCCGTGGGCATATCCTGACTCATTGCCCAGCCGTAGAGATTGTTTGCATCGAGATATTTTATTTCGGTCACTGGCTTCTCTGGATCGTAATTCCCGCCGGCGGGGGCCAGCGTAAGCCGGATGATTTGTCTGTAAATAATGAATATTACACTGGCTGATACCTCCTCGTATTCCCCGTTGTACGAAAGTCATCTGCTCTTTATCCTGAATGAGCCCAAACTTATTACCCGTGTAAAGCAACATAGCATCCCATGTCAAGCCGGGCGCTGACATGTAATGGGCCGGATCTAACTTGTACGCTTCTAAACATGTGTCACGGAAATTTTCGAATATATTTGCAAGAAGTAGAACGTCAGTCTCACAATAGAATTCCATATAATCTTTAATCGTCTTACATACCACTTCATCCCACACCTTCAATGCATGCTCATAATCAGATTCTGAAATCCCCTCTTCCGTCAATTCGCTATAAAATTCCCCTCTCTCCGGGAGCTGGTTCTCTCCAAGTCTGTCAACCGAGTCTAAATATTCGTAGGGGAAGAAACCTTTCGCCCTTTGAATGTCCGGGTACGAAAGTGGGGCCGCCGTCCACCCATCCTCCGGCACAGTCGTTGCCAACTTCGCCAATGACCCCATCATCAGCTGAGCACTGTCCATAAACTTTATAGAAAAGTGGCGTCTCTTTATCTCCATCTCCCCATCGACAACAATTGAGGCGTGAAAAATAAATGTTTTCGAGAGACCCATAATTCCACCATTGCCCGTCTTAGCTATGATTTTAGGCTCTGGTCCCCCTCCGGACGTCGATTTCATGTAACTTTTTCAAAATAAAAGAACCATCGTATCCCTTGAGGTTGTGAAAGTAGATAGGAATGGTTCTCAACGGACGGCACTTTTCACAATAAAAAGTATCATCACCGTCTAGGTATCCTGCCGGCTCTCCACATGCAATACAGACTGGATTGCCGTAATTAGAAGGATCTTTCATTGGTTTTATTTTCAAATAATACGATTTCGAATAATTCTCAGCCCGTTCTTTCATATCCTTTAGAAAGTCTGTAACACAGGAGAGCCCCGTGAATGTTCTTTTACCATAAACAGTGGGTCGGCCTCGTTCCGAAGAGGTCCGCCCCCACCCCCGTTCCACCATAACATACGAAAGACAAATTGGAATATGTCGACCGGTCCCCTTCTCAATAATTGCCTCAGTATCTGCATAGACGACGTAGGGGCGGGGACCTTCTTCCGATGTCCTTCGAATTGACATACTTCCTTAGGAAAACCTGGCTGGGCAGTGTCTGTTCCACAATAATTCTCATGTTCTTCCAACTCTCCTGTTGACGCAAATCCTTTTCCACAAATCGTACAAATACACTTCCGTCTGTGCACATTCTTACGATTTTTATTAGAATTAAGAAGGCGATTTTCCGCAGTAATTGGTACATAGTGACTCGCATCGGCGCCGACTATTAGTAAAATCTTCGCTGTCTGGACGGTTCCGGGACGGGTTCCCGGAACCGTTCCGTGAGGGGCTCCGTAAAACACAGTTATACCGGACGGATCGGGATCGGACTCGTCAGATCTGAAATACTTTGAGTCTGATGCTCGGATTTTGTCGCTCAAAACGCTCGAAAATAGTATCATCGGCGGGTGTTGGAATGGAATGTCGTCCCAACAGTAATCGGCTATAAATGGAGAGTACGTATTCCAATTTTTTCTGGTATTACCAGCCTTCTTTTTACGAAACTCGGGGTCGGCTAACTTTAAACTTGCTACGACGGCATACTGGAAGCAGTTCTCGGCGCCTCTGAGTAGCACAAGATCGCTCACACATTTCTTATTTTTCAACCATTCCGGCAGTTGGGGGCCGGGGCCAGCCCCAAGTAGTAATTCTACCAGTCTTACTTTAAAATTAAGTATCTCCTCGAGAACTAGACCAGAACCCTCAACAGCTTCAGTTTTATCAAGCCATTCTTTGTAGTCTTTTACTAATTGTTCTTTCACTGCCGCCCCTCCCTATCTTTTGTGTATATACCCCCTTATAGTTAACATAGTGTGTACGATTTTGCACACTTTGATCTTTGGATTTTTGAATTTGACTTCCATTTCTGTATAAACACGGTACATCTTTCGGGTCCCTTTGACCATACCTTCGATATCAATCTGCGCGATATCCTCGACTCGCTTGACTTCGTAGGAAAAATCTTTTTCTATAACTACATCTTTGAATGCTCTCCGTAAGCGACGTTTTTTTATGCTGTAATGCACAGTAAGTCTCCTTGGAATAAACTGCGGCGGCACCTTCTCCCATTTCTTCACCAATTCTTCTCTAAGATCATTGAAATCTATCCATGGTTTTTTACCGAAGGGATTTTCTAGAGTAAAACCTTTACCTGAAGAATCTGTTAAATCTGTGTGAGTCATGGTATACAGATAATTCTGAGTGTCTAGCCCTCTATTTAAATCGAGGTCAAGTATATCGACCAATTGGTTTATCTTATATTCATTCACGATTGGATCCATTGTACTGTCCTATATATATCATAAAAAATTTTCTTAAAAGAAATATCTATTCTAATTCATCAAAATCCACTATAATATTTTTGGCAGCATTTATTTGTTTATATATCTCGCCTAATCTTTCTAAGTCGACTAGTTCTTCCGCATCTTGAATTTCTGGTTTATTAGGTGCAGCACAAAATATTAATCTCTCAACAGTGAAAGAAAGAGCACGCTTACTTAATCGCGGTTTAAATGCTAAGAATTCTATCTTACTACCTTTCCTGATATTACGAGGTACAATAGCAGGATTTTCTCGGACTGGCAATGGGCTCACTGCTTTAAAAGCACAGTCAATTTCTTGAACCATATCAATACATGTAGCGAAATTGGAAGTGTTTCTCCCTCTTTTAAACTGAAATTTAAAATACCTCATGCCCGGCTGAGGCCCTCGCTCCCTCGCTTCTGATACACTTTAGATGGATTGTAAAATCTGCACCCTTCGGTGACGGTTCCGATAGTATTCTTGGAGTGAGCGGCCAGGCTTGCAGCATAACTTTTAGCAGTAGATGCATCGAAACTTTCACCTAGGGTACGGAATATTATTAAATCGGTAAACTTTGAAGACTCGGTTGCCAACGGACACACACCCCATCGCATGTAGCAGGATCTCTAGAACCATATTAGGTCCGATGTTGAAAACTACTTCTAGCTCACTGTCTACGTATATGAAAGGATCTACATATTCACCAAATACTAATTTGCCTCCATCATCAATTTTGATGTTTTCTCCGGTTTCAAGTATTTTTATTGCATCTGAAATAGAAAGGATTGTCATTGTCTTATCGTATATATCTTAATAAAAAAATTTTAAAAAATTTCTATGATATAGTATCCCCAAAATGTCATACATATTCATAAATGGACCAACTGGAAGTGGTAAGAGTTACGATGCAATAAATTTGGCGGAGGGACCGGAGGTGTATCACGTACCAGAATTTGACACTAGTTTTTCCAGCAACATTGCCGACTTTTATAATGGGCGTGTCACCCCCGTTTCGATTGCCGATTTTCAGAATCAGTTTATAGAACATACTCTTAGTTTACAATGTCGGGCTGGGAGGGGGGAGGGGGGCCCCCCTTCGGAACGCTACATTATTTGTGACTCTTCCATAATTCAACATCTGACTTTTTCTAGAATCCGGGGCGTTTCCACGGAGTGGGAAGAAAAAAAGATTGTTTCTAGAGCATTTGACCATTTACCCAGTTTCATTATCATATTCAAAGATATGCCTTGGGATTATTGCAGGCGGAATGTGTTGACTCGAGCCAGGTCGTACGAAATAACGCCTTAGAAGAACTAGAAGAGATTCACAACAAGTTCAAACAGACTTTCTTAGAAATTTGCCACGACTACAGACTTCCATGTTTGGTAATTCGGAACGCTCTTACCCCCCTCGTTCTCAAGAATATACTTAATCCAACAATTGATACCGAGACAGTCGGACCAGTAGAATATCCACGAGCTTTTGACTTTGGAATTGCATGGGGCAGCCCTTCGGCACGCGATAGCGGCAGCCAGGGATTTTTAATAGACGGTTTCAAGGAGGAGGAACTTGAAAAAGCGTACTTCCCACCTGGTCAAGAACAACTAGAACAACCTCGAGTCTCACTAAAGAACCTACACAAACTTCTTAACGCTTGTGAATCTGTGTGTGCTTATAATGCTTCGTTTGACCTACGAGCACTTGACATTATGCCGAAGGAACCCTACGGTTCTGTAACACCGGACTTTGAAGTTACTTGTCTATGGCTCATGTCAGTTGTGTACATTATACTTCAACCAGAACTTATAGATAAAGCTGAAAAAGGGGGACTCGAGAGAACGGACTGTGGTAACATGAGAAGTCGTTTTGAAGATCTTGCAAACTTAATATGTTCAGGAACTGAGGGGCCCCCACCTCATCCACATACGGCCGAAAAAGATGCAGTAAGTGAACATTACTTACGACAGTACATGATAAATACTTGGCCAGGTGGGGGGTGGAAGCGAGGTGGTAAACTGACACTTTCGGCTTTCAAGAAATTAAGACTTTTTCCATGGTACTTATTGAATAACTTTCGTAAATACTTACGTTAGTACTTACGTAGTACTTGACAAGTACCATGGACAGGAACTTACGAAGTACTTACGTAGTACCATGGACAGGAACTTACGAAGTACTTACGTAGTACCATGGACAGGAACTTACGAAGTACTTACGTAGTACTAATAACATTTTCCTCCGGCTCCCAACTATTGAAACTTTCTGGATAACCTTTCCATTTTATCAGATAATATTTCTTTCCTCTAATTTTTTTCGTCTTCAAAATTCGTTCTACTCTGTACAGCTCGTCGCGTTCTGAAGGTGCGCTCTGAAGTTCATCGGAGTAGAAAGTGCCAAGTATTTCCTCTCCATTCAGATCTTTTATTTTGTAAACTGGTGGCGTTACCAAGCCAGCTGCGTACACAACTTTTGAAACCACGAAAATCTCCTCTGTCCAATTTGGTAAATATCCTTTCTTAAAAGTGGTCTTGTATTTTGTAATTCGACCCGTTCTCCCGGCTTGAATTCAGGGTTGCTCCCCCGGCTGCCAACTCAGGACCGAATAGTGTATAAAATGCCTGCCAATCGTTCTCCTCTGTTACGTCCCTGGGTTTCATTTTGATACTTCCGTGACGGTGTTGTTGTAATTCTCGAGAAGTTGTGGTAGAATGGGGAGCCAGGAACGTGTCTGTTTATATGTAAAGTATTTCCACATCATCGTCTTGAGGGTCCGATTAAAACGTTCAACGACGCTAGCTTTTTTGTCACTGTAGGTGTGAAACCAATGAATGCCTGACTCCTCCAACCACCCCTGCATTTTCTGATTAGTAAATTCCCGCCCCTCATCTGTCTGAAGTTTGTCGGGCCTTCTCCCAGATTTCTTAATCACGTCTTGTAGCGCCTGTAACGTATCATCAGCCGTTTTTGACTGTATGGCCTGGCCCATGCGTATTTACTGAGCACATCGATTACTGTTAGCATGTATCGAATGTTTTTATTCTCTTTTGCGAATGGGGGAGGGAATTCCACGAGATCCGCTTGCCATTGAGAGTCTATCGATGTTACAAAAACGCGCCGGCCCCTACGGAACGTGCCACGAGTACGAGGTACCGGTTTATGTAGATTATAAGTTAGCTGAGTTTTTAACCAGTCCTGCACCTCTTTCTTAGTGACGTGGAGTCCGCTGGCCCGTGCTGCGTCATATAATTTTTGTACACCTCCAAAACCAGTTTTCGGGTTGTAATATAATTCTCTAAGAGTACCTTCGGTGTTGTCACCTTCGGCTTCAGCTTCCATAATTGCTATATTATACGAAAAATTTTATGTCGTACGGATGCCGTAAATGAATACTAGTTTACTGAATGGCCTACTTTTCAATTGTCTGACCAGGTCCGTGGCCTCCCGTTCTGACACCTCCATTCCATATCTTTAATAATAGTTTTGTTGTCTGTCTTGCTCGGCGTGTAAAAAAGTACTAACATCTGTATGTTTTCCCTAAATGGTTTACTAATACTAGTATATTGCTGAGTCAGAACCCAGACAGATAGTCCGTCGTGTCTTGCGCTGAAACCAAGTTTGACTAAAACGTCACTGCGCTTCTTCATATCTTTGGACGCGGCGCAGTCGTCGAGTACTATTAAAGTGTTTGTACCGACCCATTCGTTCCGTACGAAGGCTAGTGTATCATCCACAGCATCGAGTCCGACTGGAAACACAAACACATTGTCATCGGTGAAAATGAATCTTTTATTATACGTTTTATTGTTCATGAATGTCGGACAAATGAAAACTATATATTCGAATTTTCCTAGGTACGGACCGGTGAGGAGATCCATTACATATTCCGTTTTGCCAGAATTTGTCGGTCCAGTTACAATCATGTTGAATGGTACAGTTGCGAACATCCATCGATCGGATCTATATACTGTACATAAATGTAATGAATATTGCTAAGATAACAAACCAATTTTACCATATTCATGAATAGGGTCTGCGCCGGTCACTGCTGCTGCCCGTTCCGAAGCGTTCCGAAGGGCCTTCGGGGACCGAGTCGTGTCATTGTGAGGTGACCTCCGCTCCGGGCTCGTCCTGCCACTTCACAGGATCCCCCTCCTCCCCTCCTTCCATCTCATGTATAGCACTTTCTCGAACTTCCGTGTTTATATCACCGTTCACCCCGAAGGACATAGATTCTGTAGCGTATTGCAATTCATTATTATAACCTGAGATTGCCGGGCCCGAAAGAATGACCATCTCAGACGGTAAGAGAAGTAAATTTGGTGAGACTGCCATATCAAGTTTGACACCAGTATTCATTATTGTGTCTTGATATCGCCTATAACTAATTACTTTGTCGGTATTGCGAATTTCATCTTCGAGGAGAACACCGAATTCTTTTCGGACTTGCTCTGCACTGCCAGTATCGCCCACTATGGTACTACGAATATTGCTTGTGCGCCGAGTATGCAATATACGTAGGCTTCAAGGCTTTCATTCAGGCGAGCGAGACCAGCCTTTGTCAATCCGAGTCTCCCTTCAGAGGAATGAACTATTGTATTGTCCCTCCGATCCATCATTTCGAAAGAAATAGTAGTGTGGTCGGTCTTTGTCGGACAATTTATGTTTTTTCTTTCCAAAAATGGTATGTGTATAGAAAACGCCTCCGTCGGCGGAGAGGAAAAAGTCCTGACCGTTGTATATCGCTTTTGGCTGTCTAACGGGCCCACGATTAGTGTAATATTCATAACCATAACCAAGACCTTTATTTTGACCTTTTCGATAACGAAAGTCGGACTTCGTTGGACTTATATTTCCAAATTCTGTACAGAGAAGTTCATATTGGACGAGATTGTACGGATTGTCGCCCGCTTTGAAGGTGGGGGTATCGTCTGGAAGTGCAACGCCCATTTCGTGAAGGATACGACGTATTGTAAAGTATACATGGAAACGGCAGAATGATCGTATTTGGGGCGGAAATTTCTTATCAAAGAGATGGACGAATGATATACCACAACCAGTAGTGCTACACCATACGGCGAAATTCAGTTGCTGGTCCCAGTATTTCATGTTTGGCCCGCCAGCCAGACATTACTTTCTTTAGCTGATCGATGAGTGATTACGTTATCTTTAAATATATCCCGCGGTGGAAAGTAATTTATCTGTCGGCGTTACATATATTTCTAAGTCCATGAGAATAGGTTTTATTCCCCCGTCCGGTTTGGAAGGGGGGGTATCAGCATGCTGTACTGTTGGTATGCTCGTCTTATTCAATTGAAAAGCAACTGGGAATAAGTCTGTACTCATTATTCGTGTTTCTATATACATATAGATTTAAATGGAGGAGAATTTCCCGGAATCCCTGTCGGAATCCCTGTCGGTACGGTTCTGTTAGGGGTACTAACATTCCAGACTATGTTAATACTTTATTTCGGATTCAGGTTTAAACGAATTTTTTATTTTTTACTAAGAATAGATAACATACTGCAAACAATGGAGAATTTAATAAAGTCATCGGCAGCGGCAAATATGGCAGCGCCCTACCGGAACGGTTCCCCTATCGGAACGGAAGGGGCTTCGGCGCCTTCGGTGCCTTCGGACAATAATCGATCCATAATAGAGACAAAACGTGAAAAAATACTCTGTGTCATCGCAAGTGGTCAAAGTAAGTTATTTTTTGGTAAGGAGATTTCAGTTGCTGACGTAGAAAAATGGAAAGATGAAACGGTGGATAAAGCCTTCAAAATGTACGAAGCGAAATACAGTTCTCTTATAAGTGATACCATCACTCAAAGTTCATAGATCTAGGAGCCCGTGCAATAAGTCAGGTAGTTCAATCGATGATCGAGATAACTATGCCACTGATCTTAAAAAGGATTTTATTCTAAACAGTGAAATAAAACGATTATCAGGACGGATAGCGTACACATGGGGGCCCCTGATTGCTCTAATTTCCACCGGTTTAATTACGGGTAAACATTTAAATTTTAAAAAAATCGGGTTTAATATAGTACCTGAAATAAATGGATTCAACTTCGACGACTCAGCAAACGGCTCCGGCCCCGCCGACGGAGCCCACACCGCAAACGACTCCGTCAGGGACGACCGTCCCACCTCTACGCCACAGCGCAACATAGAGAAAGTGACGTTACCGCCGAAGCATCCAGGGAGAGTTGCTGCAGGGAAGAAATTAGCGGAATGGAACAGGCAAAACAAGGAGAAGAAACTAAAAGCAATGAAGGGGGAGGGAGGGGAGGGGAGTGATGCGGTAGCGACAAACTGTATAAGCCTACCGCCTACAATGAAAGAACAGTGTGATAATAATTCACGCTGGTATAATAATGTTATCTTGTTTTAGGAATTGTGGGAGTTTCATTGACTGCATTAGGGCTATATTGGGGGCGTGCTCGGCATACCCCTGTCCCGTTAATCGATCGAGTTCAGATCGGAAAGGGGCTGCTCCCCAAAATAGAAAGCGGAAAAAACAGAGCCAGTAGCGGCTCCCTCCAGAACAGTTCCGACGGGAGGGGAGGGAGAGGGAGGGGGAGGGGAGGGAGAGGTTTCCAGCTCCTCTACATTGTATGAGATGGATTAACTCCCCATATTTTTTATTTTTATTTTTTATTTTATATACTAGTCAGCAATCATGGATATTAAAACAGTTGTAAACACAATGTACGATGGAATTGTAATCGCAGGACTTGCGATGGGATATCTTATGATCTCCAGCAAATTTTTGAAGATGGATATGGGCGATCCAAGTCGACCAAATTTAATTCGATTGGCAAAATTAGGCGGTGCGACTGCTGCCGCGGTTGCGACCAAAGATCTCCTTGAACAGAAAAATATTATTCCTGCAGAACCTTATACTTCGTAATAATAATATTCATCGAACATTTATACTTAGTAATATATACATACAACGTACAACGATGATCATTTGGATGAAAGCAAAACAGGTGAACCTGTTACTGTTAATTTTTACCCTTGCATTGACACGACACAGTTTACGAAGATAAGACTGCTAGAGTGTGGACTATATAATTCATGGCATAACATAACATCGACGAATAATGTAATAAAATATCAAGAAGGTGACCAACCGAAGAAGACTAAATCAATACGTCCAGGTAACTACAATATCGATACGTTAAACAAAGCAATCGGGTTGAAGCAAAAAATTAATTTTGAAAAACATCTGCCGACAAACCATGTTTATCTAACTTTGGCTAAAGATATTAAAGTCTATTTCAATGCCACAGGTAGCTTCGCCAACGTCGTCGGCTTTTCAGATAAACCTGAGACAACCCAGTTATAAAAAGTACTATGAGTCCGAAGAAAGTGGATTTTTAACAGTCACTAAATATATAGTTCATTCAGATGTAGTCGATGTTACTGGAAATTATGTTTCATTTGGTTCGGGTGCCGGAGGATACATACAGGGGAAAGTATCGAACTGTTTACAAATACTTCCCATCCGGGATACAAAAGAAATAAGTGAAAAGGTTACTTACGATTTTAAAAACGGAGCAATTTCTATGCCATTGAGAAAAGGGGGAGATTACATGAATTCAATTCGTATCTGGATAACGGATCAGGATGGAAACATGATCGATTTCAATAACTGGCCAACTAGCTTTTGTATTGAATTATTGTAGTCGTTCCGCCTACCGGTGTAACCCTATCGGAAGATAAACCATCCCACGACCAATCCTCCAGCAATATAGATCATCTCATATTTTTTTTGCTCTTGACTTGGCTGATAATAATCTGAGAATTGCGCTAACGCTTGCGCTGGACTTGACGTAGAGTTGCTTTGCACCGCTTCTGCTTCTTCCAGGATTTCTGCATCTGTATCTCTTAATTCTGCCGCAGCATGTGCATCCTTTGCCTGATTTTCTCTTTCCCAGTCAGCCTGTAGTAATCTTTTTTCTGACCAGACGTTGCGATCATGTTCAAATTTTTCTAATGCTTTATCATGTCGAACTTTCTCTTCAATAAGAGCCTCACCATTCCCAGAAAGCTTTTGTCCGATAATATTTCCTCCTGTGAATGCTGTTGCATTTAATACAGCACCGAGAACTGTCATTCCTATAGCTGAAGCCATGACTGTGTATTGTATATTACAAGGTATTATTTAATTTTCACTGTATATAGGTCCCTACGGAGTATGTCTGATCCAAGTGGCTTCGGTCTAGGTACAATTCGTATGCAAAATCTTGAGCTTGAAGATCTGAGTGATGTTAAAGTTAACAATAATACTAAGATGGCTGCTAATCATAATAAGGATTACGTCCTTCGTTATAAAGACCGCGAAAAATATTTCGTTTTAGCCAATGCGCGGCGCCACCCCACGAGCATGCTGTAGAATTTTCCGAACTTAAAGACATTGATGAAACTGTAATTGACGCCACAAAGGCTTCGAATGATTCTACTCCTTTTGCTCTGACATGGGATTCGGCTAGTCAGAAATTCATGCCTTATAATGTGCCGCGTAACATCTTAGATATATTGGGTAGTGAAATTGCAGGAGGTGTTGCTGAACCACCAGGAACTCCGAATGTGATTTATTTTGATAGCAATGTAAACAAATATAAGTTGCTAGATTTTCGTAGTTGGCTTACTCCTACGAATCCATACATTGCACTTCTTGGTATACCGATTCACCTTAAAATTAGTCCTCTTAATACAATAATGAAGGCAGATAATACACTAAGAAGGTGGATAAACGAGGGGGAGAATTATTGCTCGTATACAGCTAGCGGAGTTCCAGTTAGATTATTTTGGGACACAACTTTAAAGAAACTGGGTCTTAAAAGTGTCGGTGATGAGGCAGCTGTTCTCACTTTACAGACAGTAAATCAACAGATGACTGATAATATGAAAATACTTCAACATGGTACAGTTCTCATTAGATGTGTAAAGTTAGCTACTGGAGATGAATTTGACGATTTGGTTGGATATTATGCTATGAAAACAGATAACAGAACAACTTGTGATATTATCATAAGTATCGATAAAGATCGGGGAGGGGAAATGAGTATTGAATGTTTTGTTGGTGGGAATAGAATAGAGAACGACTTAGGAACTACATTTGTACGTAGAGATAAAAGAGTGAACACTTTAGATATCAGTACCATTCATCTGAAACGTCTCATTTTGTTTGAAGTAATGGTCTTTCGTCATATTTTAAGTTCAGAGGAAATTACTAAAATTTTATCTATCGGGTGAACAAGTTCGTACCGATAGGAACTCCGAGTTCAACATCAGCTAGACTCCCCGGCCGGACTGACAACACAGGTAAAAAAAAGCTCCTTTATATAGGCTAGTTTGATGGTGATGACTCACACGGAATTTCCCGTACATGTATAAACATGCTCAGAAGGGAATTTCCCCGCTTAGTTCAGGCTGCGCCAAACCCTGTTGCGCATGCGTGAGTTCGTATATAGGTCAGGGTCACACTTTAGTTACATGGATGGTTAAATTTTCCTTCGCTCCATGTAGATAAATGAATAAAATGGGTGTAAAATTCTTATTTTGTCCTGGAGGTCAAATATTCCTTACTACATGATGTGGACTTTATTACTTGTTTGTGGCCAGCGCGGAATGTATAGGGACAATCATCAATCCCCTTTCTTGCATTATTTCATGTTGATATTAAGTTATTACCCGCAATTTGACAAGTCTATTGTATTTTCTTGTATCGAAGTTAGACAAAGGAGTCGGGCTCAGTCGATTTGTCACTTCACATTGATAATAGCCGTCGACATGTACGGTAATGATCCAACCATAACTACAAGTGAAAAATGTATTCAAGAAAATTGATTTAAGACAACCTGAACTCTGACTTAAATAATTATATATATCCCATGGTATTTGGCTCGAAGTTGTAGGCTCCGCGAAAAACACGAGTTTACGATGACGTCAAACAGAGAAAAATACCATGGGATTATATATTTATTACATGAACAGTCTTCTTATTTTTCTTTTGACGTAGATGGATCAAAATTATTAACAAATTGCCATGAATTTCGTCGCGATTTGTGTTGTACTCATTAGGGGAAGGCTCCATTAACTTTGATGGTACCTGAAACCCGAGTTGCTGCCTGCAAACTCGGGTGACAAACAAAAGAACTTTAATCCCCAAGGTGTTAATTTTCCATTGTTGCGATTATCTTATCGAGCTGGTGCTATGATAGGAACGTCAGGGCTGTAACGACTCACTCAGTACCACGGGCACACACATATGCTTGCACATGGAACTATGTTGACAGGAAAAAGTGAACTGCCCTTTTTTCAATGCAAGTAATCTAGTTTATTCTTTAATTTAGGCTCTAAACTAAGTTTTAGAAATATGGTGAAACAAAATATCGTTCTTCGTTCACTTTCATTCAAGTTTCCTATTTTCGGACGCTTCACTTCAGTAACGCGCATTGATCATATATGCAAATGTGATCAGAACAGCATGGAACGTTCTTTCCACGAGATTTTTCTTGCACTTGCAAACAACGTAATGACTGAGCATGGAGGTAGTAGCTACCTCCATGGACTGAGTAAGGACTCCAAGAGCTGCGCGTATCCTGTGACATTACATCTCCTATAGAGCGAATTTAAGTCAATGAATTGCTAGCCGGATCCGTCTGTAAACAGTATGGCCACTCGTACATATTATAAGAAAGGAGATATAGTAGAGGCAGTTAACGAGGCCGGTCGGCGGACGGCACAATTTTCAGTGATTTAATTCACGGTATTAATTTCACAATAAAACGAATTCGCGAGCTTACCATTGATTTTTGGTGATGTTGAATATAATTGAAAAAGAGAGCTAAATTCCAGTGTTCATGTTTGATAAAATTCCAAATTGACGACACCCAACGTCAACCTGTACGACACCGTATGTGTACAACACAACCTGCAGTCGACTAGTCGATTGTGACACAGTAAGCTTACACATAATGCAATATCGGTCGACCCACGTCACAGTTCCTCTATCCATGCATTTCTGCAGTTGTCTTTCCTATTCTGCTCAGTTAACAGACATGATTTCACAGAATATTACACAGAAAACATATTTAGATCATATTTGGAGGCATTGAATATTAGCATTGCAAGAGAAAGCGACGACAAATTTTCCGGTGTGATTCCAGCCGTTGCTTGTGCTACGTCAACCATGGATGTGAAAAATAGACATCCATGCGTCAACACACTCGCAACGATCAACCCCAGAAATTATCGCACACTATCATCATTTACGATGGGAGAATGATCACGAAAACAAACACCGGTTTCAGGATATGATAATTTCTGTCTTCGTGTCGTAGATAGACGCAGAGAACACTTAATAGAGCCAAAAACAGCGAAAATTCGAGAAAAGCGTACACACAATCGGGGACTGTGGCATGCAGGACAAACCCAAGACGTGGCGTTTCGAAAGTATGACAAATGAGACTCAGTAACTTTTGGTCGCTTTACATTTGATCAAAAAACTATGCATCAGACAAGGCCCTACTCTTACGTAGAAAACAAAAGCTCTGAAGCGTCGACTTTCTCTTCCGCGTTTGAGACTTTCTTCTCTTTCGCGTTTGAGAGAAACAAACGTCGGCTTTATTCGGAAATGGCCGGCTATTGGTGGGCGTAACGTCAGTCCAATGGTAAGCTGCACCCGATGTGAACGTCGGAATAATTCGGGCTGTAGTCGGGAAAGCAAGGATGACCTCGAGAGCGATTCCAAGTACAGTACACGTTCGCAGATCGCGGTACTACAGGCTGATACTAGATAGCAACAAGTTCACCGCGTAAATTGCTAGATTACATATAGCCACATAGGCACTTCTGAAATGTTATCTCCGGCTTGCAAGACAACAAATATCAAAATATTATTATCAAAACCAGAATTTCGGGGCTAGAGAGCGAAACATTGCCGAGAAGTAGCCGGCCAAAATACGGAAGTAGCCGGTCAATTTGGCCGGCATCCGGCTAAAAATGAACACGCGGATTCAAACAGAGAGGCTTGTTGCGATGGACAAGTAGCCTTTGGCTTTTGACCAGAAAAATAAGTGAGTGTTCATTGATAATTCAAAGACTGGATCCGTGACACCAAGTTTGCTCGTGACTTTCATTACATTGCATGCACCTTTCCGCAATGTGAGTCTGAACTGAAATTGAAAGAGTACGTTTTAGTAAAGTCCTATTTTGTTGTGCTGAAGTCCTGTTTTGTTGTGCTGATTTTCGCTACCGTACTTTCTCATACAAAAAAAGCTTTTCGAATGCAAATCAGCGTACATTAATTAACTGCTAGTATTGTTTAAACAGCATTTTATTTGAAAGGAATTCTATAGTACCATCGTTTTTGTAAACTCTTCATGCAATTTTATGAACTAAATGATGACCTCAAAGTAACAGCAAGTGCTGGACGGCACTTTTAACGCTGGTCGGAAATCATGAGTGCCGGACAAGAGCCGTCACGGCATGGGCCATGCTAAAAGTAGTTCCGGCAGTGCTAATGTTTGTTTACACTAAAAGATAATCTGTTCGCATATGTTGACATAGAGATTAATCCTCTGATAACCAACTCGGGTAACTCGGGTACGTACAAGTTAATGGAGCGTTCCCCTCATGTTACGCGGATTACTTTCATTTAAAGAGCAAAGCGTCCATCACCCAGGAGATACTTTCACTCATAAATCCCATCAAGCTGGAATTGGATACATCAAATGGTATCTCCACCAACCAAACGTACAGATTCGGTCACGTGAACGTGTCAATCATTGTCTCGCCCTGTACCGATGCCAAGGCAAGTCAGCCATCGGTGAACATAACTTTCATCGTGCTAGGTACGGATAGCCAAGTTTTCAGAGTTATTTAGAATATTACAAATGGATTTATGAAGTAAATGCAACGACCACGATCGAAACAGTAATTTTCATTCTCAGAGATTCCGTGGCTTTTCAAAACTTCACACGAGTTTACGTCCGTGGCGAGCGCGAAAGATTCCGTTCGATGACACACAGAGTGTACCTCATCATTGCTTGTTAGTGCCCACAACGCTGCCGTCACCGGTCTCTGCCATGCCGCTGTCAACTCGTCAATCCCGATCTCGGTCGTCAATATTTTCGTCTTAATGACTTTTATGTTTGCAGTGACATATATCTCACCCCAGATACATCCTTATTTTACTTAACGGAAACTCTGTTTTGAGAGTTGTCTTGTTACTATTAGTTTTTTCTTCAAAGTAACTACGTTCCGACCACCCTATTACTATTCGTTCTTTCAAAGGGGAGTTTGTATGTTGAACTCGCCTTGGCCTGCCGAGAGGTACCTGGGGATCTTCAGTGTATTGACTACACGAGACGTTCAGAGTTCATTGGTACTACATAGACTTTATTTACCTGTAGACAAGCTTGACAGTTGCCATCGCCCAAGATACGCTTCTCCCATAGTCTAAATGTCTTGGGTCCGCTGTGTTCCTCTCTCAATGTTCCAATCTCCTCGAGCAACTCTGCTCGTTGTATGTTTAAGGATGGGATTTTAAACGTTATCTTTAAGGCGTGGCTTCGATCATACGATAGACATGAATTAAAGATAGAATGATACATCCAATCATAAACATCAGTGTCACAATTAATATTCAAACGTCACTGTGACACATGTTCTTGTTTTCGTCCTGACTTCCGTAAACACGGAATTAGCGTTATTGTGCGTTTGTCTAAAAATATGGTTAGTATGCATATCGACTTATAATTGAGATCTTGTTGTTTTAATTAACCATTTTACTGGTGTCGATGATGTTCATTAACCTTTGTCTGAGATAAATATCTCTGTAACAGTCTGAGTCAACTTTCGAAGTACATCGGATACCACAGCGCTGCACTGCATATACCGTACAGCTCAACAGCTGATGTACAGCCCTACGCCACGCTACATGTTGATTCTGAGCGAAATTTATCGTTGTTAGTCAAATGACTATGTCGCTTTCCCTTAGATTATACTGTACTCATTTATTCAGTAGAACTTCCGTTGAGGTGTGGATTTCAGTTTATCACCAACCGGGATCGCCAGGTACTCCGGCAGGTACGACGTCCACGTTGAGCCTTATACGACGCGACTCGACTGGCGCTGCGACGTTACTAAGCTAAACGATCGGCGGTATCCCCATTCGATTCTCGGGAACAGCTATATGTTTAGCGACTCGAAATTTCGCTGGACATGCTTTCTATGTTTCCATGTTTGGATTTATCGGGTCACCTTTTTGTAAAAATGTCATGAAAGCACGTCATAGATCACGACAAATCGGTCTATGTTCACGTCGCGACCCGCATGTATCTGTGTATGAACGGTACCATGCAAGAAAAAAGTTCCGGTTCATGACGTACTATTTCTTATCTGTCCTTTTCTAAATCACACAGTTGGGAATTCGGGCCAGTTCATGTGATAATTTTCAAAATTGATGTAAGAAGAACAGAATATCCACCATTCATGACAAACAAAGACAATGGTGTAACGACGAAACAACAACGTACACATTTGGATAAACAAACTTTAGAATGTAATCATGTGTGGAACAGAATTGCAAGCAGTACACTGTGAAAAGATTGTACACTGTGAAAAGATTCTTGGTACACTTGTCGATGAGAATCTGACATGGAAACAGCGATGTGTCAATATTTTTAAAAAGCAGATAGTAATATTGCTTTGTTCATGAGAATTAGACAGTTTTTACCTATGAATACAAGAATTTTTTATAATAGCTATATTTTACCACACTTGGATTACTATTGTTATTTATGGGGAGCATATATAGTTGTATTTATCTTGCCACAGTCCTCTACTGGCAGTGAAGGGAATATTATCTGACGGATAACTTAGCAACCAAGAGTGTGGGGCAACGGGTTCCGTTTTTGGGACATTGTCTCAAGGGCGTGTCCTGGCAACACAGCTAATATTATAGAAATATCGGACGACACGCTGACTAATTAACGTTTATTTATGGGCAAGGGCGAAAGGAAAGCCAAAAATTAACGGGCGAGGCTTGCCGAGCCCGTTAATTTGGCTTTCCTCTCGCCCGCGCCCATAAATAAACGTTAATGGTCAGTGCGGAGTCTGTTATTATTATATTATCAACGAACCACGAAAAACCGTCAAAATTTACGAATTTTTTCCATGCGATCGACAACGGGGCCCCAAAACCTGTCAGTGAGTAGTGCGAGCTGCAAAAAATTGAAAGCGGGAGATTTTTTTTCAAAAAAGCGTCTAAACTTGGCCAACTAATGCTCCATTTTATTTTGTGGTTGATTATGATCTTTGTACAAATCACAATTTTCTTTTTTGCCGTAAAGTTACAGTGTTTACGATATCATTCATATTCACGGGCATGAAGACAAACCATTACTGTGTATTTGTGGGCAGTCACGTGGTTCAGCTCGAGCAATTAAAACGCATTGGACAGGGCATGTAATATAATCTCCGTTAAAGAGATATCTCTCCTTTGATATCACTTTCGCCACCATTCATGTCTCCTCAACTGTGCCATGATGTTCAAAAATTTAACCTTTAAGCATTAATAAGTAAATGATTTTATGATCCGCTTGCTGTCATCTCACTGATGGATAATATCAAGTTTACGATCAATTTCACAACTGCCTTGTCTCGATGAGCTGGTATTGTCATCACTTTTCAGAGGACAATCTAACTGTGAAGCATATTTGAAGAAGGGACATAGCATTACAACATAGAACTCCTCTACGAGTCACATCGTCTCAACAGGAATGTTTCCATAGATCATTTTAAGATGTCACCTACGGATGGTCAATTGAGCAAGGGTTTAAGGTACACTAAAATAATTTATTCTTGGACATTTCGGACAGCTGAAATTCTGAACACATTTGGCAAATATAATTGCAGGAATCACGAGGGCGAGGAGCATAATTAACTTGTCAGCGGATAGGAGCGAATACGCAGGTTCAGTGGCGTAACCTGTCAAAGGAAGTGTGTTGCGTGATGTACAATGCCGCGGCAGTTCATAAACTCATCCGGTGCGCGGTTGAGAGCTTAACTCCGTCTTTTCATGCAGTGAGCAACAGAAGTCTGCAAAACCTAGGTATTAATTAATTAGACAAGTAATTCTCAAGTTTTGACCGATTTCATATCTATACTATGCACTTTGTAGACTGGCACATTTTTGAATAAACCAAGTCCTACATTAAAACAACCGTCATTAAATGTATACTCTCATCAAATACTGATATGATAAACAAGGCTGTTCCTAGTTTATTTCGGGGACAGATATACCCACGGTTATACATACAATTAAGTGTGAAAACAAGTCATATAATTTAAAATGATTGGAGCTAAAATTTCAATGAGTGTCAAAAGCAGGAATATTTGTGTCTCAAAAAATACTGCAAAGGCATCTTTCAGTCAAAGGTTATGATTTTTAAAAAATAACATCAGCAACAACCTAAGCAGCATGATCAAAACTTTCATGAGTTAGTGTATTGTTTTCATAATGGACTCAAGATATTTATTTCACAACCGTTACAAACAAAACATCCCCTTCACAAACTCGCTTCCCTAATGTCAGTTTTGAAGTAGGAAAATGCCATTAAAAATCAAGGCTTGAACTTCCCGTATATGCAACAAATTGCTAAATTAGGTCTTCAGAAGTTCAAAGTGCTCATTAGCAGGTTGGCCTTGTCATGAATTTTTCAATTATTCACGGCTCTTATACTTATTCTTGGTAAGCCAACAATCAACAGACGGCCAATTTGTCTCAACTATGGAAACTTTTACAGCTGTCGGAAATTGTTATGCTTAGCATTGGCATTATGGGTTCAATGGATGTAAGATGGCGAGATTACATACCTGCTGAGGCAGATGCTTCCCTCTGGACAATGGTCAGAGATAGCAATATCAATAAAAGTAAATCCATTGTAACCATGCCATGAATGCTGGTTTGTTCTCTGGGATGCTATACAGTATGTGTGATGAGAAGGCAGCTCACCCTTTTAACTTCCTGACATTTGTTTGGACAGGGGTAACCATGGTTACAGGATATGCATATTAAAACCCCATGTTTTGTTTATTCATCATTAATCAACTGTTATCAATAACCTGTGTCAAAACTGGCTGTTGTATGTAATCATACCAATCTCTTATAAGTCTCTAAGTAACAGAAGTGCAGGGAATTTCACTTTCTTATCTTTCTTGTCACTTGAAAATCAAAACAACACTGCATCAAAATTACTCATGCTCATGCATATGCAGATGCACTAGACACGTGTTTTCCTTATTGTTAATTAGGTCTTCTGTTCCATGGAGTTCTTTTTTATTGGATAGATTAATATAAAATGTAATTTTTTAAATCGCAATGACGACACACAAGACATTGGAAAAATGATCAACAATGGAATAATCATATTTGTACATACACATTAATCACTCTTTTTGTTGCAATTGTAATAAATGGTTCAGACGGTACTTCTCCACGTGGCACTCTGTTCCAGCTTGTTTTCTTGTTGAGTGTGGAGAGAAAATATGACATCAAATCACTTCAAGCAATCGTCTTCATGCAAGGCAAGTAAATTACCAGGTCCAGGAAACAAACAAACAAACAGAACAACAACATGAAAAACACACTGACAAATCGATATTCCCATTTCTCAATTTTGGAGTTTCTAATGTAATTTCTCCGACCCACAGGCCGTAAATAAAGACTGCTCCCGAAATAGCTGTGTACGACCGAACAGAACGACCAGGACCAGTATACAAACAGCTGATATCGCTACGAAAATTTAGAAACAACCAAGAAGCTATTGCTGAGAAATTTAAAGCCTCTTGGCCTTTGATGTATCAATTTCTGAGCTTTTTTAGTGGTATAAAAGCATTCTGAATACAGCGATTAATTTCCTCCCGATTATAAAAGGCGAACACGCGGGCATTCTGCAATGAACGCTGTCAACTTTACCTTGCTGCAAGCCCCATGCCAATCTCGGCCGGGCCCGGTGCACTTGTACAGCAAGCAGTGTACAGCCTTACAGGACTAGTAGCCAACCAAACGGCCAAATGCATAAAACAATGCCGAAGAGTAAAATCCTTAGGTCAGAACCACTGATTATAAATTTCCAGAACAAGTAATGTTTGAAAGGTTTGTATTGATCACTTCATCTAGGTTTATGTGAACGACTTTCTCATCGAGCTGTGTGTATAATTGTCCCGGGCATTGTTTGGGGCCTGCCTTACGCATGGACCGAATTACGTCCATGCTTAGCGGTACGCCATAGCTCCCTCCGAACGTCTCTAGACTACAGCCTAAGCAAATTGTGCAGTTGTGAAAGTCAGATATATGTATTATGAATTCTTTACAAAAAATAAGTAAACAACAGAATCAAACCAAGAGGTTAGTTTGCTGTTGGGCCGAGTGCGCACGGAGAAATTTTTGCCGTGAGAACGGCTGGGATCTCTCTGTGTTCGAAATTCTACCATGCCTGTAGCTCCATCGCATCGCAGCAACATTGTCTTAATGATTTGATTTTTTCCAGTTTTAATTCACCATCCTACAGGTAAATCCCAATGACAGGATACGATAGGCATTTACCAAATGAAGCACGGAGGAGTAAAGGGCATAACACTCCTATAAAGTCTCAAACTCATCACCATCTCATGGTGAAACCAGAAACTATACTCTCTGCCGTAGTACCTCCTCTTTACAATTAACTTTGGAGTATTTTTACAGTCTTGAGGTTCCTATCAAGTTTCCTGACATTCATATGTACAAAGATGCTAACTGCAACTACAAAATGTGGCTATTTAGAGATACCACACAAGGACCTTCTGAGATGCTAATTACAACACCTACATAGAGAAAAACGGTTTCACTTAGCGTACAGCTTTCATACATCGTGAAATTTTGCAGAGTTGCCATTTCCTTTTAAGAAAAGGTGTCAGTGTGAAAGCTGTTTTTGTACATTAATATTCTTAAAACAATTCTTGATGTCTTTTTTCTCTGATGTATACAGTACGCATAAAGTTCATATAACTTATTACATCAATTTTGTCATTAAAGTTGACTTGTATATAAATGTCCTGTTCAAATTCACTTTAGAAAAACTGTCAAAAGCTGTCTTAACTGAATCTCAATTTACAGTTCAAAATAATTGATTCAAATTTGCATATTTCCTAGAAGAACACCAAATTTTATTTATATTTGCTACATGCTGTATGTGTCATTTGAAATTGATGGAGGAATTCAGTTAATTTCCGTTGCACTTTTGAATATAAGTAAATTTCATCGAGAATCTATTTAATTATTCATTGAATAATCAAATAAAAAAAGAGTACATATCTACCTGGCGAGAGAATAATGCTATCACCACTTTTTTTGTTTTTAATATGAAGACCTTTTATGAAAAAATATCATTAGTAAATTAAATTTGCGATTTCTTGGCAACAAAAGAGACAAGCGTACTATTCATCTCAATTGAGTATGTTCATAGCTTACCCAGGATAAAATCTTTCTGTCCGTATACTGAAGAGTGATTACCCTTGGAATAAAGGTCATCATAACTTTCGTACGCAAATGGCATTTCCTTAAGGCAGAGCTCACCTCGGGGACAAATAGTTGGACTTCTAAATTCCTACTATTGTTTTCTGATCTACCACTTGTGAGAGCTCATTTTAAAGCTCTTGACGATAGAAAAACTTTCATCGTCTTAGCTTTCGAAAATCAAAAATCGCATTTTCCCCAATACAGTTAATACAGGAATGGTGGCCATTATGAATTTCAAATATCGCAAAATGTTTGGTGATTTGTTTCCCTATTTCCAAACATTGTATGGTGACACCCAATTTTTATTGTTGATTTGGTAAGAGAATGATTGAAAATTTCATTCAGGAAAGTTTGAGCGAAAGTTTAAGTCTTTCACCTTCGAGGCGCATACAACCTTAACCCGGAGATTTGCTTGCACTGTCATCATGGCAACTTCAAGTAGCAGTAGGAAGAAGTGAATCCAAGTATCTTGCCTTTGTATCAATACAATAGATGGACATAAATAGACCAAAACAGCGCTACCTACCCACATGACTTGCTGGTAAATAGTCCGCATCTAGCGTATAGTATTGAACCAAAAATAAAGTTTAAAGAGGTCATTAATAATTACTATCCAATGTTGGTACATACAGTATGCACTAAACACCCCACTTTCAGAATAGAGGGGATACGTAGATGTCCACTTGAAAGATGACAAGAGGGTATCAGGATGGTAACCACTGGACATTTATCACCCCCGACATTTTCCATCCATGAGTTTGGCCATGGATAACTGTAAGTGTCCATGAGGTCACCGTTCTAGCGCAACAGGAAGGTAGTTCCGGCTCCTAGTCTAACACTTTACGATAAATGTCTAAAAATCCGTGGATGAAATTATATTTTAGTTGCTAAAAGACTTATTTGAGTTTGCATAATGCACGTCTGTCTGAAAACTAACCTTGATTCCAAATCAGACGTGAAGTAAATCAAACCAAAATTACTACGCACACTCTGGTACGACAGTGGAATGGGCCTGAACAAACTTTGAGGAGACATGCACTGGTGAGAGATATGAGAGACACTGATAATCCATACCATTGAAGACCACCATGAATATGATAATAATGCTATACAAACAGGTACAATAATATTTATGATACCGGTACACAGTTTTTTTTTCTGCAAAACACACCCACGTCATAAAACGAGCCGTCTACTGGTACAGTCGACCACCAGTACTAGCTAAGGTCATTCATTCTATGGGGACAAGCACTTGGAACACCTTTAAGCAATCTTCGCGCCAAAATGTTTGGTAAGGATAGCAATATGAGTAAAGGCAATTGCCAAAACTGAGCATCAACGAAGCATTGCAGCCATGCTCTTTGGTAAATATTTAACATTACAGCAATTCCTATAGGGCAGGAAAAATCATCACAAGTTACAGCTACTGGCCCTTCAAGACAAAAGCAAAGTGAAACCTGCTGAAAGTCAACATCAAACTACTTTTCTTATCACATACAAGATATGGTCCCCGCTCCTTTGCAAGAGACAGCATGTACTGAATTATCAATTTACATAAACTAATTTACAATAATTTTGACAGTGCATGTAGTGGGGTATCTCACACATCAAGATGCATACTACATTAACCCGGAGATTTACACGCACTGTTATCATGGCAACGACAAGCAGCGGTAGGAAGAACTGAATTCAAGTGTCTTACCTTTGTATTAATACAATAGATGGATATAACTAGATCAAAGCAGCGCTACCTGCCTACATGACTTGGTGGTAAATAATCCAAATCTACCGTATAGTATTGGAACCGAATGAAGCTTAAAGCTATCATTAATAATTACTACGCAATGTTGGTACATACAGTATGAACTAAACATCCAACTAAGTTGGGTGTTTAGTTCATACTTTAACACATTTATGGAGATGATAAATAGATGACCACTAGCGAGATGACAAGAGGGTATCAGGATGGTAACCACTGGACATTCAACAACCAAAATATTTTCCATCAATGAGTTTGGGCATGGATAAGTGTTTGTGTCCATGTGATGATCGTCCTTGAGCAACAGGAAGCTACTTCCAGCTCCTAGTCTAACACTTTAGGACGAATATCTAAAATTCCGTGGACAAATTATCTGTTAGTTGCTGAAAGATTTATTTGACACAATTATCTTTTGAAAATAAAGCAGATATTAGTAGTGACCAAGCCTATCAAATGGACGTTTATTGTGAATTGAGGACATTAGCAAAAACTTCAATTATTGCTGGGTATTTGTGAAAAACCCTGGCTGTGTCGAAAAGCAAATACCAACCCTCTCAACGTCATATTTACGCTGGACAATACAATTCACAAGTATACAATTCGATATAATTTACGTAATCCATGAAATATTGCTAAGTGAATATAGACTGTATGAGTAATCTTGATAAACAGAACGACTGGACTCAAACTAAATTTTCAAACACTTGAGTTGGTTGCATTTACTGAATTTACAGCTATTGTATAAATATTCATCCTCTTCAAATTCAGATAATTTCCTGAAAATTTGATTCAGTGAAAATCTTCCCTGCATATCAACCTTGACACTTTTGTACGTTGTATCTGCAAACATGTTGGATGAAACTCCTTTATTAACTCCCTAGGTCGGCAGTTATGAAACACTCCTGAGGCTAAACAGACTCCCTAATGTGGAGGAAACTGCTCTCACGAAATACGTGTCTTCACTCCCTTGGAGTGCCGACTAAAAGTAGAAGTCAACCTAGGAATTTGTTTCATATTTTCAAAGAGATACAATGTAATACAATAGGATTGAAATATTTAAAACGAGTTGGGGAATTTCTGACACCGACACTGACATGGTATTGCCTGCAGAGTACCTTGCCATTTTAATAAAGATATTTAAAGTACAGCCTGTTGATAACAACTACTCCAAGGAGGCTGTAATTCTTAACCCTATGCTAACTTGAATACATTCAGTAAGAGTGTGAATGATGAATGTCTGTCTGAAAAATAACCTGGATTCCAAATCAGACATGAAGTAAAGCAAACCAAAATTACTACGCAAACTCTGTTACGACAGTGAAATGGCCCTTAACAAACTTTGAGTGACATGCACTGTTGAGAAATATGACAATGATAAGCCATACATTGAAGACTACTATGAATATGACATTAATGTTATGAAAACAGGAACAATAATATTTATGATACCGGTACACTGCTTTTTTTCTGCAAAACACACCCACGTCATAAAACGAGTCTTCTGCTGGCACAGTCAACCACCGGTACTAGCTAAGGTCATTCATTCTATGAGGACAAGTATTAGTAAAACTTTTTTAGCAATTTTCGAGCCAAAATGTTTTGCAATGTCTGAAAGTATAGCATTACAGTGAAGCCAATTGCCACACCTGACCATCCACGAAGAATTGCAGCCATGCTCTTCTGGTGAATATTTATCAAATTTACTACTGAACATAATAGTATTCACTTATAGGGCAGGAAAAAGCATCAAAAGTTGCAGCTACTGGTCCTTAAAGATAAAATTCAGATGAAACCTGCTGGAAGTCAACCTCAAACTACTTTTCTTATCATGTACAACACTTGATCCCCACTCCTTTGCAAGACACTGCATGTACTGAGTTATCAATTTACATCAACTAATTTACAATAATTTTGACAGTGCATGCAGTGTGGCATCTCACATACCGGTACATATACCGTCACACTGATTATCATACACTTATCTGCGCATGTACCAGGATACATTGACTTTTCACTGGCCTGTCAGATCACGGAATGACAAGTTTTGCCAAATACTGTGAAATCAACACGTACCGTATAAGTATATAAAGCAGTTTTGATTTGCTCACCACTAATCACTAATTATTTAGATTTTTTTCATATAAGAAAAGCAATGTGACACGATTACCTTGCACTTCAGGATATATTTTTAAGTTTGTGAATTATCTTAGATTTATTTTCTTCCATGACACATCAGAATTCCTGTTTTTTTATCGTATCAAGATTACGGACAGAGTTCGAAGGGATGATATCAACGTCGTCGATCCTTAGGATCCCGTTTACAGGCGTTATGTGGACCGGGTAGTTTGTAAAAGTATACTTTGTGCTGTGATTTTATGCCATGTTCCGACGTTCTGATATGTAGCCCTATCACCTATCAGAACGCAGGAACGATGTATTAACGTAGCATAAACTACACTTTTACAAACTAAACGGTCCACAAAATACCTGGGGTCCCGTCGCATCAGATTTCAAGCGTGGCGAGATATAGTCAACTTCCGTTTTGCCATCGTTCAGAATGAGTAGGGGAACCTTTAGTAATTACAGGGGGTGTGCCGGGGAATCGGGGGAGGGTTTCTTTTTTAGAAAATTGTTCAAGAAGGAGGGTCACTTTTTATAAATCTATCTTAGCGGGAGGATCACTTTCTTCAGAAGCTGATTTTATAGCCAAACCTTTGATTGTCCATGTAATATTTCCTGAATAGAAATAGAAGTACGCCGATTCTTTTAAATAAAAAACAAATTATCTGACACTGCATGAAAACCCAATAATACTTACTGTATTTGCATGGATTATTGCCTGTATTTTAGCTGAAGAGTGCATATACAGATGAATACAGCCAAGAATACATTTTTTGTATTCAGCAAGCCTGTATTCATGTGGATTCATGTGAATTCACGTGTATTATACAATAATACAGTCGACTCATTAATGTGTATTTATCTGTATGATTGCGTTTTCATGCAGTGTGATGTCTGCTGATATTTGAAATTTAACATGTTTGTCATCCATTGGCCCTATGTTAATTCTATGGGGACGAATCACATTTTCTATTTTTGAAAAATGAAGAGTATGCAAATGTTTCTTACGCCTAGGGCTTTAAATGAGCCCGCATTAGTAGTAGACTAGAAAAATAGTGAAAAATTCAGAGCCTGAGTAAATATTTTCCTAGGCGCATTCTAAACTGTAGCTTTTTGATGTTTCGTTGAATGTTCACAAGTCTCACAGTATTGTGTAGCACATGTAACTGAATTTATCATGAAATCTACTGTGACATTCCCAGACAACCTTGCCCTCTCCACTGCTGCAGTTTGGCCTAATGATATTTGCGTCCATGTTTTTAAATACAGGATCAGTTAAGTATTATCACGCTTCTGTTAATAAGTATAGGAACATGTACGATGGATGGGCTTTTTGAAGATAGCATACCACCTGGTACCAAAGACTGTGCTCAATACCAATATTCTATTGAAGTTGAGATTCGGTTGAGGTATTTAAAGTTCGCATATGCAATTGTTTGCAACTCAGCTTTCATTTAAAACATGTTATCCCGTAAGACTTATTTGCCCTTCAAAGCTCATTTGCACTGTTCGCCGATACAATAGGGACAAACTGGTTGCAAGTAATAAAACGGGATAATTATGATTATAAGTTGCAATCATTTCATAATTGTGGGGAAGGTGTGAACAGTGACTGGGCAATATTTTGTTGGAATTTTTGTAGTTAAGTCATAGCTTTACCTGAAATTCTAACATCTAGCAAAGTTTCATTCTTTCACTCATAACAGATGACACATTTCGGAATAACATTTTGTAAAACGTTTATCAAATTCAGAACTGTAGATTTATCATTTATAATGCAAGATTTTTTTGGCCGTTTGTTGCATTTTTACTATCTTAATCTGAAATAAATGTATTTTGTTGGACAACAACTGCTTGATAATGGCTTATCAAAAGCCATCAAAAGCCATTTAGCATTGCAATGAGCTTGTCCATAGGCGCTGTACATGTACTATAATAGCTAAATTTACCAAGAACACGATTGGAACTAAATTGGGATATTGGATTGGCAGAATTTCTCAAGAATTTAGAAATTTCTCTAATTTTACACCATATTTGCTTTCCATCTTTAAAATTTTATACACAATTTACGATGCTGTTGAAATCTTATGAGTAAGAATCAGTGCATGATAGTATCTAATGCAATTTTGTTCAAAACATATGAACAATATTGACATTTGAATGAAAATCTGAGAGTTTGTCTGTAGTTTCTCATTACTGAAACACTAGTAATAATGTCAGTTTGTCATTTTTCCTCGACCAAAATGAAGCTTTTCGATTGATTTACAGTTAAGTCAGTCAGGGTCTTTTAAAGTGTGCCCTGACTCAATTTTATGTTTATGAAGCCTTAAATTCAATGAAAAAGTCAGGGGCATTTCAAATGTGCCCTGACTCAAAATACGTCAATTAGAGAAATTTTAAGCATTTTGTCTCGTTTTTTCAGTACATTTACACAAAAATGAACTTATTTTCATAAAAATGAATCCGATGAAAGAGGTATGCAATAATCGTGTGTTTTCGTTGTTTGTCCGATGAGAACAATATTTCAAATTTTACACTATTTTATCATTTGTGAACATTTCAGCAGTAAAAAATTTGATTTTGTTACATTTTCCTAATAATTACTCTCATCCAATTTTCCCAAATTAGTTCCAATCGTGTTCAAGCTAAAATAAAACTGACATTAACAGAGAAAGTGACATGAAATGTACTGAATCTTATGAATACCACGATCCAAGCCTTTTTTGCCACACCTATCAATCTTTCCTGCCAATGAAAGGAATAAAAATGAAGCAGTAGTTATTAGAAAAACAAAAAATAACACGATTGGAACTAATTTGGGATAATTGGATAATTAAGTAATGCTGATTTAATCTACAGATGTAATCTCATATGCTTTTCCTTTTACATTACACGCTTGTTTTTATGAGTAATTTGTTTTATTGCAACATTCAACTATGTGGCACCTAACACTTTTGAAAAATTAAAAACATATAAAAACCAATGATCCCAAATTAGTTCCAAACGTGTCAAATAGAATCACTGCACAAAGTATAACTTTCATATTAAATTTCACAATTTTTGCTGCAATGTCTTACACATTATTACTTTATTCTTTAATTTTCTGTCATATTTCTGTCAAATTACATCTGCAAAAGGCATCAATTTCACCAATTAACAGATATGATGACAGAGAGCCATCAGATTAGTAATCTAACGTAAAGCTAGTCAAAGACATTTGTTATTATTTAAGAGGCAAATTTTGTTAAAGCAATTCATGAATTTGTCATTAGTGCCTGTTTGGCTTATAAGCTGACTACAGCACAGTATTGGAGATAAAACATGATTCCTTATTATTTGGACCACTAGAGATTCCCCAGTAAGGTTCAACATGTCTTACATGAATAAACAAATTCATAGACTTGTTTTAAACATTTGGAAATATACTACCCCCTAAAATTCTACTCGATTCCCACTTTCAATGATTCGGAAAATTACATTTGATCAAGAGAAGCAATAGTAGATTTGTAGAATTTTCCACTGATCACTAAAGTATCTAAAATGTACCTGTAGTCGTAAAAACGACAATTAGACAAAGAGACTACAACATTTCGTTCACGTCAGGAAATTATAGCAAATACTTCTTGTGCTGGTGCAAAACCTTCGAAATATTATGATATCGAAGATGTTTGCCAATTTGCAATGATACTTTACAAGGTTTCTTGTCTAAATTAGCGGATATCAGAAAGAAAATCTAAAAAACCTACACGTAATTTTATTATGACTACGTGTAGAAGTGTCGTTTGCCGTTCCGAACATCTGTTCTACACATACGCGACATCCGGTTATCACGTGATAAAGACGGTGTACTGATCGAGCGTAATTTCGTGTAACTAAACCTCTCTATTAACCATACCGAGCATGCTTCAACAAGGAAGGGTAATTTCTAGAAAAACAAAATGTTCCATACACTTGATTTCTTGACACTAATTACCTCAGTTGAATGCTTTGCGAATATTTAGACATTGCGTACTGCTGTTTCCATGGTACTTTCCCCGTGTGTCCATAATCACAACCTTTGACCAGTATTGTTGCCATGGTAATCCAGTCTTTAATTTTGTCTCTATAGAGTTTATTTTGACAATTGAACACTGTCTCTGCTACTATCGTCTCACCAATACATGGCTTCTTTAGTTGTCTCTGAAGAGGATTCTGGGGAGAGGCTTAGAATTTTCTGAATTACAACATTTTGTCTTAATGATTTAATTTTTTTAATTTCAATTCACCTTCCAACAGATCCAACACAATTACACGATGAAGCAGGCAATTAAAAAATGAAGCATAGAGGAGTAATGTGCCTTGTTGACAGCAGAAAACTCTCCACTCAAGTCTCAAACTCATCTTATCTTATTGTGACACAAGTAATGTACTACAATGCCTCCTCTACACAATAAACCGTGGCGTATTTTTGTTGTCTGAAGGTTTCCTAGATTGCTCTCACGTATTCAGCAAGTAAAATTATATTGGTATTTAGAAGCAATACAGCAGGACATGCTTAGATGGTAATGACAACATCAATAGCGTTTGAAATGAGCGCAACTGTATACAAAACGTCATCATTAGTGTGCAGCTTTCATACATCGTGAAATTAAGTCGTTAGTCAGTTTTGATAAGCTAAAAAAGGAATCATTTGAACTTCAGACAGCAGTGTGAATAACTTTTTTGAATTCTTGGTGCCTTTCCTCACTGATGAGTAAATTGTGCATATAGTGCATATTACTGACTTCAGCAACATTTACTATAATGATTGGGAAAAAAGTCCAGGTCCATACCTTGGAATTGACTACATCACTTCCAATTATTTATGTCAAGTACGGATATCCAGATATCATCAAAAGGAAGTGCTGTCATAGGTAGATTTTGGTTCAGCTCATTCTGTTGTCGAAAGCATGATGAACTATGGTGTTGGTTTGGAAATTTGAAGAGCTGTAATTGACAGGTTTTTTTCTAACCGAAAACTTGGCGACCTGTAGAATTATCTTGTACACACCGTATGCAATGTGGTCAGCTTGAACAGAATTTTGTTACAGGTTGGCATACTGCTTCATTGTTACATACTCTATATTGCGTGCTACGTATGGTCTGCTATACTGTGCAGAATGTTGGCCAACATTGGTTAGAAAGTTACAGAGCATTGATTTCTGGAACCTGTATCACGGATACTGATAGTTTTGATGCTGGGAATTGCCTACATCACTTCAAATATTTATGTCACATATTGATACCAAGAGGTCATCAACACGAAATGCTGTCATAGGTAGATTTTGGTTTCGCTTTTTCTGTTCTCAAAGCATAATTATTCAAGTAACTCATTTTAAGAAACTCTACGGCATGTAAAGGGGTCGCAGTCAGAATAATTTAACCAGTTAGCTCGGTTATTTAGCCACTCTTTTTAAGGAGGATTAGGCCGAGCAGCTTTGATGTGATGTCTTTGCTAGGTGACTGTGTGCTGTACGTTGTGAGTTCGAATCTGATAGAAAACCTACTGAATTCTTTCAGTCATGACTTCACACTAGCACCTGTTTTACCACTATTAAAATTCTGCTTTGGAAATTCAAAATTAACAAAGACCAAAAGTTACGAAAGCATAAAATTTCCATTCATGTTAGAAACTTGCCATAACCTGCCTCAACTGTATGTCAATTGAAATCTCTAAATAAGTAATATTTCAAATTCATGTCTTTACTTATTGAACACCAAATTCTCTTTACATTTACTACATGTTGTGTATGTCATTAGAAATTGATGGACTTCATTTAATTTCCGCTGCATTCTGGAATATGTAAATTGCATCCGGATACCATTATTTATTTATTGAATACTTAAATACAATGAGACTACATATCTTCCTGGTGACAGAAAAATGATGCCCCAGTGTTCTTTTTATTCATCTTTTAAGACCTTTAATAAAATACATGATAAGTAAATTGAATTTACAATTACTTGACAACAAAGGAAATTAGTGTAATTATTGTAGTTATTCATCTGGATTGAGTATATTGATAGCTTATCACTTTTCGTTTGTCAATAAGAGAATTAAACTAAAGACAAAGTTTTCATGTCTTTGTACTTAAGAGTGATTACCCTATGGATAAAGTTCATAAAATGTCAGGATAATTTTCCATAAGCCTATGACATTTTCTCGACCCAGCGATTCGTACGCACTGTTCTCATGGCAACTACAAGTAGGAAGAACTGAATTTAAGCGTCTTGCCTTTGTATCAATAAAATAGGTGGATATAAATAGATTAAACAAGTCATTGACAATAACATAGTCCCCACTTGTAATAGGAGTATTAGTCTTGACGGGGCAGGGAAATGTGGTCATTAAGAAGTATCACTAGACTGTATATGTTGAGATCTATGGGCACATAGGTCTATGTCGTTGTTCCCAATTTGGAACACATGAGGCAAGTCTAAGTTATGGTTCTAAATCGGGAAAAAAGATCAGACCTCCAGCTGTATTGGCCGGCCAAGAAATACATATGCGCATAATAAATGAGGTACAAGATGTGACATCTTAAGGTCAAATATCCTATCAAAATTGAAGGGTATAGAACTTTTCGTTACTGAGTTATGCATATATATATATAATCAAGGTGAAAGGTCATCGAGGTCACGTGACATTTTGAAAAAAATTATATTGCTAATTAATCCCTATACATAATTGTTTACATAATTGTTTATTATTAAACACATAACTTCCTCTGAAGGGAAGAAAAGGGTTACAAAAACAAAAGAGGAAGTTACTCAAACGAAACAAAAGTGTTTCGAAGTAATAATACGAAAGAAATAAATTCAAACCAAAAAAAAAAAACCAAATCAAATGATGATTACATTTCTGATAGGCGTTCCATTCTCAATTTCATACATGTAGATATGTATTGTGCTAGAGGAATTGATATGCTAGTATTTTTCATTATGAATTCAAATTTGTTAGGCATATCATAAAATGCGGTATTATATTTTGCAGCTGCAGCAAACAAGAGATTTCTTTGGCTGGTGTAAAATTTGCAAGAAATGATGAAATGTTGTTCATCTTCTACAAATTTACTATCGCAAAGTTCGCAGATTCTTTCATGTACCGGAATTTTATTGTGGCGTCCTGTTTCAATTTTTAATGAATGATTACTTAATCTAAATTTGACAAGACTGTTTTGGAGATCAATATTATTGATAGCAGTAATGTAATTTTCAAGCTCGATACTTTGTTTAATATTCTGTATGTTCTCAATTTATTTTTGCATCTTTATTCGTTCTTTTATCATCTTGGATTTCTCTTTCCCACAATTCATCGTATGTGCCTTTAAGTTTGCCATAAATTTTGGTCGATTCAGACCTAGTGATAATGTGATCGGAATTAACAAGTTGCATTCCCCGATATTAGTACAGATTGACTCAATCTTACAATACCACTTGCTTTTCAGAGTTTTGTTAACAAGGAATGCTTCCTTTAACAGACAGTGTTCGCTATTATTAAGTCTATTAAAGTATTTGATCATCTGTTTTTGAATAAAAATTCGATGGGATAACGACCAAGTTCACTGTATGTTGCAAGTTTTGATGTGTTTCTTGAAATTCCCAATAAGAATCGGCAAAAGCTGAGGTGAACGTCTTCTATAGCTGATTTGGAGGTACACTCGTGTCCCCATACCTCACAACCATACACAAGAATGGGTCTGATAAGTTTATCAAATAATGATTGTGCTAATGGGACATTTAGATTTCTACCAATTTTTTCTTTTAAAAGGTACACTGCTTTCATACCCTTTTTCTTCAGATTTTCCTGCCCTGTTTTAAATTTTCCATTTGCACTTAAGACCAAACCAAGGTAGTTAAATTGTTTAACTATTTTAAGCTCCTTGCCCCCAATGAAGAATACGTGATTATCCAGATATCTGTTAGACTTATTAAATATCATAATATTTGATTTATCCGTGTGGACCGTTAAGTGCCATTTTGTAGTGTACATGGCTAATTCGGCCAAACAATTTTGTGGTCCTTTTTTGGACTTTGACAGAATGACGATGTCGTCAGCGTAGAGAAGACAGCTGATGCTAGTCTTATCAAGGGTTGGTGGGTCACACTTTTCATTATCAAAGATGTTTGGAAGGTCATTAATGAACAGGTTGAAGAGTGTTGGACTTAGGTTACATCCCTGTTTTACCCCTACGGTAGATTGGAATTGTTTGGTTAGACCCCCATTAGTTTTAATCTTGTACGTCATATTGCTATACATGGATTTATAATACTATACATTTTGCCTGTTATATGTTTCTCAAGAGTTTAACGTAGAGGCCACCATGCCAAACACTGTCAAATGCTTTTTTTAAATCGATGAAGCACGCATATATTTTAGTACATTTTTACTTTTTTTTGTATTCGAACGTTCACTATGATACAGATACTTGTTGACAATGGTTTTTAATATAAACATATTATCGGAGGTACAGCAGTTTTGCCGAAAGCCAAATTGTTGTTCAGTCAGTTTCTTGTTTTCATTCAGGTATTCTGTCAATCTATGATTTAATATACTAGTGAATAATTTTCCTAAACAGCTTGAAATAGCGATTCCTCTATAATTTGAAGGGTTTGTTTTTGAGCCTGATTTATATATTGGGACAATTAGACTAGTATTCCATGATTTGGGCATTACTCCAGAATTAAGGACAACATTAAACAGTTTTCCAAGAGCACTTGTGAGATAGTATCCTCCACATTTAAACATTTCATTGCACAATTTATCTTCTGCAGATGATTTATTGTATTTGAGTTGCCCTATAGCGCGTTGAATTTCATGGTTTAGAATAGGACCGTTTAAGAAGTCGTTTTGTTTATCATAATCTGATTCAAGATTCTCAAGTTCTTCCATAATGTTAGCTTCATTTGTGTTGTAATGAATAATATCTGGATTATAATCGTTGTTAAGCAGCATTTTGAAGTGGTTTAACCAATCAGAAGGAGTTATAGACTCAATTGCAGAATTACTGTCACAATCTTCATTCATTTCGCGTAATAACTTCCAAAAGTGTGATGAATTACCTTTAGAATGTTCTAAATATTAAATATTAAATATTAAATAAATTAAATATTTTCAATCTTTTCATGTCATTTTTCTTACTTTTGATGAGTTCTTCCATTGTTTTTTCAGGGTAAATGCTCGTCCTCGAATCGAAGGGTCATTAGGGTATTTCTGTAGCAACTTTAATGCGTTTTTAAGCTGGTCACGAAGCTTGAAACAATTATGATCAAACCAGTTATTATTACGTACTTTATTCCTTTTTTTCTTAGGTTTAGGGGTGATCTTTCTAACGCATTTATCAGTAAGCGACGTAAGTAACTTTTCAAAGCTACACACCGCTTTATCTGGATCGCTATCATTATTTTCAGATATGATATTGTTTATATAGCTATTTTCTGCTTGTAAAAATTGGGTGAACGTACGTTTTGCATGACTATTCCATATGTATCTTGCCGGTAGAGGGTCAAGCTCCTCTCTAAATTTACTCTGCTTGTCTATAATATCGTCAAGGCATTGCGTGTTGACAGAAAACGATAACGATATGGGGCAATGATCGGAGATACTTGTCAAGTTATTGACTTTGAAATAATGGACTGAATCATAAATGGGCTTAGATATTATACCAAAATCAACGACACTACATCCATTAGGGGTAAAACATGTATATCTTCCCATGGTATCCCCTATGGTGCGACCATTTAGAATAATTAGATTACAGTTCAAACACAATTCAATTAATTTCTTGCCGAATTTGTTAACACTGCATTTTGATGCTATGTCGGAATTGTTTCTTATCCTGAAATCATCATTTGTGTAAATATCCGGAATGGTATATATCGATTATTGACTTCGTCAATCACATCATTAATCGAACCTATTCTGGCATTGAAATCGCCCAATAACATGATATCTCCTCTTGAGGAAAATTTGATGATATCTTTTTCTAGAATATCGAACAGATCCACATTGTTGTATCTGTAACTTGTCGAATTTTCAGGTGGTATGTAAATACAACAAATATATACGTCACTGGTGCTGTTCAATAACTTTTTGTCAATTTTGCACCATATGAAATCTTTTGTATTGCTTTGTGCTACTGTTATATATCTTTTAAACTTACTTTTGTACATAACAGCAACACCCCCTCTCTGTCGTTTCGATCTTACACCTACTAATTTTCTGTCACTCCGAATAAATTCATACTTATCCAAGTTACTAATCAAATTAACACTTGTACTTTCATTGAGCCAGGTTTCTTGTAGACAGATGAAATCCATGGATGAGATGAAATTAGTGAAACATTCGTCTTGCTGTTTCTTGTACAAACCATTTATGTTCCAACTGCCTATTTTAAATGACGGCATAAAACTCAATGAACGATTTCTTTGTCTCATGATCAGATGCAAAAGCAAAAATAGAAATCGAATGCAATAATATCCAGAATGAAATCAACCGTGAACAAAAAGGAAAAAGTAGTTACCAATATAGTAAGATGGCAATAAAAAATAATGAGGATGTGCGATTAACAATTAGAACGCCAAAATGGAGTAACAACAAATATTAAGGGAAAAAGCAAATGGAAAAAAAAACAAAACAATGTCTGGTAACTTTGGATTTGAGAATAACGAATATAAATGAATGTATCTGTAAAATGAACAAGCGTAAGTTTAATACTATTACCAACTGTATGCGTTTACACTTATCACAGTAACTAATTCATTACGGTAATTTCAAAAGCTTCAGAATGAGTTCATAAAATTAAGGAATTTAACAAATTTTGCAAACATGTCAGGTGAATTTACCATCGGCGAGCTATCCTCACGCCACTGGTCTCTAAGACGAGAGCGCTGTCCATTCTGATAATCTGTACTCTGCCCATATCGGTAGCGTTTGTTGTCGAGATGACTGCCATATTTTCTATCACCGGTGTAGTAGTTAGGATTGTAAGCATGTCGTCCTTGCTCTCTTCGTTGATCACCCGGGTAGTACTTCATGTCGGTAGATCTCGATGAACGGAGATACGATGTATTAGTGATGTTGTTTGGGTTCCTCAGTCGTAGTTCCTGCTTGATATCTCGCACAAGGCTAGATGTACCCTTGACATTGACATGAACGCCGTCTCTTCGTAATGGTTGGCTGAATTCTGGATCTCAGAGTGGTGTACAATCACGATGTCATTGCTCTCGCTCGTAGTTCCAGCAAGTGCTTTGTTGAATTCATCTGTCTTCTTGTTAAAGGCGCTGTCATTAAGGCAACGCAAGACGTCCGAGAAGACGATTACCGCATGCGGCATATTCGTATTCACGATATTGACAAGTTCGTTAACTTTACTTTGGCAGTATGCTGGTGACGAACCGTTTTTCAAGTCATTACTTCCAAGGTGGAAAACAATTGTATCTACCGTGGTAGACCGGATTCCTGACATCGTACTGACAGCTTCATCGAGTGTTGAAATTCTGATATGATCAACTGGCATTCGAGGAAACATGCGTCGGATAGATAATCGACGTGTGATCGAGTCGCCTACAACAAGTTTCTTCGCTTCTGTTTGGTAATGCAGTGGTCGGCGTATCATCTCTTGGCTTTTGGAGGATGACATTGAGATAGTTGAAGGTATGTCAGCGGTATCTTGTGCTCTGACGTTGTCTGAGTCATCCCTGCAGTTTTGTTGTTCGGCAAAGTCACTGGGAAATCTGTTTGACGTTTTGATTCCTTGCATATTGTTATGTAATCCGGAATCTCGTTGTTTGACTGTGTGTCTTCGTTTAGGTGTTAGAAAGACAGGTGGTGCACCATCTTCATTCGGTAATTCTTCACAATGATCATACTTATCGCTCAGGTCTTTTAGTTGACATTTCATTGCTTCGATTTTCTGGTTCTGTTCTCTTTTTAGGCACTCTATTTGCGATTGGAAGTTGTTTTCAATTTCATCGAGCTTTGCATTAAAGTCGTCCCTCAGTTTTTCTTCCACCTTTATCACTCTCTCGTTTACAAGCCGATCGATGCTTGAAAAACAGTCTTTCAGTTGAATATCTAACGCAGTTTGAGTAGCCAGGATTTTATTGTCAAGCATTTCGGATAAGTTGACCACTGATTTGTTTATTTTTTCACTTTCCTTTTTCATTTTATCGCTATCTGTTTTCAGAACATGGACTGTCTCCTTAATATATTTAAGATCGAGCATGTTCTGCGCTATTATACGTTTGTCTTCGCTGTACAGATCAACAATCTCAGTATATTTTTCTTCTAGGAGCTGAATACTAGTATCGTAGATCTGCGTTTTCTACTGCGCGTTTTTCAGGTGATCTGCTATCACAGACTGCGGCGAAGGTAGCTTCTTGCCTACCGGTGTAACATTGTTAAGTGTTTCTACAAGCGATTTCTCAAAAGCGGTTTTATCAGAATTCTGCTCACAAAAGTCATCATGAACACCAGAATGCAACTGACTTGTTTTTGTTTCAGCTTCAGTGTCTGAACTGTGATTGCCGTTGGCGATAGGTAAAAAATCGTCAACATGGTGCTCTTCATTTGTTCATCTGCATGGATTACGGAATTTAGAGAGCCAAAAAACCTCTCAGCGTCTTCCCTGGTTTGAAAACCTTTGAATAGTGCACTTGGATACCTATCAACGCTTTTATAACACTCTTCCCATGATTCAAAAACGCCTACGGATCTGCCTTTGACTACGGCGTAGAACTTGGACTTACTGTTCTGTTTTCGTTGTCTTTGTTTCCTTTGTTCTGTGTTGTCGGTTTCACTTCGTCTTCACAGGCCAAGTCACGGTCACGGTCACGTAGTCTGCGAGTTCGTTTTTCTTCAGCCATTCTTAATCAGATAGTTCTTGAGTTCTTTACAATCAGGTGTATGTACATTCAGTCATGAAATATTCCAAGTTACCAAGACAATCGATAAAATTATCGAGCGCTCGACACACGCGTCATTTCAAGATGGCGTCGTATTGCCAAAAATCAGACCTCTAGCTCTATTTGCTTGCAAGAATTAGATATGTGCATAATTAATGAGGTAATGCATGTGTTGTCATAAGGTCTCCCATCCTACTAAATATAAAGGACGTAGCACTTGTGGTTACTTATTTATTGACATAAACGTATATTTTAGGTAAAAGGTCATCGAGGTCTTATGATATTTTGTCGAAAAAATTGTATTGCTAAGTTATCCCTATATACCAAAAATCAGACCTCTAGCTCTTTTGGCCCGCTAAAAATTAGATATGTGCATAATGAAAGAGGTACAATATGTGGCGTCATAAGGTGTCCCATCATACCATATATGAAGGGTGTAAATCTTGTGGTTACTGAGTTATGGACAAATATGTATAATAGAGGTCATAGGTCATCGAGGTCACATGACATTTTGTCAAAAAATTTCTATCCTATAGTTATCCCTATATACCAAAAATCAGACATCCAGCTCCATTGGCTTGCTCAGAATTAGATATGTGCATAACTAATGAGGTACAGTATGTGGCGTCATAAGGTCTCCCATCATACCAAATATGAAGGGTGTAGCACTTGTGGTTACTGAGTTATGGACAAATATGTATATTTGAGGTCAAAGGTCATTGAGGTCACTTGACATTTTGTCAAAAAAATTGTATTGCTAAGTTATCCCTATATACCAAAAATCAGACCTCCAGCTCTATTGGCTCGCTCAAAATTAGATATGTGCATAATTAATGAGGTACAATATGTGGCGTCATAAGGTGTCCAATCATACCATATATGAAGGGTGTAGCACTTGTGGTTACTGAGTTATGGACAAATATGTATATTTGAGGTCAAAGGTCACCGAGGTCACGTGACATTTTGTCAAAATGTCTGAGATATCTGCATGAACGGATGGACTCACGGATGGATGAACATACGGACATGACCCAATCAATAAGCCCGGACTAAAAATTGTGTCACTGCATCCTTTTCGCAATATGAATACGATGAGAAACTAAATGTTCATTTTTCTTGGCCTTATATATGGGAGTCTATGAGAACTGACCTACACATGGGAGTCTATGGAGAACTGCCTTATACACGGGAGTTTATGGAGGTGTAAACTAAAAAGTTCTATAACACGGCCAAATTTGATCGCATTGTGAGACAAATCGATGTGCATCTGTATGGGTTGCAGGTGGTACTTTGAACTCATAGTCCAACACTTGTATGATAAGTATCAAAAAAAATCTTTCGAACAATTATCTTGTAGTCGCTGAAAGACTTAGATGACACAAATACCTTTTGAAAAGAAAGCAGATATCAGTAGTGGCCAAGTCTGTCATGTGAGCTTTCACGGTCACTTGTGAACATTGACAAAAACTTTCATTTTACTGAGCATATGTCGAGAGACCTGCCTGTGTCCACAAGCGAAAACCACCCTTTCTAACAACGTACTCACGCACGATAAGTCAACTTACTGATCTAGAGTATATATTTTCCGTATTCCCTGAAATATTTCCAACTGAAGGTAGAGATATTCGGATAATATGAGATATCTTGACAAATAGAACAACTGAACTGAACTAAACTAAATTTGCCAATCCTTGAGTGAAATGCATTCACTAAAAATACTGTACAGCTTTTGTTAAAATATGCATCCTCTACGAATAGAGATAATTTTCTGAAAATTCAATCTAATATAAACCTTTGCTGCATATCGACCATTAATTTATATTCATTGTGTCTGCAAATTTTTGCACGAAACTCCTTTGTGGACTCCCTAGTTTGGCAGTTATGGTTAAACTCTTCCGTGGCTTGACAGACACCCTATATTGAAGGAAGCTGCTGGCATGAAATGTTTTTCTTCATTTTCTCGGAGTGTCAAATGAAAGCAGAAGTCAGCCCATCAAATTTTCTTTCAAATTTTCCGAAAGAATGTCAGAATCACACAGCCTCATAGACTGAAATACGATGTCTCACATTAATTGAGGGATTTCTGTTCATTTCGTTGTAAGACAAAATTTCTTAACAAACTTAGACAATCCATCTCAGTCCATTGGTGTGTAAGATTATACACTTCCATTGATACGTAAAATTAACTTTTTGAAATGTATACAAGAATATTTCTTTTAAGAATAAATAATAAAGAATAAATTGCAGCAGCATAAATAATAAACATGAGCATAGATAATTACTCTACACGCAAAACGTTAACTTACTAGCAGTGAAGCACAGAGATATGGCGTCATCAAATATCGTAGACAGGTTACTAGGGCAACAAACTTGCTGCTTCACTTTACTGTTGCCATTGCTCTGGGAAAAAGGTAAATGTATTGATAGTATTACAATGCTATTATTTGTGAAGAATCAGAATTTTTTCAGCCTGAAACCTTTTAAGCAACATTTGCTCAGAATCACACTGCACGCTGATTTTTTTAATTTCTTTAAACAACATTTATTACATCAAACAAAGCGGACAAAAACTTAAAAAAACGAGACCAAAAACAAAAACAACATCAAAACTGATGGCAATAATGATAGATATTGAATACATAGATTCCAAGTTTTTTTGAAGTATTGAAAATCCTTGTCTCCTTTATTTTTGTTATCCTCTGTTCTTTTTCAGAAGTCCTTTAAATCGATAAGAAAAACTGAAAGTCGAGGACGTATTTTCTGAAGTCTAAATTTTTAGATGTGGTGCATTCCATAGAACAAAACCAAGTTCAACAAGGCAATAAAATTGATCTATTTGTTGTCATTCCAAACTAAACATCCTTCAGACTAAAATTAATTTCTTCATTTGTGATGGTACACCACCAATCAATTACATCACTCCAAAACTGTGATACAAAAGCACAATATTAGGCGGAGATACCGTTCAGGCCACTCGCTTTGTTCAAATCATGAGAAGCGATGACTTTCTTGATACTGTCCGGACTGATAATAACGTGTGATAATTGTCCACAACATGGATAATTAAGCTCACGCAGATTAGGATCATTGTTTTCAGTGAACACAGAGGCAAAGAAATCTGCAAACAAAAGGTGATCTGTTTTCTCCGTAAAAATGTCACAAAAGTACACTCAAAATGATCAAGCTTACTAACAATAGAAAGAATGTAATTGTTTCAGACAACATTATTTACTATTTTATACTGAAATTACGTATTTTTACATTTCTTAGAAGCTTATTTGTTAATGTATAGAAATATTTCCTTCTACATCAATGCCCTTGATGGCGCTATCACCACGTATTGATATATAAAGGATTTCTAAACCAATTATGAAAAGGTAGGCTGACAGAGGGTCTCCCTGGCACACTCCACGCGTAACATCAGAATAACCAGATGTATAACCAATGTTAATAGTACAGCTACTAATTTTGGAATAGAAAACATTTATCCATCGAATAAAGGAAGTGCCAAACCCAAATGCACGAAGGCGTTTTTGTAAATAATTAAAGTCAATTGTATCAAATGCCTTTCCAAAGTCTAGAAATAAAAGTAAACCTGGAATGTGATTTTTCTTCGTAAAATACATAACATCTGAAATATAGCGAATAGCTTCTCTAATATTTCTACCCTTGACATAGCCATACTGATTATGATGAATTGTATGAGAGAGTACATTATCAAGGCGTTTTGCGATCGCTTTGGACGCTATCTTGTAATCAACAGTGATAAGCGATATTGGGTGCCAATTCTTTTCGGAGAAGTTTGTCTTTATCCTTCTTAGGCATAAGAGTGATGACGGCCTGTCTCTGTGAGTCAGACATTTTGCCATGAACATGTGAATAATTAAGAGTCCACACAAACATCAGCTATATCTTCCCAAAAATACACATAAAACTCAGCACAGATTCCATCATTTCTTGGTGTCTTGTTTTCGGCTAAATTTCTCACAATTTTCCCGCATTCAGAGATGGACAGTAAACCTTCACATGTTTCACACATGATATCATCGAGTTGTGAAATATTTTCATTTCCAAAGAAAAGTTCTGCATTTCTTCCATTCAACTCTACGTCTTTTTTTGAATACAAATGGAATTGAAACGCCTCTGTTCATTTAAAATACTATTTTGATTTGTAATGAACTCGTCATGACCCGTTTTTAACTTCTTCATATGTTTTTTTGAAGATCCGGACTTGTCCAAAACGAAGGAGAGCTTTGACGATTTTAACCATGCTCATGCCAGTTAATGTGGGACCTTAAAATTGCCCCATTTGGAATATTTTCATTAATATCGTCATACATCTTTTTCATACTCAGTAATGGCGCTATCATGATTGGAAATATCCCTGGAGAGCAAACTTTCAGCATTTTTCAATTTAATGCTGATGTCCTTTTCGAGGTTTCTACGTTCTTTTGCACGACTATTACTAAAATTGACTGTAAAGCCCTTAATGTAAAACTTAAAACCTCCAATTTGCATCTATGGTCTTTCATGGAGCTGTACTCGTTTCTCCATTGGCTGATTTTGCGCTTTTTATTTCCAAAGAAATGTTCTGCATTTTTTCCATTCAACCCTCCGTCTTTTTGAATACAAGTTGGAATAAAAACGCCTCTGTTCATTTAAAATACCATTTTGATTTGTTAAACATCTGGTTATTTTGATGTTACGATTATGCGCTTCATTTGAGTTACGTAAGTACCGTCATTTAGAAGAGCGGAATTTAACTTCAAGTACCCCGGAACCCGATTCTGATCGTCAATCTCTCGAAAAGAAACAAAGACTGCGTTGTGATCTGTGTGCACTGCTGGTATAATATCAACGTCAGCAATCTTACTATGAAGACCATCAGAAACCAGCCAAAAGTATAAACGAGACTGAATAGGAGGGGAACGTTGCCTCCAGGTATATTTTCTTACACTTGGATTACGAATGCGCCAAATATCATGCAGATCATACTTGAATAAAATGCGTTCAAGCGTCTCTGCAGCTTGAGGTTTGTAAATGGCAGCACCACCAAACCTGTCTAATCTTTGTTAAAAACACAGTTGAAATCGCCACCAACAAAAATGTTGTCTCGAAAAGAAAGTTGACAGTCATCCAAAATTCTTGCATATCATTAAAAACAGCATCTATTCCCTTTCATTATTTGGTGAGTAAAAGGCATACTGATGTTGTAAATCTACGCATCGCATTTTTCTAATACAGGAACGTTTTAATTTGCGAAAAAAAACATTGATCGCAAGGTCGGAAAACTGATTCAAATCAAGAACCTACTGTATTAAAACTATATAGTCAATACACTGTACCTGTCAGCAGCTTCGTTCTAAAATTTTCTGTTGACGCTGCTTATAATCGCTTTTTTACAACAGTAATTATACGTGAAAAATATGAAAGTCGCACTGATCTTAGGAACCCAGGGCACGTTTCAACAACTTCATTTTCAGTGATTGTGCCAATGCATGCATGATTGGTCAGAATGTTTGATGTAATAACCAATGTGTTGAATAGCATAACATAGCTTGTCTTCACTACACAATGCATATGCCACGAAGATTCGCATAGCAAAAAAACTAATGAAATATAGCAATTAAGAATGACCAGTGAGGGCAGTGTTTAAAACCATTGATGGTTTGAAAGAGCTGACGATCAAATGATATCCCCTAGATGCAAAGCACAAAATTAGCAAAATGTTTTTAGTAATAAAAAGTAATATTTGTTGGCCAAGAAAACTATCCTTTGACGCAAAATATTTGAACTGAAAAATGTTGAAGAATGTAAGAAGTGCTCCTGCCAATCTGCTAGAAAACAATATCATCAACAATACACTTATCAAATATTCAGCCGCACAAGGAATTGATGATGACAACTATGGTAGATCATTTTTTCTTATTTAATGTATCAAACTTCCAACGTACCATGTTATATGATATACACCATTTTACAATAAAAAAAATCATTGTTCTCTTTAATCCTATGTAATGCAAATCATGCTATTTGTTGTCTGTCTGGATGATGATAAAAGTACAAAATTCCTTGTTTTAGTTTTTTTGTTTTACTTTCCAAACTTTGTGAGGTTGAAAACTTGTAAAGAAGACATCTTGAGTCCTATATTTTCTTCCTCACAAGATCATTATCAGCAAGGCTTTGAATATACTTATTCTCTCGTATGTTGTATACTTGCTTAATTATCTACAGTTATATTGACATGACTTTTCATGTTAAATGTATCAAGTTTTTTTAAAAGAATACTATTTTTCAGATAGATGTTTGCAACTGTGTTGTAATTGGGAAAAATCATTTATATTACTTCTAATTTTAATATTTTATGAAGACATACTGGTACATATAACTGTATATGAATTTAACTTGTTCACTGTTGTTGGCGCTGTTAAGTAATATTTATACTCATCTTATGCAACAAATTTTCACTTTCACATTGAAAGTTTTCTTTAGAAATAAAAACAAGATTTCTTCATAATTTGATGCCAAAATGATGCCATAATTGATTATTTCTCACTTTTATATTGCATGATACACAGTGTGTTATGTCGGCAAAGGTAACATACAAAATATTTTGTATTTCAATCGGTGTGTTTGTTAAGCTGAATTCATTGACATGCAACTGATTCTTAAACAAATGCCAAGATTCAGTATAAGATACTATAGGCTTATTGGGTTTTACTCACTTATTTGTGTATGCTATAGTCAATTCAATTATTTAACATAATCTGTCTTGTTTTGAAGAACACTCAGTTGAGTTGACTGTTGACTGTGCACTGAAGCATCAACATTTACCAAAGACTACGACAGTCGACTCTCAGACTTGGAACAGCTTTCTCTACTGAATTATAGCTGAAAATCAACTGAAGTATCAAGACTTGAAGCTAGAGGTGGCAAACTCAACACAGTTTCAGTAGATAGACTCATGGATATTGTTAGGTCTGAACAACAGTAACTGAGGCATGTGAGGAAGTTAAGGTAGCTTTCCGCCTTTGTTTTGGTATTTTGAGTCAAAAACACGATTTTCTTTTATCCTGAAAAGTATTCCTATAATATTGATCTTCCTGTGTGTAGAATATCTTGGTCGTGAAGTTCCTGTTTTTGGGTGAAATTTTGGAATAAAAATGTACGAGAGGCACAGGTGTACAATTTGGCGTTTGAGACTACCGTTAAGTCTTGATTGAAAGGGATTACGCTAAGCAAGCAGCGTCACAGTATTCACATGCACTTGGACAACATACGCTGTGAAAATCCCATTAGCACCTACCGTTCACTGCGTGGGTCAAGACCATAGTGTGTACCTGGCAATTAGGCGTCGAAAGGTGGGTCTTACCGTTTTTCTCATAGGGGTGGCCGCTCCCAAAAGATCACAATTTATCGACACAATCGGACAAGGTCAGACTTATGACATTGTTGACGGTACAATTTCAGATTACACAAATGGCCCACACACTAAATGTTTTATCTGGGACATTTTTGTGCTTTTGTAAAAGCACCAGGAGTGGTGGATAAGTTCCGTAATGTTAAACATCTTTGAAGAGGCTGTCCCGTATACATAAATGGTACGTTCCACTGGCGGCCTTAGTGACAGCGGGAACACTTGAATACCGCAACAGACACCCTTCACAATTTCAACATTAAAGCAGCATTCGGCCGAAGTTTCGGCTTCTTTCGGCCCCAAAACATTTCGACACCCCGTTACGATTTTTTTTTTCCTTCAAACTTATTAGTAACTGACAGACCAGTCATATTCATAAGCGTGACCTTTGCGTTCTGACCAGTATGACTTTTACAGTGCCGTTTAGGCGCCGCTTTTCAAACTTGACAGTGTCGGCGGCTATTGCTATTGAAAATGATATGAAACTCTTTTTCTCACGGTTTTTCACCATGTTCTCACAAACTTTAAAGCATGTGAATGCTGACACTATACTTCTCAGTGTTTTGATTTGTAACATTTGGCACGAGTTCCCCCAACCAGGTAGTGCCGAAACGTCTTTGGTCGCGTTGCCTAAACGTCTTGGGGTTGAAATTGTGCGGCCGAAACGACTTTGCGCCGAAAGGTCTAGAAACCCGACATTGTCCGTTCGATGAGAATACTAAGTAAGTTGAACAATTTATGAATAAAAATGAAATATCAGAAACGCGGCACTGGACCTACTTGGATTAGAAAATACAAGGTGGAAACAAATTGCATGGGCTTCAAGCTCAAGACAGCGACAGCAAATTTTCCCAAGGCAAAATACGTAGCGATGCAGAAATCACACGCCACAAAACAATAGCTGCTTTGGTTTGCAGACGTTTTGGCACAATGGCAGTGAACTGATAATGTCGAAGTCGTTTCAATCCCGCGGTCCCGTTTTTCCTTGTCCCATTTCGTTTCCGGACCGCGCTATTCCCAAAATCGTACAATGCAACCACCCTACCACCAAATGAGACACCGACCTTGACAAGGTAAAAACATACGTCGACTAAGGGACCGTCTCAGATTGTCGCAGAAGTTCAAGAACGAAATTTCTTCGTTTAGATCAAAACCCCCTCCCCCCTCCCCCTAAACGAAACTTCAAAAGTGCGAAATGTTTATGTCTGCCTGAGGGTACAATGTTGCATTTTGCTATAGCTACTAAAGACGTATTCCCCTTGCCACATTACAACATTAACAAACCGAGGCTTGGTCTGCAATGCCCTAATGCACTTGCAAATGCAGTAACATCGAGTAATCGTCATACGGTTCAGGCGATTTACCATATACGGATATCCCTCACTTGTTATAGGAACCCTGTCCAGTTCTGGCCGTTCCAGTATGCATTGACTATTTGATTGCGTTGTCGCAGACACTTGCTTTGATTCCTTACAGCGAATTTGGGCTTCGGTTATATCAGTCTGTTTTTCATGGTGGTTTTTCCTAACCAGGTTGACATATAGCTAGAGTCACTCCGGCGAGAAACTTCAACATGGGGGCCCAGGCGTGTTCAATCATATTAAAACGACTATGACCAGGTGCATACAAGTGAGAATATAGACATCTAGTTTAGGGCATACGCTTATAAATAGCACATTTTAAAAAATGATACTTTTGTCTTTGAATATTTGATGAATGAAAGGTTTAGGATACAATGTTACTATCGGTAAATTGTGTGTTGGGGAACGAACGAGATGGAAACGGTTACAAAGTTGTTGGCACAAGTGTGCAGTTTTTCTTTAATTTAAAATAAAACACACGAAAACTTGTGATCACAAAATAAAAGTGCGAAAGTGAAGTTCACTAATTGAATGGAGGTCAAACCCCCTCCCCCCCTAAACGAATGAATTTCGCTTTTGAACTTCAGCGACAATCTGAGACGGTCCCTAACAAATGTTCATCGTACACCGGACGAATGTGAATCAAATGATTTTATGGGAATGGACACGACAACATTGTTATCAGTTATCATGGCAGTAGCCAAAATGCTGCAGGACCGAAGACAAATTTCAATATGAATTTGACCGTCACAACGTAATAACGTAATCGCCCTGAGTTTTCATCAACATGTCATCATTGGTCGGTAAACCATTGAATGAGACGCTTACGGGCTAACTACTTGAATACAGTACAAAACACCATCCTAATCCTGAGATTTACATGTAATGAAGACGGGTCTGATATCATATTCGCCTGGAATCGATGGTACTCATGTTGGATACGAACGACAGCAGAGAGTTATCTATCTGTGACGTATGACGCTTGACGAGCGGTCTATTGCATGCAACTTGCGCTTGATGAAATGACGTACTTTTCTCTATGTTCATGTTTTCTCAACTTCTCTCCTTTGACTTTTATGCCGCCGACAGGCGATTGGTTCATTTTAGCATAAATGACTCCAGAAACGGTCTTCACCCACAGAAATGCTGTACAGAGTGAGGACGAACTATTGTCTCAGAAATGCTCGTAGTTTGATTAGTGTTAATCGTTTTCAAGGCGCGTGAAGATCAAAAAATGACTGCTCACTGAATCCTCGTTACTCTAACCGTAATGAATCACAGCATGGAGGTGTTCTTTTTTATCTTTTGATCACAGACACTGCAAATGTACATCCACATACAAACGCAGATATTTTTGTTGTCAGCCAATATTGCTTTCCCTATATCACTCATCGGGCTCGCTTTCATTCCGCAGCCGTGAGTCGTTTCCGAGGTCGAATCGAATGCTGCCATAAACTTACACTGTAGTGTACGCTTGTCATGGAGGTAATTAGTCCAAGCGCTCGTGTAGACGGCATCGAGATGCCGTAGCAGTTCCGACAGTTAGGTCGAACAGTTAATACTCTATTTAAACCTTACAACTAATCAGTCAACAGATTATGCATAATCCCTTCCCTGGCACTCCCCAAGTTATTTACCCATCAGCTACTGTGTAGATTGCGCTCTAAAAAGAGTACAACGCTCCCAAATTCACCCTTTTAGCCTCATTTCGACCGTTGACACTGATTTCAATGAGTGAATATACTGTTGAAGTTGAACACTTTGATTTCACTATCTGGTTTTAGTGTTTTGTCGGTTGAGTACATTGTTTATTGCCATTCAAAAGGAAAAAACCGAACCAATTTACTAAATCGCCTTTTTCTCAGTTCGGCATTTTGTCACATTGCAGCACGTTCAAAAGAGTTTAACTCGAGAACGCGTGAACGGAAGTTCACCAGATTTTCACAGACGTTTGTCAAGTAGGTTGTCTCCAAAACCGTGTCTCAGTTTCTTTATGAAGATTTTTAAAGTCGAGTTATTGCTGCTTAATTAGGCGGCATTGTTAGACTAATCGGTGGATAAACTTTGACTCAACGATGTGAAAAAACTAAGGCCTTTTTCAAAAATCTGAGACACGGTTTTGTAGCCAGTATTCTGAAGACCAATTGCTAGTTAACACCTAAACAATAGCCCCTCTCCGCTCAGACTTAAACTTTTTACGTGAGACCACCCATTTTCTTTACACTTTCACTAAGATCTTCAAAAAAAATCATCGCACACTAATTTTCTTGATTAAAACAATAAATTCATAGAAATAGCTTTCAGTTGATATATTATACTTGGGTAAAAGTACACATCTTGGTGGCAAAATTCACGTTTGAAAATAGGTCGTCGCAAGGCGGAAAGCTACCTTAAGATACACATATAGCACATGGAAAGAGAAGCACTATTAGCTGTGACGAACGTCGGTCAATTTGAGTTACTGTCATTTCTGGTCCGTGTATTAGACAAACACTGTTTGGACTTTTAGTTTGAGATAATATCAATTATAATATTTGAAACAAAATTTATTAATAATCTTCGTCTTCAATATTACCGTCTCAAGACATCCGTGAAATGAATGACAGTGCTTGTGATATTCTGAACAAAACTGTCCGTGTCCGAATTTAAACGTGGAAAATGATAGTCATAGCCTATGACTTAGTCGAGGGCAACGTAACCATGAACGGTTCATATTTCCGGCCGTCAAACCTAAAATGGCATTCAGGAATTTTTCTAAGAACCTAGTCAGCACTGTTTTGGCAGTGTCGTCTCATTCAGCTGGAGCACGCACTGGAGTTACGGTCGCGCACCTTTCTGCTGAAGCAGCGCAAGATAATTGGTTATGGACAAAATATCTAGAAACATTTTAAACAGGAAGTTACCCTATAAAACCGGATTATGATAAGTCTATGCAAAATGTAAAAATCCACGCCGCTGATCGTACGTGCCGTGTTCGGTTCCAGAATCCCATAATTTTGTCATGTGTCATGTATTCAATTTGTTATTGAGTCTTGTATGTCTGTGAATATACAGCAACTAAACTTGAGTCGAAAATAAACTGTAAAAATGTTCTCTTTTTGTCGGGGAACTCAAGTCATGTCCCTTGTACTAGTCATTTGACCCCCATTCGTATATGTCACGAAATATGTCACGAAAGTGCCCATCATCATTTAAATTCATTGTATGGTCAAAGCGTGTTTACCCAAGCTTGTCGAAGCAAAAATAGCGGGCGGAGCTGAGGTATCAGCCTAAAAGTTTTCAGCCAAGTTACGCTTCTATATAGGCACAGGTTTTTTTTTTCAATCATGACGTACGCATTTTCAGCGGAAGTACGTGTAAGCTATATAGTTCAACGGATCATAGAAATTCAGTCAGTGAACCGTGACAGCTTTCCCCACAGAGATTTAGACGTGGTGAGTATGGCCTATTTGGAGCAAATCGGCCACACCCACCACGTCCATTAAAATTAATGAGTTTACTTTTCTTGTTTACGCACACACTCATGTCCGTTGGGAATCTTGGGAATAGCTATTACATCAGATTGACAGCCCCCTCACGTGGGCAGTGAATTAAGATTACTCTGAGACAGTTTCCAAATAAAGCAAAAATGTGTTGCTTTCACAAATTTCCTTCAAATACAACACTAATGTTCATCAAACGAGGAAAGCTATACAGGCCTAACATAACCATTTGTAACAACATTCGAAACACAGTGAGCACGTAATGACCAAGTTATTCCATAATGCTGCCTACGGTCCCTCCACAAACCTTGGCTTGCCGTATGGCATAGAGGTACTAGCTCCGCTCCTGGCTCTATGATCGTAGTGAGCGACTAACCATGGCGGTAGAAGAGACAAGGACAAACGTACACGTGGCCGTAAAATAAAACCACGGAGATTACCACCACTATTTACTTAAAGCAATTTCTGTCACGTTATTAACCGATGAACGATGGTAACCTATTAACCCTACAGCCGGTATGGGTCAAGAGTGCTCGGCTCCCGGGCTCGGCTATGACTACGCCGTAGCCGTATTATAGCCCTATAGCACCGTGACAGAACGGAATAGCGTACGTGCAGACTGACGCCAGAGTAGCCACAGAGGCTCTTCTTTTATTGAAATGTAGTCTTTGGTACGACAAAATTTGCAGCCACCTAAGTCTGTGTACGGTGATTTGTGTTCGTCCACTATGTTCCCTCCATTGTGGTGGAGGGTAACGTAGTGAACAGAACATGTACACAGAGGTCCACACAGCATCGTACCTATGGTGTATTAGGGAGCCTTCAGAAATTACAGGGGGGTCGGGGGAATTGGGGAAGGGTCACTTTTAGATAACTGTTCAAGAGGGAGGGTTACTTTTTATAAGTTAACCTATTTTGGGGGAGGGTCACTTTTGACAGAAGCTGATTTTATAGCAAAAACTTTGACTGTCCGTTTGATATTTCCTAAGTAGGAAATCACCAACAACATACGTACACATTATCCACAAGTTTCACAAGCAAAGAAGAAGCAGTGGTATCCTACATTTAACTCCATCAACAGTTAAAACTGATAAAAAACAAGAGACGAAAACATAAGCAACAGGTTGATAAGTGTATATCAATTATAAAATGTACATAAATGCAAAGACATTGTCAGTTTTATATTGAAAAAATTGTGTATAGTTCTCTCATAGACTACCATGTACAGCAAATCAACTTTTCAGTGAAATTCCAAAATCAAATTTCTTGCAAAACCATGGACTTATGACCACTCTATTTTAATCAAAAACATTAATGTAAATAATCAAGCGCACATACATGCACAGATTTACGTAGTTTTGCATTGGAAAAAAAATTATAGTTTCATCATAGACCGCCATGCATAGTCAATCAACATTTCGGTGAAATTCCAAAATCAAATTTCTTACACAACCATACACTTGTAACCACTCTAGTCTAATCAAGAACATTGATATCAATAATCAAGAGTAAACAAATGCACAGATTTACCTATTTTTGTATTGGAAAAAAAAATTCATAGTTTCATCACAGACATCATGGATAGTTAACCAACTTTTTAGAGGAAATTCAGAAATCAATTTCTCTTACACAAATGCACATTTTACTTCCCAATTCAAGTATATTTGAATACATTATCAAACATACATAATATACAGATATAGCATGTTTTGTGGGGGAAAATTGTCAATAATTTGCTTGATAGACTCCATGTATTATGATTTGATATTTGAGGATGAAGCACTAAATCAGCCACATCTTACCTTCTTATAGTTGCACAAAATATGGTGACCCTCCCTCAAATGTATGAAATACCACATCTCTTCAACAATTCTTGCGTGATAAATTGCGACTGTCCCTCCAAACACTGTCCCTCCAAAAACACCAGCCCTCCCCTCTGTAATTTGTCGCTAACATAACTATTGAACCAATTGTTATGTAAATTAGGTGATACTGCTTCAGTTATTCCTGGGGAGAATACCGCAGTGGTTGACGAGAGGGTCAAGCTTTAAAATATCGCACAAGGGGGTCACATTTTAGACAGGAGGATATGGGAGGGTCACATTTTACAGTGCAGGTGTGCGCAAAATTCCCCCTGCCCATCCCCCTGTAATTACTGAAGACTCCCTTAGCTCTGTTGACAGTAGCGCATAGTTACTCGAAAAGACCAAGTGTACACCAACCTGAACTTTCTTATGTCTCACAAAGATACCCGGTCCGATATATCCCATGAAATACTGACACTAATCTTTCCGAATCAAATAATCATCACATACATTTGAAACAAAAACATAAAAGACAAATTAGTGAAGACAAGACTAAACAAACAAACGAACAGCAACGAAGTGGTAACAGCGTCTTCATCAGAGCTTTTAACCATAGCAAAACATATATTCTAACAACACTGTTAGTAGATCAAAGCAATCAAACAAGAACAAACAAAACCCATAAACTCAAGCGACTGATAAAGGAACTACTCAGGTTTCCGAAACGAAAGCGTCAAAAGGATCACAGTGTCTCTGATATAGCTGACCCGGCTTCGTTTCCCATGGCTAATTTCTAACACCAAAAAGCCGACACACAACACAGTTCATAGCATGTCAATAAACAATTACACAACCAGACCATGCCACAAAACCTTAAACAACACGACTCCAAACGTAATTCCATAGCCGATGTGTGCAGTGCGCACTACTATTCATGACCTTTTGTAAAACACGTGAGCATATTCAGTTCATATCTGGTTTTACTTGCAATGTGTCATGTTTTCCTGTGTTTTCCCTCTCACAGACTATGGTTTCGATAAACTGCTAATGAGATTTTTAATTACGACGTTGCAGCGTACTACGCGCTGCCAGCACTGTCCATGTTGTCAAATACTTTGCGAAAATGTTGTCAATAATCATTCATTAAATTTAGCAACTAATCTGGATAGAGATATTATATTCATCATCCTTAAGCACTATAAAAAGCTGTATTTCCACTCGGTGTTCACTATTACTGTCAGGCAGATGCGACAGCGGAGGGGATTTACGTTCACCCTGGCCACAGAATATGATCGTGTTCAGCGAAGACCGTCATTTTACTATTCAGAGAGAATGTTATAATTCAATGCTCCAAATCCCTCCAGTATATAACAGATAATATTTCGGCGTCCCCTGTCCTGTATCTTCCTGTTAAATAATGCACCTGCTGAAGTTAAGGTCATCGTATCGGGCAGGACAGAGTTTTCCCGCAGCCACATTACACCACCTTTTTCAATATGTCGTGAGAAGAAGCCGAAGCCAATCCCTATAATCGAAAATTAAGCAAGCTGTAATAAATGTTTGTGATAGTATTACAATAAAGTACCCCAGCGGATGATACATGAATCGAACTAATGATCAGTTCAAGCCTAATTTATCTTTGGCTTACATGACGTGAACTGATCTAAATCCGTCGAACACCATTCGCTATTAGTTTTGTTAGTGTACACGTAACAAAATGGTATCTTTCAAATACAGTAATATTCAAATCGCATTTCCATGGTCACCATTATGGAAAATGTGCATTAAACTGATGGCATTAATGTACTCAGCCTGAAATTTTCCCCATCTGTCACGACAAATGACAAAAGACACATGAAATTTCATTGGTGCTTGTGTATTTGTAATTGGCTCTAAATATGTAACATGCCATTCCCATATGACATCACTGTGTTCCGACCAGAATTACACATTTTACATTAAATTTTACACAAAGGGTTTGTTTGTTACAAGCTTCAAATGATTTCAATATATAATTTTGTACGTCCTTCTTCGATGGAAATATAATTAACAGTGACAAGTGCAACTGCAAATCAGTGTCGTACACGGACTTAAGACTCGGAATGGATTAACATGTTCATATACATGCAGAAGTGCCCAATTACAGCAATAACAATCGATTGTTTGGTAATCAATTTTGTGGACCTTTTATGTGAGGAATGTTTTTAAAGTGAAGCCATAACAAATTATATATTATCTATCCTACTGTACAAATAATCAGTGTGCGAAATTAGAGAAAATAGCTTCAGGTCATAAGGGCCTGCACCAAGCCAAAGCTTCAGGTCCTTACAGTAAACTGCCGGTCCTCAATAAATGCAGTTGTTAATGACCCCGGTGGTGGCAGTCCCCGGGTTGGTGGGTACCCATGCGCGTTACCAAATTCACGGAAAAGCGGGTGTTTTTCTTCAGTCATCTCGGAGATTCTAGGTCCGTGAATTCGAGAAAAAAAGGTACTTTTTCAGAGTAATCTCCGAGATTAGGGGTAGTCCTTTCATAATCTCCCTAAGACACTAAATCTGGTCTAGTCTCACTCAAAAAGAAAATGAAAATCAGGTGAGGACAAACATTTGTGATGTATGTACATGTATACAAAGTCAACCTCCAGGTCAACCCTGGAAGTCAACATACTAACTCCTAGATTTCGAAAATAAGGGTATGTTTTTTACAGCTAATTTCTCCCAGATTGCCACAAATAGGGGGTGTTTTTCTCAGAAATATTCTAGGAAAGGGGGTACTTAAAAACTTGGTAACAAGCCATGGGGTACCACCAACCCGGGGACTGCCACCGCCGGTTAATGGACAATTAAAGTCAACTTCTCCTCCTATACTATGCTTATGAATGTTGTAATATTTAATTTTTCTTGTCCTTTTATCAATAGAGTCAGTAAGTATTCACTCAAAAGGACTATTGTTCACATAGATGCAGAATAGTGTAGGTGAATGATCATGAAACATTCATCTACATGATCTGGAATCTGAAAAAAGATCACAGCCCTCATCTTCCTCATTGTCATGTGCACACATTATCAATGTTTTCCACCATGGGGGAGGGGGACTATGGGACTAACAGGAGAATTTGACATTTTTTCTAGCCATGTCAAATCCCCACGTCCGGACTATAAAATGATGTCAAACACCCAGGGGCCGGGGAATACAGGCTCATGCACTGGCTACATGTAGCTGATGAAAGCGAGAAAATTTGTCTCTCATGACTTTCTATGGGGAACGGTGTTCTCTACATTGCTGTGTACAAATGTACACTACACCAGGGCATGTGATATTGTGATTTGAAAATGGTTGGCAAGCTGAAAATCACTTCTGAAATTAGCCAACGCGAGTGGTAGAAAGAGTGAGTGAATAACTTAGTACCTTGAAAACAGTCATAAGTGTATGAATAATTGTTTTATGCAAACATTGATTACTGCGTCTTTTTTAAACAGAAGGGAGAAAATACTTGGTATGTATTTTGATATGACGTATGGATTACTTTCAACATTTTTCAAAAAATAAATATGCTTAAATGTGGCCTCAGTTGCATTCATGAAGAAACAGGTGAAGTTATACTTTTAATTAAAAGGACAAGTATCGTAACTTTTTCTCGATTATAGAAATTGCAGACAACATGAATGGCAAACGCCACTCGCGGAAATGAATGCATATTTTCTGATCGAAAAGTTTTGCCTGAGCGATTGCTGGGTCTCGCCCTTTGAAAGCTTAAAGTTATTAAAATGACTCTGAAAAGTTTGACAGACACTCGATACTGCTGAAAACCATCGACACCGTAAAATCTTAAAAGACGTATTTTTTTGCGACATTTAGGCCTACAGCCCAGGATGAGGGTGAGTTTTGCATGCCTGTCGTAAAACGGTACCGATATCGAAGCCCTACTCTCAGCCTCTGAGAGTATAATACACGGCGGATCGTGCAACTCAACAAAACTGTTATGATAAGGCCGCTCTGTTTTATAAAATGTACACTTATTATCACGTCGATATATCGTGGTAACAGTCGGCCTTGTGAACTTTGGTTAAAGACCAACGAGCAAGCAAGATGTTCTAGCGGTCCACAAACAAACGCAGCGAAACGTGAACTTGATTGTCGACTGCAAGTAGCACAATTGGGCTGTCGTGTAACATCTAGTCCTTGTATCGGGCGTAGTTCAAAACCATAGAGGTAAAAAAATACCTCCATGTTCAAAACCAAATATGATTAGTCAACAGCACTGTTCTCTTAGTAGGTTTTTGTCTTAAACTCTTCTATGAACCGTTTATGTTTTGAACGCTTCAATGGAAAATCAAAGCAAAGAAAACGGAGTCAGTTTGATAAAACGAAGGGCTGTATTATGTACATTTGTGTACATGTAAATTCGAACACTTAAAGTGTGGAACTAGCGGAGTGATACTGGGTGTTGTTGTCATATGACACAGATATGCTAACATTACCAGGGTTACACACACTAGACGAGTATTATTATAATATTGTATCGCATTGTTGCACCAAAATCAATTTATTCGATTGCTTAGAATCTGCATGCAGATAATTCATACTGATCTGAATGTAATCAGCTGCACCATGCTATGCGCGTCGATCGTAGGGATTAGACTCTACGTAAATGCAAAAAGTCGCAAGACAAAAATTACTATGTTGCGACATTGTCAACCCCCACCCCTCCCGTCTGGCGTACCATAGAGATCGAATTCCCGACTATCAGGACTCGAAGTGCGACCAATATCCCCTGTTGCCCCGCACTCCCACGGTGGAAAACATTGATAGGTGCATGGCATTCATGTCTTAATCACATGATCAGAGTCAGTCATCATCTATCTGCATCTGTTAGAGGTCTTGACGGAGAAATTTTCATCATTTATTCCAAATTTCAGTCGGTCATAAGGACCGACATGTTGCTAAACTCTTTCGGCCCGACGAGAAATCTGTCGGTCTCGGACCGTCGGACCGACGTTAATTTCGCACACTGCATATAATTATCAAGCATAAATGTTCATTAGAAAAAAAACTTCAATTACATACAACATTTTTCTAAGAAACGTAGAGTGGTTCCTCGAATTCTTGAGCTTAAATATGAAGACATTTCTCTCTTCTGATTTAAGATATTTAGTAATAGAATAACACGCACATCAAATTCAGCTAGTTTTAGCTATTCACGACAGGATACATTCTTACCATCGACGTAAAACATGATTCCAACAACATGTTTACAAATACTCTTTATCTACAAGTATTCAAAGTTAGCTTTGTTTGTCATGTTACACCCTATGGCATGAATTCAATTCTTTCATTACACATTTGATGTTGTTGCCATCAAGGGTTAAGAGAAATTCTTCATTTTGAGACGATGTAATTCTCTATTTTGGCGTTCTTTTGAATGACCAAAGAATATGAAGCAATCACTTTTTTTCAAATTCAGGGAGAAGCTGGACCTTGGTATTCTGGTCATGATTTCCATTTCCGGTTATCGTGTTTTTGAAAATCGAATCACGAATAGTGTGCTACTTTGCTTGTAATTTAAACGAAATGTGATAGATACACACTACGTAGTTAAACATTTTCTCTGCCAATAACTATTCACATATACATCAATTTGGCTAACAACATATTTGATAATTATACTTAAACTTTGTATTTTCTTTGATACACATGTTAAAACTTATTAAGTACCTAAAGAATAATTAACAGGTTCAATTCTTTTATTTCGATATGCGAACAAATCTCCGAATATAGAGACCAATAGCCTTATTTTGCCTTACAACCCAAAACATCTGTTTCAGACATACTTCTCAACAAACGCTTAAAAGTAACCTTGTGATAAAATGAATTATATGATGATATAGCAGATTTTCAAAAAGTTACCATTTCAAATATCTAAGATACTTAAACAAACAAGTGTTCTATGTTTCAGCAATATATAACGAGCGATATTCATCTAAACTACATTTTAGTCAATACTTCAACACTGGAAACAGGGTTATTCGAGCAAACATTGCGAACGTTGTTTTTGGTCACTTTTTCAATCTAAGATTCATTGATCACAGGGCATTTTTCGTACGGTAGAATACAATCCATATTGCCCTTGCGTTATGTTAAACTGACTATGTAATCATTTCAACGACGCCCGACTTGACGTTTCACACGGCCGTGGTGCTTTTGTCTAAATTGAGAAGTCTTCTTCGAACTCGACAGGTATGACCTTGTTCCTTTTTTCCTGCTTTTTTGCCTAGAAATAGAACATTAAATGTAATGTTAATAAATATTAACTACGTGCAATTCTTTTTGAAGATTTATTATCTGGATTTTCACGCGATTTATGCATATTTAGTCTTTACTACAAGTCATAAACTGATAGGAGAACATGTGACATGCCTGGACATAAAATCTGACCAGCTTTTAATTAAACATCACTACGTACTCTAAGTCATATGAGACTTTTATCAACTATTCCCATGTCTAAATACAATCCATTAATACGTTTGGTTAAACGTATTAAATTCAACCGCAGTAAATGATTGCCCTTGCAGCAGATATTCCAAAAACGCCTAGAAATATTGATCGATTAAAAAGCTGAATATATCTTCTCTCACTAAATAAATTTGAAGCATTGATTCGGAGAAGTTTGTTGACCACATAGCTGTAGTTTCACCATAAAATCCATTGAGTAAACGATGAAATAAATAAATAAATAAATTATCAATAAATAAAAATAAACAAATATATAAATAAAAAGATGAATTTATTACTTCATTATTTGATAAATTGATTTTATCAATTATTTGTGAGTTAATCAATTGATGGGTTTTCAGAATGTGTTTACAAGGTCCTACATACCAGAATAAACATTCCCGTGATGGCATCAGACTTCGCTTTCTCCTTCTGTTGCTTGACTTTTTTCAACTGCTTAATCTTTGTCATGTGCTCCTGTACTTGACATCTTATACGTCTTCGTGCATCAAAGCGAGCATTCTCTGTTTTCTTCACCTCGACTAAGCCTGCCTTATAATCCTCATCTCCTTCAAAGTGTATACGAATTGCCCTTACCATCTATATATAAGATATAATATATACTAGAATAAGTTAACTCCAAATTAGAAATGATATATGTTGCCTTTAATTTGTCAACACTTATTTCATTGTAAGGTAATTGAGTCAGATAAATTGCATAATCAAAGGAGAACGTTGGTATCAATGTTGATCAATGTTTATATGGTCACACATATTTTGAGCGGAATAAGCCTGTCCTGTACAATATATCATAATATAATATGACATCATATAGCATTGAAATAACTATATGACTCAGTCATATTTATGAAAGAGAGTCAAGATCATTGAATGTCTAATGCTTATCTCAAACAAATTCCAGATGCCATACAAGCGAATGCTTATCAAATTAAAATTATGACAGCTATGGGTCCATATCTATGGTGGCGGTTTTCTGACTGGTTTTGTCCTTTATATACTGATATTTATTTTTTTTTACTGAGGTCATCAAAATAGTTTACAATCTCTGTAGTGGGAGCGTACGTACATGTCTATTACAAAATCTAAAATGCAATGATATCAATAAATGTCAGTCAAGATGTCTCATTGACTATGTGCATATAAAATTTTCCAACTACATGTAACAAATTCACTATATTGCGGTTCAAGGAATAAGAATTGTTAAAATACCAACCCATTTCTTATTGTGTAAAGTCAATTTGTTCTTTTTGACTGCTATACAATATTCTGCTTTCTGTATCTTTTGTAGTTATCTTTTGAAAATCAGATGATTTGGTTCCTGATTTTCAAGCTTTGCCAGATAAATATGGCGTTTGTAAATACAGATTTTTACTTCGACGACTTCTTACTCCGCACAATTTGCAACTATTTTCGTACTATCAGCCTTCACTCATGACCACAAATATCGACAAAAATCGCCTGAATAGCTTCACAAATGTTGTTGTTGTGGGTTTTTTTGTTCATGACTACCAAGAAATTATGTTTTTACCGAACAAGGTTTGATGTAACATATCTGCTAAAACTTCTATCACATGGCAAAGGCTGAATTTTCGGTCGTGGAGCCTTGAGCAATATACAGGTGGCACACTGTGCGGTAGTCTTAAGGCCCAATGTGCGTTCAGTCCTCCTTATTGCACATGATAAAAATTCTAGAGTCACCGCTCTAAACTACTGTATTGATATACTTCGCCACCGTTTACAGGGTACGCTCTTTCAGAGTAGTCACATTGAGAAACATCCAGAAGGGTGGCAAACATGTCGGACTTTGGGGGCTCTGTCAGTCCCTTGTAGCCTGGCTATTAATAGGTATGGCAGATTGTAAATTTGATGTGAATAAATCGAAAACTCGTTTGCACCATTATTTGCAAAGGATTGGGTTGATTGTTCAGTAGCTGTGATGGTGCATAATACACACGTCCGAAAACTGCAAAACTATGGATCCAAATCTATAGTTTGATAAATGTAACAACAGAGAGAGCACGAAATTACTTACTTCCTCGTTTGTTGCACATGCTGACAAAAACACTACTGATGCCTATTGAAGAGAAGAGTTTATATATATATATATATATATATATATATATATATATATATATATAATATATATATATATATATATATATATATAATAACACTATTGTATTAATTTTTCCTAACTACAAAACGTATTCTCTCGCCTTACTTGTATTTGTACGTAATATAGCAAAATTTGTCTTCGTGCGTGTGGATCTGCAAAATACAGAAATTGCTGTACTATCTTAACCTTCATGAACACGATTGGAACTTGTTTGGGATAATTTGATCTTCAGATTTTTCAAAAATCCTTAAAGTGTTAGGTAACCAATTGCTGAATGTTGAAATATTACAAATAACTCAAAAAACAATTGTTTTACTAACTTAAAAAGAAAAGCAGATGATATTACATTTGCAGATTAAATCGACATTATTTAACCATCCAATTATCTCAAAATAGTTCCAATCGTGTACGTGATAGGTTTGACGAATTTTGTACCCTGTTCGTATATCCGATAGATATGTTTGACTTAAATTTTGCACTTCATATCAGGATTGCTGTAAGGCTATCATACATCTTTTTCGATGATAAACGCTATCTTACTGAGTTTTGAATTAACGTAGAATAAGTAAAAACTCAGTGGAATGATGAAAGTGCAGATTCATAATTTTGAAGCAGGAAGATGTTTTATGGGTGTCGTTAATTCAATGTAAATCGAAGAGATTTGTCGAAAACTCAGAAGATGAAATCGGATTGTCATAACGTAAACAGTTAATGATTTGAATTACTTTGATATCTAATCGGTAGTAGTTAAAAATGTTTCAAAATATCATTTCTCATTTGGATGAAAATGTTGGTGCAATCTTTTCTTAAAATAAAGCAGGGGAATTTTCTTGAAGTCAAATATCGATGTTGAAGAGCGAGTTACAAGCATTGGCAACACGCCTGAAATAGATTTGAAAAACAACAAGCAAAGCAGTTTCATACTCACAAACACAAACGACGCCAACGCGAATACATATCCAGCAACGAGATCATCAGTAATAGTGGCGTATGACCCGGCAATCCAATACGTAGCGTCTGCCAACAAAAACTGCATGACAGATCTCAGTTCCTCCCTACAGTTGAAACGTAAAGTGTTTCGGTAAAGTGTTACATGAGTACTGAAATTTAAGTCTAATACATGACTTGTAAGTAAAAGACAACAACTATCTATTTTTCGCTCTTTCCTCTATACAATTTCCCAATGGTCTCAAGCCCTTTCGCAATGCATTTCATTGAATAAATGACGCAAGGTATATATTTGTCTTATTTTTACATTTGAATTCTATAGCTAATGTAAACTGAAAAACTTTGTCTATTTCAGTGTTTACTTACCAGAATTTCTGCCATTCATCAGGTTCATACTTCTTCTTCTCCTTGTTGTACAGAATGTGAGTATATCCCAGGCAGAGAATACTTATCTAGTATCGACAAATGAAGGAAAGTAGTGTTATAGCGTATATCAAGAGAAGTAAAACTTTTATAGGAAAAACAATTAAGGAAAGATTAAGCATATACAATTATTTTACGACGTGGCGTCTATACGGATATTTTTCATTTATCATTCTGCTACGGTCATGCAATCAAGACACATATTTCACCTAAACTATTTTTAGAATAAAAGCCAACCTCAAAGACTTTACTACGTTTGTTGCACATTACCTAGACTTGGTTCAAGTCGGTGAATTTTAAAAAAATAAAATGATTTATAATAGTTTCTCTTGTGTCTCTCCTATTTCGTACAAACCTATCCGGAATTTGGCAGCTCACGCCAGGTTTTCCCAGCGATTGAATGCGTTTGAGTCTGCGCAGTAGTGAGTTAGTTTCTGCCGGATTCACCGACTTGGACTTCTTGCAAAGTACAGGCGGTGAGACGGACTGTGTACACAGTGACGTAGAGCAAATACAAAATGATTGACAGCCCCCGCCGTTATTCTGGCCAATAAGAAGAACGCATGCTAATAAACCTCTGCATGCATTAAAAAGTTTGTTGTCATCTCCGTGCAAAGCCAGACATCGAGTACGTTTTATATCTGGGCGAATAATGGCATCAAGTTCGTACATCAACCGCGTTTTACAACTGATCGGTTGACCATCGCTAATCATGCGAGATTACCAAAGAAAGCTTGTTGAGAGTTACATTGAGGGAAAAGATGTGTTCGTCTGCGCACCAACCGACAGCGGAAAATCACTGACATACGAAGTCGCCCCACATTGTTTTGATTTCCATCGCTTTGGGCACGAAAGAGAACAGGCTACAACTGTAAGGACGGTGTCTTTTTCCATCCTTGAATAACCGGCGACGATTTCGCATTTTGCAACATGGGTCCAACAAACAACCCAGATATTTTCACGCGTGTACGGTGATACAACATAGGTCGTGCTGACTTTTGTGGGAGTGGTCGCACTCGACATTTTGTCAACAACGCCATTTGAGTTTTATGCACGTCTCGTTTGGGTCAATTGGTAACTCCTCCCATGTGTAAAATTTAGTGATGTCATCTTATGAATAATATATGAGTAAAAAAACGTCATTTCATCAATAATTCATAGCAACGCAGATCCTGCAAGAAAGCCAAGTCTGTTATTCCGGGTGAAACTCTCCTGTATAGAGTCCACTCCACTCACGCGTTTCACATGAAAATAAAACACAAATCATTGCGTTCACTCCACTCAAACATTCACAAATCACCAAGTCTACACATTACCTTCCATCACTTGTAAGTTAAATATCATTACAAACTTTGAATGACTGAATGGCTAACCGAATGGATGGGTGGATAAAAAGTATATAAATGGATGGCTTGATGTATGGATGGATGGATGGATGGATTGATAGAAAATTAAACAAACAAACAAACGAACGAATGAATAAATGAAATATATAAATGAATGAATGAATTATTCAATGTAAAGATGCAGAACACACCAGAACCATGGTCACATTAATGGCTGTTACAGCGTAGATCACCGAATTTTCGACTTGGCTCCAGCAGCTGTGAATAAAGATTAATATGTTATAGTGTCACACATAAATCATCTGTTAACGTTCGTGTAAACAATGTGTAGTGTAATGTTATGTGTGTAAAAACCGGAAATTCCTATCTGGGAATGGATAAAAATTTAACAAGTAACATTATTTATTGTTCTCATAAACTTTCTTCTAAGACAGTCTTGCCTTCCTGCTGTATTCTTTCCATTATTCTATTTTTAAACATAATCATGCGATAGTCTTGAAAACCTACGGATTTTTTTGTCAGAAAAACGCTTCGTTTGGAAACTTCAGCTTAGAGGGTTTAAGTTTTCACTTTTTTGTGAGTTGACTACACCATTTAGGATGTTTTTGTTTTATTTGCAAGGCATATTACTAGATCTAATTTCTTATTATTATCACAAAAAAGTGAGATTACCTCTTTGCATCATCAATCGCTCCGCTTGGGTTCATAGCAAACCAACACAACAATATCCCTGGCAGGATCCATCCAGTGCATACATAGAAAAGCCTATTGAGAATATACATAGAAGTCATATTTATGCATTATATGTCAGTAAATTTACACATGTCTTTTTCATTACACTTGACCGGATTCGTTATTTTGTGTACAGAATACAAACATTCTTTCAACATCATAATGGTATTAAATTTGAAACGGAATATCATAGAATATCAGACAAAGACGAAAAGCTTATTGTTATTTTTCACCGTCGCTGTACTTCATGAATAACTTTTTAGTAAACACTTGTTGATACGTGACCAATAACCTTTCACCTCAACAGAAGCTAAAAGATGTACACATACCTTGCATTATTACTTGTGTGGATGTACAAAGAGAGTCTCAGAAAAGCCTCGATGGATAAATTCAAAGTCCATGCGACATTGACGACTTGTGCCACTTGCAAAGCTAATGCAACCGTTTGGCATGCTTGCTGAAAATAAGTTGGAAGGGGAATATACGACATAAGCCAAATTTGGAAGTGTTGGTTCAACAGAAATATATAACTATTGTCTAGTGCATACAAAAACCCTAAAAAATAAAATGAAAAATGGAGTACAGATGAAGTCTGATAGCTGACGACATAGGTATAACAAACATAAACAAACAGAAAATAAAATTACATCAATGACTCACCGACTTTTCGTCGATATACAGGCTTGCAATGGTCAGTATTGGCATAAGAATATATGACAGTGTGGAAACTTTCAGCAAGTTATATCTATCCGTTGTTATCCTAGAAAAAATGGTCGTCTGTTATAAATATTATATATAAGCAATCCTCAGACATTAGACAGATGCATGGAATTTAAGTAACAAATGTAATTTCTTATCTTTCTTACTGCAAACACACATATGTGCCATGAAAGAGTGAAAGACATAAGATACACTCTTTCTACATTATGAAGGCCAATACATAAATTATGCGTATACAAAAAATAAACTCCATTTTTTAAATTCTAGATGTAAAAATTTGATATTTACCTCGAGAAAATCACAAACATAAATGATAACAAAAGCAGCAGGACTGACAACACGTTAACGATAATTGTTATCGTCCGTCGGGCAGCAATAGGAAATGGCTGAAAGTTATCAAAGAAAAAAACGATGTTCAACTATGTGATAGTAATTGACTACTTAAAAGTCCCATTGACAGATGTATTTCTGTCAAATTTCACAAGTCATCATACCTTAGTTACATCCGCAAGTTAAATATAAATTAATACAACACATTTTTCCCGTTCTTCTGTAACATTTAATCCGTCACTTAGCAGGGACGTTCTCAAACATTGCATGCCCAGATTTCTATTGTAAAACACACTACAAAGTCAACTTCTACATTAACATGCAATATGTAAACGTACCACAGGCTTCTCGCCTATAGTCATCAATATGGCGTAATTCCCAATTGCGTTGCATTTGCATGTTGTGAAGCTCGTACTCGATTTTGACTGGACCTTGCTACAAGGTTGTGAATCCCATATGCTGATAAAGAATCAAAGTTACATTTTAGGATGGAATTGTACATTTACGTTCCGTGAATAGATGTGACTTAGCATTCACAACTACATTTAATAGAACGAGACGCCGGGTTCCCTTGCTGCATAATATGCGAACACTACACAGGTATATGTTACAAAACGAAGTAATGACTTCTTTTTGTCGTCACCTTTTAGTGCAAGGTAACTGCAACAAATATAAAACATGGCAATATAAACAAGCTCTGACGTTACTCCGTGACTGTGACTTTATGAGATACTATTTTGTGAAAAAACGACAATTATTATTTTGTCTGAGTCACTTAGTACTCGTGTTTTTCTAAATCTTTGTTCCTAAAATGCAAATGCTATTTTCACAATGAGTATCATAGTATTTGCAAAATAAGCCATGAAGTTTCAATTGAATGAAACGAAACACGAATGTTAAAGTACGGATGAATAAGCTCATGAAGCAGCCCTTTAGGGTTGCCCTACCTTTTTGGATTTCCATAGGCCATGTGAACACACTCAGCATCATAACCAACCTGCCATATGTAGAGAGAGAGAGAGAGAGAGAGAGAGACAGAGAGAGAGAGAGACAGAGAGAGAGAGAGAGAGAGAGAGAGAGAGAGAGAGAGAGAGAGAGAGAGAGAGAGAGAGACAGACAGACAGACAGACAGACAGACAGACAGACAGACAGACAGACAGACAGACAGACAGAGAAAAAGGAAGAAATAGGTTCGGATGAAAAAGAATTGGGAACAGAGTTAGAATGAATCTAGACGTTCAATAATTACAGAAAGCAATGACCGAGTAAATATTGTTGAAATTTTGAAATAACATTATTTTGTAATCATATCAATCTATGTAAAGTAATTGAAACAATATCCTGCCAATTTATTAACAAGAAAACATAAAATATTCAAGACCTCAAATACCTTTATCACTAAGACTCGGTTATAAACGAATAGCTTTGTCTCTTTTACCTCTTTGTGGTACATCTTTGTTGTAAATTTCAGTGATTCCGTTTCCTGAATGGCACCAGAGTCTGTATATAGCGTAACTGATACAACGGGCGAGTTCACTTTCCGCACGCGTTTCAACGCTGTGATAGACTTTACCCATTGTCTTGATTCGTCCCTATAACAAAGCAAAAACATCAGTCTTATCATCTACATGCAAAGAGGAATCGTTTTCTCACGTGGTTTGTACATGACATTTTTGTTTAACTACTACTAGCATTCAAAGGCAACTATTGGCAGCCAATTCCTGAGCTTCTTTGAAGATAGCTATTAAACGTATCCAAGCGGGAGTGAAACCAAGACCTTTGCACCGTTAACCACTATTTATGTCATACGGAAAGCCACATTTATTTGAGCAATGGTTTCTATGAAAGACTACAGTAGCCTATGTTAACCAATTAAAAAGGTAATAATGTGTCAGCTGTGCTTCGATCTCCAGGAATAGCTTTTTACATTATTTGGGGAGGCTAGATAGACACATTTGCAAAGAATTGCCCAATAGCCATTGATTTTTTTCACTCACGCCATGCGAGAATCGTAAAACCTATATGTTACACTTCATAAAAACTGCCCTTCTTAGAACGTGTGATTTTTCAAGGACGACAAATAAAACATATGTAGCCTACGTCAAACTTTAGGGAGAAGTACCACTTTCAAAGATTGAGGGATTATTGTAATGCAGATATGTCTGCGTATGGAGAGATAATCTTTGAGAGGTGAACTTATTTTACCCGTGATACTTATTTGTATTCACTCTTCATGACAAAACACAAGGATATGTTTAATCAAGGCAATCGCCTTGTTATTGGTAGTTGACAACTATTCGCGAATATTATATGAAAAGAGGATACACAGAAAGCTCTTGACACTAGGCATCCATGAATTCAAACAACGAATGTACTGTGGACGTCACTTGCTATCCTTCTGGTTGATCTGCCCGTGTGTTATTCACAACAAATTTTATGTAACCACCCCCTCCCGGGAATAATTAAACTGCTCGATCCAAAAACAGTATAACTACATAAATACGACCATTACCACCATCGGCACAGCCTTCTATGTCCGATAGTTAAATTGAAATGTATTCCATAGGCAAGCTAGAAGTATTAAATATTGAATAAAACGAATACTTACACTTGTGCATTGCCGACAGGCAACAGTTCTCCAAAGTTGTGATAGACATACACATGGCAACACTTGTTTCTAATGTGAAGAGGCAAAAATTGCTTTCATTAGTTTTGGATGGTTGGTCATACATTGAGCAACAACAATAAAAATATCCATTATAATCGTTGTAACCACAGGGGCCTCATGAATGGCCCATTAAAATATAAGAAAAAATAGAGAATACTACTATTAAACTTTATTCTGTGTACGAGCCTTTTTTCCTTGTTCTCTCATCCTATCTATGACCTACGTTTCCTCGCTTTGTGCATTGAGTCATGACGATTCAGTGTTTATTATGTATGCAGTATAAAGCCCGCCCTCGCTTGGCAACCATTTTACACGCTATTACCATGAAAGCCTTATAAGCCACAGCTTAGCATGGTAACAGTATTGGGGAGGGGATCTACACAGAACTCCTGTACTAAAAGTTCAGGAGGGCGCACAGTATAAAGCATACATTATTACCACTGAACCATCATGGCTCGCACGTAAAGAGGAAGGAAATTTAGGGGCGAGAGGAGACAACAAGAAAAAAGGCCGCTCGTACACAAAATATGGTTTAATAACAGTATTATTTATGCTTCTTCATATTTTAATGGGCCATTCATGAGCCCCTGTGTTTCGGCATATTCCTTTATCCCTGAGATACCAAACTAATTAGGAATATCGATGAGACTTATCAAGCACTGACGTTCATGAAGCGAAAGCATAAAATCACAAAGTAAAGCTGCATCTTCCTATACTACCGTTCCAGAAGATATTTTTTGCTTATATCATTTGTGTTAAGGAAACAGTAGCGAGAACAAACATTGAACTTTATAAATGATAGTGTTAATCATACTTTAATCTCGCGTAAAAACTTAGAATTTTATTTTATCTATGGCAATGGCTATTTCAACGAAAAAATGTGTTTACAAAAGGACCTATATATGTATCCGTACATAAACATACGAACGGAGAACAGATTCCGCTGGAAAAAAATTGCCTACCTGTATCGTTTGACAGATCAAATGACGGTAGAATAGCATCGCTTACAGATGTCTGGTTCACACTTCTAGCTACTCTTGAGCTGTGTTCATGTTCAACTCTCAAGGTTTCCATATCTTTCTTCCCACGTGATAACCAGTATGCCTGATATTCTGTTTTAGAAATTTAAAAATGAATTCAAATAGTTGCTTTCAGTTGATTCCATGTAACTTAAAGGAAATTGCTACAGGTTCCCAGGAACACTTTATTACTAGATCCAGAAACTTGTTAAAGCGGCTTTCTCAACATGTACGTGCGCCGTTGAGACTATTGCTAATATTAGAGGAATGAATTTCCCAGTTACATCTAGGTACTGTACGTTGTTTTGTAAGATAAAGATATTCTACAAAACAGATACAAAGAACGATTAATAAAGTGGAAAAAATTATGCTTTTTTCCTAATAGCTTTGTTCGTTCAGGGTAGGAAACACCAAAATCGTAATGACAGAGCAATATTTTCATTACGAGACAGGAAACACGCACTCATGGCAAACCGCGCACACAATTCCTCGACGTCGACTCATGCACTTACCTACGATACTGCACAAGACTGACCATAAACACTTTTATCGTGGAATTTAGAGTATCAGCGACCAGAATTTTTTCTCATTGGCGTGGCGAAATGTCACTGTCTTGTATGCTAAAATTATCACGGACGTGGTCCCTATACGTTGTATTTTGGCGGGCATTATTTAATGTGAAGGCGGTGAGGTAAGAAATACACTTTCGCATGAGAGAAAAACTCAATCACAAGAACTCATAATTTGCCATGTATAATCACTTTGCATTTGATCAAATCTTTTCATTGGATAAAAAAACAAACAAATATTGACTGCCAACTCATTTGTTTAATTTGATAAACCTATACAGAAACAAACTGCAAAATATCTAAATATAATAAAACGGCTGACATAGATGTGAACTTAAGTCAAGAAGACTAATAAGAGAGTAAATATTTCGTTTTTATACGTGACATTTAAAAATAAGCAATAGGCACTGTTTCTCCCTAATCCTAGTAAGGTTTTATGATTTTTCATATATGCCCCTTGCAAGCAATCGTGTCCGTCACATATTTTCATTATTATTGTCATTATTTGGTATAGCTATGAATTTTAACAAATGCTTAAATCATTGAGTTTCCATTTATTAAAATTGGATTTTTAAAAAAGGTATTTAAAACACCGTTAAGACGTGTTATGTCAATACTCACCTATATTTTCGTGTGCCAGATTGATCGAAAGATTGTATTTTTGGATGAAATAGCTGACAGCAAGGTCGAATTTTTCCAGATCCTCAAATACTGCAGCAGTACCTTTGTCTACGCCTTTGTTCTATGAACAAAATCCAAACACTGGAATTAAACCAGCCATGGGTATTGCGTAATTTGCATTTGTGGCGAACATATCGTGTTCAGAAATAAAAATCACCGTATGCATGACAACTATTCCCAAACATTGTGTAGACACGTTGCATCTGGGGTAATTTTCTTACAGTTCCTACAATTAGATGATTTAAAAACTTAATTGAAACCCGAATCTGAACGCTACGATATTGAACGCTACAACTTCACGAAATGTAAATAAAACTGAAAATTGTTAATTGGTAACATTGGCGAGAGATCTTTCTCTTACATCGGCAGTGCATTATGGAACAATTTTCGCCACATTATCTCTGCCCTTTCCTTCAGCCGCTCCCTCAAAACTTTTCTGTTAAACAGTAGTTTAACCTTTTTTGTTCGCCCAGTCTCCCAGTCCACGTGATTCGACATTTCCTCTGATACAGTGTACTTTGTCATTACTGCGCCTAGAGCTCTGTTCTCAGAGATTAGGCTCATTATAAATGTATTTATTATTAGTACTATTATTATAATCGAATAAGAATTTAAGATTATCAACATTTCCTAACATTATTACAAATTCCATTGGAAAAGCAGCTCCAGTGATAAAACGTAAATGACACACAAATCAAAATTAGATCCAAACGATCTGAATGTTGCCAGTCTATCACTAATGAAGAATTATGTATTTTTTATTTTCATCCGAAAATCTGTACTTTGCGGATAAAACGAATGATAATATGGAATACAAACCCTATGGATATCTTGCCATCTATGCTCGTTACGTTTGTCAAGCATATTGCTGACAATTTTCACAAATACCTATGAAGAGGAATTAGAATCAACATTGATATGTATTTCAACATACACGACATAATTGTACACATACTCTAACGAGCGTTACTACGTTTTAAGACCCAACAGAATATTGATATACTTCAAAACATCTACAAAGGTTTCTTCAGTATATCATAATTGTGTGTTTGAAGTATTTGCTACATGAGTCACAAATTTTATTTAATTACAACTCATTGAAGGCATATTTAAACGTGCGCAATATCCCTTGTTATCAAGTGAAATGCTGGATAACATTTCGTCAATCTTTTGTTCTCAATTGAAATCGTTATCAACAAAATTTATACATTTCGTGTTAGATAAATCTGATACTTAAGTGAGGCATCAAAGTAAATTTGAGTTGGCAATACTCACAAAAGAAAAATTCATTTTGCTTCCTACGTCACCTTCCAACATAAACGGTTCTTTCTGTAGAATCATGTCGAGAATTTCGATTACTTTCAAAAGATCTCCCCCGTTTATGGTTCTTTTATCAAGCGATATAACTTTTTCAATTTCGTCAACGATCTTCTCTGCTTCTTTGCTTGTGTTAATCCCCCTCACCTTAGGAAAATAAGTAAGTAAATGTTTGTTGTTATCATACAAGTAAAATATCTTTGTACAAAAGATAGGGTAAGTCAATGTCTTTCATTCGGTGTTCTACAAGACAAAATAGCAACTTCAACAACAACAAACGACGGTAATAATGTAATAACAGCAATGTTAATTATAATATCAATAATATTTAGTACCTGTTATGATTAAAAATTGCTTGTAGTTATTCTAGTTCATAGGGAGACGTTGAAAATAATGAAAATTGCATTATTTGTGTTGTAAAGAAAGGAATTATTGCAAAACAGATACTTATATAGTACATTAAGCGTCTTAAGACCTATAATGCATGCATACTTACTAGCATTAGATTGAACAATCCATGTGTATATTGTTCATCGGCGACAGGCGCGTTTTATCATGGTCACATTAGAATAATGTGTCTTAAATATTCATTAATTTTTTGAAGAGGGCAAGCCATGGTGATCTGAGTCACTTGCAAAGTGTTACAGATTTGATTTTCACCGAATAAGATATTTTAGATTACTAAAACGTTGTATTGTTCTTACATGTCAGAGTGCATCTGATTCAGGCAGACATTTTTCGGGGATGCTAATGTTTGAAATACTTATTACTGTTATGCAGTACCCGTGGGTAAAACAAGTGTTAGCCTGATACACAAGTAGCAATGCATAGTATTGCATTCGGTTTTGTTGTTGCGCTGCACCTAACTTTGTAAATGGACGGTAGTTTTGCTAAATATACCTCATGAGAAGAAATACACTGGAAAAACAGATTTATACCCTTCCGTATACATTGTAGCACTGCATCAGCCTCACAATAATTGTGATTTGGCGGAACCGAAACAGTGTCCCGTGGAAAACAGATGTCGAAGACGTTGTGTTCATGGAGGCATTAACAAGATTTGGACGTGTCACACTCACATTCATTATTTCTTTATGTGGTTGTCTGTAGCGTGGTCCATTCGAACAACACGTTTCAATCATTATGACAAGACGTCTTGGCACGGCTGGAGCTCACGAGCACAAAGTGTGCACACTTACGCGTAAACAACGCTGGCAAACTAATTTGAGCGAGCTGGTTTCAGAGAGCATTGGGATCAATCATGTAATATCCATTCAAAGACAGAACAAATTGTATATTTAGCGTGCCAAGCTCCTTGCATGCTGAAGGAAACGACATTGAATATGTACAGTAACTCACATAATATAAGCCGACGCATTTGGTCGCTGAGCCAAAATAAATACGAAATTAAGTATATAACCCCTCCCTTCAAATTATAGGCCATCTTCTTTGAAACAGAGCCTGGTACGTGCACACATAGACCCTAAAGGGTATGGCGTACAGCGTGATGTTTCCCAAAAGTTTTATTCTCATGTTATTATCATGTTCGTAACTCCCTATGAGAAGCAGCTAGGTGTTTGTGTATTATTTGCAATCCCTACAGTGGCACTAGGGAAGTCAATGCATATTGTCCTGAACGTTGAATTGCCAAAGTTTCATCATGCCAGAAATACTGCTGTAATTCCATGCTAACTATGAGGGTACTAGGTTATTTTACCAACTCTCCTTTTTAATCCTTACTCCTGAGGAATCTATAAAAGAAGTCGTAAAAAGTCAAAGCGCATTTTTTCTCAGCAACTTTCTGATCGCTACCATTATACAGGAATAGAAATGAAAAACTGGTTCTCACATTGGAAAGAAATCATGCTTGATTTATTCAACCGATGTGTCTGGGTGCCACTTTGACAAGTGCATTATAAATTGGTAATTTGTGCCTTTGCACTGTAAGCTATTTAAGCTATCCACCACATGACATTACAAGTTATGTTACAGGTACAGTCTGTATTAAAGCTAGCAACTGCCGTTCTTGATATCCTATAACTCTTTCGTTCTCTGCGTCCGCTACAGTTTTTTGATGATTCTAGGGTATAAGCTACAATTTTATCTGCTGCATTTCCAAGTACTGAATATTTGTCTTTGTAGTGTATCAGTGTCACCATGAGGTACATTGCTATTGTGGAAAACTGATGTCGAGTTCCGATTTTAATTCGATGAACAACACTGAAATTGCAGAAATCACATGCAATTAGCATAGAGTCTACGCAAAAAGGGTGAAGTGCCGCAAATATAAACATGCAGTGGGAAGAAGATCTAGAAAGTGTGAGAAGTAGAGCATTCTGATCACACCAGCATAGCTTTCTATGAGTGGTATTTTGATTGCCTGTTGTATGGTGACGAAAGTATCAGAAGTCCATTCAATTCACAGGATATCGATGATCCTTCAACCAACATTGAAGAGTCCTGGTTCACGTATGGGGAACTTGGAAATTCTGTAAAACTCTTATGTTAATGAAATTTGACACTACAGAAGTTAGCTAGGTGATTTGGTTGTGCCTCAATCAGCAGTGGGGGATCAATTCCCTTGCTGACAAAAGTGACAACAAATTAAATCCTCTCGCGAAGATTCATGGCGTGGGCTGCCCACAGCTTCAAAGGGCGGAAAATGCAAGAAATGCTGTTAACCAAGAGCGACATGTAAGCCATAAAAAGGTGGAAAGAGCCAGATTCGAAAATAAGCCTAGCTTTGCATAGAAACTTTTTCAACCACTTTAGAAACATGGTACATAGGTAACTTTTTTGCAAAAACAGGTTTAAGCAGGGAAGTTTTAACGCCATGACTTTAAGAATCTGGCGCCATTTAGGAAAGAAATATTTTATATGTGGTTCTTACGTAGCTGTCATTAATTTCTACAATAAAATCATTTTTTCTAAAAAGATACAAAATCAAAAAAGCAATAACATTGGTTAAACCTTTCACATTAAACGCAACATTGGTTGTGTCTACAGCTGGCATTCAAAATATGATATGTGAAGACCATGAGTGGATTCGATCATTAGCGTCTTTGCCACTTGAATCCTGATACACTGGCTTTTGACAGAGTGAATCGTCGGTGAAAATAGCTGCAATAGATTCCTTCAATAGTGTCGACATTGAGGCTAAATATATTGCTATGTTCACTTCTATTATGATAGAAAAGCAGTGTTGTTAGATTACCTATTACTTCTTCTGTCAAATTAATACTCAATAATCAATTGATCAATATTGCTAAAGTTACCTGGTCTGCAATATCCTGGTATGTTCCCTTCACGCAATATGTGGTGTCTGGGTCATACCACTCTCCAGAAATACTGCAATAGCGAACGATATTGCCTTCGAAACAAAAGAATGGGTAATATTGACACAATAATAATAACTATTTAATGTACACATTTGTATAATCATTCGTTCAGTTCACCTAAATTATTCTAAGAATAGAGCTTTTGGCGATGGAAGAAGGGCTGTTAGGCAACAATGTTTATGTGTAAATCAGGCAAAATGGTGGAAGATGGATGGTATAAGTATTTACCCTCGTCAATCAGACTATAAGCCTTCTGTAAATAACAGTACGATTTGATTTGTACACATAATTAAAGGAACAATTGGTGTTATCCAACACAGTCGTTTTTATAGTATCCTATGTTCACACAATCCCGAAATATTTTATAGTAATATTACTTCACCATTAAGACTTGTGTGTTCAAAGGCCTTTTACTATACTGATGTAAGCACATGTTTTTTTCTTTCTCATTGGTTGGTAAATAAAAGACGTACCATAATAACCTCGACCACACGTTGCCACTTCAGAGCAATTACCCTTTGTTGAAGGCCAGGTAACATTGTTGGCAGAATCGAACGTTTCTTCACAAGTTGAGGTCCCGGTAGCTGGAAAGTATAGGATATATCAATATATATCAATATATAATATTATATATATATATATATATATATATATATATATATATATATTTATCACATGAACTGGCCCGTATCTCCACCTGTGTGACGTACACCAGCACAGATAAGAAATCCATATTACCGCTGTTGTACGTCATCAACCGGAATTTTTTTCTGCAATGGTACCGTTCGTACATGCACGTTGCCACACAGACCGATTTGTCGTGATCGATGCCGTGCTCTCATGACATTTTGACAAAAAGGTGACCCGATAAATCAAGATATGGAAATATAGAAGGCATGTCCAACGACATTTCGAGTCGCTAAAGCTTTAGCTATTCCCAAGAATCGAATGAGGATACCGTCGATCGTTATAATGGCTCAGTAACGTCACGGCTCAAGTCGTAAGGCTCAAAGTGGACGTCGTCGTACCTGGCGATCGCCAAGCGACGTCGTACCTGGCGATCGAGGTTGGCGATAAACCCGAAATATACACCTCATCGAAAGTTAAACTTAATAAATGAGTACCGTATAATCCTCGGGAAAGCGACATAGAAGGAACAAGCATAAAGTCATTTTACGAACAACGATAAATTTCCTTTATCACCCGAATTATTCTGTCGTTTCTCGATCGGAATCAAACCTGCAGCGTAAGGCTAATAGTGAAAACATAAGCTGTCGACCTACAGTGCAGCGCCGTAGAATCCGATGTATTTCGAAAGTTGACTCGGACAACACTCACAACAGAACAGAGTTCCGTCAAGTACTAAATTTGGATGTACCTACGGGCGATATATGTGTAACAGCAAACATCAAAGTCCGTAAGACGAAAAATTGACGACCGAGATGGCCACCGGCGAAGACCGGTGACGGCAGTGCCCACTAAGCTTACAACTTACAAGCGTACACTCTGTGTGTCATCGATCTGAAACTCTCGGGCTCGCCAAGGTCGTAAACTTGTGATATTTTAATATCCACGGCATCTCTAAGAATGGTAACTACTGTTTCAATCGTGTCGTTGCATTAGTTTCATAAATATAATTGTAAATATGCTAAATAACTCAAAATACTATGGTTATCCGTCGCTAGCGCGGCGAAAGTCATGTCCGCCGATGGTAGACTTGCCTTGGCATCGGTCCAGCGCGAGACAATGATTGACATGCGCACGTGACCGAATCCGTATGTCTGATTGGTGGAGATACCATTTCATGTATCAAAAGTTCAGCTTAATCGGATTCATGAATGAAAGTATGCCTGTAACAAGCGCACATCTCCTTGGTGACAGGCCGCTTTACCAAATAAATGAAAGATCCGCGTATGGAAAAACACAAAATCGCGACATGACAGCTTTTTGCCATACAATTTTTTCTGCGAGAGCGTTTTGCCAGCTTAATGAGTTAGTGGGTGTGTGTGTCAATATACACATATTGACTGGCCATGAGGGCAACAGCATACGTCTGTACCCCGAGGACTGTGAGTCACCCCAAAAACAGACTGTTTCCCGAGGCCGTAGGCCGAGGGAAACAGTCTGTTTTTGGGGGTGACTCACAGGCCCGAGGGGTTAAAGACGTATGCTGTTGCCCGAATGGCCAGTCAATATGTTTTTGTAACACACCTCATCCGTAGTCATACATAAGAACGTACCATACACAAAAGTTGTCGCATGTAAGCTTATGATGTAATATGTTGGAGTGGTTCAGCAAGAAAAAGTTTTTCCCGACAGGGTCGCAATATTAATACTTCTGCAAAACGTTCAATGCACCTTTGATTGTCGTCTTCGTTCGTTTAGAGTCCTTGTTTGAAACCAGAGCATTCAGTTCTTCTTCAGAAAGTAGGATAAACGGAGAAATTTCTCGACTATCGTTTCGCTCGGCCGCAGACGACATCTTTGTTTACATTCCAGTTCGCGCATGCGCAAATGTTTTTTTGACGTCAGCGGGCATCATTTTTCGGAACTGATGCCTGGCAGGCAACAGTTCCGACAAATGATGCCTGATGACGTCGTTTACGTGGATCAGCACAAAAAGAACGCATCCCACGTGACTATCAATTGGCGAATTAGAACACAGACTGCGGATGAGGTGTTACGGCCTCGGGAAACAGTCTGTTTTTGGGGGTGACTCACAGTCCCTCGGGGTACAGACGTATGCTGTTGCCCTCATGGCCAGTCAATATGTGTATACTGACTGATAACAATGAATTTTAAATTTGACGCCTAAACCAAGCATGGCCAGTGATTGGACAGAAACGCCGTTCCACTTATCACGAACACCCCCACCAAGTGTAACATTTTGTTCACCGGGTCCTGAACGCTGTTTCTAAGTTTTCTATAGACAAAGCATAAAGAAAATTTTCACTGGCGCTTTACACAGTGTTGCATGACTATGCTTTCTCAAAGAAGCAGGTCTTTGATGCTGAAGGAATATGACTAGAAAGTCTATTCCATAAGGAAGCAGCGGCATTTATCTGTGTAGTCGTAGCTCTCGTTTTTCTCGGACGAATATGGATTGCAAAGGGAAAGTCCGAGTCGTGCAAGGGAAAAAAGTTTTTCCGTCGCAACGTACGAGAGCTATCTATGGCTGCTGCTACGGCGACATATGAGAAAGAACGATCATCATAATTTGAGTCTTGTTGGTTGAGCTTTAAGAGAAACTTCGTCACTTGAACACTGAGAGAGATCTGAATTCTGGTTTATGAAATCGAAAACTTTAGTGTATACACAGTTCCTCATAACAAGACGAATTATTACGCTATTAATAACAAGTTATTAATAGCGTAATACTGTCAGTAAAATTGTCTCGGGTTCATTGGAGGAGAAAGGAAAAAACTTGAGCCATGATTCTTGAAGTTGACCGGCAATGTTAGCCGTAAGTTGCGTACAGCCTCCGTGTGTTCCCGGCGCTAGCCGGCATGTGAGCATGTTTTCAGTTTGTCTGTGAATAAGTCAGCATATCAAAATTACACTACAGTATATCAAGATTGGACCACATATATATCTCACATTGATATACTAGTAGTCAGGTGGCTTAGCAACAAAAAACAGCAAGATCGTTACACAGATGACAAAAGTGTCAAATTTGCTACAGAACTTCACATATGTGTGTAGATCAAAATTAGCTATTGCTCCAAAAATTTGGGACACCAGAAAGGCTCGATGACGTCATAAATTCAAAATGGCCGCCATTATAACGCTTAAAAATGGTAAAATACAGTTTATTCAGCCAGTTTTCACTATTCTTGTAAAGAAACAGACTCAAACATTCTCAATTATGATAAACATTGAATTGATGCAAATTAATTATTATGATGACGTCACAAATTCAAAATGTCCGCCATAACATTGTCTAAAAATGTTAACACTGTTAATGAAGCCTGTTTTCAGCATTTTATCACCTGAACTGCAATGAACACCCCAAATTACGGATAAAACAAATAATTGATGCAAATTAATTATTAAGATGACGTCATAAAACCAAAATGGCAACCGAAAGTTACAAAATGGACGATTATGAAGTTTACTATGCTTGGTACAATAGCCCATTTACGTGACAAAATGATAGTATAAAAGTAATGTACAATTTGTATTAATATTCCATAAACTTAAAATAAAAGATAAATGTATCAAAACTTAGCCAATAAGTTCAACACAAGTAAAAAACTCTTATGAGATTATTGATTACGATTCGTGTTTGAAAAATCGAATCGATATAAAGGAAATGAAGGCGACTTCACAAAATGGTTCTACCTTTGCTTGTGATACGGTACAGTGAGTAGATCAATGTGGTTTGGTGATAAGGGAAAATGTGAGAAACCAGTGGATCAATAGTGCTTTGACCCTCGTAATGTGACCTTGGTCCCGGAAAAAAAAACGGTTTTATGTTGGTGATTCCTCCTAGCGGCGTTTCGGGCCAAAGTGGGGTCCCTTCTTCAGTCACGCGAATGGTTTTGTATTCCCACATGCTCATTTTAATGGTAGCCATTGTTCATCAAAGAGAGATGCTAAAATCATTATGTTTTGGTCAGAATTTTGCGTGAATTGTTGCTCAGACCGTTCATTTGTACTCTCCTTGTGTTTGAATTTTGCTTGAAGGAGGATATATTGTACGTTTTTCTTCCTTTTATACGTTATTATAGGTTTTCTGGAAAACCATGGCCAGCGTTTAATCGCCCTTCATAATTCTCCAGATTCTTATCACATTGTTTGATTAGGCTGGTTTTGATGAGGTTGTGCTGACTAGTATTTTGTTACATCATTACTCGTATACTTTTGTTGATGAAGGATGGCTGACGTTTTGTTACATTCTTTTTTATACAAGCTATGTCTTTCTTTTTGTAATCTCTTTGTTGAAAATTTTGCGTTGAGAAATTGTTCTTTTTATGAAGTCCATATTGTTGTTGCATGTACATATCTGAGTAATTCACCTTCAATGAAGCATTTGAAAGTCGGTGGCAGATAAATATCGTCAGATGGTTTTGTGTGGGTTTTAAAATCGAGCCATCTCTCTCAATTGCGTCAAGGTATGAGATTTTGTCGATAGAATGTTCAATTATGAATTCCCAAGTTGAACGTAGAGCACAGGGTGTTGCACTCCTCGACCAATGTCCTGAATATATGTTGAAAGTTGATGTTCGATTCCTGTGTAAACCATGAACATGTTACCTTTTCAATTCCCATACGAATATTTAACCGGATTTGGGATTAAATATAACTTTCTCAATTTCATGGTATATGATATCAGCTATTTCTAGTGAGCCCATACTGCATCCATAGATTCGTTTGTATTTTTTCTCAGTTGAATTAAAATATGTTGCGTTTCAGAATAATCGACAGTTAAGTCTTTCAGATATCGAGTTAAGTCTTTCATGTACATTGATGGTGGGTTTTTGTATCATACCAGTTGGCAGTACTGTTTCAGAGTCCAACGCTACGATCGCTGCATTTATGGCTTCATTTTTGGCATGTTTTTTTTACATTGCTACCACGTCTAATGTTACCAGAATAGAGTTTGCTTGTTTTTTTTATTGGTTCTAACTAGAGAATAAAGTTGTTTGTGTCCCTGGCATTATAAGTCGTTTTTGACGATTGGTTTTATGACAAGGTCTAGAAATTCCGACATTTGTTTTATTAGGCTCGAACAGCCATTTCTATTGAGACGTTGGATGATGATTTTTCCTTCTGCTTGGGTTTTGTGTATTTTGGCAGGAGATACAATCGTGGTGTACAAATTATTCTACCTATGGCAATGGGGAAACTGTAAATCACCTCGTCAATGATCTTCTTGTCGCAGATAAATGATTTAGTATACAATATCCACTGTATAGTCAATGTCGCCAAGTGTATTAATGAACATTTTTCAATTCGCAGCTGTCTATAACTTTCTTTGATGTCATTTATCTTATTCACAACTGCTATGCCTCATCCTTTGTTGATGGGTTTCATTAAGATTTGTTTGTTTTTAGACAGATTGTTCAGGGCAGTCTTTTCTGCCAGAGTCATATTCTTTCTGAAGTGGGTTGCGAATGGAATTTCCTGTATCGATCTAAGTTGCTTCGAGACAGTTTTACATTTTTGGTTTTCCGCGGCTACTAGTGTTGAACATGTACTTATCTTAGAACAGATGTCTGATTGATTGATTGATTGATTGATTGTTTCTCATGATATCGCATAATCTTATGATGCGAATAACTTTGTTGGTTTCTCATACGACAATTTTTCTAGACACTCCGGAGTGGGAATAAATTTCAAGCCTTTACTTAATGCTTTGATTAAGGTTTGATTTGCAAGATTGTTGATGAATCTGAGAATCTTTCTGAGTTCCATTTCTGCTTATGTTCTTCCTGGTGTTTTTTATGTTTTTATGTTTTGGGTTTCCAAACTGCAAAACTCGTCTAGTCAAGTTTTTTGCAGTTTCCTTCATCTTTGAATTCCTAACCAGTCTGGTAAGTGAACAACGAAAGGCAAAGACGCTTTTCATAAAATTCACGTAAGCTGCAAAAAAGTAAGCTAAGCTAGATTCAAAAGCAAAAAATAGTCTTTTTTTGTTCAAAAAACACTGACCAAACGATCTTTTTTCAGGCCGGCACATCCTCCAAAAAGAGAACTACAGTAACTGTAGCACAAAACTATGTCACCACACATCGAGACATAAAAATCCAAGAAAATTCAAACGTAAAAGGCTTCTGAAAGAAAGGAAGCAAAAGACCAAAATCACAAACATACAAACATAAAACCTCTTTTCAGGGACCAAGGTCACATGACCAGGGTCAAGGCATGATTTATTCACCGGTTTTTTGCCATGTTTTTCGTTATCATGAAATCACATCACTATTGATTTACTCACTATAACGTAACACTTTTCAAGGTAGAACCTATGGGTAAAGATACCTTTATTTCCTTAATATTGGTTCAGTTTTTCAGACAGAGGTCATTGTTAAAAATAAATAATTTCATAATAGTTTGTAATTTGTGTTGGGCTTATTGGCTAAGTTTTAGTACATTTATCATTTTGAGTTATGGATTATCAAGACAAATTGTACATTTCCTTTAAACTATTATTTTTTCACGTACATTGGAAAATGTACTAAGCATAGTGAACTTCATAATAGGCCATTTTGTAATTTTCGGTCGCCATTTCGCTTTTATGACGTCATCACAATAATGAATTTGTATCAATTATGTTTTGTCTATAGTTTTCGGTGTTAATTTCAGAACAGGTGATAAAATGCTGGAAACAGGCTTAATTAACAGTATTTGGACATTATCAGACGATAATATTGGGGATATTTTGAATTTGGTCAGCCATTTTGGCTTTATGACGTCATCATAATAATTGATTTGCATCAATATTATGCTGTATTTGTAATTTGGGATGTTTGTGTCGGTTAATTCAAAAAATATGAAAACTGCCTGAATTAGACGTATTTTTATTTTTAAGCGTTATAATGCGGCCATTTTGGATTTATGACGTCATCGAGCCTTTCCGGTGGCCAACATTTTTGTAGCAATAGCTAATATTGATCTAAACATATATGCAAACATATGTAGCAAATTTGGCACTTTTGTCATCCGTGTAACGATATTTTTGTTAAGCCACCTGACTATAGGCTTACATTCGATAAAAGATAAAAACATTTAACCGCCAGCTAAGTGTACAAATCAGAGATCGAGGTACGGGCCGGGTACGGGCTGAGCGAATCCTTGTCCCCGTATACGCTAGCGCTTACAAACAGGCGAAGTTGGTCAGTTTTTGTTTTATTGTTATGTCCAATTAGCCCAAGTGTTCTGTGTCTGTGAATGTCGGACCCTTGTCCATAACAACGGAGAAATCATTTGTAGTCATTCAAGTCACTTGAACTGGACCATTGATACATGTCATACCGTCGTACCGATCGACACGATCGCAAGCGTAGCACTCGGAGCTTACGGACATAAGCGAGCGCGTTCATGTATGGCCGTGGTTTGAGGGACTGTGGGGCTTAAATACTCGAAATTATCATGTGTCGCAGCGCATTCTTTTCATTTTCGACCAAAACTGGTGACTTTGGTATTTTACAACATAAAGTGCACTTTTAATAGTTTGCTACTATCCGTTTCAACTCACATCGTTTGGTGTCGCCGTTCTCAACTACCGAAAATCCAGTCGTTGTGGACTGGGCAGGTGGGAATGCAGAGAAATACTTAGAAGAGCCAAGTGTAGAATTTGGGACTCAGTGGAGATAATTTGTTTGCGTTCTGCCAGCCTCATCCGAAGCAGTCTTAGTCGTTTTATCGCCCTCGTTCACGCTGAATATTCATAGACGTGGACACTATACGGTTCTCGGGGCCTTGGCCGTATAGTGCCAACGTCAAAACTTGTATAGCCAAAAAAGCTGAAATGGATAAAAACCATGCAATTTGTTACAATAATTTGATCCATCAACATCAAAGAAAAAAAAAGAAGAGCTGTTCATGTTATAAATATAATCCCATGGTATTTTTCTCTGTTTGACGTCATCGTATACTCGTGTTTTTCGCGGAGCCGCACAACTTCTCGCCTTCGGCTCGAAGTTGTACGGCTCCGCGAAAAACGCTCGTATACGATGACGTCAAACAGAGAAAAATACCATGGGATTATAAATATATATATATATATATATATATATATATATATATATATATATATATATATATATATATATATATATATATATATATATATATATATATATATATATATATATATATATATATATATATATCACATGAACTGGCCCGTATCTCCACCTGTGTGACGTACACCAGCACAGATAAGAAATCCATATTACCCCTGTTGTACGTCATCAACCAGAACTTTTTTCCTGCTATGGTACCGTTCGATGTGCACGTCGCGACACAGACTGATTTGTCGTGATCGATGCCGTGCTCTCGTGGCATTCTGACGAAAAGGTGACCCGATAAATCCAGACATGGGAACATACAAGGCATGCCCAACGAAATTTCAAGTCGCTAAAGCTTTAGCTATTTTCAAGAATCGAATGAGGATACCGTCGATCGTTTTAATGGCTCAGTGACGTCACGGCTCCAGTCGTAAGGCTCAATGTGGACGTCGTCGTACCTGGCGATCGTCAAGCGACGTCGTACCTGGCAATCCCAGTTGGAGATAAACCCAAAAGATACACCTCAACGAAACTTCAACTTAATAAATAAGTACCCTATAATCTTCGGGAAAGCGACATAGAAGGCACAAGCATAAAGTCATTCGACGAACAACGATAAATTTCCTTCATCACACAATTATTCCGTTGTTTCTCGATCGGAATCAAACCTGCAGCGTAAGGCTGTAGTGAAGACATAAGCTGTCGACCTGTAGCCTTAACTCTGCAGTGCAGCGCTGTAGAATCCGATGTATTTCGAAAGTTGACTCGGACAACACTCACAACAGAACAGACTGAGTTCCCGTCAAGTAACAAAATTGGGATGTACCTACGGGTGAAATATGTGTCACAGCAGACAACAAAGTCCGTAAGACATTTATTGACGACCGAGATGGCCAACGGTGGATACCGGTGACGGCAATGCCCACTACAAGCGTATAAGCCACACTCTGTGTGCCATTGATCTGAATCTTTCGGGCTCGCCAAGGTCGTAAACTTGTGATATTTTAAAAGCCACACTGTAAAAATAGCGGACGCCAGACGCGTCTTTACGCGTTCAAAATGTAGATTTCGGTGTTCAAATTTGAACGGCTAGTGTTCATATTGTTAACACTAGTGTTCATATTATTAACAATGATGTTCTAAACCTGAACACGTAGTGTTAACAGCCATCTCCTTCAAGTGTTCAAAAACTCAGCATTACAGAAATTTTACAATACTGTAAAACAATTAACAATCTTTAATGTTTTTCACTTTACTGTGGCTATATTAAATTTACTACTGCCTCGCTGTCCGGCAATTGTACACGGATTTTGATGTAACGAATTTCCCACTAAGTGAAAAATATCTCCGGTCTAAAATTGCTGAAAGCATGTTTTTTCTAAAAAAGGAAGTATACAAAATAATTTTACACGTTTATTACGGGTTGAAATTTTGAAATTTTGAAGAGAAAATCAGATAACCACAATGAACGTTTTAATTTTAACATCGGCGTGCAAGAGGCGTTCTACTCCTTAACACTTGGTGTTCAAGTTTGGTGCCTTTCTTATCCCGTCATGCATCAAAACGGAAGTTGCGACTTTTTCTTGTAAACGCACGCTGAAGTCGTGATCGTGCGGAAGCAAGACCAGAAAGGGTAAGTTTTCTCTCCAAAATAGTAAAATGTGTTAAATTTTGAAGCATCTGTATTATTATCCTTTGAAATTATTTGTATAGTACTTTGGAATAGCTAAAATACGTGAATAATCCTTGTTTCTTTCAGTGGCTGGTAGACCATACACTAGCTGTGAATACGCAGCGGTGTTTTTGGCCATGGCGTATCGATCGCACTCGGGTCAAGGGTCATCACCGAAGAACTGCAGCGATTACCCTTAAAGGTATACAGTCACCTGTAATCTAAATATGCCCATATATGGTCAAAGGGGCGTTCCTTGGTATTCAAAATACCAACGTTAGGGAGCTGTTTTTAAAAAGCGGCCACCCGCTTAAAATCTGTGATTGGTTAGATTTTCTCTTTCCATGGTAACTGTGGCAAAATTGGAACAGGTGACAGTACACCTTTAACGCGAGCGCGATCGATATGGCACATTACCGCTGCGTAATCACAGTAACACATGTCTTTTAGTAATCACAATCGCATGTAAATTTAAAACATTAGTTAAAGATCGCAGAGTGTACACTCTATTGTTTCAGCATATGAGAGTTGGCATTTTTTTTTACTTTTCATCGGTTGATGACAAGAAGAAGCCAATATTTTGTAACATTATCGAAAAGAGCAGTGTATACCAAAGTCACCCCTTTTCCTTGACCTTAAAGGCCACCTTGTCCTTCATTTGAAGTTTCACATTACCTATTGTTGCATTATTTTCAGGATGTGAAAAGTTGGATTAACGTGAAATCGAAGAGTTGTTACAGAAGCTGATGGTACAGAAAGTGAAAAAGATGAGTGTATAGGTAGCTGTCTGGAAAGAAGCATGAGAATCTCAGTTCATCTCTAATGTTGATTTAAACTTTCGAGGGTCAGTAACTGAATTTTTATAAGTTTCTGTATTTTTTGTTCTGGAGAATGATCTTTCAAATACGTGCAGTCTCCCTTATCAGATGCAAGGGTGGAAAGAAGAATTTAAGCAGAAAGCGACAGAAAATTCACAGTGAAAAATGTACACTGATCTGAATTTCTGAATTTTTCTGAAATTTTCATTCACTCTGACTTTTCTGTCATTTTCGGCTTCAAATCTTCATTCCACTCTGCATCTGATGAAGGAGACTTCACGTCTTTGAAAGCTTATGTTTCAGTAACAGTTACTTGATCATAGCCTGCTACCAAATCTTAGATTATTTTGTATTGTAGATCAACACGTCTTTTGTTCTCGATTTGTTACTGTTTTTAGCCTTGCTGTTAAGGACGCAGAGCTTATATCATAGGTGAATGTGTGGCATCGTCCTCAAATTTTTACATCCCAAGCTTTTTCTTCAAAACGGCCCGTACGATTCCCTTTATATCTGGAGTACATGTTTCCAGGGCTTATCCTAATCATATATGTACAAGTTATGATGAAATATATACGCAAATTTGTATTTTTGAGACATTAAAGACTTCCATACATTTTTAAGACAGAAGGAATTATCAGAATATGATATATTCAAGTAAGCCAAATTTTGAGCTTTTTCAGAACAAATGTTTTGTGCGTTTTTACAAGTAAGATTATGAACATATAACGTAATCCAGAATATTTAAGTAAGACCTGTTTTGCCATTACTTTGTTCATATTGTTTGAAAAACGATCGACAGTATTTATGAGGATTGTCTTTTATTCATGTTTTGATAGGAAGGTGTTAACACCGTTGGTGTTTCCTCTGACAAACTTTACAAAGTGACTATGTTTATCTGCCCAATTTACTCTAAATAATTGTATTTTACTCAAAGAATTTTTGTGTATTTTTAAATAAAATAATTTAACTGAATATCCGCGGTCTGTTTTGTTATTTCCAGGCTTGAACACCCCCTGAACGCCCCAAATTAAAGGTGTTCAACAAGTGCATATCATATGTTCTAACCTTTAAACACACTCGTCGTTGAACGGCGTCCATGCGTTCAAAAAGTGTAACAGCCCTTTGAACGCGTAAATGCGTTCAATTTGTTGATCACATTTCATGTGCAATGCGTGTGTTCACATATGGAACACCATGTTGTTCAATATAATGTCTGGTGAACACGGAGTGTTCAAAATCTGCACACGTGTGTTCAAAAATTGAACACTGGTTGAACACGTAGTGTTAAATTTCTGAACGTCTAGACGTGTTCAAAAAGTGTTACAAAAAGGCGTTTAATTGGTGTTCTATCCTTGAACACTAACTTTACAGTGCAAGGCATCTCTAAGAATGATAACTACTGTTTCGATCGTGCAATTGCATTAGCTTCATAAATATAACTAAATATTCTAAATAACTCAAAATACTATGGTTATCCGTCGCTAGCGCGGTGAAAGCTATGTCCGCCGATGGCAGACTTGCCTTGGCATCGGTCCAGCGCGAGACAATGATTGACACGCGCACGTGACCGAATCCGTATGTCTGATTGGTGGAGATACCATTCGGTGTATCAAAATTTAGGCTTAATCGGATTTATGAATGAAAGTATACCTGTAAACATTTGAAAGTAATATATATATATATATATATATATATATATATATATATATATATATATATATATATATATATATATATATATATATATATATAATCTCCCAGTATTTCGAACGAGTGTGACGTCATCGAAGACGAGGGTTTCCCCCGACATAGCAGCAGTATCCCGGCAAGGAGGATACACGACTCTTCGATGATGTCACATGAGTGAGAAATACTGGGAGATTATGTATTTTGTCACATGCATAGACCCGCTTTTTATTCCAATAAAATTTACTTTCCCGTGCGATGTAATTTGGACCCTTATTATGTCAGCGTGGTGTTTGAAGTTCTTCGGTTCCAGCTGATTCCGTTCACATTCGGACGCGCGTTCCTCTCGATGCGTCAGAGTAGTCTCTCGCTGTTGGAATTTCGTGCATGGATATAGCCGTCATCATCGAGGACAAGGGAAAGGAGGATGATATAGTATCTTCTGATGCATTTTTTTGTTTAAAGATAATAGTGTGATAATGTAAAAAATGCATCGACATTTAACCTTGTCTTGCTGTTCATAACGGCTCTTATATGTTGTTTACACTTTACGAACGTACACACTGTGCGATGCTGCAGTCTTCATTTTACTGCTATCTAAAATTCGTGTCAAATCCTGACTTCGGTCATAATATATGAATAAAACCACCATTGAACTGTATCACATCGTTCTTGTTGGTCATTTATGCAACCACACTGCACCTAGGAAAATTAAATTGCTCGAAACTGGCGAGGACTGGAGGAGTACGATGCCGTATGAAGATCGTACGTTCGCATATATTCTCAGCGTCTTGGACGCTGTTTGAAATTGAGAGGAAAAGTGTATCACCGTTCGTCGTAATTATGAATGAAACTTAAATCATAAACAATCACAGTAAACAAAGCGCAACAAGAAACTTAACATTTGCAATTTAACGTTCATTCGATCAAGCCTAGCGTTTACTTGTTTCTTACGAAAACTAAATATGGCCGTAGCTCCAATCGAGCTGTCGACGAAGTGGCACAAGGTATTGAAAACCGCGTTCGCCGTACGTAGCTACAGTAAATATTCTCGCTTTAGCACCGCCTATCGCAGAAGTTCAACAGCAATACAACAGTTTGCCAATGCTAAGAATTAACCCGTCGTCTGACAGTATGATGTGTTGATTTTGATACATCATATTCTTAATATATTGGATTCTCGTTCGGCGATATATTTGCCGATTTTGAGCGATGACTCAGCTGTTTACGGCCGGTTGTTAGGAGCTAGCACAGTGTGTAGGGAGCAGACGAGAGTAAACGCTAAACGTTAAAACAGACAAACTGTCAGAATCATTGCTATCAAAATCTTTGACATTTTTGCTAAATGTACCTTTACCGCATTTTCCAGTAAATTCGTTTGTGCCCACTCAATTTTCATCTTTACGAGAATGCTTACAAACAGCTTCAGTAGAAAAAAGTGCCGACTGTATACACCTACTTTATATATAATATATAATATATATATATATATATATATATATATATATATATATATATATATTATATATATACAATAAATATGAGAACACATCAAGTATGTTTGGTACCTATTACTCGAGTTTCACGCATACACGCGATCGTCAGATAGGTAGATTTTATTGTGTGAAATTTGCTTCAGGTGCTTACATATAAGTGTCAGGTTGGGTCAAACCATTTGGTGTTGTGGGTTGGATTGAAATTTGACAAGTAAAATTTGTTTTCGTGTCGGCACTTGGAGACCAACTCCGAACGCTTGTTTAAAGGCTAGATTTATTTGCATTGATTATGAATAGCTTCTCTGTAAGGCAAAGGTTGCATTTCTTTGACACATTTGAGTAACTGCTTGCTTTTGATAGGATTGACATGATATATATAATGGTTTGTCCTGAGATTTCAAGTGACAGACATATTTTGACAATTCTGTGCTGTTGGCGTATGCCTTACTTCGGAAAGATTGGACATGATTTGCATAGCGTGTTTTAAATGTGTTGTCAGTTAGACCGATGTAATGTTTCGCCTCATTGGCATCGCTTGTAACAGTAGCTTTATAGATTATAGATTTAGACTGGCAAGCCCCCTGGAGTGGGCAATTGGTCTTGATGCGGCACTTACATACGTCAGTGAGTTTTCTATCATTGCGCTGGGTGACCCGTTTGTTGTGTGATTTTATAATGCTGCCCATGTTGTGCATGCAGCTGTAGCTTAATTTGAGTGTATTTCTGTTAAGAACTTTATGTAATTTACAATCCTTTGGGAAATGTTTCTCAAGGAGACGGAAGAATTCCTTTCCGACGTTGGTTTTCACACTCTTACTGTAGGGTGGGTTGTACCATGTAATTCTACGCTGTCTGCTCCTTGTTTTCTTTACCGGCTTGTCAACACGTGTGTAATTTAGCTGGTCATCGTACCCACTGGCCTTAAGTGCTTCACTGTAAATATCACTGTTGAACAGACTCTCATCGCTGGATATGGAGGAGATGCGCTTTCCAACTGTATCGGGGATGTGTTTAATTATGGAGGGAGGGTGGTTGGATTTCTTATTGACATATATCGTGTTGTCGTTAGGTTTTCTGTATGGGTAGTATTGGCCGTTGCTCAAGTTTAGAGTTATGTCAAGGAAGTTCACGATACTTCTGTTTACATCGATGGTTACTTTCAGGCCGAGGTCATTGAACGTCTTTGATAAGTCCTTTTTCATTCTATCTGCTTTTCTGCCAGTGGCGTTCTTGATTACACCCAGGCCGTCATCTCTATATAGACCAATATTGTTTTTTATCGAAGGATGAAGCAAGTATGTTGAGAATATAAAGCCCCACCCGTTCACATACCTCAGCTCCGTCATAACTTCCCATTGTAACGTCATACAAATTGGTGCTATCACGTTTCATCCATGGTACAGAGTCATCAAATAGGAGTGATTTCCTTGAATGCATAATGATATCAACATCCCTATCTGCAATGGTGGTGTGTTGCGTTGCAAATTCAAGCGATTTTTGTAGCAGGGATTCTGAGATAGATGGGTAGAAATTCACAATGTCGAATGTCACGAATTTGAATTGCATCTTGTCTTCTATGTTTTCAAACCAGCGGATGACTGATGTTGACTTTCTCCATTGGTTTACAGCTGTGATTGATCTGATGGTATTATTTATTCTGTCAAGGATTTGTTTACTTACTCTACCCATCTCACTCTTCGTGGGGTTGATGAGTCTGCATGTTGGGTTGTTCATGAAGTTATCTTTGTGGTCTTTCAGCGTTATAAATGCCTGTTTCATAGCCAGTGTGTCCATTCTTTCATCAATATGTAGGTCATGTGCGATCCGTTGTGCGTCCATGTTGATGTTGTTACAGGCGTCAACGTCCGCAAGTTTATATGACTTAGTGATGTTCTCACGTAACAGCTTCTGGTATTGGTCTACTTCAACCTCGTAGAAATTGCGTGTCTTGTCAGCAGGGATGAATACCTTTTTCGAGCGTTTGATTTTCTTGATGTCCTGACCAAGGCCTTTGAGGAATGTGTCATTAACCTTTCGGAATTTCAAGTTCTCTATCATATGTAGTAGGTCATTTTCGAACGGTTTCAACTCCTCGATTTGGGGCGGTGATTTCCGTGAGTTAAACCCATAATGGTCGTCGAGGACTGGTTCTTCATCTTCGTTGCCTTTCTTTTCGTATGTAAGTGCCGCATCAAGACCAACTGCCCACTCCAGGGGGCTTGCCAGTCTAAATCTATAATCTATAAAGCTACTGTTACAAGCGATGCCAATGAGGCGAAACATTACATCGGTCTAACTGACAACACATTTAAAACACGCTATGCAAATCATGTCCAATCTTTCCGAAGTAAGTATTTTTCAATATTTCAATCCAACCCACAACACCAAATGGTTTGACCCAACCTGACACTTATACGTAAGCACCTGAAGCAAATTTCACACAATAAAATCTACCTATCTGACGATCGCGTGTATGCGTGAAACTCGAGTAATAGGTAACAAACATACTTGATGTGTTCTCATATTTATTGTAATATTGCTCTGCATCCCTGCATCGAGCACTTTACCCCTCTGAGAAGATTGGTGTATATATATATATATATATATATATATATAAGTTCAGAGGTTGCCATAAAGCCATTATGGTGATAACCGGGAGGGCACATTGTATACATTTTGTATATATATATATAATATATATATATATATATATATATATATATATATATATATATATATATATATATATATATATATATATATTAAGTACAAACTTTTCAGTTATATTTACCTATACACTGACTTGGTAATACATCTGGTATGCAGCCACGATTATCGTCCCTTCTAAAGTTAGATGTACATTTGCACTCGTACCAACCATCCGTGTTTTCACAAACTTCATTTTTATTTTCAAAGTCACAAGTATGTGTTTCCTCCTTACATTCGTCGATATCTGAAAGTAAAATGGTTGAGATGATACAGTCGCTTGTGTATTAAATTAACCAATGGTAGTCTGGGTGATAATAATGCATATTATGTATTTTAACATGATGTTAACGTAAACAAAGGACACCGAGACAGGCATTTAGTGAAATTCAGGGGCGTCGGCGAAACACGTACTGGCGTTAATGGCCTTTCTTGTGAAGCCAGTCGAAGATATGAATGACCTCAGCCTGTAAACAAAGATGTGCGAATTGTCACATCGGGGTTACAAGGCGAGGAGCGACCTTGAATATGGCGTGGGATCTCTTGCACTGTCTCGCCTCCGGGAGTCACATCGGGCAACAGGGTAACGGACACCCACTAGGCAAATGCCAGTAACCCTAACGGAAATTCTTGAGCTCTTTAGTCGTCCAAATGAACAAAAAAATAAATGCCAAAATTGTTTTGGATATTTATTTTTCTGTTGGCCGCTACAACGTGGAGGGTCGGTGGGATTTTGCGAGAGTTTGGAGATGGCAAGAGCTGAAAAGACTAAAGCGAAAGATTGACAACACCGTGATGCGAGCAGATGGTGACTCGAAGGAGATAATGCTCGTAGATTTCATGGTGATAGTGTGTTACGGCGGGAAGCAGGTGCAGATTAGCGCACGATTAGTGTGTTACATTATAGCAATGATAAGGTAAAGCTGTGGTCAAATAGCTTGCATGAAATACTAGCCTTCACCTTGGTCTCCATGCCCTATCTCTGTGTTAACTATGATTATACTTTTAGGAAAGCTATAAGCATTTATTAACGTTACAACAACCTTAAAAATATGATAAACTTTGCATTTAAATGCGTCGATGAACGGCCACGGCCGATCCGACTCAAAGATGCCTTTCTTAAACGTTTAAATATCCTGCCGGAGCCATTAACATCGAGCTAGCATTGTAGAAAATTACCTTGATGACTAACTACAAGCACAATCTATTGACTGTTGAATTTGTAAATAATGTGAGGAAATGGCGTAGTTTTTTAATCCTGACAATTTGCGAAGTTATTCAGTAGTAATATCAAAGGCCACATCTATTCGTATTTTTTTACATACGGTTTGGTTCAGATATTCATGTTTGATCCTGAATAGCATAGTGGTATCTTGCCCTTTCCTGGTTTTTGAAATATATCGTCCGGAATATATATTCATTAGGGAACGAGCACAATTAACGGCAGGGGGGGGGGGGCGGAAGAGAAAATATGTGGTGCGTATATTTTTTACAGGCCCCCCCCTAACACCAGCAAAAATTTTAGTGGCCCCCCCATCACCGGCAACAAAATTTTTGTGGCCCCCCCCTCCCCAAAAAAGAAAGATTACATAGGTACAAAGTTGTACACATATATATAATCCTTATAACTTTTAATATATGCTTTAGTGAAAACAACATTCTTGCATTCTTGAAATAAATAATAAACAAATAAATATATAAATAATAAACAAATAAAATAACTTTACTTCAACTGAGTATCTGTATGATGTTTTCAGATGTTGGGGAAAAATGTATAACATGACCGTTGTGATTTCAATGCACTTTCCACAACCCAGTGTCTGCCTTTCTATGACTACCCAAGATATTCAATGTTACTCCACTGTAATGACAGTCTGCCATTGGAATAGTCCTTCATGGGCTAACTATAAAAGACCCATTAATGCCATTTTTCCTCCTTTTTTCAGTATTTTTTTGCTGTGTGTCCACTACGTATTCTAGTTCTGAACTGCCTATTAGCCAGTCCACATTCCTATGTGGAACAGGTTGAATGGTTTTTTGAGGAAAAATAGGCAGTCCATAGCAGTCAAACCTGCCACATGCCAGTATTGGAAATATGACATGTTAAAATTTGAACATTCATCACTGGCTATGAATGTGAAATCAGACTCAGCCATGTGAAGTAACCATTCATTAGCAGTCCTATTGAATTCATGATAGAAGGGAAGATTGTCAATGGATTGAATGGTAGCTTACACATGTGGCGGTAAAAATTTAGACATGCATTAATAAACTCCAAGGACTGACTTGTTGTCAATTCTCATGTTTTCACATCCCTATTGTCTATTTAATTTAAATAAATTAGGCGGCACTCATGTGTAGAGTTGATTTTACTTGGGTTAAGTTTTTCAGGTGAAATTACTCATGTTTGCACTATAGAAATGCCACATGGGTCACATTTACCAGTTAAATTGTTCTCAGACTTAAATATTTAGTGGCTACAGAAGCAACGGTTTGCCATTTTAAAGTGACAGTATAAAGCTGTAAGTTTTTGATTTTGTTAATATTTTTGTTATGTATCAACTGCACTTACTTCATTGGTTTACAAATTTAAGTTGAATTAGCTCGTTGATATTATCAATACAACCAACATACACTTTGTGTGCATGTATATTATAAAAGTTCACTGTTATTGTGTTCCATTGAAGTTTAGTCCAGACCAAAATGTGTTTACCAACAATAACAATGCTGACTGTACATAATACAGGTTGTGAAGACTGGATATTTGAACGTGTTTTAGAAAATAGAATAACATTAGCAATACTGGCTAACATGATTTTGAAAAGAGAGAAAAACCTGTAGTCGATGTACGAAGAACACAATTTCTGCCAAAATTATGAAGTTACAGCCAGGCAGCCTCATAATATAATTAGCATTAGTTTCATTCATCTCCATTCAAAAAAACGAGACCAGGGATTTTCAGTATAAACCAATGAATATGACAAGAGGGAAGTCATGCAGATGGCTACAAACGTCTGTGAGCAGCCTCTAAATTAAATCAGCACAGATAAATTTTAAACATCGTTTATTTTTATTTTCAAAATGTGCAATAATAAACACATGTTCACCGCTAAATATTCCATATGATCGGAACCTGCATTCTATTGAAAGGTACTCACATTTCCAGACGTAATATGGTTGGATCTGTCATTAAATTTTTCTCATACGGTCCATGTTTCGCGTACGTCCGTCAGCAACTGGCTATGATGTGCAGTCATGTACATGTACGTCAGATCATCACACAACGACGAACACACTTGCGACGGTTCTGCATCTGCCATTGTAAAACTTTCGCGATTACAACTTACATAAAACTTAATGGAAACGCAGTACAGGTACTGTTCATCCCCAAACCGTTCAAAAGTCGAGCCGGATGGACTAAGCGGTTCTGACATGTCGTGACTTTGGAAAGAGTTGTGTTGGAAGAGTGGACGGGACGCAACAGGGTATTAACGTAGGCGTAAGAGTGGTCCCGTAAATGAGTACGCTTGGATTTAACGAGGCTGATCAGAATTGCAACAGGGTTCACTTAGTGTGTTGGACGTCCGTATTTTAACTGATCTCTTCATATAAAGTCAATTTTTGCTTATTGGAAAAATCTAAAGGAACAGTTTACGCGTACTTGAAATGTCAAAATTTTGCGACGATCACGACCCTTGACCTTTCGAATTTGACCAATGCTTTGTGTTCCCACACGATCGTTGTCGGATATCACATTGCATCTCTCAAATGAGATTGCGCAGATTTTTTTGAAGTAATGGCTGTTCAGACCAGCTGAATCTCACGAATTATGGCTGATTTCTCGGTCATTTCTTCCCCAGTGACGACACATTTTGAGTCAAAACAGCAAGTGAGTTAGGTCTAAGTGGTAATGTTTCAGTTGGCATGAAGGTAAAGTGTATTTCCCGCGACAGTGTTGGATGCAGTGGCCGAGATAGCAAGTCGTCGTGGACGATAATTTTCCATTCATCCGGTAAGTATTTGAAATGCATATTTATAAAGGGCAATTACGAAATTAGTATGCCTTATAAAGAGGCTTTTCTCTGCACATTGATGTTTTCCTGGGAAGCTTGGTTTTGTATATGGCCCGACATTTTTAACCCCAGCTTTAGGGGTGAAAAGAAAGTACGTATCTGTATACCTGGACAGGGCGGAGGGAGGTGTACAGTGTAGCCATTAACGCAAAACAAAGCTGGGCTTGAACAACGCCTAAGCTTAGTTTGCGTCCATGGTCTCACTCAGTGCAAAAACACTGCTATAAAAAAATAGGCGAAATGAAAAATTTAAAAAAACCAAACTACGGTAGATCGTAGGATGAACATGGCTATGTAAACTTATGATTGTTTGTACCACCCGGTCTTACTTGCATTTTTTACTTCTTTTGTACATGGTTACTTTTAAAATCCATTGTTAATATGATATTGCCAGGTAAGAAGCCTTGTATTGAAAGACAGAAAAAATGTTTAGAAATGTGATACGTCTTAATTTTCAAGGGACAGCAGCTGTAATTTTTATGAGTTCAATAACTTGTTTGCCTCATGTATTAACATACTTTCTTGTATTGATTCAAATTATGAATTGTGATGCCCTCACTTTGTAAAGATGTACATAAATTAATCGGTATAGTGGCTGTGGCAACTAGTCAAGTCAATACAACGTACACAAGCACATTTCTAGACATATATGTTACATTTTCAATGTATTAATTTTGCACTCGCAAAGATGTATGTAAAAAATTCCTCTATGTGTATGTAACAAATCACACACATGTTCTGAAACTTTATTGTAAAGTTGTCGTCTTAATAAATGTTGCTAAGTTCATTCTCTCCTTTCTGTTTCATTTCAGTGTGCATGTCAGCCAAGGCCCAAGAGAAATTTGGCAAGAATAATCATGACTTACATAAAGAAGTCTTCAATGTCAAATTTCAAAACAAAATAGGACATGAAAGACGAGACTTGGCCAGAGTTAAATGAACTCTTTTAAAAACTAATCTTTGACTAAATCACTTTTCACTGTCTCTATGAAATTTGTTAAAGCCAAAAATTTATTAAATTGGTCATCAGACTTACAGATATGTTTTGTGCTTTTTATTTTGAACGTTTGAGAAGGTGAGTCTGCTTGTGTTTGCTGTGTTCAGGTGAGTCAGAGTTGCTTTTAACTCTGTTTGGCCTGTCTTAGTTTTAGGCCAAATATGGTTAAATTACATATCCAACCAATTGTATCTTATAATTCACCGTAAGAGGCTGTGTAAAAGTACTTGATTTTACTGGAATTTGATTTCACTTATTTGATGTTTGCTTACACCTTGCAAACATGCAAATGTAACAATGTTTACCAAATTCATTACGGCAACATCAAAATAAGTGAAATCGGGTGTCAAATCAGTACTTTTCATGGTGCTCTTTTTCTGCCAGGATGACCCTGTCATTCATATGTGCATTCAAAATAACCATTGGTTCACATACATGTGAGTGGATTCAGAATAACCATTCATTCACATGTGTGTGAATGGCTAGCTCATTTAAATATTTCGGCCTATACACATGTTACCAACGTGCTTCTGAAATGAATGTGGACTGCCTGACTGCCTATTCCCTATGCACATGCATTAAGCCATGCCAACTAGCCATGTGAATGCTAATTTCACATGGTACTGACAGGCATTCCTGTTCTATAAGGGATTCCTATAGCATGATGAAATAACCAGTTTCAACCGAGCCTCTGTATCATTACCAACCATTATTACTGTTGACAAATGAAGTCAATTTTCAATAATAATATTGCTCATTTTACACATAACAACTGCATTGTGAGGTTTAAGACTTGGTATTTCATCATGCTACAAGAAGTTTAACAAGGAACTCCAGCTTCAACAGGGAACAAAATGCTGAAAATTATTCTCTGTCTGTCATGGTGTAAAAAATTTTGGTGGCCCACCCCTTACTTTCCCTGGAATTTTCATGGCCCACCCCAAGAACACTCATTTTTTTTCGTGGCCCCCCCCCCCTTCTTCTCTTCCCCCCCCCCCCCCTGCCGTTAATTGTGCTCGGTCCCTTATCTGGACGAAAACAAGACCATTCTAACAGAGTATTGTCCTTAATTTTAAATGTAGGAGGGTGATTAATGAAAGTAGGAGAGTTAATAACTCCACCAAAGTATTGCTGTAATATTTCAGCAGAAGGAAAGTGTGAACATTTCTTGTCAGAAGAGATGAAGACATATTATCACGATGGTGAAGGACTGGCTACAAACTCCAAATCAAGTTAATTGATATGCAATTTTTAGATTTTCAACCGCTGCTCCCGTAGCAAAGGAACGAAGAGTTACCCGACGACTAAAATATCATATGGTTCCGATTTTGATGATCGCATAGCGATGGATACAGTACAGATGAAGAATTCCAATGTTTTATAAACATAAGGAAAACTCAATGACCTTATCAAAAATTTCATCACAAAGTGTTGTCTATAGGATATTGCCACCGTATAGAGATTTGAAATTACATAAGTTTTGAAAAGTGTGAAGTGGGAAATTGCGAAACATTAAACAACTTGGAAATTCTACCATCTTCGAGAAGTCAAATAGCTCACCAATGCAGTCAGGGATTTCATGATTAAAACTTCCATCATTGCAGATCAAGGTAACATTGGCTGTTGGTCTGAATCCGTCCTCACAGGTAATAACAGCAGAGTCGCCATGCAAAATGTACAAGAGTGGTTCTTCGTAATCCGTTGCAGATGGTTCATAGATAAGGCAGGGATCTGTAAGTGTTGGCGAAACAACTGTAAGACTTCGAATTCCTCCGTCATTTAGAAAACGTGATCTGATAAATGGATTTTGGCGTGTACGTTCAAATTCTTACAAAGTGGGGTCAAATTTGCTTAATTTGACTCGGCATGGAATTCTTCTGTACCATTTCGCGAGCATCTATTATTGTTTTGTTATGTATTTTCCGACTTTAACAATGTTGTATATTGGGTGTGCAAGATGGTCTTTCCCCTCAGTGTATGTTGTCTGTACCGACCTAGCATGTAAACGATTATCACTGCATAGGATAACGGTCTGCTACTGTTCCCTCTACCCATAATTTATCTCTGAACTCAAGTTGACAAATGACGGTTCTGGCCATCGATGCGTCTTATTTCGTTATGAAAATAGATAGTTTGTGTTGTATGACGTGTAAAGTTTTGTAAACGTGTGCGGAAATTCCTTGGTATCAAAAGCTTTACTTTGTTACGAAGGTAGTTTATCTCATACAGATGTTAATGCCTTAGGTTGTCATGGGCACCATGAATATTTATTAAAATACTCAAAATCTTAATGATGAATCCAATTGCATACAAACTGGATACACACTGTATTTGTGGCAAATGCACAAAGTAGTTACTAGTTACCTCTTACGACGATGTTTACGAAGTTCTGACGCAACATATGTTTGAATTGCATTGAAACAATTAAAATACTTAACATTTATGAAGGAACATGAGAATTTCACGTGGTGGGTTTGCAACGTATTACGGTGGCTTCTGAATAATAATAGTGACATGCAAATTCAAGATCAGGAGCTGTATTGATGGTCAATATTTGATGAATTGTTTGTCTATAATTCATATCCATCGTGTAATCAAAATCAGGCCTTTTGAGTGTTGTCTAAAAATATATCCGTAGGAGAAAGAGCAAGAGGATGGGAGAGAGGGGGTCCACTGCTACCTTTACCCCTGACGACATATAACTTCTACACGTATGAAAGAAAACGGAAGTTTACTTTGAAAACTGAGAGCTTATACGCTGTTCATGTATCACGACGACCTCTCGCGTGCCAATATCCTGACAGAAGACATTCGACAAGTGGCCTGTGTTATTTACAATTACAACGGGCTGTTGGCTTGGGTTAATACTGATTGCGACATGCACTGCTAGATGCAGGCGGGACATCTTTCAAGTTTGCCAAATGCTACGGCGATACAAAAACACGAACGAACTACACGTTACGGTAACCATGACAACAGTAGAATAATGAAATAAAGACAAAACAAATACCTACAATTAACACTGATTTCAAAAGAGCAGTTGTAAGTATTGTTATGTTTTATCCTTAAATGTATACATGACAGTGGTTGAACCATTACTGAAGGTGTCCAATGGATGATAGGTTGAATTCATGCTTATCTCATCAAACATTGACAAGTCTGGCGCTGTCCAGTTCACGGACACTGGTTCATTATCGGGCGGAAGAAAACTTGTCTCAATGGTTACAGGACACGTTTCTTTGAGCGGTATCTCTGTATAGAAGAAGAAAGGGAGGAACACGATTCGAACTAATTTGGGATAATTGGATTTCATATTTTTAAAATTTCTCGAGAGTTTTAGGTGCCAGATAGCTAAATGTTACAATAATACAAATTACTCATAAAAACAAGTGTGTAATATAAAAGAAAAGCAGATGAGATTACATTTGTAAATTAAATCGGCATTATTTCACCATCAATTATTCCAAATTAGTTCCAATCATGTTGAAGATAAAATGTATGTTAATGTACATTGTTTAATGACTGGCGTTAAATAATTGTTTGGCAAAGATGGCGAGTTAGCAGTCACAATCTATGCGTTCATAATCATGACTAGCAGAACTCAGAGAAACTTAGCCATGGTATGAGATAGAGAGGTGAACACCAGAATCAATGCCTTTTATCTACAATGGGTTGAAGTACAGCTATGATGGTGGAGAATTCGGCATGTTTAGGTTACGAGTATTATTTCTAAAACGATGAAAAATAAAAATTGATTATGGCAGTTTTTTGACGTTATTTGTGAGAGTCATCAAAATATCACACTCACGCAGTTGTTAATACTGGCAACTTGTCTCATAAGTAAAAGTTGTCATAAAAAGTCAATTTTACACTTTCTAGTTTGATGGCATAAGACTTACATTAATCATCATTGAGTCACTTTAGTTCGAAATCTGTACCCACCTTCCACGATGACAGCGAAGATACAATTTGCCTCATTCCTGGCTTCATCCAAAAACGTACAATTCACATTTGTTGTACCGATTTCAAAAACGTTTGGTTCTGGAGGAGTACATGTTTTCGTTACATCGTCATTCACGTTCACATTATCCCTCATAGTAATATTACCGTATGTTTCAACAATAACCCTTCCCCCTGGCAAAGATGTTGATGTAATATCACCACAGGTGACATTTGGAGCCTCTGTGTCTGCAAGTGATAATCATAACATACAATTTCTATGAGTGTGATTGGATAACGAGAGATTTAACAGCGATAAAGTTATCACATATCTAGATTTTTTCCCATTTTGCTATTGCCGATTGGATTCTCTACTACTACTACTACTACTACTACTACTACTACTAATAATAATAATAATAATAATAATTAATATAAGTATTATATAGAAATAATAACGCGAATAATAATAGGTTCAATTTCCATGAAAATTTCACCATAAGGGTATTTTGGGTCGAGAAGACCAAATATGATATCGATTTCACTGCCCCATGTTTCCATGGTAACCATTTTAGGGGTTGAAAATTTCAGTTTTTCTAATATCCCATGAAAAGTTACTTTGATTGATATAAAAATTATCTAGTGGGGGAGTTCAGGTCAGAGAACACAAAAACCAGACTTATTTTAATGTTTCGAGTTGCCATGGTAACTATTTTGGGATTGAAAATGTTACTTTTTCCCTAATTCCTATTAAAGAACTATTGATTGATGTAAAACATTATAATAAGGGTTTCTCTGGTGAGCACACCTAAAAAATCACACTCATTTTTAATGTGAGATGTTTCCATGGCAACCATTCAGGAGAAAAATTACCAGTTTTTCAAAGATTCCACCTAAAATCCAGTAATCAACAGAATGTGTTATATCAAAGCGATATTTTGGGTTAGAAAGACAAAATATCCAGTGTAAAAATCCAGTAATCAACAGAAATATTATACAAAGAGAGAGAGAGAGAGAGAGAGAGAGAGAGAGAGAGAGAGAGAGAGCCTGCTGGTATCGCTTAAACTGCTAAGTGTCACTTTTCCGACAAGCATTTAATTACCCCTTGGCTTAATGATTCCCCCCTCTACGTACAGTATGATGCATAATTCTGCACTGCACGTACAACACTTGGAAGTCACCCCATTGACAAAATTAAAATAAACAACCCTCTTTTTCAGAATTCTCACACAGCGCCAATAAACTGTTATTAGATTTCTATATAATACTTATAGCCTCTAAACTTGTAATAATAATAATAATTAATATAAGTATTATATAGAAATAATAATGCGAAAAATAATAGGTTCAATTTCCGTGAAAATTTCACCATAAGGATATTTCCGTGAAAATTTCACCATAAGGTATTTTGGGTCGAAAAGACAAATATGATATCAGTTTCACTGCCCCATGTTTCCATGGTAACCATTTTAGGGTTGAAAATTTCAGTTTTGCTAATATCCCATGAAAAGTTACTTTGATTGATATGAAAATTACCTAGTGGGGGAGTTCGGGTCAGAGAACACAAAAACCAGACTTATCTTAATGTTTCAAGTTGCCATGGTAACTATTCTGGGATTGAAAATGTTACTCTTTAACTAATTCCTATTAAAGAACTATTGATTGATGTAAAAATATCATAATAAGGGTTTTTCTTGTTAGCACACCAAAACAATCACACTCATTTTAATGTGAGATGTTTCCATGGTAACCATTCAGGAATAAAAATTACCAGTTTTTCAAAGATTCCACCTAAAATTCAGTAACCGACAGAATATGTTATAGCAAAGGGATATTTTGGGTTACAAAGACCAAATATATAGTGTAAAAATCCAGTAATCAACAGAAATATTATATCAAAGGGTTATTTTGGGTTAGAAAGACAAAACATGATATCAATTTTTACAGCCCTGTTTCCATAGTAACATATTTGCGCTTTAATATTTCAAAGTTTTCCAAATTCCATTAAAAGTAATCTCAGTTACTATGCAAATGCTCTCCTAAGTGTATTTATCACAGCATGAACTCCATGTTCATTTTTGTTTCATGTTGCCATGGTAACCATTTAGGTAACCACAGGTTTTTTTATTTAAAACCATGCATATTTTAGATCAGGGGTATCTTTTTCGTTAACCAGACAAGAAAAGGCTATTTTACAAGATTCTGCCCATGAAGTGAATTTTCTAGTCTTTTGATGTGTATACTTGCACACCTTTAATACCCAAGGAAACAGGTATAATGGACGACAGTGGGACTCAAAAGTTTTGTGACAAACCGTATAACAACCCGTTTCACTCTCAGAGTTGTATGCAAATTTCAAAAGTCGCCATGACAACCTGGCAACAACATGGCCTTTTCAGCACTGAGACATACTGTAGCAGGGCTAAAAATTGGCCACGGCCCTTCTGCCGGAGGAGGCATAATTTCTGTGTCATTGTGATTGATACATTATTATCAAATGCAATGAGAATGCGTTTTATTGGCCATCGTTTCCTGTGCCAGTCATTCAAGTAGTCAGTTCAGATATTGGAACTTTGCTCGGCCGGTCGTCTTCGTAATTTCCAGAACAAAGTCACATTATGTGCCCAGCTGGGTTTGACTGCATTTATCTACCTCGTCCCAAAGTGACGGATGGATCTTTCAACCTTTCAGCTTGGTGAAAAACGCATTTATTGATTCGCCAAAGGCCTGTGGATTCGGTTATTTTTGCACAAGTGCTACATGGACATAGAAAAAGTTCGACTCACCTAACCCTCTCGATTGTTGAATACAACCACGGTCCAAGATGAGAGTTTTCGAATCAATAACTGTAGCCGTGCTCGAATACAAATGTCTTCTCATTAAATTACGTCATTCTTGATATACAAGAGTTAGCATTCCAAACCTGTCACCTTTTTTTTCCCAAAGTTTTGAGAAGGGCTGTATTTCCATCTGAATGATTGAACGACGTGAAACACAATATTCCATCGCATATTATCCGGCAATATGTGCACTGTACAGTAGAAATACTGTATACGCTGCAGCCAGTGCAGCTGCAGTGCAGGTATACTGCACAAAATGGCCACAGACGGCGTGAACTTTCTGAAAGGATTTCCTAAACGTCCTCCTTGGTACCTTAGAGACTTACATGTGATGTCCTGGAAAGTATTCTCTGCAGTAATTCCAGTTTCTGTTAACATGCACACATTTTATAGCTCAACGACATGATAGCGCGAGACAGTTCTACGGTACTATACACATTCTCGCGCTCCCAGGCTCAATTGCGCATGCTCATACTTGCAGACTACGTCACCTGTGTTTTGCTTCCGGCGCGGCCGACTTGGCAACTTAGGTTGAGCAAACAAATAACGAACAGCCGAACGCACTCTCAGTGATGGCGGCCATCGTATTGTGTGCATACCGAGACGATCGCTCGCCGTGCGCGTGTTGTTCCTCGAATTCTGACCCATAAACATTTAAAAAATGCATTCAAATGTGATAGTGAAAGCTGTTCTCAATTAATAAGGTGGCATACTCAGCATAGCTGGATGTTTATCGCTAGTTTACCTTTGACCTCGCGATATTTGCAGGAGAAGTTTCTCAGCACGGACAACTTGATAACATGGTGGTCTGTAAGTATTTTCATTAATGTGTTGTGTAATTTACGAGGTTCAGATTTTAAGTAAATCAATTTTAACAAGATTGAAACCGATTTAACCGTGTCCGCAGTGATTTAATCTGTACATTTCATGGCGTGATTTGTCATGGGTTATTTTTTATGCGTGTGGGTTTTTTATTTACGTCCATATGTGCGTTGCAGTTGAGCATAGTTTTTCGGACCATCACGCATGTTTCCCTGGTAACGGGTTTGTTTACACACTGGCATATTTTCTGGCGCCCTTTTCAATCGTCTGTTGGCCTAGACTGTGAAAATGTCATTCGAATTTCATGCTCGTGTGCTAAAAAACCGGTGTCGTATTTGTGCACGGAAAATAAATGGCACAAGTTATCCATGCTCCAATTTTATCGTGGAGTTAAAGAATTGTTTCAGAGTACAGTTTTAGTGAAGACATTCTGATGTTCACCCGTCCAATTTTTGTTGTCTCTGTAAGAGAGTCATTGCTTCATGGCAGCAGGCAGAAAGCAATAACAAAACCTATCGGCCAGGGACACACGTAGTGAAATGGTCCAGACACTGTAGAGTACGGAGATGTGCGGTGTGTGATGCATTGTGTAAGGCAGAAAAGAAAAAGAAAGACAGTAAAAACAGGGGCAGACCAAGTCAATACCAAGACAGTGACATTTCTGGTATCACTGGCAAGGAGACAGGAAAACGGGAAACTACAGAGTGAAACTCATGGCAGTACAAATCTAACAGCAGCTGTAAAACAGAAGGCAGGAAAAAAGTGAGAAGATTCATTCCCTTGCAGAGACATAGGTTCAATGATCTCATTGAAGAAATGGAGTGTCCCATTTGCAAAGACATAATAGATTGACCAATACAACTTTTGTGTGATGGACCACATGTGTTTTGTGCTGAATGTTTGTGTCAGTGGTTGCAAGTTTCTTTATCCTGTCCTGTGTGCCGTCTCTCTATTATGTGTGAATCTATTGTAAGTCCCCCCATTGCCTTTGCAAACATGCTATCAAATGCCACAGTCACATGTGATTATAGGAATGTCGGTTGTAAATCAGTTGTGCCACTGCATATCTGCAATACAACACGGAACAGTGTGTTTACCAGTCCATTGCTGGAGACCACTGCTTCTCGTCAGTGAGCCCATTTCCCATCAGAAGCCACCATACTCCAGTCCCCATTCCTGACCCAATCAATACCGAGACATCAAATGATGAAACATCAAGGGATAGGCAGAACAATATATGTGCAGTGAAGGCCGCAGAAATTGTGTTGCAGAATGTATCAGCGGTGCATATGCTGCTACAGTATGAAGAAATGGCAACAACACTTGTCAAGAAAAAAATAGAAGCAAACAGAAGTGATGATAGTTTGATAAAGGTTAAAACCAAGGGCCAGGTGAGTTTTTTACCAGCATTACTCTTGCTGATCTATACCCACATATCAATATAAAGTTAGATTTTGGAGTAAATTCTTCTGATAAAGCTATCATGGAATATGATAATTTGTAAATTTGTATTTGTAATAACATTTATTTGGTTTTGTAGTACATGTGTGACCTGGTAGTGGTTCAACAAATTAATTTCATCAAGTAATGAGCTAGTCCAATTTCATGAATTTATCACCCACATATACTTTTGAAAGATAAATTTGGTTTTTCAATTTTTGGTGTGATTTTTTCAGCCATTGTGTTTAACATATACAACAAAGCCACGAAAAACAACCTCAGAAGCTAGCACTAGGACAAGACGTCAGAGAGTGTTGCAGTTAAGTCAGAGGAGAGACATTGTCAGTGGTGGTGATGCGATGCTGCAGCTGAGTGAGAGGAGGTGAGACACCAACAAAAGGACAAGAAGGAAAATCCTCCAGATCTTGGGACTCACTCCTGACATACCTCCAGGTGCTGGCCTTCATTTGGAAGTTGCTATGGGAACAACATGGGCTGCCAAGAGGAAATTATGGCGTTACTTCAAGGCATGGCATGTGAATATTGGAAGTGAGGTATGTTATGCAGGTCATTTTCCCCACACTCATCAAGGTCACTGTCCTTCTTGACCTCACAACCATGAATTTAATAAGTCATGTTTGGAATTTTCTGGAAATTTAATTAGTTGTGTAAGAGAGAGAATTTTAGAACAGTAATTAGCATGTCAATAAAAGTTCTAGATTGTTCTTATATGCTCTTATATAAGCACATGAGTATTAATATTGGGACAGCAGGCTTGCAGTCAGACTTTTGGGATTGTGTGCAAACTCTATTATCATCATGTAGAGAAAGACTGTGGATAAGTAATCTTGTTATCACATATTACTGAATATATGTGTTACTGTTGTTTTTGCATCTTGTTCATATTTGTCTTCAGGTCTAGCAAACTTACCTGGCATGGTACAATACCTACCAGTGAAATTTGGATAAAGTTAGGTGGGGACAAGGGTCAGGGAACCATGAGAATGGTTTACCAAGTTGCTAACATCAGTAATCCAAATGTAGCAGATAATACAGTGATTTGGAGTACATTTGCAGCACCTGATTCCTATTACAATTTAGAAATAGCTTTAGCTGTTAACAGAGGTCAGGTAGACAAACTAGATGGCACAAAGTGGATGTAAGTCTAAACATGCATACTGTGTTTTAACAATGAACAGATTGTACCGTATATCTATTTTGGTACAATATTTGGAACTTAAGATACATACATATTGGTTATCCAAGTTTAATACATGCATTATACTGCTGATCCAAAAATCTGAAAAACAATGTACAAATCTGACCAAACTTATGCAGCATAAATATGATACCTACATTAAATAGTACAAAAGGCAAGGTTTTTTTCTTGCATGTACAAAATGCATTGATATGTAGAAATATGGGCATTAATTTAGAATGGTGTGGACAATTGTCTTACATTCCACTTTGATTTACTTCAGGGACAAGACACTAATAGCATGGATGATAGGAGATTAAGAGTATCTGGCCAAGAGTTATGGATTGTCTGGACCAAATGGTATATACTTGCATGCTATGATTTATACATAAGAAAAGTTGAGGCACTGACAGGACAGGCAGTTTATTGTGTACACTTCAGTTTTATCTATGATTTACATGTGTACGTCCTTGACCTATCAGTTTGCAATATGTGCGACTGTTAATAATCAGCATGCATTGTGTATGATATGCTGTAGAACACAATTATGATAATTTGTTGTAGTTTTCGTTGACTTAAGACATTCACAGCTAACATTGGTTAGTCAGATAAATTTAAAGGAAGGGGTACACAGTGGGTCAGATCTTGATAAATATTTGCAAGCTATTGACAAATGATTGTTTTCCTCTGTAGAAATTCTTGTGTTTATTTCTCAATTTAATTCTTACACATAGTATTAATATGTATACTGGCAATGCAAAATGTAGTAACCATGAATTTCTTTGAAATAAATTGATAAGTTTAAATTGATAAGTTTGCATATTACAGGTACATCCTCTCCAAGAGTTCACACATGCACATCAAATTGACTTCATGAACACCAGTCATGTCTATACCTACTAAGGTTTTTAAGTAATTATGTCAGTTTTTGTTCCTTGTCTTCCTCACATTGAAATATTTTAGGGAAATATTTTTGCGTATGCTGTGTGATCAGCAAGGAACAAGCACAGTTGCCGAAGGAGGAACAACCATTGTCATCAATGAAGAAGAGAACCCTTGATGATATCAGAAAATGTCACAGTGAATTTCTTTCAACTGGTGGAAACCTAAGGCATGCCATGCAGCACTACAATAGTGTCAGAAAGCCACTTTTCAATGTACCACTGCACAGAGTATGTACTAATCAATTCAATCCACTATGTTGTTTGCTTCCATTGACCAACTAAACATATAGCTCTGTTCTGTTTCAATCAGTTCACTTTACCTTTCTCTTAACAGTTCAACAGACCACACTGTGACCTATCGACATGTATGCATGCCACTATGTCCATAACGGTGTGCACAAATAGAAGTTTATTAGTGAAGCTATATGCGAAAACAAGTTGACAATGAAGGCAGCACATATGTCAGCATTTGTGATCAATCTAGTTGTTGTATATTTGTATGTAGTGTTTTCTTCATAAATAGGTAGGTATGAACGTTACAAGATATTGTCATACATTACTACCCTTTTCAGAATTAGAGCGCGAAGCCACTGCAGTGAACTGCAATAAAACTGCTCACACTAATTAGTTTCAGCTGTAGCCAGCTGTCAAAGTCGACAATATTGTATGTCCCATGCAGACAGTTGTCTGGGGAAGTTGAAATGTAAAAGATTTGTACATGGACCAGTGCATGGTAATGTTACATCGTATCTTAATCTTGAACACAGGGTGCCAATCGTAAACTCTCATTTACAACTCGAGCCTCAGACAGAGCTAGTTTTGCCTTTTTGTACAAGCAGACTTTTTGGTCTTTATCAAGTAGCCTTGTTCAACACCAAAGTGGCCACGGCTACAGCTGAAACTCATTAGTGTAAGCAGTTTTTTTGCAGTTCACTGCAGTGGCTTCGCGCTCTAATTCTGAAAAGGGTTGTAAAAGTAAAAGATACATGTGCTAACCCTTATATTTTATCACAGGTTGCAGTCCCAGGGTTGCACATCAGTCCTGGCTTGTTTTAAAAGTTTTTCACCATGATGGAAGCTAACTGTGCAGTACTGGATATCAAGATCATCACGACTCTGGAGAGAGATGATGACATTGATGAACCCGTGCTGAAGCCTGCTGGATTTGACACATATGTAGCCATGTTGAAACAAGTCGAGACATTACAGTGTGAAGCGAAAGAACTCCAAGAAGAAGAAGCTAAGACCTTGGCTGATAGTGTTGAAAAGGCTCTCCTTGCTGATGATGACTGTGACAATGATGATGATGATGATGATGACGACAACAGTGAAGATGCTGGCAGACCGCCACTAATGACCTTGGGCAAAGTTAAAAAAGCCCAGGAGAAAGTGCAGGAACTCAGTGAAGAAGCTGACAGGTTAGTATTTATGAATAGAAGACCATACTACATTAACAAAATAAAAATACATGATTTTGTGATAATTTTGAAATCTTGTGAGACACAATTAATTTCAGTGGCAGTGAGTTGCTAGCCAAGTCAAACTTTTTATCAAACTGGAATAGTTGCCATGTTAAATAAACATGTAATGTTTGTTTAGCATGGTGTTAAATTTCCTGTATCATGTGAGAACACCCACAGATAACCTGTCTAGCAACCTGAGATCTCAGAGGGTCTCCTTCATCTTTGAAAATGGCATATTGATACCAGAAGTAAGATCATTTTTGTGATGATAAGCAATAACATTGTCAATCTCAAGTGCACAGTCATGTCCATGCTGCATGTTCAGAATTTTTGCTTGTGCACGTTTGTAGTGCAGTCATTTCCAGACAACACAGTGTTTATCTTTGTTTTCTTAGATATCTGAAGCTACAGACGTAAAAGCGAAACTGCCAAAACAATGTGGTTTTGTAGTCTGCGGTATTGACCAAGGTCTGCAGTCATTTGGTGTTGGACGTCATTCTTACCACGGGCAGGCATTCATCGGAAATCATGTGAACAAGTGCTGTAAAGTATGTGTTTTACAACTGTACACTGTTTTGTTGCTAAAGTCATTAAAAGGTTCAGTATTCTGCTTGTCATCAAGCTTTCAGTGTCAGATTTATTGTGTGTTATATATATACTACAGAAGATGTATTTCGTCTACATTATTTTGACCTACTTTCAGTGAAACAACTCTGTTTGCTTCTTTGAAAGAAAGTTATCATGTCCTTTTTTATTTTTGTGTTTCAGGAAGAAAACATTCAAACGTTGTGCAAGAGCGTCATCAGGACCACAGCAAGAATATGCCCATAGCTGAATGAACAGGCTGCACACATTTGTGGTCTGTATAAGCCAATATTTCAAAATTTGCAGCCTGCCATAAAATGTCAGATGAATATATTAGCATTCTCAGTTCAAACATATCACATTTAATGGCATATTACAGAGAACACTTTCCTTATGAAAGTGTACCCCCAAAATGCATATGTTAGAAGATCATGTCATCCCTCAGATTGAAAACACAGGGTTTGGCTTTGGTTTCCTCACAGAACGGTGTAGAGAGTATCCATCATGAGATTAGGAAGGGAAACATATCACATTTAATGGCATATTACAGAGAACACTTTCCTAATGAAAGTGTACCCCCCAAAATGCATATGTTAGAAGATCATGTCATCCCTCAGATTGAAAACACAGGGTTTGGCTTTGGTTTCCTCACAGAACACTGTAGAGAGTATCCATCATGAGATAAGAAAGGGAATGGACCGTATAGTAAAGTACCTGGCCATAATGGTTTAAAGAAATTAGAACTTATGGTAAGGGAGCATAATGTGATGACCAATCCCAGTCATGTGAAAGTGCCAAAAACACAAAGGGGTTTACACAGAACCAAATAAGCAACGTGAAATAATGATGGCCATAGTGATAAAAGTAAAGATAAATCATGATAAAATAAACATGTAAAGAACAAATTAATTAAGTCAATAACAAACCAATATGTAAATAAAAACATTGAAATCTGGTTCGTTCTATGAATCATATTTTTACTAAATTGATGCTTGTATTTTTAGTCCCCAAGATACCGCCCGGGGGGACTTATAGGTTTGGTCATGTCCGAGCGTGTGTCAGTGTGTGCGTTTGTCCGTCCATGCATCCTCTGTTCACGCAGATATCTCAGAGATACCTGAAGCTTTCATTCAAACTTGGTACAAGGATTACTTGATATGTCATACATATGCACGTCGCTTTGTTTTGTGATATGATCCAATGTGGCCGCCATGCGGCCATTTTATTTACATTTTTTTATGTACAGAGCCATAACTCCAACATGTTTCAACCAATTTTATTGAAAGTTAGTACAAGGACATTGACCTTCATCATACATATGCACATCAATTTGTTTCACAACATTATCCAATATGGCTGCCATGCGGCAATCTTATTACAATTTTGTCATGTACGGAGCCATAACTCAGACATATCTCAACCGATTTTATTCAAAGTTGGTACAAGGACATTGACCTATGTCATACATATGCATGTCAATTTGTTTCATGATGTGATCCAATATGGCCGCATGGCAGCCATTTTGTTACAATTTTTTCATGTCCTTTGCCATAACTCAGGCCCGTCTAAATGGATTTTATTCAAACTTTGTACAAGGACTTTGACCTATGTCATACATATGAACACGATATGGCTACCATGCCACCATTTTGTTACAATTTTTTCATGTACGGAGCAATTACTCAATCATATCTCAACCGATTTTATTCAAAGTTGTTACAAGGACATTGACTCATGTTATACATATGTATGTCGATTTGTTTCACGATATGATCCAATATGACCACATGGCGGCCATTTTGTTATGTTTTTTTTTCATGTCGAAAGCCATAACTCCGGCAAGTCTCAACCGATTTTATTCAAAGTTGGTACATGGACATTGACTTATGTCATACATATGCATATAGATTTTTTAGACAGTAAGATTAAATATGGCTGCATGGCGGCCATTTTGTTACAATCTTTTCATGTACAGAGCCATAACTCAGACATCTTTCAATCAGTATCATTCAAAGTTGGTATAAGGACATTGACCTATGTCATACATATGCACATTGATTTGTTGAACGGCATGTAGCAGTATCATGTCAATTACCTAAGTTTCATAATTAGACTGATATGTCGAGAAATACTGCATCAGATTTCATGAAACTTGGTACAGATGTTAAGCTTACATGCTTTAACAATGAAAAAGGCATTTATCAGTGTCATTTTAATTAATTGTAATTGCTTATTTAATGAACTTTCCTAATTAGAGTTATATATCCACAAATACTGCGTCAAAATTTGATGAAACTCGGTACAGATGTTGATCTCATAGTTTGTAAATACTGCATCAAACTTTATGAAATATGGTACGGTGATAATCTATTAGTGTTAGGATAGTATGCAAAAATGTTTGGCAACATCCTGTTGATTCATTACTAATTGACTCATTTAATGACCTTTTGTAATTAGGATGGCGGCCTACATTGGTTTTATGTTTTCACCACCATGGAACTCATTCTTGGCCATTGAGCGCCATCTGTATTGCAGTATTTTTATCATAGACCTAATTAATGAAGAGGACTCTATATCCTCTCTGAGGACTTGTAATTAAAGTACCAATGAACAAGTAGGGACTGTGCCATCAACGACTTGTTCAATTTAAAATTGATGCTTGAAAAGTCATCTTTATGGTGAGTCCAGTATATATAATGATGAATTAAATGTAAACTTACCATTTTAGGATGTTTTCACATGTTCAAATGAAACTTCCTTCAGTTTTATCTTACATGAAATATCATTGGAAAAGTTAAATTTTTAGCATGAAAATAAGAATGAAATACTTCTGAATGCTTTCATTATGATTTAGTATATATACTAACAAGTACAGATGTAAATAACCTTGTTTTGCTTATCTATTTACAGAATACAACGACCCTGGAAGTTGCAAGGTGTCCATTTGATTTCAAGTATTTCTCATTTTTTAATTTTGTTTGTATTTTTCAGATTGTATTTAAAATAAAGGTATTTGATCATTTCAATTTGTATTTTTTCAGTTTCTGTGTACCTTTCCTTTTCGTTTCCTATATTTTTTGTTTAGCTCTTTATTTGTCCCTTTTTTAAAATGCAACTTTGTGGGATTAAGAATTACTTTTGATATTCAGAGAGTTTGTAAAAGATGTTTGCCCGAAACTTTGTTACCGGTACATGTAATTTATTTGAGTCTTGTCACTTCAAGAAATAAAAAAAAATGTTTTATTCTGTATGCACGTGCCTGTTTTGATCATTTATGTTATGGTTTGAAGTAATTTTTAATAACATTACAGTTAATTTGCCATTGTGCTGTTAAAACAATCACCGTACAATACAAATAAGGCAATAATACATTGATTTCTGCCTATATGATGAAAAAGGTGCCTCTCTAATTTTTGCCGTTTGTGGCGCTGTTCTGTGGCTTCCGATTGAATGTGTATCCATAAAGTTCGCACACAAGTTAAAAGTCTCGGCCTGCTGGGTATCGCTTTAAACTGCTTAGTGTCACTTTTCCGACAAGCATTTAATTACTCCTTGCCTAATGATGTCCCTTTCTCCGTACAGTATTACAGCAAAAACGGATGGATGAACAGTCTCATATACATTACGTTTACTTTATTGTACGTAACATACAAGTTTTTGTAGATAACATTGTAGATAAAAAGAACCGACTCACTGTAAGTGTCTGGACAGACCACACAAGGGAGTGCTAAATTACTTGTCGTGTTGAGACCGAAGTTAATTAGGACAGCACTCTGGCTAACCATAAGACGTACTGATGCCAATCTGTTTTTATGGACACACAAGAATAAACAGTGGAGTGGAGTGTCACTCAGACGTCTGTCAAGTTTTACTTCTTAGAAAATGCATGCCCTTCAACTTTTAAACTACATAAAGCTTGAAATCAAAGTGGAGACATTAAGAAATGCAAAAAGTGAAACTAATCGCTGCTTCATTCATTCCTCTCAGAGTCTCACTGTTTATCCATGTGTCTCGCAAAAAATCCTAATCAGCATCTGTCTGCATTCATTGTATCATGTTTCGTCTACCTAGAGTGTTGACATAGACCAACAGCAAGCTGTTTAGATATCATCAACATGATAAGTATTTCGGCACCTCCGTATCCAAACACTCAAATGAGTCGGTTCTTTTTATCTACAATGTTATCTACAGAACTTGTGTGGGACGTACAAAAAAGTAAACGTAATGTATATGAGACTGTTCATCCATCCTGTTTTTTGCTGTATGTATAATTCTGCGCTGCACCTACAACAATTAGAAGTCACCCCTTTTGACAAAATTAAAATAAACAACACCTCTTTTTCAGAATTCCCAGAGCTTCAATGAACTAGTGTTATTACATTTCTATATAATACTTATAGCCCCTAAACTTGTAATAATAATAATAATAATAATAATAATAATAATGACCTGCTTCAATGACCGGCGCGGTTTAGATAGCCCATTAACATGACCGCTAACCATTTAGGCTGACAGCTTGTATGCATATCATAATTGGAAGCAGGTGAAACAGTGTCAAGAATACGTCTCAGACTCTCTAAGGCAAAGAGATTTTGAATAGCGCTAAAGCTATAAAATGTTTGAAGAGTAATAAATGTGTGCCGAAATGGAACCATAATAAAACACACTGGTGTGCGATATCGGATTGAAATAATGTTCTGGTAAGTGTCGCAAGCAAAAAACTTGAATATACAATATATCATAGGACCTGTTCACGTAGTTGATAATGGCGACTCCAGTAATTTCTCTGATGAGACAGCATGGCATTATTAGCCAGAATGAGGATGAAGTTACCAGTGGCTATGTGCAATCTCATGTGTGCATGCCAGTTGTTATGATCATTGACCCAGTTCTACTGGCTTTGATACATTAGTCTCTATTTTAACTATTTTCAGGTCAGTGTTTAGACTTTTGGAGACGGTGGTTAAAAAGCACGGAATGTGATTTATCTGCCGATTAAGGATGCCGTTTTGCTCCTTAGTGGTAAATGTTTATGGTTCTTATATAAACTAAAGGAAAATGTGCAATTAATGATCTATTTGTTCACGCGTGAAATGGTTCTATTTGGAACTGGTAATGCTCTTTACGAGTTACATTTATCTTGACGTAAAGTTTTACTTTAAAACATTGCACATCGCACGAAACAACGGTAGCTGTTAACTCCTTTACTACCTATTATACCGTCTTGATAATTTTGTTTTTGTTGGAAATATATATAGTGCAAAAAGTAAAAAAGTTTGTATCGTTTGTTAGATTTTATTTTTAATGCTGAAAGCTGACATCTAATAGAAATAAACATGATAAATAAACAATTTTTAGTGAATGACAAATTATATCATACTGGTCACTTTTACAAACATTTATTCAAAACTTGGTCATTAGAAATTGAAATCAATATGATGCAAGATATTTGTAATGCAACAGAAAATAGTTCAGCGATAGAGTTCATCTCATGGTCAATTCTGTTTATTCAAACGCACTGGTCAAATATTATGGCAGAGGATGATCAAGTGTTCCGTTTGAATGAGGTAGCCATACAATCCAAGTCGTGAACAAATTGAGCAAAACCCTTAAACGCATGATGAGTTGTACATGGAGCAGTTACGAAAATATCGATTTTGACAAGGAAGATCAATGAAATATATGTCGCTTACCGACAACTGTCACTTCAAAATCGCACGTCGCATTATTGTCTGCCGTGTCGGTGAACCTACAAATCACATTTGTCTTTCCAACGTAAAATTTACCATCTAATTTCGGTGTACAATCAGGATTGATCAGGTCATCTACAGTGTCTGTCATTTTGATCATCCGTGGCGCAAGCGATGTGAAGTTGACGCCAGGCTCGGTTTTGATCCTTATGTCTTCACAAAGAAATTCTACATCTGATAAACGTATAAATAATTTTCGGCCCTATCAATTACGGACGGTGCATTCAAAAATATACTGTGTAAAAACCTCGTGATAAAAAATTCTCCGAGATATCGCCTAATGTACTACCACTACAGGAACAATTGCGAGGCCGGAGAGGGAGAAAGTGTTACTTTCTCGCAATTGTTGAGAATCTCTTACTTTACTCACCGCTCTCAGTGATAAATTTTAATTATCACTGGCGAGCAATGGGAAATGCACTCCTTGGTGAAAATTAAGTATGATAATAGATTCTCGCCAGTAAAACTGGACATTCTCACCAAGCACAGTGACAATGGAAATTCTCAAACTGAGAATGTGTAACACTCATCATTCAATTGTGAGAATGAGCCAGACTTGCTGCACCAAATAGTGCAATTGTGAGAAGTGTCACTTTTTTGCCCTAGTCTTCCAATTTTTGTCGTGTACTGTTCTCAACTTTATCGGCTATTCTCTTTGATGTGCGCTTGCCCTAATACTTTTAGTATTTATTTTACTTTGGTGGTCAAGCTTCATGGTATCAAATTACTCTTTCATTTATGGTAATGTAATGCTTTGGCCGAGCTTCTTGCCACTTCTTGACCAACAGTAGTCGTGACTTTGTGTTGTGTAACTATCAGGCGATGCCTTCTTTTTCGCATATGCTCGGAAAAGAGCTGATTCCTATCTGTTGTTGTCCACGTCGGGCACCTTTGACCTCATATCGCAATATAACGACTCTCCGATCACCGTTCTCTGTGTCTCAATTTTTTAAAAATCTTATTAGTCGATCTTTATTCAGGGACTCCGTTGCACGGAGGTTAGACCGGATCTACTGGCTATCTATGTTCAAGCAATACAGTCTGTGTCTTGCAAATGGAATATACGAGTCAACTCTTTTTGCCCAACCTTTCTGCTGACTGTTTAATCGTACATTATCAGCAAGATCTATTTAAGCGTACTTTCCCTGTGCATCACAAGAACAATATTTTGTCCGAATTTCGATGATGACATAAATTATTTTTAAAAACAAAAATACAGTGAAACGTATCAAGGACAAAATTACCAGAACGTAACCACAATGTAAAAATGAAAATTACACTCCTGTCCATAAGCGAGATAGTCAAACGAGGAACGTGTTTGTAAACATCAACTGTAAAATCTTATCGACATACCACTGCATTGTTTTTTTATCTACCAAGGCCCGAATGAATTACCTCGCTCAATACGGCATATCAAATTAATACATAGAGACTCTGGGGAAGAGCGGTCAACCATTCACCGGCGAAAAAATAATTATTGATCACTACCAGCAGTGCATGCAAAGTCCAATACTAAGAGCAATGCCAATAAGATTTAGACAGATAGCCTCTCTACTGTCTTCACATTTTCTAATTCAATTTCATCGTAACACCTCGTTAAAGACAAGCATATTAACATCGGTGGAGTCTCAGTATTTTTGAGTATTATGTGACTAATTCAAGTGTTTAGAAAATATACATTTTGGATCAAATTTTTAGAAACAATGAATTGCCCGTCTGGGATATAATAGGATTCCAAAGCTTAATGAATTTCTCTTAACTTTGCTATTATTACCAAATTTAAACGGCCATCTTGATTTAAACGCAAGGCTATCATCTAGGGCCTACTATGAATTAAGAAAGGAACACGTTTTCTTCAAAGTACCCACAAATACTGCACAGATTTCATAAAGGGCTTGCGATGTGTAAGAATGCTGGTTTTATAGATCCATTGACAGAAATTCATTTGAGATTACTTGAAAAGGCTTCTTATCTTGCTGTAGCTATGAGTGCAATAATCAACTTCAATCCCAATATTTTGTAAAGACATTTTGCTTATCAAACAACAAGGTCTGATTGTTCTCGGAAATTTGCATTAGAATGAACGTATTGAGATAATTCCAGTTTGAATACGGGCAAGTAACATGAATAATGTAAAATGTTTAACTGTTGGAATTCAAGTTGATGTTCGGAAATAAAGTATGATACTGTCATCTTCAATGTCTTTGCTGTCTGCCACTTTCATTTGTTGTACTCAGTTCAGTCCTGAATATTCTGACTAGGTGGGATTGACTAAAAATTATATGTATAATTTCTGTTGAGTGACTTTTCATCTAAGACTGGAGTTTATGATGTGCTTTACAAAATTTATTGAAATTTAAAATGTTATTATCAAAAATCGCATGTTCCTTTTTGTATGGCCATTAGTCTAATATATTATGTGACCAAACATTAGACGCGGGCGAGTGTCTGACGCGTAAAAGTGACTCTTATGCTGATGCGACGGAAGGAATCGATAATATTGGGTATTCGTAATCGATTCATCATGTAGCCATGCTAAGGAGTTTACAGGTTGAAGTAAACCTTAACTTTGAGTTAGATTTCTACATTAATCTGCGAAGTGCATAGGTATGGCAATATTTTAAATCTGAACCAATTGCAACCTATCGAGATCTGACTGATTATTTTGATTGATTAAAGTCCCAATAGCTACAAATTTTATGCATTATTTTCATGATATTACAGTAACTTTCCAAACCAAAGCCGGTCCGTGTAAACGTGCTAGCTGGAGGACGTGTATTAAAGTATCACTGCTCGCTTATTTGGACCACGCCTACAGTCTTAACAGGCTGAATAACAAACGGGTGCCGCACTCATAAAATGACGCCTTCACGGGAAAATACAAAAGCAGTGGTATTTCCTGCACGTACACATCGTGATCATCCCAGAAACAAGCATGATGCCATTTACTTGAATGCACAAACACACGATGGCAAATATTTTGTTGTTGTAATATTATTTTCTCTGTCATATGATATTAGTTTTTGAATGGAGGGAAATCTAAAATCATGTTCAAACGTTTGAATTTACATGCCACTTTCGACTCTCATGGATCCGTTTAAACGCTTTTTTCACTCTTCAATGGTTCTTACTAAAGGAAACTCTTGGAAAACTCAGGATATTTTGAGATCGGTTTATTAGACATTCGCTGCTGTTGGGGCTTTAAAAGCAGTGACTCTGGACTACCTATTAACAGTCCGTTTGTTCTGCCTTAATCAAGCCTTTGATTGGCTAAGGTAAGGGCTTGTATTCTCATCGATAGAGTATTCGCCCAGAATGGTTATCAACAAATAAAAAGCTGTCAATGCAATCATTGATTGCCTGCGACAAGATAAAATTGTCGTGCATCCTCGTAGCATCCGCAAGCTTGTGCAACTTTCTGCCTGGGTGTAACACTCAGCCTCAATCTCACATCAATTCGAGGCATTATTGTCTCTTAAACAGTTTAATAACCCTGTCAATGAAGAGTTTGTTCATACAATCGCTACTATAGAGTTACAGTTGACATTCCCATCAGCCAATGTACTATAGGTAGTTCGGAAAAGATAGATGACAGGCTTCCAGGTTTTCCCAAATAGCCTTAGAAATGGTTTGAGCGAAACAGGATTGTGCGGATGGTCATCAAATTACTACTCATAAGTGAGTGTACTCTCAAAAACGAAATCACAATGATATTAATCGACGAAAACTCTCTTGCACTGCCGCTACCATATTCGTATTTAGTACACGGATTGACCTTTGCCTTCACTTTTTATTTCCTAATTTATATTTTTCTTTCCCTGAACGGCAAATAGCGTCTTTGCAAGGGAAACACAGATTTGAAACAGGCAGGATAGAATGAGATTCCGCCAAATAACAGGATAAGTCTGTAAAATTTTTAAATGTTTAATAGCAGGACAGTGTTGGACCAATTTGTTATAGTCCCGAGTTATTTTGTTGCCAAATTTGACAAAAGGGTATTCGGACCTTGCACAAGGAGAGTGTTATTTTGAAAGCAGATGACAAAGGTAAAGAAATGTTGCTTAATGATATTAAAAACGAATTTGAAAAAAAACGGGATTTAAACGACGACTTATTATCACACAAATGCATTTATGAGACGCATTTTCCTTTATCCCAGTTTTGACAATTGGGAGGCACATAAAATAGTAATCTTTAAAAAAACACTGTCAACTTCTAGCACCCTATTGCAAAGTTTACGGGTAGTATGTGATACGGGAAAAGCGTTGAGGGTCACCATAAATCAGAAGGAAATGAAATACCCAGGCATGGTAGTGAGTGTCAGGTTCTCCAACCAGTGTGTGTGTGGGGGAGGGGGGTAGGTGTGTGTGTATGTGTGTGTGAACAAACTAAATGTCCAGGCATTTATTTACAGATATCTATCTATCTCTCTCCTCTCTGTTGCTACATCCGTCCATCCATCTATCAATCAATCCATCCATCACCTTTTAATTTCTTTCAAAAGCCTAACAAAGCATTTGGATGTGGCTTGCTGACCACTGTAAGTGAATGCTATTCGGTGTTTTGGTGGGATCATAATATTGCACACGCAACTGGCGAAAGTACCTCCGAATTGCACATGTATTATGCAAAATGCAGCATTATTAATCCACATACCTGCATAAACTTCAACTTCACAAAATCTCAATGGATATACTTCTTGTTCGTGCTCAATGCTGACGTATCGGGCAAACGTCGGGGTACAAGGAAAAACGAGTTCGTCTTGTGATGCATCCTCTAATGATACTTTGTTTCCACATGCCGGGTTCGCACCAAACTCCAACGAATTTCCTGCATGGGCGGTTGCATTATAGGTCATCAGTGACGGTTTATCTGCGTAAAGGTAATAGATAATAATTAAATCATTGATGGTCAAACAGTCATTGCCAGGGTGATCTGAAAATTGTTTGTCGCTTGATATCCTTTTGAAATGAAAATAACCAAGTTAGCTTAATGACATGCCGTCAAGGTTTGTGATCGCAAGGCCTAAAACGAGATGAAAAACACATTCATTTTGTCATCAGTGAAGTTGAACACGCTTTATTTTTCTCATAAGGAACCAGTATAAGTGCTAGTATAAAACGTAAATTAGAACACAGATATTTCTACATCACTGGTATCAAATATAGCAAGCATTTAAGCTATTCTCTATGCACAGAATAATGGAATAACATTACAATTCTTAAATAAGTACGGGAAAGCATCCGTAAGGGACATTATACACATACCTCACAGGATCAGTGAACATAAGGAATGCACTTAAAAGTAAATTATTGTCCACATTATGCCAAACATAGTCTTTCTGAGTTTCAGATTTTAAAACATTTTGGCATCTGCCTGTGTTTAATTCCTAAACACCACACATAAGCACCTGAAATTCGCCTGTGACATATGAATAAGATAAATCACACGTTAATAGACACGTTTAATAACAACGACAGCATACATGTGGCATGGCTGTATAACAGAAACTTGGGCCATTTCAAATGAAGAATTCGCCGACTGGTTGGAAACGTATCCACAAAGTCAGAAGAAATTCTGGTAGTGTCTCTGTTTTTATTGTAAAAGAATCTGTAAATGTTCTACACATATTGACAAAAATGATTTTAATACTTCATGAGACGTTACTTTATATGCAGTGTATGTCTCACCCGACTGTTCTGTAATTTATAGAGAAAGTGAAGCAAATTGTGTTATACGACTTTAAAATTACTTTATTTTACTATGAGATTTCAACACTAGATTTAGCGACTTGATGTTGATGCCGATGACAATGTTTCACATTATCATGATAGCTGCGATTTTGCCTTACCTAGAAAATCTCCTGTCTCTGTTGTTAATGTCTGTATGGCAAACGGCCGATGGTAGTTGCAAGTGGTACAAAATTAATGATTAAATGCAGCTTCAAACCATGTTAAATTTCTCTGGAAGCCTAGTTTACGAGATGATTTTAAGCGAAATTTACACTAGCAAAAGGCCAGTCACGTTTGATGAATTTCGTCGGCATATTGATAGTCTAGATATAGAAAATGCTGTGAATACGTTAACAGAGATTTACTCGAGGGCTTGAACTTGTTTGATGACTTCTAACACCTATCAACGTGTATGTCATATGTTGATAATGATAAACCTAAGTGGGATAAAGCCTCTAAATCTACTGGAAAGAAGAAATTTGATCGTTTAAATATTTATCAAAAATCAAATGCCTACATCAATTTCAGAAAATACGTGGAGACTCGTTAAGTGTTTTGAGAATCAATGTTAAATTAAAGTGGAGGAGTATAGAATAACCCGTGAAACAACCTATTGGAAAATGTTAAGGATTCCAAAAAAGTTTGGAAAACGTTTGGAGAAATTAGAGGTAACAACAGGGGACTCCTGTAAATAATATTATCAACTCGCACAAACGGTACGAAATTTTATATATTTGCTGAACGTTACATCAGAAACCAACTTAAGTGTGTTTGATAACGATGTGAAAAAATGTCCCAACAGTTTGAAATAGACTTATTACCCTTGATAAAATCTGTTAATGTGTTCAAAATCTTAAAATTTAAGTCAGCAGGCCGAGATGGTTTAGTTAATGAGATCTTTAAAAATAATATAAATGTTATTTTAAAATGTCGCTGACAGGTGATATTTTAATGTCATTTTAAGGACAGATATGCGTCCTTGTAGTTGAAGTAGAGAATTATTTACCCACTTCATAAAAAGGGTGCCTATAATAAGTGGCATTTCTTTTCTGCCCTGAATGAGTAAAATCTTTAAAATATTATATAATCGTTGGTCGACTGGTCAAACGACGTTTGTGTAATCAGTGAAGTCCAAGCTGGTGTTCGCCAAGGTTACTGTACAATGGACAATGTTTTGAATCATCTTCAATTACTTTGTAAGCAATGGTGCTTCGAAACTTGTTTGTCAACTTAAATAATTAAAAGTTATCGTTTTCAGAAGTGGAGGCTATTCTTCAAATTACGAAAAATGATTTAAATGAAGTCCCTAGTTAATGTCGTCAAACATCACAAGCATCTTGGAATTGTCTTTTCGTCCCGTTTATCTTGGACACCTGCGAAAGATACCTTGTGATCAAAGGGAACAAAGCCATGTATCAGATACAGATTGTTTTAAAGAAACTGAATCGATTTACTTTGCCTCGATTTACACTTTTTGATGCCTCTGTTGAACAAGCTATTTAATTTGTTATGGGTAAAAAATATGGGGCTACGAATTGTCCCAAATCACATAGAGTGTAAAGCTTAAGATAGCAACATACATTATCGACACTTTCAGATTTTTTTTCTCAGTTATAGAAGTACCAAACCCAAATAAAGTGTATACTTTCTAAAAGCCCTGATATTGGGAAATCCGTCTGTGCACACTACACAGTCATTCTGTGCTAATGGTCATGTGACAAGCGTTTTGCTGAACCTTCCAAAAAATCGGTTTTCTTCCCTTTAGCGAACATGCTGCAAGATTTCCGGTTGACATTTATGCATTGACAAGGCTAAGCAATCAAGTCTCTGTCCGCGATTTTTCTCCGCGTCTCCATTCAAATTATATGTCTCGACAATTACAATTCTTGAAAAGCACATTAGTCTTACACCTTCAATAGTGCATAACAAAAAAACAAATGCAGGGGAAATCTCAGACACGGATTTGAAGGATATTAGCAAGGCTTGTCAATCGTGCAGCGTGATCGCCAAAGGGAGGAAAATCGCTTTGGGAAGCTTTAGCAAAACGCATGTCACGTGACTATTATACAAATAATGACTGTGTACTGTGCATGGTCGGATTTCCCAATATCAGGGATTTCAGAAAATATACATTTTGCCGGTTATCCATTTTTGTTTAATCATTAAATATTCTAACGGGACCTCAGGATTTACCGGCCAATGTTTTAGTACATGCATGGAACATATAGTTAAATCGACTCTATCTGTGCAGCTAGCAATTTCACAAGAAGTACACGAGTTGTTTTTTAAGTTGTCTGCATTGCCAGTAGCACCATAACTTTAAGTGATAGTTTACTCGATCAGTTTACCGACAAATGTAAAAAAGGTGAGGGGATATGACGTTCTTGCAATGGTTAGGCAAAATTAAAAAAAAAACAAAACATTTGCTTCTGGTGAGCCGAATGACCCCAAAAATGACCTGAGACATTTTTTTTTCGTATTCGAAAGCAATTTGAATAAATTCACTAAATTTCTCCATATTTTCTTGGTCTAAGCCAACGACCTATTATACCTACTCTAATTGTTCGAATTACGTCACATAAAACACAATTTCCCTTACAGAAATCCAAAGTCTACAGTAGCTAACTGTAGATCTACGGACGGTCTGCAGTAGACTTTATGCAGATCTACATCAGGGTTTTGTAGATGAAGAACCAAAGCAGTTTGTCTACGTGAAGATTTGTCTACAGATATTGTCCACACCAGACTATGTCTACAATTTGATTAACTTCATCTAAGATTGATCAACATTTGATATACCATCCAATCTAAAGAATTTTCATCCACAAAGTTCACTAAGGCCAACAAAGAGTTATCTACTTTTACTTCAAAAGCACAATCTCGTCTACATTTTAACTAAATCTTAAATTATATCTACAGCACTGTGTGAATTGCTGCACATACTATGTCAAACAATCCAATCCCTTCAAATATTTGAATATGTACTGTACAACAATAGAGAGAACAAATTCGTGAAGTAATTGTTTACCAACAGTATTAAAAAATTGAATTAATCAATAAATATGGAGTGCGGAGGGGGGGTGTCTGAGGGTCACCTCTATCCTGTGGGCTTCCTGTACTATTAATGTGAAATAAATGTAAATTACTGTGAAATCACTACATTCATATTATGTAGGCAAATGTAAAATTATGCTTACTGCTGAAAATGACTGCATGTAAAAGACCTTGGAGGCATGGGTATAATTCAGATTGTGAAAACACAATACTTCGCCTTACTGAGTTTGTACATGCATGTACATGTGCATAGAGTATTGTTTTAACACAAGTATGCCAAAATTATCTAGTCCTTTAAGCTTAGTCTTATAGATTCGTTCATAATCGCCTCGGTATTTAACATTAACCTACTGATTTTTCTTTACTTGTGTATTTCTTATCTGGGTATAGATTTGATCAAAAAACACCATGGCATGTGATCAGTGATTTCTCGGGAAAATGCGACTGACAGGACTTTATGTCGAATGCTAGGGTAACGTGTCCAGAAACTTGGCGTCCCTCGACACACTTTTCACTCGTGAATTTGTTAGCCGCGTATAGTATGTTCATAAGTTGCAATAGTTAAAAGTCCGATTTTTACCAAAAGTCATATAGCGAGCTGCTCTACAAGATCCGTCATGGCGAAAGATTCGACAGTTTGAAGATGAACTTGACTAGATCTTTTATCCGAACAGCAACTAAGTTGCATAGTGGTGACCATCTTACTATCCATATAAGATATAGTGCCAAAGATGTCAACGGAGTAGACATTTGGAGGGCGAATCAAATGACCCTTTTCAGGATAATCAAATATTCTAACAGGAACTAACTATGCTTTCCAGGTCAGTGTTTCAGAACGAGGAAGAATATGTAGTTGAATTGACTCTATTTATGCAGCTAGCAATTTCTCAGGGAGTACATGAGTTGTTCTTAAGTCATCTGCATTACCATTAGTGTCATTACTCAGAATGATACCTTTACCCTGTCAGTTTACCGAATTAGGTAAAAAAGGGTTGGGAACAAGACGTTCTTGGTTAGGCAAAATTAAAAACACGCTTAATTCTTGCGACCCGACCAAACCTAGAAAAAACAGACAACCCAAGAAATTTTTTCGCATTTTCAAGAAATTCCCTAAATTTCACCAAATTTTATGGGTCTCTGTCAACAAATTAAATAAAAAAAGAAACAATTTTCCTGCGGCCTACCTACCGTACTTTTGGGAGGATGTTACTGGAACACACACATTTTTAAACTTGACTTCAGATTACTCCAGCAGGGCAGCCTAACAATCAATCATTGTGAAAAATTGTTTTGCAGTGGACATATAAAAGGCTTTTCTTAGCTGCCCTCCAGCAATTAAAAAACAGTGCCCCTCCAAATTTGCCCGCAAGGAAATTTACCTGCTTCCCTCTTCCCATTGAAAGGAACTTTCGCCACCATGGCCCCACCACAAATGAACGAGGTATTGTGCAAACAGCCATGCTAGTCATATGTCCCCTATCCGGCGCGTTGAAGAAGTTTCCATGCCACCCGCTACATTGGAATCCTTATAGTGCGCCATGTTAGAAAATGAAAATTCACCCGCTATGCTGCCGAGATATTGTATGGGGACAGTGTTTGTGCAAACATATGCATTTTGCCCGTGATAATATATATACTCAGATAGGCTCGCGACCTAATATGTGTAGTGACCTAACATGTGTATGGTGTTTAATTCATGGCAAAATCTCTACTTTCCATTTTACTATTCGAATTTAATTTTACAACTCAACATTTCTCTCTACTTTCTGTGTAACTATTTTATATTAAATTTTACAACTCAATTTTCTGGTTTTCTTTCTTCATTTTATTTTACATTATACTACTCGACCTTCTACTTTATTATTTCACGATTTCACAATTCAACATATTGCACAATTCAGCATATTTATTATTCATCAATTTTATTCTTGTAAATTTCATTTTACAATTAGTTTAATAAAACACACGTCATCTTTTCGAAAGGTCGTGTTTATTTATATATTTATTCACAATAAAGGATTTCCCATTTACAAGCACAAATTGGATGATGACTCAATAAGACTTTAATCTTCAATGGGTTCCTCTAAAAGATAACAGCAAAATATAAAAATTAAAGTCTAAAAAACTGTAAGGACTAAAATAATACCAATCCGAATAAAAGCAAAACCAAAAGTTATTTTTCTACTTTTGCCACGAGAAAAAGTTTTCAATTGACATTTCCAGTGTTCTGCTAAACGCAAACGTTCTCTGCCAAGTTGTAGTACAGAATTTCGGAAAGAGCAATTTCAGTGTGGAAGCTGCATGTGTGTGATAAACGTGGACATTTCTGAATGGAATGATTGCTTCTATAACATTAGGTGGCGCTAAATTCACGAGACATATGTTAAAAAAGGTATAATATATTGCTTGATAGATAAAACATCGTCCAACTCAAAAAGGAGATCAGTTGAAGTCATAAAATCAGCATCAAGAAGAACTATAAGCACTCTCTTCTGTAATTTATATACTCTTTCAAAATTGTTAGTCGTACTTCCCCATTCATACAGCAATAGTCTAAGGCTGATTGTATCAAACCGAAGTACAAACCGAAGTACGTCGAAGTAGGCCAGTTCTCTAACTCAATGAAACGCATATGTAAGCATGTAAGCACTCTTCACTGAAAACTTCTTTAAAATGAAGTAGTTCTCCACATGCAGCAGCAGAACATCCGACAGTTCTATCGTACTGTGGTTCACAACCTACAACGCTTATTGCTTCATTGTTTTGGAATGCATCGAGTCCCTGTAACATAAGACAATTCTGTAAGGCCACTTCAACGGTTAGCGGCTTCGCCGTGGAATGTACTGAGCGTTTTCACGTTTGTACTTCCACAAACACTGGAAACACTTTTTGTTTTTGCCATTTTCGGTCATAAAAATTGATTCTCAAAAAAAACTACTCTTCAGATAGCTTTGGTTGACATTTTCTTAGATACGATCTAAATGTGATATGTTTCAAATATGATGAAATCTTCAATTGTGTACTTTTGCAGCTACTTTTTTGTCTGGCCACTGAAATGAGCTATCAAAGATTTCCACCTTCTTCATTTACACATGAATCAAAAAAAGTTATTCTTTACATACCACAGCGGAGCTATATCGGCCGCTAGGTCTCTTGTTTCTATATAAATTTAGTTATTTTTTGGATACTTTCTTGAAATACTTTTTCTTGGAGACTGCTTCAGTAGAAGTGATTACATTTGATTTACAGCAACAACGAAATTATTGTATTAAGTCTGCAATAGTGGTGAAATTCACAAATGTACATCCACATCGTTTGTCAAAGTCTTTCACTATTGGCTTCAAGTATTGGATTTTTTTTATGCAACTTGTTAGATTGTGTTCAGCTTTGTTTTGTAGCTTTCTATGAATGTTAGAGGCTATGTTGTTGCTTTAGAATTTATTCAAACATTTTATTGGAATTTGTATATTTGTTGTTTTCTGAGAGGCACTTTTACCAGTTTAACGTTTCTGGTCAATTTTTTTTCTATTAATCAGCTCGTCTGATTAGTTTGAAACGGCATTTAGATTACTTTTGGTGACCTCAGGTTTTTGGCTTTGCTTTTAGTTATTCATAAAGCTTATCTTTTATGTTGATGTGCGACGTTGTCTGATATCCGGTGTTTGTTAAGTGTTTACATTCCAAGCTTCCCCTTCAAAACAGCCTATGTGATTCCTTTAATATTTGGAATACATATTTGTTCAAATTGTGATGACATATGCAAATTTATATTTTTTGAAGCCAATTTTGATATTTTTGGTCAATGTCCCGAATTCCTTTTACCAAAACTGTTTTTCTGATAGCTTTTTATACTTTGCATACAGGGTTCATAGGGATGATCAGAATGTGTAGCGTATATTTATATTGTGTGATGAAATCTACAATTTTTATTTCGGGGACAATTTTAGCCATTGCCGGTCAATGTTTTTCTCTCACAGGTGCTTATCTGATCGCCTACAGGTACCAAGGGGTTATGTTATTGTAATGTGTATCGAAATTATGATGAAATCTGTAATTTTGTATGTAGTTTATGAAATTTTAATCAGAAACATTGATTTTCCTAAGGTACTTGTCTGATAGCTTTGATATTTGATGTAGAGGTTCTAGTGTTTATCTTAATATGATAAACTAAAATCATTCTGAAATCTTAAATTTTGTATTTTAGAGCAATATTTGCCATTTTTGTCAAAATATTTGTTTTCAAAAACTGATTGTCTTATAGCTTCGATATTTGGTAGAAATGTTCTAGAATGATCTTAACAAGGTCAGCAAGAAAAGTGTTATCTTTCCTGCCATTCAGCCTGAGCAGAGGTCGGCTGCCAGGGTCGCTTGATTTCAGATTGTGGTGAGATTTGCATATTTGTATTTCTTTGGAAGGTTTTATATACCAAGAGAGCTTATATGGTTGGCAGCGTCTGTATGTGCAATGTATGTCCGTCCGCATCTAAAAATACAAAACCGCAACATCTACCGTTTTAGTATTTGGTGTACAGGTGCACTTATGGGTGGAGATGTGAATTTATTCAAATGAATATGCCAGTGTCAAAAATATATAAACGAGGTAAAAAGGGGAAAATCCAGCAAATTGGTCAAAAAAATTTTTCTCTGAATTAACTGATCTGATTACTTTGAACGTTTGAATGCATGTACCTAGAGGCAACTTTTATTTGAGTGTGTTCATATTTTTGTGAAATTTTCTTATATTTCTATTTTTGGACAATATTTCAAATTGTTGGTTAAAAAGATCATTTTCTCTCAAATTACTCATCCGATTGCTTTGAAACTTTGTATTCATGTTCCCAGGGGTAAACTTTGTTAAGTATACTCACTCTGGCCTGCCCCATCAAACCAAATGTGAGCCAAGTGCCATAGTCCAGTCAAAATAGGGTTAGACCCACTACAAAGTGCAACAGAATTTTTTTCTTCGGAATGCATTTCAGAGAGGTACCCAGAACAACATATTAAAAGTTTACTCGAATCCACCTTGGGTAAATATGTCTAATTTGCATAAATCAAATATGGCGGCCAACCATCCAACAAAATAACATGATTTGCTATATATCACATGTTAAACAAGCTATTTCAGTGATTTCAAAGTCTGACAGTAGTAATTTGGCCAGGGAATTATTTTAGAGGTATAGTGTTCCTTATAGGTACTTTATTTATTTGCATAATTCCAATATGGCGGTCAACATTCCTACAAAAGACATTTTCGGTCATATACCACGTATTAAACAAACTATTTCAGTGCTTTTAAAGTTAAAAGTATATTTCTTTGCATGGACAAACGATTTTCGAGATGCTATGATTTGCATAGGTAATTTGCTAATTTGCATAAATCCAATATGGTGGCCAACATTCCTACAAGGGACATTGTCGGTCATACACCACGCATTAAACAAGCTGTTTCTTTGATTTTAAAGTTTTAATATTTTTCTTGGGTATGAAGAAACACTTTTAGTGGCTCAATTTTTACAAAGGTCCTTGATAATTTGCATAAATTAAATATGGCTGCCACATTAATGCCCCATGGCTTAATAGCTTCTAATATAAATAACGGTTTTGGTATAGTTTTTAGCACTAGGAAACTATTAAGAAGAAACTATTAAATCCTTGGACATTCATTTTTAAAATTTTTTGATTTTTCTGTATATGACGACCGTTAATGTTAATGAATGTTAGTCTTCTGAATGATATATTCTCTTTTTAAATATAACATTGAATTCATCTGTGTGTGGCATTTTCGTAATTTGTAAGGGTGTTTAACACTCTACAGTGTCAAAGCATGTTATCTGTAATGTTTACTGTTAAAAAAGGGGTGTTCAAAATCTTTAGTTTTTAATTTAGACTGAACCCCCTTCTTATGGATGGGTGCATCTTTATAAGATCCCTTCGATGATAGGCAAGAAGTCATCACACATATCAGCAAAATACAATAAACACAACAAAGCTAAAAAAACTTAAAAAATGATATGACCGAAATAAAAAGTGTCGTAATACACACAAATTGAAACTTAGCACTATTGCAAACAATGTCAGACTCATAAAAACTTTCTGGACACACAAACTCAAAAAATCTGAAAACTTCATGCTTTAGCAAAGACTTACAATTAATCCAAACAAAGAATCCAACTATTACACAATACAAAGAAGTACATCTTGAGTCATTTTTCCAAGTGTCATTTTTCCAGATGTACATGTTTGTATCGTGTAACAGTTGGATTCTGTTGGGCTAATGAGTTGTTTGAATTAATTGTAAGTCTTTGCTAAGAATGCAATTTTCAATTTTTGTGAGTTTGTGTGTTGATCAAGTTTTAAGAGTCTGACATTGTTTGCATCAGCGCTAAGTTTTAATTTGTCTGTATTGTGGCATGTGTTATTTTTGGTCACATTATTTTATTTTTTGCGTTGTTATTATCTTTGTTGTGTTTATTGTATTTTTGCTGTTATATGTGATGACTTCTTGCCTATCATCTAGGGGGATGTACCAAAGATGCACTCGTCCATAAGGAAGGGGTTCAGTCTAAATTAGAAACTAAAGATTTTGTCCACGACTTTTTTAAAACAGTAAACATTAAAGATTACATGTTTTAACACTGTAGAGTACAAAGCGCATATAAAAATCACAAATAATGCCGTACACAGATGAATCCAATGTTATATTCAGAAAGAGATTATTAGATGACTAACAATCATTAACGGTTGTCATATTTAGAAAAATCACAAATAATTAAAATTGCATGACTTTCTTACAACTCAATAGGAAACGCACATCAACATATTATACGTATTTTAATCCTTTAGGAAGTCATATATGTAAGTCTACCAAATTTGCTTTAACATTCTTTTCAAAATACAATATATTTATGGGTATTTTAACGAATTCAGGTGTCACAGACATCTATTAAAATAAACTTACTTTTATTTGTAATGGATCGTTATTGTATGTCAATTTATTGTATATTTTCTACATTTTTAAAAATAAATGTCCAAGGGGACTTAATGTGGAGCTGCACGTTGCCAACACAGTTTTTTTTTCGAAGAAATATTTCTCATATAAGATGACAAGGAAACCCTTACAAACTATTTTGTGAAATGTAATATTTCACTTGAAACAAGAGTATATCCTCATTCTAAAATGGCATGGGCTGAACGACTGACACTCAAAAAAGTGCTTAAAATCATGGTTAGCAAAATAAAAATGCCTCTAATTCAAAATGTAAGAATTTTATTGCAAAACGAAATAGTTGTTTTGTTATATAGCATTTGAAAACATAATGTGAAAATTTCAGAAAATATGACCCGCCAAAACAGAGTTATATTTTTTGGAAATCTTGAAATTCGGATAAAAGGGAAGCAGGAATTCGGGTGATTTGCATACATTAACCCTTCTATATCATGCAACTTACGACTGCTTGCCAAGCTAAAAGGCGAACCTAACCAATTTTTAATCTTGGGTTAACAAATTAATAAAAATTGGAAGAATATTTGCAAAATACAGTGCGTTGGGTGCAGTGCCCTCTTGACAGTTTTTTCTTGATATTCCTATTCCTAAAAACTCTACCATAACCTTATTTACATTTGAAGCTATTTGGGCATTAATTTGGCAGCCATATTTAATTTCTGAAAATCATCAAAGTGTCTTTTAAAAACATTGAACCACAAAAGGTGTTCTTCATGCTCATAAAATATAATTAAACTTCAAATGGCTGAAATAGATTGTTCAATACATTTTATGACAGAAAATTTCTTTTGTATTGGATTTATGCAAATTAACGAAGTGCCAACGCAAATTATTGCACCTCAAACATCATTTGACCATGCCAAAGAAATATACTTTTAACTTTGAAATCACTGAAATAGCTTGTTTAACCCTTCGACTGCTGTAATTTTTTACACCAAAATTTTAATGCGATATTTTATCAATTTCTGTGAACATTTCTGTACGTTCTTTAATAATTTTGGACCAAATGGATGTCATTTTTCAGCAGCTACAGATTTTAATCAAAATTTTGGCAAAAAGCAGAAAAATTGACTGTGGTACATTTTATAAAGTTGACAAAATAGACTTTGGCGCCCAAAGGGTTAATACATGGTATATGACACAAAATGTCTTTTGTAGGTATGTTGGCAACCCTATTGGAGTTATGCAAATTAACGAAGTACCTAAGCAAATCATTGCATCTCGAAAATTGTTTGTCCATGCCAAAGATATACACTTTTAACTTCGAAATCACAGAAATGGCTTGTTTACCCTTTGACTGCTGTAATTTTTTACACCAAAATTTTAATGCAATATTTTACAAATTTCTGTGAACTTTTCTGTACGTTTTTTTCATAATTTTGGACCAAATGGATATCATTTTTCAGCAGCTACATATTTTTATCAAAATTTTGGCAAAAAGCAGAAAAATTGACTGTGGTACATTTTATAAAGTTGACAAAAATAGACTTTGGCGCCAAAAGGGTTAATACGTGGTATATGACACAAAATGTCTTTTGTAGGTATGTTGGCCACCATATTGGAATTATGCAAATTAACAAATTACCTATGCAAATCATAGTATCTCGAAAATTGTTTGTCCATGCCTAAGAAATATACCTTTAACTTTAAAATCACTGAAATAGCTTGTTTAGTACGTGGTATATGACCGAAAATGTCTTTTGTAGGAATGTTGGCCGCCATATTGGAATTATGCAAATTAACGAGGTGCCTATATGAAACATTATACCTCCAAAATGATTCCTTGAGCCAAATAACTAGTGTCAGACTTTGAAATAACTGAAATAGCTTGTTTAATATGTGATATATAGCCAATTATGTTATTTTGTTGGATGGTTGGCAGCCAAAGTTGATTTATGCAAATTAGACATATTTCCCCAAGATGGATTCGAGTAAACTTTTAATATGTTGTTCTGGGTACCTCATTAAAATGCATTCTGAAGAAAAAAATTCTGTTGCAATTTGTGGTGGGTTAGGTGCCAAAATCTCGTAGATTGACTGGACTACCATGGAAGCATTTTTTTCAGTTTCGAGTAAAATAATTATTCTTCAGACCTATTTATTTGACAACCTTGATGTATTCTAGTCACTGGAATGACCTAGTTTGGATATGAGTGATAGTGTCATTGACAATTTGTTTTGGAATCAGATGTTATTATATGCAATTCATGGAACAGTATTTTTAATTCTTCATTAGTACTTTCCCACTTTAGAGTCCAGTAGTTTTTAAATATCTTCCATACAAAGTAAAACCTGTCTAACTCCACTTGGGCTGGAAATCTTTGAAATAATGTTTAAGGTATTGAGGAATATTTGTTATTGTGCTGATAGGCAATGGACTTAAAAACCGTCCTCTAAAGTTAGACTGTTCTATTTATGTAATGTTGATATAGGACAGGTTTTGCTGTATTTTATCTCTTACCAAATTACACTTATTATTTGCTTACGTATATATATTCGAATCATTATTATTATGAGCTTGTATGGTTTGTAAAGTCATATTTACCTTAATTGTACAACTTTGTCAAGAATTTTCATTTTGTCAATAATAATCATAATAACACTAAAGACATTTCTCTGTGTGATCTCTTTCGCAGGTTACCACCATAGCCCTCCCTTTCACTGGATAAAATACCATTCAATTGGAGTTTCTTTACTGTTTCTTACAGGACTATGCAGATTGTCAGCGTGTAGTGTACCTGGTATATTCATCAAGACTAAGTCATTTTAATCCTCTTTCTCCTAAGTGGTATTAATTTCCAAGGTTTGTCTATGGAACCTGGTAGAAAGAGGATTAAATTGACTCTAAGAGGACAACAGACAGTAAAGTCGTTGCCTAATCCCTCCATGCCAGCCCTCTCAACTCATATCCCATCTTGCTCCGCCAGCCCGGCCTACCTAAAACCGGATGCTCTCCTGGCCTGCTGACAGACCACAAATTTTTGACGGGTTGTTCGCAAGCAAACCACATTCATGCCAGTCTAACAAAGGAAGTGCCGGTTTGAATTTGCTCTAAATTCAAGCTTCTTTGGATACACGTAGTGGATTGCCTGCAAACCAAGTTCTACACTCAGTGTGGTCTGTTAGCTTGCCAGTCTGTTCAATCAAGTGGCATGTAGGCAAACTGAAAACAACAAGAAAAAGCAAACCAATTTAGGGAAAATGAAGCAATCCGTTCAGCGACAAATAAACCGGTGCGAATTTAGCGCGAATTTAGCTTGCCAGCAAGCTAGAAAATTTGTAGTGTATTTAATTTTTAAAGTCAAACACTGCATAGAAATCAACATAACTTTTAAAACCGCCGCTGTTAAAATGACAAATTACGAGTAAAGCCGCATCAAATGTTTTCTTTGTGGTGAAGAATACCGTGTTCAGAGAATCGTCGACAGGGTGCTGCTTTTGAGTTGTTGAACTGTGGTAATACAGGATGTAAAGTAACAGAAATGTATTTTTGATCGCCGTAACCACTAGGTCCCCGGCAAAGAAGTGATAGCCGATAATGACGAACAGATGTTGCCGAAACACCATAACTCCAGTAATAGTTTAAAGATTTGTTCTAAAATGTCGAACATTTATCGAATAACAGTGACCAGATTAGACTCTTGATGAACTTTGTTCCTGGATGTGACCTTTTTCCTCTTTACGTACTTTGTATTGCTGAACGTTTTTCTAGTTCAGAATGTAAGGGGATAATTACAACACGTAAAGACTGCGTTGGTAAAGCAGGGGGCGGTCTTACCATGTACATAAAATCTAATACTTGCTACTTCAGGAAACATGAATTGGAAGTGATCATCTTGAAATTATGTGGATTGAGATTAAGCCTAACAAATAAAGTGCCCCTTTCTCATTGGTTCGGTTTACAGTCCGACAAGCTGTACATATGTTGTTGATATGTCAGTTGTAGAAATATTGTAGAATTAGTTTAAGGTGTACTTCGCCTGCATCAATTACTTGTTCTGACCATAACCCACTGAAAATTTACTATTACAGTTTCAGTCCTTCTGATCACGATATTGTTGACTCTTGTCATAAATTAATTGGTTGCCCTGAAAGGTCTGGCGTTCATATCCAAGTTCTTTACAAGTCATTTAAACATTTTAATGAAAAGAATTTTCTAAATGACTCATCACGGAATGCTCATTGGTACTTATTAAACTCTGAAATAGATGTCGATACAGCTGTACTTGAATGGGGTTTGTGATTCTGTCTTGTTAGTGGAATGTTAGAACGTTTCAAACAGACTGCATGACTTACTAGTGGTTCAAATGTATTGCGGATGCCATGAAAAAGTGAAGGAACATTGTTGGTCATCGTATTGCGAAAGCAAAAGAGAGTTATTTTAGTGACATGATAGTGAATAATAAGTCAATACCCTCTGCAATATGGAATGTTTATAAAAGTGTTATCGATTCTAACAAATCAACTAATCCCACGTTTCTCGAGGAAGACATAAATTACAGTAACCATGGCGATATTTCTGATGAATATAAAACATGCTTGTACAGGTTCTTTTCAATGTTTCAATTGATAGTGATAATTACAGTAATGATTCATTGTAGCCAAAAGCCCCTCATTTTGTAAAATCATAGCGTCCTGCAACGTTTCGCCACACATACGCGAAGTAGGCGTACAGAGGGTCAAATCCACCTTCCACGTCATGTAAAATACTTCGCCGAATTTCCTCGCTGCAAAGGTAAATAGATATGAAAGAGTTGAAGATTCACTTTCCCTTACATGTTGCCCTTTCCATCACAGTATAGTTTGGCAAGAATTTCAAGGAGGAATTCCAAAAATACCCAAGCGATAATAGTCATGTGCAAAAATAGATGAAAAACACAGTCAACAGCCAAACGATCGTTAACTCGTCATTTCATAAAAAGAAGAGAGAAACTCAAAAAGTAAAATCATAGACGTCGACTTTTGGTTAACCTTCTTGATATATATTGTAAGAATATTGTAAGAAAAACAATGAAATGAAAAAGTTAAATCAACGAGTTTTTCAGACGATGTGGCGAATAAGCTCGATTTCCCGTAGAAAACAAAGCAAAAATTAAAGGAAGGACATAGAAGGAAAGCGAAGGACAGTGAAGGACGAAAAGGAAACCCAATTAAGTGTAGAAACATACTATTTTCTGTACGTAATTAGGAGAATGACAACCTTTTCAATGCAAAACCAATTTAGCTGATGCTGGACAGTATTATCATAGAGCTGACAGGTAGTATAATGTTCTGCAGAATAGGAAAGTATGTGTACCTAAGAATAGGGCGAAGGACGGCATTTCCTCCTCAGAATAGGGCAAAGGACGACATTTCCACCTAAAAATTGGGCGAAGGAAAGCATTTTCACCTCAGAACTGGGCGAAGGACGGTATTTTCACCTCCGAATAGGGCAAAGGACGGCATTTTCATCTCAGAATAGGGCGAAGGACGGTATTCTCACCTCAGAACTGGGCGAAGGACGGTATTCTCACCTCAGAACTGGGCGAAGGATGGCATTGTTATCTCAGAATAGGGCAAAGGACGGTATTTTCACCTTAGAATAGGCGAAGGACGGTATTCTTACCTCAGAACTGGGCGAAAGATGGTATTCTCACCTCAGAACTGGGCGAAGGACGGTATTCTCACCTCAGAACTGGGCAAAGGACGGTATTTTCACCTTAGAATAAGGCGAAGGACGGTATTCTCACCTCTTAAACCACGCTTCTGACGTCACACTATTGTTCTATGCGGTACTTATTTTAACAAACTACCTGGTCCTGACAGAACCGCCAGGCGATTCTGACAGAAACATCAGGCGATTCTGACAGAATCCTCAACACCTGGTAGTAATTAGCTCAATTGAGACACAAAAAAGGTTAACATTTGCATACTTATTGTACTTGATTTCTTTCAGTCTAATCTTTATTTTACGAAATACACATCGATTTATTTCATAATGTTAATATTTATATGAATTCCTGGTATTCCTGGTACTTTCATTTTTTTCTGGTTCAACCGAATTCGTGCAACCACCTCCAAGTTTGATCTTCTTGGTGTTTTGCTGACCATCTCTTCCTGCAAAATAAGGCAAATTGTACCTGTTAGTCCCGCTAAATAGAGTCGCCTCTGAACAATTGCAAAATTATGGAGCATTTTTTGAGATATTTTAAAACTGTCTGTATATGCTGCCTGGTAATTACATTTGACGCGCCTTGATTAAAGTATACGTCATTTTAACAGAGCTGAAAATGTTTTGAATATATATCACTTGAAAACCGCATCTCACGGATGCATGTTGCAAGCACACGCATGCCATTTGAAAAAGTATGTACCTTGCACGATGTTGCTAACATAATACGTCAGCTGTCCTTTTGTAGTTCCTTACGGCTAGACTTCTATGGCCAGTTTTCTCTTGGATCAGTTGCTCGTCGACACCACTTGCATACAATCTTGTCGCAGCTGTGGCACGTAGAGAGTGGTTAGACCGAAATCCATCGAATCCTGCCTCCGCACACATTCTTGCAACAACGGTGTTGAGTTGGTTGTGCCCGATTATCCTCGATGAAAACCATACGTCATTAGTTGGATTTTTCAAGGGGTACAGATAGAAAGCGTCATCTGGTCTATCAGGAGGACTGCAAATGTGAATGAGACACCGTTAACAATACATGGCAATGGTGAAGGACGTCTTGTTCATTATGTGTACACAAAAATGCACATCAATGTGCTGGTGACAGAACGAAAAAAAAACTGCACTTACCATTTAGAATTGTAGAATTCGAAATAAGCGACAACACATCGACTTGGGTCGTCAGTATTTTCGTACGCCCGGGTTGTTTTCGGCTTAATATGACGGTTTTTCACGCCACCCTGATTACACTGGCTTACATCTTCTACATATTCCAAATAACGGCTACCACTACTACACACTTTTAAAGATATTTGTGAATTTGTTCATCTAATGTTTCGATGTTCCTGGCCTTCCCTCATCGCAAAGTTCAGTCCAATTAAATATACCATAGAATCCACCAGTGTCTGACCATTTTGTTTTCCTAGTATACCTTTTTCCCAAAGATTTTTTTCTTCATCCAGTGTTATAATTTGCGCTTGTTTTTTTACTAACCTAGCCCGGCATTATTCCTTAGTTTCATGACGGCATCTAAGCTACCTTGGAATTCTCTGAAGATATCATCTTTCAATAAGCTCACAACACGACCATTGTCGTGCAGATGCTTTTGGAGACTGCAAATTATTTCAAACAAGGTGTTTGCGGGATAGTCGGTACCATCCGTTTTCTGTACTTCATTTACGAAACGAGAAAGCGCGAAATTCAATTCGTCATTGGTCATTTCGAGTTACTGAGGCCCAATTACACTGAGACCCGAAATTTCATTTTTACTATAATAATCATTCCTCATAATTCTCCAAGTTTCGAATGTATTGTAAGCCCAAGTCATCTTTCTTCTTTTATTTGGGGGTATATTACTTTTTATCAAATTTGCTATCTCCTCGTCGCTTTTGATATCACCTAGTCGTTTGCCGTCACTAGTCGTTTGCCCTCGGAGTTTCGGAAATAGAATCGCCTCGGCCTATGGCCTCGGCGATTCTTTTTCCGAAACTCCTCGGTGTTGGTGGTTATCTATTACAGACCTGGGAGAAGGACGACATTTTTACCTCAGAACTGGGCGAAGGATGGCATTTTATCTCAGAATAGGGCAAAGGACGGTATTCTCACCTCAGAACTGGGAGAAGGACGACATTTTCACCTCAGAATAGGGCGAAGGATGGCATTTTCATCTCAAAATAGGAAGAAGGACGGTATTCTCACCTCAGAACTGGGCAAAGGACGGTATTTTCACCTTAGAATAGGGCGAAGGACGGTATTCTCACCTCTTAAACCACGCTTCTGATGTCACACTATTGTTCTATGCGGTACTTATTTTAACGAACTACCTGGTCCTGACAGAACCGCCAGGCGATTCTGACAGAACCACAAGGCGATTCTGACAGAATCCTCAACACCTGGTAGTAATTTGCTCAATTGAGACACAAAACAGGTTAACATTTGCATACTTATTGTACTTGATTTCTTTCAGTCTAATCTTTATTTTACGAAATACACATCGATTTATTTCATAATGTTAATATTTATATGAATTCCTGGTATTCCTGGTACTTTCATTTTTTTCTGGTTCAACCGAATTCGTGCAACCACCTCCAAGTTTGATCTTCTTGGTGTTTTGCTGACCATCTCTTCCTGCAAAATAAGGCAAATTGTACCTGTTAGTCCCGCTAAATAAAGTCGCCTCTGAACAATTGCAAAATTATGGAGCATTTTTTGAGATATTTTAAAACTGTCTGTATATGCTGCCTGGTAATTACATTTGACGCGCCTTGATTAAAGTATACGTCATTTTAACAGAGCTGAAAATGTTTGATTATATATCACTTGAAAACAGCATCTTACGGATGCATGTTGCAAGCACACGCATGCCATTTGAAAAAGTATGTACCTTGCACGATGTTGCTTACATATTCTTTCTGTACGTCAGCTGTCCTTTTGTAGTTCCTTACGGCTAGACTTCTATGGCCAGTTTTCTCTTGGATCAGTTGCTCGTCGACACCACTTGCATACAATCTTGTCGCAGCTGTAGCACGTAAATCGAAATCCCTCGAATCCTGCCTCCGCACAAATTCTTGCAACAACGGTGTTGAGTTGGTTGTGCTCGATTATCCTTGATGAAAACCATACGTCATTCGTTTGATTTTTCAAGGGGTACAGATAGAAAGCGTCACCTGGTCTATCAGGAGGACTGCAAATGTGAATGTGACCGTTTTTCACGCCACCCTGATTACACTGGCTTACATCTTCTACATATTCCAAATAACGGCTACCACTACTACACACTTTTAAAGATATTTGTGAATTTGTTCATCTAATGTTTCGATGTTCCTGGCCTTCCCTCAACGCAAAGTTCAGTCCAATTAAATATACCATAGAATCCACCAGTGTCTGACCTTTTGTTTTCCTAGTATACCCTTTTCCCAAAGAATTTTTTCTTCATCCAGTGTTATAATTTGCGCTTGTTTTTTTACTCAACCTAGCCCGGCCTTATTCCTTAGTTTCATGACGGCATCTAAGCTACCTTGGAATTCTCTGAAGATATCATCTTTCAATAAGCTCACAACACGACCATTGTCGTGCAGATGCTTTTGGAGACTGCAAATTATTTCAAACAAGGTGTTTGCGGGATAGTCGGTACCATCCGTTTTCTGTACTTCATTTACGAAACGAGAAAGCGCGAAATTCAATTCGTCATTGGTCATTTCGAGTTACTGAGGCCCAATTACACTGAGACCCGAAATTTCATTTTTACTATAATAATCATTCCTCATAATTCTCCAAGTTTCGAATGTATTGTAAGCCCAAGTCATCTTTCTTCTTTTATTTGGGGGTATATTACTTTTTATCAAATTTGCTATCTCCTCGTCGCTTTTTGATATCACCTAGTCGTTTGCCGTCACTAGTCGTTTGCCCTTGGAGTTTCGGAAATAGAATCGCCTCGGCCTATGGCCTCGGCAATTCTTTTTCCGAAACTCCTCGGTGTTGGTGGTTATCTATTACAGACCTGGGAGAAGGACGACATTTTTACCTCAGAACTGGGCGAAGGATGGCATTTTTATCTCAGAATAGGGCAAAGGACGGTATTCTCACCTCAGAACTGGGAGAAGGACGACATTTTCACCTCAGAATAGGGCGAAGGATGGCATTTTCATCTCAAAATAGGAAGAAGGACGGTATTCTCACCTCAGAACTGGGCAAAGGACGGTATTTTCACCTTAGAATAGGGCGAAGGACGGTATTCTCACCTCTTAAACCACGCTTCTGACGTCACACTATTGTTCTATGCGGTACTTATTTTAACGAACTACCTGGTCCTGAGAGAACCGCCAGGCGATTCTGACAGAACCACAAGGCGATTCTGACAGAATCCTCAACACCTGGTAGTAATTTGCTCAATTGAGACACAAAACAGGTTAACATTTGCATACTTATTGTACTTGATTTCTTTCAGTCTAATCTTTATTTTACGAAATACACATCGATTTATTTCATAATGTTAATATTTATATGAATTCCTGGTATTCCTGGTACTTTCATTTTTTTCTGGTTCAACCGAATTCGTGCAACCACCTCCAAGTTTGATCTTCTTGGTGTTTTGCTGACCATCTCTTCCTGCAAAATAAGGCAAATTGTACCTGTTAGTCCCGCTAAATAAAGTCGCCTCTGAACAATTGCAAAATTATGGAGCATTTTTTGAGATATTTTAAAACTGTCTGTATATGCTGCCTGGTAATTACATTTGACGCGCCTTGATTAAAGTATACGTCATTTTAACAGAGCTGAAAATGTTTTGAATATATATCACTTGAAAACCGCATCTTACGGATGCATGTTGCAAGCACACGCATGCCATTTGAAAAAGTATGTACCTTGCACGATGTTGCTTACATATTCTTTCTGTACGTCAGCTGTCCTTTTGTAGTTCCTTACGGCTAGACTTCTATGGCCAGTTTTCTCTTGGATCAGTTGCTCGTCGACACCACTTGCATACAATCTTGTCGCAGCTGTGGCACGTAGAGAGTGGTTAGACCGAAATCCCTCGAATCCTGCCTCCGCACACATTCTTGCAACAACGGTGTTGAGTTGGTTGTGCCCGATTATCTTTGATGAAAACCATACGTCATTCGTTTGATTTTTCAAGGGGTACAGATAGAAAGCGTCATCTGGTCTATCAGGAGGACTGCAAATGTGAATGTGACCGTTTTTCACGCCACCCTGATTACACTTGCTTACATCTTCTACATATTCCAAATAACGGCGACCACTACTACACACTTTTAAAGATATTTGTGAATTTGTCCATCTAATGTTTCGATGTTCCTGGCCTTCCCTCAACGCAAAGTTCAGTCCAATTAAATATACCATAGAATCCACCAGTGTCTGACCATTTTGTTTTCCTAGTATACCCTTTTCCCAAAGAATTTTTTCTTCATCCAGTGTTATAATTTGCGCTTGTTTTTTTACTCAACCTAGCCCGGCCTTATTCCTTAGTTTCATGACGGCATCTAAGCTACCTTGGAATTCTCTGAAGATATCATCTTTCAATAAGCTCACAACACGACCATTGTCGTGCAGATGCTTTTGGAGACTGCAAATTATTTCAAACAAGGTGTTTGCGGGATAGTCGGTACCATCCGTTTTCTGTACTTCATTTACGAAACAAGAAAGCGCGTAATTCAACTCGTCATTGGTCATTTCGAGTAACTGAGGCCAATTACACTGAGACCTGAAATTTCATTTATACTATAATAATCATTCCTCATAATTCTCCAAGTTTCGAATGTATTGTAAGCCCAATCATCTTTCTTCTTGTATTTGGGGGTATATTACTTTTTATCAAATTTGCTATCTCCTCGTCGCTTTTGATATCACCTAGTCGTTTGCCGTCACTTACATTTTTCTGCTTTCCTACCACTGGAAATTTTGCCAGAAATTCTTCAGCGTCAAACTCAAATTCGCTACAGCTAGCATTGTCTGAGGAAGCTTCTGACCTTATTTTGTGTGATAAAGATTGAGTCGCTATCGCTGTCACTTGCCATATTTCACGGTCAGACACTCGTGGCGAGACTGAAATTAATTTGGTGCTTCTGTGTATTTTATATCACATTAGCAATTCAAATCAGTGCAATTTACCTCATCAGCCAATGAAACGCTGAATGTTTCCAATACACTGGTGGTGACAAGGTGAGAAGTTTGACAAGGTGGACAAGTTAATATGTAAATTTTCATCGATTTTCGTATTCAAAATTTCACTTGGAAAACAAAGAGCGGTCAGTTCTCCAGAACCCTTTGGTATCGACCATTGTTCATTTAGGTATGTAGTGACAGTAATGGAGCGAACAGTTACTGTGGTTTGAATGAAAAGTGACCGCGTGGTTTAAGTCAGATAACCACCGCCCCCTCGGAGTTTCGGAAATAGAATCGCCTCGGCCTATGGCCTCGGCGATTCTATTTCCGAAACTCCTCGGTGTTGGTGGTTATCTATTACAGAACTGGGAGAAGGACGACATTTTTACCTCAGAATTGGGCGAAGGATGGCATTTTCATCTCAGAATAGGGCAAAGGACGGTATTCTCACCTCAGAACTGGGCGAAGGACGACATTTTCACCTCAGAACTGGGCGAAGGACGGCATTTTCACCTCAGAACTGGGCGAAGGACGGTATTCTCACCTCAGAACTGGGCGAAGGACGGTATTCTCACCTCAGAACTGGGCGAAGGACGGTATTCTCACCTCAGAACTGGGCGAAGGACGGTATTTTCACCTCAGAACTGGGCGAAGGACGGCATTTTTACCTCAGAACTGGGCGAAGGACGGCATTTTTACCTCAGAATAGGGCGAAGGACGGCATTTTTACCTCAGAATAGGGCGAAGGACGGCATTTCTATACCTAAGGATATATTGCAAAGGAAACTCTTTCCATCTCATAATAGAGCAAAGGACTGTATTTCCACCTTCGAATCGGATGAAGAAAGCATTTTCACATCAGAATAGGGCGAATGACAAAATTTTCGCTCAAAAGTAGGCAAAGGATATTATTTTCACCTCGAATGAGGTGAAGAAGAACATTTTCATTACAGGACCCGTTTTACTCTTAGGGCAACATTTTACTACATAATTGGTAATAGGTAAAGTACAGTATTGTCACTGCGATTATTTGGGACACCTTAGGTTTACGGAAAGTTCATTTAAGATGTTTAAAATAGGTTGGTTATTAGTGTGAGTAAATCTGCAGAGTGAAAGTCCATTAAAAATTTGAGAAATGCCATTCGTAGAAAATGCTTGATATAGTACCAACTTTAAAAATACCACGTGTAGCGCCTCGTTCGAAATGTAAAAAACGAAGAAAGTACAATTATTCTGACCACCCTCCAAAGATCTAACGAAGCTTCCCTTTGGACACCATTATTATAGTGGATTTTGGACGATGGACAGAATTGTGACCAAAAGCATTAATTTTCACATACATTGTCTTTGCAGGGTCATTTCCTTCAATGATGTAATTTTCTGATGAAATACATTTAATGTCTTCGCTTGGTAGCTCTTGTGATGAAATAGTAGAGAGTGTGTGGTGCTGACTAATTTTAAAATCAGACCTTTCGCCAAAAGCTGTGACATGCATTTCACTTCAGGATAAAAGTTGCTGAACTTCTGAATATGGATGTTGTGAGCAAAAGCTTAAAATTCATACAGATCAAAAAACTGTACGAAACAAGAAAAAATAAATTATATCCTCATTCTCACAACCCCTCGCCAAAGTACGTTCCACTGGTCAATTCCTTACTACAGCAAGTCAGTCTGTGGCGTTGTATTGTCACAATGTATTTTCCCATGCGTTGAAGGAGAATTTCCAAGCTTTGTTGTACCGACCCGATATCATACGAAAGCTAATTGGTCGATACGGGAATAATCGACTGTCAAAAACCGAAGAATCGCTGATTGGAATTTTGTGTATGGCATTAATTTTAAGACGATACACACACACACATATATATATATATATATATATATATATATATATATATATATATATATATATATATATATATATATATATATATATTATATATTCATATATCGAAGTGTAGAGATGTCCTCGAGGGACATTACAGTGCTTGATGCTACGCAGAGCATTACATATATATATATATAATGCTCTGCGTAGCGTCAAGCACTGTAATGTCCTTCGAGGACATCTGTGCACTTTGAGATATATATATATATGTATATAAATAAACAGATTACTTCAAGTACAAAGTAATGAAATCTATTACTTAAGTTTCATGCATCTTGCAATCCTCAGATTGTCACTCTATCTGAGGATTGCAAGATGCATGAAACTTAAGTAATAGATTTCATTACTTTGTACTTGAAGTAATCTGTTTATTTATAACGCTCTGCTTTTTGCATTGAGCACTGTAATTGCCTCGAGGACATCTGTATACTTCAGTATATATATATATATATATATATATATATATATATATATATATATATATATATATATATATATATATATATATATATATATATATCGTCTTAAATAAATGCCATACATAAAAATTAAATCAGCGATTCTTCGGTTTTTGACAGTCGATTATTCCCGTATCGACCAATTACCTTTTGTATGATATCGGGTCGGTACAACAAAGCTTGGAAATTCTCCTTGAACGCATGGGAAAATACATTGTGACAATACAACGCCACAGACTGGCTTGCTGTAGTAAGGAATTGACCAGTGGAACGTATTTCGGCGAGGGGTTGTGAGAATGAGGATATTATTTATTTTTTTTTTTTGTTTCGTACAGTTTTTTGATTTGTATGAATGTTAAGCTTTTGCTAACAACATCCATACCGTATTCAGAAGTTCAGCAACTTTTATCCTGAAGTGAAATGCATGTCACAGCTTTCGGCGAAACGTGTGATTTTAAAATTAGTCAGCACCACACACTCTCTACTATTTCTTCACATGAGCTACCAAGCGAAGAGATTACATGCATTTCATCAGAAAATTACATCATTGAAGGAAATGACCCTGCAAAACAGTGTATGTGAAATGTAATGCTTTTGGTCACAATCTGTCCTTCGTCCAAAAGCCAGTATAATAATGGTGTCCAAAGGGAAGCTTCGTTAGATCTTTGGAGGGGTGGTCAGAATAATTGTACTTTCTTCGTTTTTTACATTTCGAACGAGGCGCTACACGTGGTATTTTTAAAGTTGGTACTATATCAAGCATTTTCTACGAATGGCATTTCTCAAATTTTTAATGGACTTTCACTCTGCAGATTTACTCACACTAATAACCAACCTATTTTAAACATCTTAAATGAACTTTCCGTAAACCTAAGGTGTCCCAAATAATCGCAGTGACAATACTGTACTTCACCTATTACCAATTATGTAGTAAAAATGTTGCCCTAAGAGTCAATCGGATCCTTTTATGAAATTTTCTTCTTCACCTAATTCGAGGTGAAAATACTATCCTTTGCCTACCTTTGAGGCTAAAATTTTGTCATTCGCCCTATTCTGATGAGAAAATGCTTTTCTTCATCCAATTCTAAGGTGGAAATACAGTCCTTCGCTCTATTATGAGATGGAAATAGTTTCCTTTGCAATATATCCTTAGGTATAGAAATGCCGTCCTTCGTCCTATTCTAAGGTAAAAATGCCGTCCTTCGCCCTATTCTGAGGTAAAAATGCCGTCCTTCGCCCAGTTCTGAGGTAAAAATGCCGTCCTTCGCCCAGTTCTGAGGTGAAAATACCGTCCTTCGCCCAGTTCTGAGGTGAGAATACCGTCCTTCGCCCAGTTCTGAGGTGAGAATACCGTCCTTCGCCCAGTTCTGAGGTGAGAATACCGTCCTTCGCCCTATTCTGAGGTGAAAATGCCGTCCTTCGCCCTGTTCTGAGGTGAAAATGCCGTCCTTCGCCCAGTTCTGAGGTGAGAATACCGTCCTTCGCCCAGTTCTGAGGTGAGAATACAGTCCTTCGCCCTATTCTGAGGTGAAAATGCCGTCCTTCGCCCAGTTCTGAGGTAAAAATGTCGTCCTTCGCCCAGTTCTGAGGTGAGAATACCGTCCTTCGCCCAGTTCTGAGGTGAAAATACCGTCCTTTGCCCAGATCTGAGGTGAGAATACCGTTATTCAAAGCCGCATCACGCAGCGATATTAGTACGCTATATGTAAATTAAGGGGGTATAAATAGGAAACATACCATACGGACTATCTCCCTCATTGCAACACGGCGAAGACAACAGCACCCGACACCATGGCTTCGTCTAAACCGGCACCGGCTACGGCACCCACTACGATACCCGCCACGGCTGGTCAAACGTTTGTTGCAGCGTATACCAACCAAGCAAGTCACCAACCCCGGGATATTCTTCCAGGCCCGAGCACTTCGGGGCAGCAACGGCAGCCAGCTACAGCCATCAATGATGCACAGGGAACACCACCTGCTGAAAATAAAAGCTCGCAGGTACGTCCGGGTCTCACCCATTGAATGTATTTGTTCCGCCAGGCCTTAGGACTCTGTGTATGGCGTTTAGACCGTGTATAATTCTCGTCATTGATTTGTTTCTTACCAGTTGTGATAGTGCATAATTCTCACATGTCTGTTAGGCCTCTGCCACCACTATAGGCATTCTGGCGTATCGTGCACCTGATATGGTCCCGTTAGTGGTAGTTGGCAGGTTGTGTTTGTTTTTAAGAATTAGATTTATCTAACTTCGCCACGTGGATTTCGCTACTTACTATTACAGTGCAGGTCTCCACCTGTCCAGTACGCCAGCGACGACAAATCTGTCAGCTCGGCTTGCTTATATTCTGAATTTGCATGCTTGTTACGCGCACCTGGTGGTACTACGTGCCGTGGCCGTGACATGGTCACGGCAAGTCCACTAAGGCGCTATACGATAGTCTGTTACCAGTATCTGTTTTTGTTGTTTTGTTTTGTTTTAAAATAATAAGGGACTGGTCAGTTTCTTCAGCCTGGGGGGGCCGGTGGATTCATGGGGGGGTCACCCTGTTTTTGACTTTGGTGATAGGGGGGGTCACCATGTTTTTGAAATGCCCAATAGGGGGGGTCAGTGTGTTTTTGAATTTTGACACAGGCTCATCATTGCCTAAAATGCTAGTGTCAGCCACAAAATTCATCATTCAGTTGTATTTTTCGGCGCGCCCTTCGGGCGCGTAACTTTAATAATCAGTCATATTTTCAGCACGCCCAACTTTAACATATCAAGCATACATACATCAGAGATATCTGTATGTTCAATATTTTTCAGCGTGCTCTTCAAGCTCATTACTTTAATATATCATAATCTTTCAGCATGCCCTTCAGGTGCATGACTTTAATATACAAGGCATATATATCAGAGATATCAGGATGTTTCATATTTTTTGGCGCGCCCTTCGGGCGCCATACTTTCAGAGATATCTTGATGTTTGCTAAGTGAAAGTGTACCATTATGAAATCTGCATTTCATATGAAAAGGATGACAAATTCCTGATACTTTTCTGTTCTCTCTGTGAGATTCAGTATGAGAAAGCAACATGCACAAATATTTCACAATATATATTTGATACAGTGACTTATTTTAGAGATAGAAAAATGACAAGATATCTTTCCTTCTCATTGATGCAATTATTTTCCTTTGTTTCATAGGTTTTCTGTAGAAGATGCTTTTTTATGAACAAAATAACAGTTAAAAAAGGCAGTTTTTGTCATTATTAGCTGTGCTTTTATGGTTTCAATGTTACACAAGAAAGGTCCTCTCAGACACTGTACACATCAGATTTGGCTAAAAAGCTCTCTATGGCTCCTCAGTAGATTTAATTGGATGGTTGGCAAGTCTTAACACCCATCAAAGTTTTTGATTCACTGCTTTTTCCTCTTTGATATTAATGATTGACATCCATTTCTGTACAACAGTTCAGGACATCTGGTTAAGCAGAGAAAGTTTGAAATACATTCACAGCTCATTCAAAATACAGCTCATTCAAAATGTACTGTATTTAAACTTTAAGATTGACACTTTGAAATTCCTATCTTACAACTGACATGTCAACAATTCACTAAAACATAGAATGACTATTTAAAATATAAATATATGTAAAATGTAAAATAGAATATATATATAATATATATATATATATATATATATATATAATATATATATATATATATATATATATATAATATATATATATATATATATATATATATATATCAGTGGCTTGGTGTCAATTCAGGCAATGTATAGTGCTCGATGTGTTTCCGCAGGGACGTGATCGTCCTGACGATTGCCAAGCGCATGAAACAGTCTGTAGAGTAATCACGACAAGTTCCACGTCTAGCAATATATATATATATATATATATATAATATATATATATATATATATATATATATATATATATATATATATATATATATATATGTCCATCTTTTGTTTTACCTTTGTCGCGCCCGGGGGGGGGGTCACCCTGTTTTAGAAATTGGAATAGGGGGGGTCACCCTGTTTTCAAAATTGGAATAGGGGGGGTCAGCCACTTTTTGACGTCGGCAAAAAATAATCCACCGGCCCCCCCAGGCCGAAGAAACTGACCAGTCCCTAAGGCCAGGCAGTCAATCCGCCGAGGATTACTGCGAGGGTGCCATGATTCACAGAGTGCCGGGTAGTCAATCCGCTGAGGGTTACTGCGAGGGTGCTATGATTTACTGGGTGCCGGGCAGTCAATCCGCTGAAGGGTTACTGCGAGGGTGCCATGATTTACAGCGTGCCGGGCAGTCAATCCACTGAGGATTACTGCGAGGGTGCCATGATTCACAGAGTGCCGGGTAGTCAATCCGCTGAGGGTTACTGCGAGGGTGCTATGATTTACTGGGTGCCGGGCAGTCAATCCACTGAAGGGTTACTGCGAGGGTGCCATGATTTACAGCGTGCCGGGCAGTCAATCCACTGAGGATTACTGCGAGGGTGCCATGATTCACAGAGTGCCGGGTAGTCAACCCGCTGAGGGTTACTGCGAGGGTGCTATGATTTACTGGGTGCCGGGCAGTCAATCCGCAAAGGGTTACTGCGAGGGTGCTATTATTCACAGATGGCCGGGCAGTTAATCCGCTGAAGGGTTGCTGCGAGGGCGCCAGGAATTACAAGGGTTCGGCTTGGGTGCCGCCCAAAGGTTACTGTGGGGCCTAATAAAAAAAAATTAAATTAAACGATTTTGTACTAGATTTACAAAATTAAAAAAAAAACACTATTACTATCAAAAAAAGAGATCTCGAGACTGAAAAAAAAAATGCTTCTGTCTTAGATTTACGGCCCGGGCCCTAGCCAGGCAGTCAACCCGTTAAGGTTCACTGTGAGCGTATGCATAATTTGAGATACAATGGTAAGATGTATACCTGTATGTTTTACATTCTGGTGGTGTGCGAGTAACAAAGGGAAGAGTTTATATGTGACTATCTTTGTTTGGACCGTATCCACAGGCGGACGAGATTGCGGCTCTGAAGAAGCAGATAAAAAAACTGCAGGACATGGCCGAGTCGGCATCCGTTGAAGACGCTCTTGCTAAAGTAATGGAGTTGGCTCATACACCGGTTCTTACCACGAGACTACAGCTAATAAGCGCCCTCCGAGCGTTAGTGGACAGAGCAACTGTCGCAGCCCACCCCAAACTTCCCAGGTTTCGCGCAGTCTTGGCACAATTCAAGGCTAACGACTTCGGAGAAGAGGCGGGACGCCTATTGGTTCTACTCCTAGGCAACAAGGAAGAAGAAGAAATAGCAGCTAAAGTATCGAAATTTATGTGACACACAAACCACACATACAAAAAATTTGCTGACGTCAGATATGCACCTTATGCCCGCAAAAAAAAAAAAAAAAACTCTCGATGAAATAGTGTTTTACATGTCACGAGCTTGGGCATATGGCCCGGTCATGTCCAAAAAAGAAAATCTAGTGTGCTTGCTGAATTCGGATTAAATGTGTGGTAAATTATTACGCACTTGTACGCACATTCCTTGTTCTTTCAAGTTCAAGATAGTAAAATAAGGTCTTTCTCTCTTTTTTTTTTCATTTGCAAATAATACAACTTGTATTGTGTTCTATGGCGTGATTGGACGAGTTGTGTTTGCGTGTTGGAACATTCATATTCCGGGAGACCAATCTAAGGTTGAATTTCCCCTCTTGTCACAAACGTAGAAATGTATCATCAGAAAAGTTAGTCCCTCATACCTCTCCCAAAGTCAGAAATCCATACAGAGACAACGCACATGTTCCCCTTGCCATTATCAAATCCCGGTCCCACTCGAAGTGGACATCCTCATAGTAGAATGTGTAGTTTCGGACACTGACCTCGTTCACAGCTCTCCCTATAAGTACACCTACCCTTTAGGCAGGGAGGGTCCATAGCACCCTTTTGCATTCTTATGCAGCCTCGGTTTCCGAGGTCCTGTCTAGGGGTACCCTCAAAAGTTTACAGGTTGTAAGACTCAATTTGTGAAAGCTTTCCCCCTGTTCTTCACTTTCGCAGTAAGTACCATTAAGCTGGGAAAAACTCACCAGGGGGACGTCTCCCGTCAGGACTACGACAACGTGGGTGACTTTTGAGGGTGCCCCTCGACAGGGCCCCACTGAATACTGTCCTAGTATCCAGGATGTAGTAACGGCGGCTATAATTAAACAAAAAGCCTCCCCATTGATGCTTGCCTTGCGTAACCCGGACGAGTTTACAGCAGGGGAGATACATAAGCACAGGGACGCCTGGTCATCAATCGCAAGAGCCGCAGATAATTTCGAGCAAATTATGGAGTGGGTAAATGATGGTGTAAGCATATCTTAACCCTTCCAACCATACCGAGGCACTTTCAAAGGCACAGCGTACGATAGTCCCACGCCACCAAGTAAAGTCTTTACAAATAACCCAACTTGCCGAGATTTTGTTGACTTTATATCAAAGACTATCACAGATAGATTGCAAACTGGAGCAATTTCAACCGCCGGGCGGGTCGGTATAGACCCACCACCATTTATTGTAATGTCGATTACAATCGAGCCAAACAAACCTCGAATGTGCATAGATATGCAAAAATCACTCATGACCCACGTGGGCTGGAGGGCGGAAGAGACGGCAAGATATTACATGCAACTATCAAAAGTAATGCAGCCAGCAGCTCCGGCGGATAGACTGGCACAGCTTGTAGAAACCCCTAATTCCAATGTAAATGCCTATCGAAAAATGGATGAACTCACTGGATTCACTAGGGCGTTTGAAAGAGATGATATATTCTAAATTATGACACACATATAGCAGGATAGGGGATGGGTGAACGATTATAAGACTTTGCTGAAAGTTACTCACAGGTTAAACAACCGACTCGTGCATTAGTTATGCAGATATTGGCGAATGGAGAATTTTACTGGTGTCAATAATCAGTATGTCGGTGTATATGATAATGCTTTAATAACGAATAAATAAAATCGTTGTGCTGCATAAATATTCTGGTTTGGGCTTAGAAGATTTGAGTGATTGGGGTATGGGTGGTATGGTGACGTATGTGGTGAGAGTAAGGGAAAGGCGACTGACTACAGGTAGCCGACCAGGACTCCGGCCCAATCCTATAACAATAGGCTATACCCATGAGCGAAGTGATACGGCTTTAAATATTAAGTTATTCAAAGCCGCATCACGCAGCGATATTAGTACGCTATATGTAAATTAAGGGGGTATAAATAGGAAACATACCATACGGACTATCTCCCTCATTGCAACACGGCGAAGACGACACAACAAGAGAACATGAGAGAGAGAGAGGGGGGAGAGAGAGAGGGAGAGAGAGAGAAAAACAAGGGGTTGAAGGGCTCTTGTGGAACGGAACAAAAGTTCCGATCCCGCCCACCCCACCCTAGCCGAGTTTTGGATCGCTTCGCCACGGTTTAGCCGACCAGGACTCCGGCCCAATCCTATAACAATAGGCTATACCCATGAGCGAAGTGATACGGCTTTAAATATTAAGTCCTTCACCCAGTTCTGAGGTGAGAATACCGTCCTTCGCCCAGTTCTGAGGTAAGGGACTGGTCAGTTTCTTCAGCCTGGGGGGGGGGGCCGGTGGATTCATGGGGGGTCACCCTGTTTTTGACTTTGGTGATATGGGGGGGTCACCATGTTTTTGAAATGCCCAATAGGGGGGTCAGTGTGTTTTTGAATTTTGACACAGGCTCATCATTGCCTAAAATGCTAGTGTCAGCCACAATAATTCATCATTCAGTTGTATTTTTCAGCGCGCCCTTCGGGCGCGTAACTTTAATAATCAGTCATATTTTTCAGCAAGCCCAACTTTAACATATCAAGCATACATACATCAGAGATATCTGTATGTTCAATATTTTTCAGCGTGCTCTTCAAGCTCATTACTTTAATATATCATACATCTTTCAGCATGCCCTTCAGGTGCATGACTTTAATATACAAGGCATATATATCAGAGATATCAGGATGTTTCATATTTTTTGGCGCGCCCTTCGGGCGCCATACTTTCAGAGATATCTTGATGTTTGCTAAGTGAAAGTGTACCATTATGAAATCTGCATTTCATATGAAAAGGATGACAAATTCCTGATACTTTTCTGTTCTCTCTGTGAGAATTCAGTATGAGAAAGCAACATGCACAAATATTTCACAATATATATTTGATACAGTGACTTATTTTAGAGATAGAAAAATGACAAGATATCTTTCCTTCTCATTGATGCAATTATTTTCCTTTGTTTCATAGGTTTTCTGTAGAAAGATGCTTTTTTATGAACAAAATAACAGTTAAAAAAGGCAGTTTTTGTCATTATTAGCTGTGCTTTTATGGTTTCAATGTTACACAAGAAAAGGTCCTCTCAGACACTGTACACATCAGATTTGGCTAAAAAAGCTCTCTATGGCTCCTCAGTAGATTTAATTGGATGGTTGGCAAGTCTTAACACCCATCAAAGTTTTTGATTCACTGCTTTTTCCTCTTTGATATTAATGATTGACATCCATTTCTGTACAACAGTTCAGGACATCTGGTTAAGCAGAGAAAGTTTGAAATACATTCACAGCTCATTCAAAATACAGCTCATTCAAAATGTACTGTATTTAAACTTTAAGATTGACACTTTGAAATTCCTATCTTACAACTGACATGTCAACAATTTCACTAAAACATAGAATGACTATTTAAAATATAAATATATGTAAAATGTAAAATAGAATATATATATATATATATATATATATATATATATATATATATATATATATATTTATATAAATGTAAATAGATATATATATATATATATATATATATATATATATATATATATATATATATATATATATATATATATATATATATATATTTATGTCAATCTTTTGTTTTACCTTTGTCGCGCCGGGGGGGGGGGGTCACCCTGTTTTAGAAATTTGGAATAGGGGGGGTCACCCTGTTTTCAAAATTTGGAATAGGGGGGGGTCAGCCACTTTTTGACGTCGGCAAAAAATAATCCACCGGCCCCCCCAGGCCGAAGAAACTGACCAGTCCCTAAGAATACCATCCTTCGCTCAGTTCTGAGGTGAGAATACCGTCCTTCGCCCAGTTCTGAGGTGAAAATGTCGTCCTTCGCCCAGTTCTGAGGTGAGAATACCGTCCTTCGCCCTGTTCTGAGGTGAGAATACCGTCCTTCGCCCAGTTCTGAGGTGAGAATACCGTCCTTCGCCCAGTTCTGAGGTGAGAATACCGTCCTTCGCCCAGTTCTGAGGTGAAAATGCCGTCCTTCGCCCAGTTCTGAGGTGAGAATACCGTCCTTCGCCCAGTTCTGAGGTGAGAATACCGTCCTTCGCCCAGTTCCAAGGTGAAAATGTCGTCCTTCGCCCAGATCTGAGGTGAGAATACCGTCCTTCCCCTAGTTCTGAGGTGAGAATACCGTCCTTGGGTTTTCCGCGGTTACTAGTGTTGAACATGTACTAATCTTAGAACAGATGTCTGATTGACTGATTGATTGTTTCTCATGATATCGCATAATCTTATGATGCGAATAAATTTGTTGATATATCATACGACAATCTTTCTAGACACTCCGGACTGGGAATAAATTTCAAGCCTTTACTTAATGCTTTGATTAAGGTTTGATTTGCAAAATTGTTGATGAATCTGAGAATCTTTCTGAGTTATTATCTTTGTTTAACCTTCCATTTCTGCTTATGTTCTTCCTGGTGTTTTTTATGTTTTTATGTTTTGGGTTTCCAAACAGCAAAACTCGTCTGGTCACGTTTTTTGCAGTTTCCTTCATCTTGAATTCCTAACCAGTCTGGTAAGTGAACAACGAAAGGCAAAAACGCTTTTCATAAAATTCACGAAAGCTGCAAAAAAGTAAGCTAAGCTAGCTTCAAATGCAAAAAATAGTCTTCTTTTTGTTCATAAAACCCTGACCAAACGATCTTTTTCAGGCTAGCACGTCCTCCCAAAAGAGAACTACAGTAACTGTAGCACAAAACTATGTCACCACACATCGAGACATAAAAATCCAAGAAAATTCAAACTCAAAAAAGGCTTCTGAAACAAAGGAAGCAAAAGTCTAGACCAAAATCACAAACATAAAACCTTTTTTCAGGGACCAAAGTCACATTACCAGGGTCAAGGCATGATTTATTTACCAGTTTCTCTCAATGTTTTTCGTTATCATATAAACACATCACTATTGATCTACTCACTATAACATATCACTTTCAAAGGTAGAACCTATGGGTAAAGATCATTTTATTTCCTTTATATTGGTTCAGTTTTTCGGACAGAGGTCATTGTTAAAAATAAATAATTTTATAATAGTTTGTAATTTGTGTTGGGCTTATTGGCTAAGTTTTTAGTACATTTATCATTTATTTTGAGTTTACGGATTATCAAGACAAATTGTAGATTACCTTTAAAGTATTATTTTGTCACGTAAATTGGCTATTTTACTAAGCACAGTGAACTTCATAATAGGTCATTTTGTAATTTTCGGTCGCCATTTTGCTTTTATGACGTCATCACAATAATGAATTTCAATTATATGTTTTGTCTATAATTTTGGGTGTTACTTTCAGTACAGGGGATAAAATGCTGGAAACAGGCTTAATTAACAGTATTTGAACATTATCAGACGATAATATGGGGGATATTTTGAATTTGGTCAGCCATTTTGGCTTTATGACGTCATCATAATAATTGATTTGCATCAATTTTATGTTGTATTTGTAATTTGTGATGTTTGTGTCGGTTTATTCAAAAAATATTGAAAACTGCTTGAATTAGACGTATTTTACCATTTTTAAGCCTTATAATGGCGGCCATTTTGAATTTATGACGTCATCGAGCCTTTCCGGTGGCCAACATTTTTGGAGCAATAGCTAATATTGATCAACACATATATGCGAACACCTGTAGCAAATTGGCACTTTTGTTATCCGTGTAACGATATTCTTGTTAAGCCACCTGACTAGAGTATAAATAAGCATGTATTGCGTTGTTCTGCTCGCAGATGTTCGACACTACTTCTTATCAACAGAGCCATATTTCTAAAGCAAGATTCATTTTTAAACGCATCAATGGACTGTTTCGATTTATAAGTCAAAGCCGACTTGAGTTAACCAACTCTTGCCAACTTAATGGCACACCTGCCGAAGAGCACACAAAATGAAAATCATAAGAGAGTATTAATTGTGAGTTCCTGACTACATTTTGCCAAAAAGAGACCTACCAAACATATTATCTCAAAAGTACGAGACATGTAGATGCTCTTTAAATGCTTCTTATAAAGGTTTTACAAAATTGACAATACTGTAAGGTTAAAATATTCCATCAAATAAACGTTTTAATCTCTGAAATTTTGGAGGTAATTATGGCAAATTTCAATGGTAAAATTAAAATGATTCCATTTAGTCACACATTATTTGATTTAAGTTATAATCTTTTTTACTTTTATGTTATTTTACCATGAGAGTGTGAAAATGTAGAAAAATCAAACATGGTGACTTCATCTCTTTTATTTAATATTTGATTATTCTCATATGCCAGAATTCAAAGATCCCTGATCACTTTCATATCGTCTTTTCTTTCATGTGTTGTTCTCTGGCCTGATCTCGTGCACAAGTATGTTTCACTGTCACGAGTGTCACATGAACCGAACTCTTTTTCAACTACTTCACAGTCAGAGTTATCTCTGTCACTGCCAGTATGCGGTAGCAGGGCAGTAGCTCGATCAACTTTGACAATTTTTGATAATTTTGACAATGTATTTGTTCAGTTTATACTCCCTACAGCATGCTGAACTGTCCAGTATTCAGCTTGCCAATACAGCCTGTGTATGTGTACCGTGCATTTGTATCACTGACAAATGACTTTTAGTCTGGACTCTAAATCGATTATCACCCAGTATTTATATATACAGGCTTTTGTTGTCAAACTGAACATTGTGCGTTTCAGCATGCTGTAGGGAGACAGCAAGAAACGGTATTTGAAATATTGCGTGGAAATATTGAAATAATCAACACTATAAGTTTCTGCCCTACTTGTTTTTTTTTTTTTAATAAATATATTTGTAGTTTTTTTCGAGATAAAAGTAATTAAATGCAATAAAATGGTTCTTACTTACATTAGAACAATCGGGTAATGTTATTCAATTTTCATTGAATTACCCACTGAATCCACTTGGATTCGTAAAAGTGAATAAAAAATTTTCAGGTCCCCCTACAGACAGAGCAAAACTGTCAAAGTCCCCCTCTACTTCTCCCAAATTTTCGAATCCCCCCTGAATTCCTCCAGCCCCCATCGATTTTTGTGAACGCAGCCAAAATATACCCTCGATATATTGGAAAAGAGTTGACGCATGCGTTCAAAGATTCGCGCAGCAAGTATTTTAAAATGATCCTCCTATCTACACAATAATAAAACTACTGTCCTATTACCGTATTTTGCGCTGGTAATAATGTCCTTCGCCCTATTCTGCAGTGAAAATACTGGCATTCACCCCATTCTGTTGAGAAATGATCTTTTATACCTGCACTATAATGACTAGCACCCATCACCATATTCTGCACTACTTGCCCTCAACTCATTTCGTAAGGACAACACAGTTTATCACCGTACTCTTGGGAGTTGGTAGGGGTTACGCTGTCCTTCACTCAATTCCGCAAAGAAAATACTATTCTAGCCTTTTTTTCATTCAGAAAATCGTCCTTCGAATTCCTTTGTAGTCCTTCATTGTCCTTCGTTTTAGACACACCCGAAAAAAATGGCGTCTAATGAACCGAACAGGTTGGCAAGCACACTTTGAGCGATTCTGAACCAATGAGAGTGAAAAGTGGCACGGCAATCCTTTGATTGATATACAAAATTCCTGTGGTTTTAGATTTTTAAATTTCTTCACGAAACCTGTTTTATTTGCATTTTATCATTCCGATCATTACAATATACTCTTGCCCACAATAAAATGGCGAACTGACGGCGTTTACATACACAGAACAAGGATCTCAAATTGACGGATTGTAATCAGTAAGCGTTTCTTAAGTTGTACAGACCAAATACCTGTAAAGTTGTCGTAATTTACACACAATTTTAGCGAATATGAACGATGAAAATTCCAGTAAACTGAAAAAATAACACAGAACGGAGGCAAACGAACGCAGGGTCTCCACTGTAATCGTGCAGTGAACGTTATCGATCGATATTCTTTTGTCGGAAATTGATACATTGTTGTGTTGCATACTCGCCGGTCGTTCCCAGCTCACAGTGGCGCCAAACTAGGCCAAAGCGCGCCAAAATACACTGAAACGTAAAAGTATCACCAAAACTGAAAAAAGTGTCGTCAATTTAATTAAAGTACAAGAAACCAACAGAAACGTTGATGTTATAGTATATAAGTCAAAATATACGGGTTATTATGGAAATATTCATGGCGTGACCTGAATACACGAGCGGCACCCAAGCAGATTTCGATCGATAATCTATTGAAAATAAATTGATACAATGTTCGCCGTTGTCAATAGCGACCGGCTGATAGCGCTGTGCGGGAGGAATTATGCTTCGCGGATATTGTACACTCAGACATGCTTTTGGACCGCAGTGACTATATGCAAGACTTTTTCTGCTTTTTGGGTCAATGCGCCCTGATTTGAAATATTACCTTTAAGGAGTGAATTGGTGTAAAGATCATTATTATCTGCAAAGTCTACTCGAAATTACAATATTAATTGTAAACTTCTACTATTAATTACATTTTTACTTATTTATTTAATATAAGGGTGGCATCATTCTGGTTTTTTACGAAAGTTTTTAAAAATGTGCTAGAGTTGTTCCACTTTATAATATAAGGGCTCCGACAGTATTTTCGATATGTTTAATTATCGACCAATATCTGTCTTACCAGCACTTTCAAAGATTCTGGAAAGACATATATTCAATTAGTTATTCAGGTATTTTTTGCACAGGGCTATTGTTTGTGAATCAGTCTGATTTCAGAAGACACTTCTCATGCTAAACAGCTTTGCTTCGCTTGACTGATGAAATTTTGTGTGAGATTGATAATGGTTACTTGAATAGTGTTCTTGTACTTGATTTATCGAAAGTCTTTGATCGTATCGATCACAGCATTTTACTGACTAAACTGTCTATTTACGGATTGTCAATAGTATCACTGAATGGTTTAAGTATTAACATTTCAATCGTAAACACTTTGTTTCATATATGGGTTGCAACTCTGATCGTCGTATTAGTCCTGTTTCAAAATGACCTACATTACACGTCCTACACACATATACTGCATGGTCTGATTGGTTAATCCGCTTCTCTAAGGTCCACTTTCGGAGCAGTCATTGAAGGGACCTCATGTGTTAGGTCCCATTGTTCTATATTATTCAATTGACAGCTTCCTGATTGGTTAATGTGTAGGTCCAGTCCTCCAGTGTCCACTGCCTCATTATGCAATGCCCCATGTACTTTTGGATGATGCCCGCACACTGTGAGGCTACCAACATTCTCCATAATCCGTACACACGGAGATCACTCACTGAACTGGAGCAAATTTCTTCTGTACACAGAACAGCTCGGTCCATATATCAAAATTCTGGGACCATAGTTTTGATAATCATGAATCTCTAATTTCTCATTGTGAATAATAAGGAGATCAACCCCTTTTCCGCAGAGGAGATAGCAATTTTGTGATTTTGTCGACATAGATTTTTGACAGCCATACACAATATTTTCAAGGAAACTAAGGGAATAAGTTGCATCTGTTTGGCAAAAGAAAAGGAATAGATTTTTTTAAATGTTTATAACAAAGGAAATTTGCATGTCTGACAGATGGTATGATGAGACCATCTTAGTTGCTGATAACTTTACCATGACAAGTGTGCAATTTTTAGCACCTCCAAACATCGACTTCTCATTCAATTTACTCCTGAATTTTAAAGATGATCAATGATTTTGGAACATAGTTTTAACTAATAATCCTTAAATTAAGGGGAAGACCCACATTCGCAGACACTATTCTTTAACCTGATTTTTCACCATTAGAATGAATCGTTAACCCGACATGTAGTATATGTTTGTGTAGCTCGACCATTGAAGATGATAAAAATTGTAAGAATATTTCAAAACCTGTTTGCGTGTTTGTTTTGCTCAAAAATGTGTGTTTTTGAGTTTTTTCACCGAAAAAAAGTGTAAGTACGAGAGGGTGATGGCTATTGATGAGCCGTTTACTGCAATCGATAGCAGGGTAAGATGTGTAAAAAACCGTGCTTTGGATTTTTGATATCCCGCTTTGTTTTTGAACCATTAGCCTTGAAAGTGAGAAGTTCTGGATTCTGAATAAATTAACAGCTTTTGTCCACGTTTGTCGCGATATCTTTTGCTTTTGGATCATTATCGCAATTCTGAGACACAGTATTGTAGAAACAGTCACGAACTACAACCTGTGCAAAGATGAGGCTAATCCGTCAACGTGGCGCCAAGTTACACTCTCCAGAAGTTGCGATACACTGCCAAAACGGAACGGAGTAAATCGCAGAAATGTGTATGCGACCCTTGGAGTCGCACAAAGTCAGCTATAATTCCGGTTCGCTCACATTTTCGGTGGAAATTCCCAGCCTACAATGAAGTACAGGACTTTTTACACGATTGTCTTAATTTGTGGTATGAATGAAATGATACATCACGTGAAAATTGGAAGAAAATGAACACTGGAACGGCCAGTTTGCGGCGTAAGCGTTAGGCTGTATTTACACAACTGTCATTCAAAGCTAAATCTGAGGATAATCTTCTTGCTAAATACAAACTACCGTATTAACTGTGCACTGTAGTGTACCATTTAAAATTTGATTATCAAGCGAAGAAATGGCTAGCTGCGTATATACTTCGTAAAAATTATGAGATTTTGCATGCAAAGTCCGATGACATTGTGTTTTCCTCTCTTTTGGTTGCGCAATCATCACTGCGTTTTCAGCTCCCTGCCTGGAGAGAGACACGTGACAATGAATTTACAATGTGGTACATACCGACAAAGACGAAGTCATTCAGACGCCGTGTTGCGTACGTTAGCTTTTATGTTCAGTACTGCATGTTTAAGTACGACCACAGTCCGCCTTGAACATGGCATGGAGCTATAAACGGACAGCTAAATGAACGCGGTTTCCGACCTCAGAATCACCAGTGCCGGGCTAACTTTGTGTTGTGCTAGGTTAAGAACCCATCGTTAGGCTAAACTAAACATAACACCTGACAATATCTGGTATCTAAAACGATTTCCTAATAGTAAGATAAAAATTTGGCGAAAAACTGAAATAAATCGATTCTGACACGAAACTTGAACAATTCTAAAAGCGACTTGTTTTGGCTTCGCGAGTACCATTGAGGCTAGTACCTAAAAGAGATGTGAATCTATGACCACGCTGATATTAAACTGGATGCGTCATTCTAAAATCGCGACGGTCGAATTTTGTACAAGTAATGAAATGCGTGAACTTCAGTCAAACAGTTGAATATCGCGCTGGCTGACATGTGGAAACGAGCATTTGTCGTTCTCCGGCGGTGACTGTCCTTTGAACTATTATAATAACGACGATAGACAGACCATCAGCACGCTATTTTCAGCGTGATTGAGTTTATCCACAGGAAAAAGTAGTTGCTGATTCGAAAAAAGCACGTTCATGGTTGTTTAATTTTTTCAAGTTTATGGAAATTATTCTATCAATTTTAATTTTGGTTTCTTTAAATATACCGCATAACTTTATAATTACCTAATAACAATTCAATCGCAATCATTTTAAAGCTATACTGACATGAATTTGTGCTGTGAAATATCGCATACTTTTCAATAGAGATTGATTTCGACCCTGGACTTCGACTCATTTCATGAGCAGCCCGCCAATAAAAGTTCAGTTGATCGAGACAAATTATATATGCTCTATGATTAGCTCCAGTACAGATTGAAAAACAAATGCTAGGTCAACATTGTGTTACATTGTAAATCACGGCATCATTCTAATGTAATATAGCAAAACTGTACGTGCGTTATCCGCATCACGTTCCCTCTGTGCCCGCATAGAATTTACAAAACACTAAGCTCACGTTTCCAACCGGGCAGTGCAGAGCAGACACCGGCGCGATTTTCTCGTTATAAAATTTCGAACTATTGACATGTTTCTAATTTCTACTGAGAGGAATGTTGCTCGCCCAACTGTCGAAACAAAAGGACGTCGCAATCATTTTCACAAAAAAGATAGAAAACTTGTGGTGACGTACAGGAAGTAATCTTCATTGCATGCTTTACGTGTAAACCGTAACGTAAGCGGTAACAGTTTTGGTTGCCGGACTTTCACTGGGCATTTGCAGACGTAAAAAATCATCTGACATTTTATCATCAGTCGCAATTAGTTTGGAACGGGATCAATTTTGAATGTCGGACTTCATTAGGTGCAGACAAACATGTAAACTGTTATCAGAAAAAGACGTAATTTTTGGATTTTCGGAGTAGCCTAGTTTGATTAGAGCGTGGTCAGTTTTTAATGTCAAACTATACTTTGCATTGAGTCCACGTCTTTGTTAGCGGACTCAAATGTACGGTTTGGTTTTCGGCGGCGATTAATTTTGAATGCTGGACTTTATTTGGCAAACATGTAAAGACAAAGACGTACTATTTGGATTTTCGGCCGTTATTTGTTTTGTACGGGAACAGTTTTATTAAATACGTGTTATAGGAAAACGAGGTAAAAATAACGTAAACTACAATGAGCAGCCTCTCAGTTGTGCGCAAGATGTATCACCAGCTTTTGTTCGAAGCTCAGTTTAGTGTTGAATGAGTAAGCTTAGCGTTCTGCGTTACAGTGCGCGCTTGCGACCAGTTCCAGTTTACACCTTTTCAACGCATCGGAAACTGGAGTTTTAAGCTGGACTGTAACTCTGACAATTTTAACTGTTCTCTCATTCCCGGCCATATGCTTGATATTTCGCTTTTGTGGACCATGCTTTTGCAATCGACGACTACCTTCAGCATGTTCAGTAGCCACGAAATACTTCCTGCCGGCAGCTGGGAAGAAGACTGACGCATGCGCACTCCTCCGGATGGAATTAACGTAATCTACTTACGCTCTTGAGATAGCCTTGACTAATCTGGAAACTGTTAAGACATAAGAAAAACACTTCACGCGAACTGGCCTAAATGTTCATTTGTTAAAATCTAACTCATTTCCGAGTATGTTATGGTTTTAAACTTATCGTCCACTCAAAGACCATATTAGACAGTTTCAAAATTTACCATAAAACAAAAAATGACCAAATCACACAAGAAAGATGGGTCTACCCCTTAAATTCTAAGTTTCAAATTGTTCAGAAACTGATAAAATTAAAGAAGCCTTTAGCAAATAATGTCTGAGCACGTAAATCAAAGGGAATTGTGGGTAGCCTCACTTACTGTGCTGCACGTGGTCCTTATTTCTATGTTATTTTACATACTAAAATTTTTCTATAATGTAATTTATTTCCAACCACGAAATTTGATGGATAGTACTATAAGAGGTAGAAATTTAAAAGATAGATATAGATAGATAGATAGATAGATAGATAGATAGATAGATAGATAGATAGATAGATAGATAGATAGATTGAGTAATTTGAACGAAATTGGCATCGGCTCTCAGGTCTTGAAAATTAGTAATTTTAGGACCATGCAAATCAGTGAATACACTACAGTATTAAACGGACATAATCTTATACCAGGTTGAATAATCTGTACATAGTGTTTGTGGATTCTTGCAGGTTAGCTAAATGGCTCTGATAAATTTCTTGATCAAGTCAATTTTGCATTTCTCCAAGAGTTTGCGAGAAAGATATTCATACATGTCTGTCCGAAGATCGGTATATGTAGGTTACGACCGGTACGACTGACCCACAAGAATCTATGGCGGCTGGCACCAGCTGCAGTCAGTTGACTGCGAACAACTGTTCGCACACGGTCAAAATTGTCGATCTTTGGAACATGGTAAACGGCTTACTGAATTACATAATGAACCCTATGTGTTTCCTTTGAAACTCTATTGTTTCCTCTTGTCATTCACAGGCGATGCGGCCAATACCCCCGTCAAATCAAAATGAAAATGAAAAGCGTAAACATTGTACGTAACCAACAATTGGAAAACAACGAGCCAACATGACTGCAGTGCATAAAGGGACAGGAATAAATAAAAACATGGAAATTTAACGCATGAAGGTTTGTCGGGCATTTTTCGTCGTAACTATCGGCCGATCAGTGAACATCACGAATAGGCAGCACGTGGGACATTGCATGATGAGGCAGTGACACTGGAGGACCGGACCTACACATTAACAATCACGGGGCTGTACAGTGAATAATACATAGTAATGAGACCTAACGTATGAAGTCCAACCAATCAGCGTAACGCTAATGGACCTTAAATTACCAGATGTACCAATCACTGATGTTTGTACATATGTCATGGACCTGACTTATGAAACAGGACAAGTGTAACTAAATATGTAAAACAGGGTCAGCCTCTGATGTACAGAGTTCTTCCTTACATATGTATACAGACGATAAAACACTTATTGCGAAGGGCAAGACTTTGAATGAGATAAACAGTGTTATCAACACTGACATTACACCCATCTCGAACTGGTCGATCTCAAACTCTATGCTTATAGATACTACTAAAACTGACTGTGTCTTGATCGTGACTCCACAAACACTGAGTAGTGTTGTTCGAAATATAAATGACAACACATTATCGGTCCATATCGCTGGTTCAAAAACTTCTCAAGTGGAATGGGGTACTATACAAGGAGTAATTCTTAATGAAAATTTAACTTGGGACAGTCATTCTAATAGATTGCATTTGAGTTGGAGTTTTTGAGAGAATTATATTGCTTTGTACAGTACTTTGCCTTGATACAGAAATCAATAGATGATTGCACTATTGTTTTGGATTATACGACTGAATATGTATTGATAAGGGTTTCACTTTGCAAAAGCGTGCTTCACATTTACTCTTTCATTTACCACTTAATTTTCCCTCTGCTGATCCCTTTAGCATGTTTTGAAGTTTGTAAGATGAATAATTTTCTTAATTTCAGCCATATCTGCCTTTAATTGCTAATCTCAGATGCACCTCTTTACCTCAGTGACTTGTTTATCCTTAATGGAAATGTTAACTCGTATATGACACACTTAACCTCTCTTCTGAATTGTTATATTCTTGGATTTAATTATAAGGTTCGTCAGAGAAGTTTTCATTACCGTGCAATGAAAGTACGGAATTCGGGAATTCACAGCAAGTCGAATTCAAGCAAGTTCCTACCCTATTCATTTTTTAAAAAATTTTTGAAGTATTTATTAAAATAACAATAACGAGTCATCGTTGATGACACAGTCCCCACTTATTAATGGGTACTTTAATTATAAGTTCTCAGAGAGGATAGAGTCCTCTTCATTAGCTAGGTCTATCATAATATGACATTAAACTGGTCCAATAATCATTTTCATTCAAGGTAATACATTACCAGGTCCATGGGACATTTGAGATTTACAAATTTAAGTAGGACCATCCTGAACCACTGTTAGTTAGTGGTGGTACCAGGTGTCCGGAATGGGTAAGCGTACCCTGCTAGCATGCTACACCCGTCAGGATTGGTCCCAAAATTGTCTAATATTGTATGAAGTGATACAGTATATGAATCACTGTTATAAGTCAAAGTCGGGAATGCTGTCGCTAATCATTTGAGTGACCGAGGTGTCATATTTGGCCACAATGTCATCATATCGACCGTAGAACTTTTTGAAAGTCCTCACGAGTCTTTTGGATGTATATCCCTGTCTCACTAGTTTTGATACCAATAAGCTGTGTCTCATTTGAAAATCAGCGTAGGAATCACAAGCCCTACAATATTTGAGAAGTTGAGACACATACACACCATAAGCAGGTGCAGATGGAATATTACTTGATAAGTGGGGATAATTTATGATTTCAAAATCAAAATCATCCCTTTTGTCATACAGCTTAGTGTGTAGCCCATTAGTACCCACTTGCAGGAACAGATCAAGATATGAAGCTGAGTTCCTACTCTCAGTTGTTTCTTTGATTTCCAATTCATCAGGGTATATATGATGTAAGTAATTTGATATGTCTGGATTGTTTAGACTAATCAGATCATCAACATATCTGTGCGTGTTGTTAAAACGCCTTGCAAGCTTTTTAGACCCTGCTTTGTAGAGTGATTGTAGATGACAGCATTGTTTTAAGTTTATCGTGGGGAATTGGGGTGTATAGTGTGGAAAAGTCAAATGTTCGGATTGACCTGTACTTGTTTTTCTTGACTCTTAAATCAAGCAACAATTCCTTGGAATTTTTTAATATCCATATTTGATTCAACCCACTCTCTACATGAACAAATAGCGTCAGGGACACTGAAGCTCCTCAAGTGTGAGGCCAGTTGAAGTAGTTGGTTGTTGGTAAGCAGTAATTGACTTGGAGGCATGGGGTTGGGATATGGAATACATGAGATTTGTGTTAGATACATTTAATTGTATATACGGCATGATTCGGCTCATTAATATAAGTTGCATACATTTAAACAAATCTGTCCTAATGGAGTACGTGGCAGTTTATTATCAGGCGACTAGTAAAGTAAGTAAGCACCATTTACTGCATTGGAATGCACGTGAGCCACCGTAATTTCTCTGTCAGCACTCTAGTGAAAATTGCTTGTGTTTATAACATTTACAATTGTAGTATACAAGTGAATTGCATTTTCACATTGATCTGCTAGACCAGAAAATTCGTCAGCCTTTTGCTGAAGTAGGTTTATATCTTCTTGTGTATATTGGCCAACTCTGAGACGATTAAGTAATTCTGCAAAATGTTTATCATCTTTCTGTCGCATAATATCTGTCCGTTCATGCTCTGTAAAGTACTCTTTCCAGAGGTTTATTGAGAAAGGGCCATAACCATGGTATAGATCTTTAAAATCCATCCATCCATGACAGGTTTGAGTTGCAACATATCACCTCAGAGACTATTGACACACCACCAAATATCTTTATTTCCTTTGATTTCTTGAAGACGGAGATTAATAAAATTGAATAAACTGTTACCAACCATGCTAAGTTCATCAATGATGACAACTGATAAATTAATATATTTTGTTTGTAGAATGTTTAATTTGTCAGTTGGAGCTAATGGTTTATAACGAAAACCTTGACTTGCTGGTATTTTAAAAGCAGAATGAAATATAGCTGCAAAGCAGCGATGACCGGGTTTCGAGACATCTCGGTGCACAGGGGCAATAGAGAAATAAATATGCAAAAAAGATGAAAGGCTACAGTAGTATTTGTGAAATTGAGGTCAAAGGTCATCGAGGTCATGTGACATTTTGTCAAAAAATTGTATCCCATAGTTATCTCTATATACCAAAAATCAGACCTCTAGCTCTGTTGGCTTGCCAAGAATTAGATATGTGCATAATTAAGAAGGTACAAGATATGGCACCATAAGATCTCCCATCACACCAAATATGAAGGGTGTGGCACTTGTGGTTACTGAGTTATGGCCATATGTGTATATTTTGGATCAAAGGTCATTCAGGTCACATAATATTTTGTCAAAAAAGATTGTATCTCATAGTTATCCCTATATACCAAAAATCAGACCTCTAGCTCTATAGGCTTGCCCAAAATGAGATATATGCATAATTAATGAGGTACAGATTGTGGAGTCATAAGGTCTCCCATCATACTAAATGTGAGGATTGTAGCCCTTGTGGTTACTGAGTTATGGACATATATTTTGGGTCAAAGGTCACGCGATATTTTTTAACAAAATTGTATCCCATAGTTATCCCTACATACCAAAAATCAGACCTCTAGCTCTACTATTAAGCCCAGAATTAGGTATGTGCATAATAAATGAGGTACAGGAAGTGGCTTTTAATGTGACATTTTGTCGAAAAACTTTGCTCCCATAGTTATCCCTATGTACCAAAAACACATTGAAGTTGACAGCCCATTACAGTGAAATTCGAACAAGCTGCAGAACTTCATTAACTAAGGTGTTGTTTTAGTCGATGTGTATCAGCGATTTATACGACATTAACACACTGGGCTTCATGTGGTCTTGTTTACATCTTTAATCAGCTACATGCTCTCAGTTACACAACACACCAGGGCCACTCCATGCATGTCCGACAGAGAAACATAAACAAATCACCACACTTTGCAATGTCATGTATATCTTTTTTTTTATTCGTGATGAACAAGTGAGCGTGAAAGTTCAGTAGCTTTTTGGAATTGACCGGCTAGACCAGCATCATATAAAACTTACATGTTCAAAATACATTTGTAAATGAATTTGTGGAGTTCCTGATTGGACTCAGTGGTGCAAGAACCTTTTCAACATAGCGATTCTAATTACATAAATGTGGAAAAAGAAATACGGTTTGTTACAAGGCATCCTTTTCACTGAAACACACGCAAATATGATTGTGATGTGTTCTATTACTTGTAGCTCATTTCCTTTACACTATTTTGACAAATTGTTTCACCATTGTTTCTATTTTTAGCTTTAAGTTATATTTAAATTTGTGACAGCACTAGTACTTTCTCTTTCGTTTTGTTTTTGAGGTATACTGTGATGAGAATGTTCCCTCACAGTATTTTATCATTCTATTCATTTGTAAGAGCTAGGATTGCAAGATGAGACCGTTGTTGGCAACAGAAAACTTATTATTGTGTCCTATCAGGAATTCCCAAATTGTTTAACATGTAGTTTCACTGAGACTGGACAAGCGAAAATTTCAAAAACTTGGTGAACTTTCATGCTCACTTAAGCTTGTTCATCGGGAATAAAAAAGAAACATACATGAAATTGCAAAGCTTGGTGATTTGTTTATGTTTCTCTGTCTGGCATACAGTGGAGTGGCCCTGGTGTGATGTGTAACTGAGAGCGTGTAGCTGATTAAAGATGTAAACAAGACCACATCAAGCCCTGCTGTGTTAATAATGTACTAAAAATCGTTAATACACATCCATTAAAACAACGCCTTGGCTAATGAAGTTTTGCAGCTTGATCGAATTTCACTGCAATTGGCCCAAACATGCAGCAGTCTATCACATGACACATGGACACACAGATGGGAGTTAATTGGCCAAATCTTGACAAAAGGAAGTAAAAGTTGACGCCGCCATACTGGTTTGACAGAAGGAAGTAAAAGTTGACGCCGCCATAATGGTTTTCAATTCTAATAGCTCCTCAGTATATAAATCTGAGGAGCTAAAAATCGTTGCAAAATGGCCACCGCGCAGCCATATTTGATCTTACTGTCTAAAAAATTCACATGCATATGTATGACATAAGTCAATGTCCATGTACCAACTTTGAATAAAATCGGTTGAGACTTGCCAGAGTTATGCTCCCGACATGAAAAAACCATAACAACATGGCTGCCATGTGGCCATATTGGATCATATCGTGAAACAAATCGACGTACATATGGATAACATAGTCAATGTCCTTGTACCAACTTTGAATAAATTCGCTTGATACATGTCTGAGTTATGGTTCCGGACATGAAAAAATCGTAACAAAATGGTCACCATGCAGCCATATTCAATCTTATCGTAAAACAAATCAATGTGCATATGCATGACATAGGTAAATAAATTGGTTGAGTGTGCTTGAGTTATGTCTAGGACATGAAAAAATTGTAACAAAATGGCTGCCATGCGGCAATATTGGATCACATCATGAAACAAATTGACGTGCATATGTATGACATAGGTCAATGTCCTTGTACCAATTTGAACCAGATATGAACGGAATATGCTCACGTGTTTTACAACAAGTTTATTAATAGTAGTACGCTTCACAGAACAATGAGATATATGTTATCACTATATGTAGCAGGTTTTCAAACTTCGCACAGTACTCTCAGAGTTTAATCACTATTACAAAACTTTATTTAATATGCAAATGAGCGGTCAATTAACTTGACACTGCTCAATGATTCATAGCACAATTAAATATTTATCAAATCAATATCTGTAGCAAGTTTCACCAAATTTTGGTGCCGGAATTTGTAGAGTTATATACCTAATTACAAAGTTTATTAAATATGCAAATGAACCCTTAATTAACTTTATACTACTAAATGCTTTACAACATATTTACATATCTGTCGTATCAGTATGTGCAGCAGGGTTCATCACATTTGATGCAGTTATTTTGGTGTTATATGACTAATTATAAGACTTCATGGAATATGCAAATGAGCTAATTATTAACTTGACACTGCTCAATGCTTCTCAGTACAATTGCATATTTATCAGATCAATATCTGTAGCAAGTTTCATCAAATTTAATGCTTTAATTATGGAGTAATATCACTAATTAAAAACTCATTAAATATGCAAATGAACCCTTAATTAACTTCACACAACTAAATGCTCTACACCACAATTAGATATCTGTCGCATCAGTATCTGCAGCAGATTTCATCACATTTGGTGCAGTTATTTTGGAGTTATATCACTAATTACTAAACTTCATAAAATATGCAAATGACCTATTTGTTAATTTGACACTGCCAAATGCTTCTCAGTACAATTAGATATTTATCAAAGCAATATTTGTACCCAATTTCACTGACTTGGGTGCCGTAATTTCAGAGTTATATACCTAAGTACAAAGTTCATTAAATATGCAAATGAACCCTTAATTAATTTCACACTACTAAATGCTTTACACTACAGTTAGATATCAGTCGGATCAGTATCTGCAGCAGATTTCATCACATTTGGTGAAGTTATATCGGAGTTATATGACTAATTACAAACCTTCATAAAATATGCAAATGAGCTATTTATTAACTTTACACTGCCTAATGCTTCTAAGTATAATTAGATATATATCAGATCAATATTTCTTGCAAGTATCATAAAGTTTTGTGCTGGAATTTCAGAGTTATCTCACTAATAACAAAAGTTCATTAAATATGCAAATGAGAAGGTAATTGACATGACACTCACAGTATCATCATAATGTTCTTAGATTGTCATCTGTGAAAAGTTTCATAAAATTTTGTGCAGTATTTCTTGATATATGTCTACACTGTCATTACCGTCTCCATAGGGAAACCATTGTGTGGAAAAAAACGATATTGCATAACTTCATTAATATGCAAGCCACACTAACCAAAATCTAATCACTTCTTGCAAGAAGCACATGGTGTGGCCTAACAAAATACAAATAAAATTTAGTCGTACGTACGTACGTACGGTGTGCGTGCTTAGATAGATACATAGATAGATACATAGATAGATACATAGATACACAGATACATAGATACACAGATACATACATGCATACATACATACATACATACATACATACATACATACATGCATGCATGCATGCATGCATGCATGCATACATACATACATACGTACGTACGTACGTACGTACGTACATACATACATACATACATACATACATACATACATACATACATACATACATACATACATACATACATACATACATACATATATGCGTGCGTGCATGCATGCATGCCTACCAACAAGTTAGCTAGCGAGGTAGCTAGCTAGCTAACTAGCTGGCTATTTACCTATCACTTTTATGAAAATTGGTAACAACACATCAGCAAGACATCATATTTACCTTCATTGTAACCGAGAGATCTTACATGGTGTGTATGCAATGATATAGACCGGTACATCACACAAACGATGGCACTGTGTTCCAGTATACACACTCTGATCTGCCTTTGATTCATCGCAACATTGCTGATTATCTATGCCGAATTTAAAGTCAATGATTTCGCCACCTTCAATCCTTTGACGTTTGTTGCAGCCTGTGTAGTAAAAAATACGGAACTGAATATTATGAAAGTGTTGTTATATGTAAACAATTTGTGGACGGTGATGAGTTTTGCGGGAGATAAATTACGGATGAAAGAGAATGTGTAGTTGTGTAACTCCAATATCAGCCTGTTTGTTAGTCCCCGTCACAGACAAAGTCCGGTGGAGTACGGTGGGCCGATTGTTCCAAAATTATTTTAAATATTTGTGAGGATCAAGAAAAGAATAGCTGGGTCTAACAAGGTAAAAACATTGCTAGGGGTAAGTAAAAATGGAGAGGGTACTGTGGTAGATATAGAAAAATGGCCTGGTTTAATAAAAAACCGGGGGAAAACCAGAAAGAAAATTGGGGGTATTAAAAGTCGGGGGGAGTAACATCCAGAAAAACAATGATGGGGTAAAAAACGGGGAAGGGTACTATCGTAGTGGTAGATCCATATTAAAGAAAATCATTTGTGTCATTAAAACAAAAAGGGGGGAGGGGTAGTGCTAGTGTAAACAAAAATTAGATATTTCGTGAGGATCCTGAAAAAGTGAAGGGTCGGAGAATACAATTTCAAAATTATTTTAGGTATTTATTGTGATCTGGGGAAAAAGCCTGGGCCAAATAAAATGGGAAGATCCAGATAGAAACCACTGGAGAGAGAAAAAACGGACGTTACACCATTCACTTTAAGAAAAATGCTAGTGTGTCATGATGCAAAACTTTTCAGTGGCTTTATGATTGTCAGAAAAAGAAGAGATATAAAACGATACCGAGAAAAAAAAAACGAGCCGTGCTTGTTGAAAATTTGGAGTATTGTTGGGTTGGAAAAATCAAGATACAGGGTCGCTACCACTCAAAATTTGTGGAGTGGGTGGACAAAATAGTAAAATTAAGTGGGACTTGGTACCCTGGGTTTTTTTTTCGTTAGCATTTCGCGAGCTGCAAAAAGGGGTGATCCTTAAGCTCTCTCATTATTTTTGGCCTAGTAAAAAATGAATGGGGTGGCGATCCCTTAGCTCACTCGTTATTTGCGATCATTTACATTCACTAGACGAATCACACGGTGCAAAATGTCATCGTTGTGGAGGTCGTTTGTGACAGATGTCTCCGTTCTCCTTTGTGACCACTACAACAGTACGCTAGGACGCTTACAATGATCGTGGAGTGGTAAATAATATGATACATCGAATAGTTACATTCTGTAATTTTGAGACGAAACGATGGGTTCGCTTTGAAATGTTATTCTGAGATCGGATCTGACCTGACAGATCCACCGATCGAGTGAGACTGTTGGCTTCCCGAAGGTGTCTTAGCCAGAGCCGATTTGCGACGTTCAGCTGTGTTGAAAATTGTAAGGATTTCTTCAAGAATAGTTTTCTGGGATATGTTTCCCTAGACCATGTTTAAAAAAGAGTTATTGGACGTTTTTCGTTCACTTTTCCAGCTTTGGTTAAATTCTCGGCCATTGATCCTGTGCGCGTTTTTTGTTTTATTTTCGTTTGTTTGTTTGTTTGTTTGTTTGTTTGTTTGTTTGAGCGAAGGGTGAATCGTACCGAGCAATGCATGGTGATCGAAAAAAATCGTGCTCCATCGTGCTCCAATGATCGACAGGAACATTTGACTCATCTTTGCAAAGCTTGAAACATTCTCCATACTACATATGGCAAGGTTAAATTAAATTTGACCAAAATAGGCGATATTTGGCGACAAATAACTTATGTTAATTTACAAGGTTTAAATCCTGTTTCTAGGAGGCCTGGAAAACCATTCAAAGAAGTAGTTTTCGATGCAGTAATCACCTATGGCGGTCACCATCTCGACCGTACAGAACATTGTGCGTAACGTCTACATCTAAAACTACCGAGAGCTAAAAATAAAGGGTGGAATCTAGCCAAAAAGTTCCGAACTTGTTGCAATCTACGAGCCTTGGCTTGCATAGTTAATATTCATGAAGATGGCAACGGCAGGTTAGCTGATTGGTCTATCATAATATCCTCGATATTGACATTTTCCGGACTGTTTAAACCTGCCTCAAGGTAAATTTTAAAAAGAACAGGCTGAGTATTTTTAGAAGACGCCAATCTCCTGGAAGCAAATCAACCACTGAAATCCATCTACACATTTACTTTTCAATTTCACTAGGAGGTCAAAGGTTTTACCATCACCTACAACTACAAAATATTTTAATCTTTTACCAACGAACATTGAACCGAGAAAGCAATTTAAACGACATGTTTAACTGTCTCCAACCTATCAAAAGGCTCATTCAAAACACCCAAGTAAAGTACCTTAGTCTTTCGTACCTTAGTCTTTCGAGTGTTTTTTTTCTTTTGACTTGTGAAAGCATATGTCTGAGATTTGGCAGTAAATAGTCTGTAATTACTAACAGCTTAACTAATACCCGACACTAGCTTGGCGGTCTGGGGCATCTTACCCATTTATATGCACCAACATGGAAAAGAATGCCATAACAAGTTAACATAAATCAAATCTCAGCAATAAAATAAATGATTCTCCTAAAATGCAACGAAGTTATATAAAGGGTGTACGTTTGTAACAAAGTTACATAGATGTAAAGGTTTTAAATGTTTTCATAGGCAATTATCGGCATGTAGGGGTAAAGTTGATAGTAATATATGGTAAGAGGGTGGGTGGGTCATGAAGACCTGTCCTCGGTGAAAGGGCTGGTAAGTTCAGATGAGGACAACAATTATGATACTGGAACTTCACGTCAAAGTATTATTTCACTTTTCATGGTAGTCTACAGATTTGTTCATTGCCCTCAGTGAACTCGATTTACAATAAGACAAGTCTCCGATTTGCCAAGGCAAGATGTTCATGTGACAGTTAATTATACTTTTATTCGGATTTACAGTTAAATGACTTCAGAGAATATCATGCGGCGAATCATTTTTATTTCCCTGAATTTTCTTGAACAATGAAACTGCTTTTTGCAAGGCGGATACTTATGAAAATAAAATAACCCCTCTCTGTACTGTTTTAAAAAATACATGACCCCCCTGTTTACAGTTTTCAAATCCAAGGTGACCCTCGGGTTTTGTCGGTCCACCCCCGGCTATAATAACTGAACGCTCCCCAGAGGGCTCTCTTTTGGCGAACGCCCCCTCAAAGGAACACAATTACTAACAGCTAAACAAATACCCACTCTACACAACAGAGTTCAAATTACATTGTTGTAGTTTTTTATTTGTTGTTTTTTTTAGGTTGTTGTAATTTGTGTCACATTTTAGCTCAATGAACAGGGAGATAGTACTGCGATTGTTTTCAATCAGATGAGTCTACACGTTGAAAACCCCATGAAAATATATCCTGTGTCTGATTGAAATTCTATCTCTTCTGTCGAGTCTCCCCTCTGCTTTCCTTTCGGTCTGATGAACCATCAAATCATACCCGTTTTTTCGGTCTTAACATAATTGGAAGCTTGATGTTGGCACTAACGTACGAGTGGTTTGACAACGAATAGGTGTGATTTGTTTTGTGGCAGGACAACCTGCAAATTGCGGAAAGATAGTTCAGAGAGTGTCGATCTATCGTGATTTTTCCTGGTTCTAATATGAACCAGACAAGAATTGAAAATGCTCCAGTGTTTCAGTATATATTGTAATTGTCTCTAAATTGAAACTTTCGCCACAAGTTCTAAACTTCATTGAAAGTATTATGATTAACATCATGAATATTCACCACATATTAATCCAAAAGTCATTAAGTATTATGTAAACAGATGAGATGAAAATACTACATTTCTTTCATTGCTGTCATTGTATCACCACTTCATGTAGCAAGGGTAATTGCCTATTTTTCACACATTATTTACCTCTGCTTCCGCACGATATGCAGCTGCCAAGTAGGGCCGTAATTCTTTCATTTGCATTATGCACACGGGTACCTAAATTGCATGAATCCGATATAAAATTATAAAACTCCATAATTTGTTAAGTATTGTATACTTGCTTTTAAACTATCGAGTGATATAGAAAATGAAAGACATTTGCATGTACAATAGAACTATGAACTCAAAACATGTATCTAAAATATTCCTATTGAATATTTTCGCGAATATCTTGACTTATTTAATGAATGATATCGCGTGTGCCTGTGTGGACGGTTTACAGCTTCCCGTGGTGGTTTTGTTTGTGGTGGATCGGAGACTGGCTTTAACGATTATTTCTTCAGGCTGGATGGCTGTCTATGGGCGACCATAGGTGGTATCGAATATTTTCCTTGTGGTTGAATTAGTTGGAAGGATGTTCCAATGTTTATTGATGATAGATGATATACTTGGCAGAGACGCGTGGTAAGTAATGACGAGTGGCATGCGATTCTGTGAGGTTGTGTGTCTGTTCTGATAGTTGTTGAGTTGATCACGTGATTTGGTTCCGGCATTCTTGATGGCGGAGCTGACTGCTTTGCTTTTGTAGTTCCTGTTAGTGAAATGATCATGGATTTCCTTTGGGGCTAAATCGTAGAGTTCTGTGTTTGATAAGATGTGTCTATATCGTACGGCTTGTGGTTTCGGGATGGAATCGAATATATGTCGTGGTGACAGGAAGATAGCAGTAAATACGTGTTTTTGTCCGTAGGTTTGCTGTAGACGGTAGTTTGAATAGTGTTGCCTACTTTTTCCATGGTCGTATCCAGGAATTGAACATCATCGGCACTCGAGTCCATTGTGAATTTGAGAGTTGGGTGAGCGGCATAACAGTGTTCATGAATTTGATAAGTTGGTCGTGACTATGCTCCGATATGTATCTGACGTCATCCATGAATCGTTTCCATTTGGTGGGTTGTAGGAGAAGACGGAGACGATTTCGTTTTCAAGTTTTCCCATTGCTATATTTGCATAGGATGGCGCAACTTTGCTACCCATGGCTGTACCGTGAATTTGGAGGTAGAACTTGCCATTAAATTGGAAATAGATTTTACTGAGGATAAATTGTAGCATGTCGGTAATGAGCTACGGGTTTGGTGATTTGATGTTGTGTGCTGTGAGCACCTCTCAAACCGCCTGGATGCCATAGTCGTGGGGTATATTTGTGTACAGGGAAACCACATCCATGGTAACGAGAAGGACGTTTTCCAGTACATCGGTGTCTTTGATGTCCTGAAGGTGGTGTGCGGTGTCCTGTATGTATGACGGCAGAGCTTTGACCATAGGTTGCAGTATGAATGAAGTCAACGTATCTGGCGAGTGGTGTTGTGACGGCTTGTCACTGTGACACGCTCTGACGTAGAGGTGCATCGGTCTTGTGGATTTTGGGGATACCGTAGAAATGCCAGCTTAAGGTTCTTTGGGTGTAAGTTTCTTGCTTAACTCGGATGAAATCCATTTCTTTTGTACCTTTTCTTGACTTTCTTTTCCAATTCATTGAGATACTCGTTGGTGGGGTCATGGTCTAATTGCTTGTATGTTTTCGAGTTTGGAGAATGGCTTGACATTAACTTACATAGTCCTGGGTATCCATTGCAACAACACCGCCTCCTTTGTCAGCTGTTTTTTATCGTCAAATCTTTGTCTTGAGATCTTGTAGAGCCCGTTTTTCATTCTTAGTAATGTTGTATTATGTTTTTTTTTCTACTGTGTTTTTTGTCGATAACTTCTTCTTCCACAGCAACTATAAATGCTTCTAGTGTTTCATTCTGGGTAGGTGATGGGTTGAATCCTGATGTATATGTTTTGAATGGTCCCTTTACTAAAACATGAGGTGCGTCAGTTTCGACGATTTTTTTTTCGATTTTTACATATACTGTAGTCTGCATCGTCTCTTAAATTCTTGTATATCGGAAATTAATTCTGGATTGTTTACTTTATCTGGGGTGGGACAAAATATGAGTCCTTCGGAAAAAATGCTGGTTTCCGCTTGAGTAAGCTGCCGGGATGAGAGGTTTGTAACAGTGGTCTTGTGTGGAGCATGCGCCTTTGCTACTTTTGATTTTCTTGGGTGATTTCTCCTTGCGGTGTGATCAGGTTTATCAGTGTGGAGGAGTCTTTGGAATTTAGCATTCTGCTTGTTGATTCTAAGCTTTCTATTTTTGTCGCGAAAGATAACAAATTATCATATATTGAAGTTACAACTGCTGGGAAGCTGTAAACCGTGCAATAACTGCAAAACTTGTCAGTTCATGTACAACACTGATAAATCGGAAATAACGAACAAACTTACAGACAAATCTCAACCAACTAGAAAGCATTTGCAAGCAAAAGCGAAGTTCCAGAGACCAGAGCAGCGGAAGAAAAGAGATGTGTGACGAAGATTGGTGCAGAATGAAAGACTACTTGGGATTTTATTATGCAAGCACGTCCCTATAGTGAGGGCTGATACAACAACAGAATACAACTAAACGCAAGGCAGTCCAGGGAATTACAGTACACAGATTACTAATGCCTACATGTACGGTAAAAACGCAACAGATACATACGGGGCGACAACGCACGGAAATGTATATCAGACGAGAGGAGACATCGGACCTAGGCCGTTGAACTTGAAAACCGAGGCAACATGTATTTTCATTTGACTAAAAGCAATTAACGCTTCATCTGTTAAGAGTTTACCACTGACTAAAACAATTTTCATAGCTATGTCGCTGTTTTCACAAGATACTGACCGTTTGATCTTGAAATGTTGAGTTGCTGTTACGTGCAGCCAACGCATGCCGGTGCGGTGACAGACAGTTCACTATGAATGCCTAGCTCTGCATGGCAGGGCTGTGTGTTACCGGCGTTAAACGGCCTCCCACCACAGCCCTGCAGACTGATATAGAAAAAACCGCTGGTGGCTCCTCAGAAATACGGCAGACAGTTTCTATGCCGAAACGACTGATTTTGAATCCAAATTTTGCATTGATCTTCGTTTTCGAGCACACCCACCTCGCCTAGGTACACGATGTGCCCAGCCGCGCTTGTAAACTTACGCAAAGCCTACTTTTCTCTCTCTATGCGAGGGAAGCGTTCGTATCCGTCGCCATTGTTAATCTCATTCAACCCATGAGCACTCGGGCGAAAACCAGCGTGACAGTATAGCGCCACGTACGGCGAGTATTTAGAGAAAAATAAAAATCAAAAAGCAACAAAAAACAAAGCGAAAGAAAGCTAGAATTATTAATAGCTGAACGCAATTTGATATTTGTGCAATGCAAAATAAAAAATAAATAAATAAACAAACAAGAAATGCCCGTAAAACCCGTCCGAGCTGAGTGATGACGTCATAAGCGTGTCGCAATGCATTCTGGGTAATGAAGGTAAAATTTGTATATAGCCTGTTCTATGGTAGTAATACGAGAGAAAGAAAGAAAGAAAGAAAGAAAGAAAGAAAGAAAGAAAGAAAGAAAGAAAGAAAGAAAGAAAGAAAGAAAGAAAGAAAGAAAGAGAGAAGGAAAGTGAGCAAAAACTAACAGTTCCAGAGCTGGTCTCTGGAACTAATATTGGTAACTTAACCTGCTGCACAGGTAATTAAGTTTACGTCATTATCTGCGCAAAATGTGACATGCTATATATACTTGTAAAACAAAACGCGAATTGAGAATCCGTATCATCGAACATTTGAACAGTATTCGCAATAACAAAGACACACTGGTTGCATAGTCCGCCAGCACGGCTCGTTAGCCAGACAGGAGTCTTCCACTAACAACGCCGTGCGTGATCACGCTGATATACTGTGCGAAGGAAATCTGATAGAACTTGAAAATCAGGCGGACCAATCACCGCACGCGTTACATAAACAGAGAAATCCGAGATGGCGCCGACAAGAGCAGAGTGTGCGTCTGCGATATAGATCGACCATGGAGGTAGGAAGAGAAGGTCTCTTCCTACATCCTACATACCTCAATGGATCGACGAACAATCTTCACATCAACGTTCCCAGTCACTTACTTGGCATTCTAAATGACGTTTGCGGAGGACTTGACGATAAAGGTTGGATCGAGGTACATTTGTAAACCATGTTTTGCAAACTAAATACTTTAGGTAAGCTGCAAGACAGTGTTACAAATTTACACTCTCGCTTTGAATGCGTACGGGAACAATGAGAAATGAAATGTAAACAACGACAGCGATCGCTGATTGGCTAGTTACAGGTCTCAATATAGTCGAGTGGTGGCGCTTTCAAAACCACGGTCTGTGGGTCTGTGAGCTCGATCGGCCAAGCCTGATTTCGGGAAGCATCCGGCTACCCGAACAGCAGGCCTTGGCAAGCGAGATGCCCTGGTTGCACACCATTTTCATCAATTTGGTCACAACATCAAGCATTTCAATTTTTAGGCCTCTGTAAAACATTTTCATGAAGAGATAAAATCCACAAACAGTTACAACTTAAAATCATTGCTGCTCTCAACACACTTTCACCCATGGGTATCAACAAAAAGGACTGGTAAACCAAAGAGCTATCTCCCACTTTTCAACTTACCTAGGGGGTCTTAACTTTCATTTGGTTCTAGGGAGTAAATTCAATCCCGCCACTCAGTTATTCCCATACGGCGCACCACCCTAAAACAAATATGTCAACATTGCCTTGTAAGTTTCACTTTTTAAAAAACATTAATCCTTTCACTGTTCACTTTTACAATCCTTTCAAGTTCATTTTAGCGTTAGTTTTTATTTTTTACTTTTTCAAACTTGCATTTTTTTTCTTGTACAGGCGAACTATGCATCTCTGACTTTATGTACAAATTTTCTTCAAGTCTCATGTACGTTTTTCGTTCTCAACATGTTGAACTCTCGTTTATTTCCCAACGCACTCTTATTTTGTTTATGTCTCACTAATTTTTAGATCTCTGAAGAAGATCATCTGTGTAGGATCGAAACGTTGGAAGTTTCAATAAATAAAACTCTAATAACAGCTGAAACTTGTTTTTATTACCGAAATCAAGTAAGACTAGCAATTTTTTTCAGAGCATGTAAATATGCGGAAGCTTAAGGCTAACTCGACGTAATGCACTTTGAAGACTGCGAAGCCAAGAGTTAGATACGTATCATGACACTCCTGCATTCGCGGAAAATTTAGTAAGACTAGCAAATAATTTCCGAGCATATAAATATGCATCCTATCTGTAGCCTACTGAACATTTGTCTCATCATGCACCAATATCACCCTGTAATCGGACGTAACCTGCTTTCAGACCCATTTTCACCTGTTAGTTAATGTGTCACCAGTGCAGCTGCTGGATGTTACCGATGATTTCCCCTTACTTCAAACCTTGGATTACGCTGCGGTACCACAAGAACAAACCAACAACCTACATCTTGACATCGAGAACGGCCGGTCATTCTACATCGCCCTACAGACTTCTGTTTGCCATCTTGTTCGTATGTTCTGTCTGTTAGATTCGACTTTGCAATGATCTCCTGTCTTCTTTACGTTTTTCTTCTGCTACTGTAAGGCCGACATTTTGCAGTGACGATAACAACGTATTGTGAGATCAAATTCGCTAGTATTTGCCAACCTGTCGCTCAGTTTATTTTTATTTGTTTGCTGCTCATGTTACCTGGCTCTCTCCGGTTTACATGCATTATCGTGCCTTCTTTTTAGCATGTTGATATGGCCATCCTGCAAAAGTGTTCTCCCCAGCATTGCATTTATTGCGCAATATAGCCTTACATGCGGCCCCCAGTGCAATTTGTTCTTCATACAGAGCACATATCTAGCAATTTCTCACACAATTTCTGATCTTCTTTCCTTTTTAGATGCACCCATTCAAACTACTGTGCCACTCCCAGGAAACCAAAACCCTGTGCAGCTCCATTCGTGTCGGCAATCCCACAAGCATCACAGTTCCTTTTCTAGCTACAACTTGTTAGTATGAGACATTCAATTTATTCTTTGACAGTAAACACTCCGTCCTGGTTCTAGGCAACCCAATTCCGTGATAATAAACACCAGGAGGTAAAACAATTAATTTCAACAAGTCGTCACTGTCAATTACTTGGAATAGAATCATCTGCCTTATTTACTCTCTGCCTACATATCTTTATGCAAACAAGAACATTTGCTAGCGTCTGCAACCCATTTGGCATGCTCGTACCAATGCCCCTGAAATAAGTGCCCAAACTTTATCATGGAGTCCGATTAGCTCGATGTCTACGTACTAGTGAACTCACCGTCCATAAACATTTCAGTCAGCAGACCCATCGATACCTTACCACGAACTGCATTTTGGCATTACATCAGCATTTTGACTATTGTGGATTGTCCAGTTTAACATCAGTGTGACTGGAGGAATATGCTTTGTTTCAGAATACTTTAACTTTCCAAGCAAACGACTATAGACTTTTCCCTTTGCCATTTAGCACTATTACAGTTTTCTAGTAATTTCTCATGACTGCCTTTTTATCTGTACATCAGTTTCTCATAATATGCCTTTCATTGGTGTTTCCCCAAGAGCTGACATTTCCTGCTGTCATGGACTTCACACCTCGATTGACCAGCAACATGCTGTTAAAGAGGCTTTGCTTTGAGTGCTCGGACATTTGTCCAGTTAACAGTGACATTCCACTTGCCTGTTCCATTAACTGCTCTAAAATGTGTATTTGCTTTGTTGCCTCAAACACCGTAACTCCACGTTTCAACCATTGTAACATGCCGATTACAGGGGCTTTGCTTTGCATGAAGCACCGTCCCTCCACCCACCGGTCTGGAAATGCAACACTTGAGCTGTTGTTCAAAGGTGTTAATTGTTCTATCGTATGTACGAATCACATTGCAGATGTAACAGCTTGGTGACGCAACAGATAGCGTTTGGCGACATCTTGCTATACGGAGTATTTTTATTTATTGTCATTTTCTTCGCTCCTCAGATAACTTTGCTTGCCATAGCCAGGATTTCTAAACAACTGACTGTGTTTATGGAGAGTATTCCTTTTAAGATTTTCGCTTAGGATTTTCGGTGTTTTTCCGTCGAATTTTCACCAACCAAATTGACTACGCTATAGCTATATAGGATGAAGCAGCTTGTGGTACGAAACGTCCTCCCCCTTTCATTTGCAGAAATAAGCAGAAATGACTTTGGCGTCATCAATCAGCTATGTGGTTTTGAAAATTGGTAGTGTCTGTGTTTTGTGTCGTTTACCCTGTCCTGTGTGAGAAAACGCCCGAGTTTTCGACGATGCATTTGTTTTTAAAAATCAAGATTGCGGCCGCCATAGATCGGCCGTATGGTTTTTAAACAACGAAAACTCCGAATTTCAACCAGTAAAACTTCCGGTAAAATATGGCTTGCAAGGTGTATACCTTCGTAAAATATGTATTTTCTACACTAGGTTTTTATTCTAATATTACTCGACATTAATTCTTTCGATAGTTTGTAATCTGTTGAGTTTGTCGAGACGCCATTTTGAAAATTTGATCGAGCAGGTGGGTTCTTCGGTCACGAAGTTTTCCCCTCTTATGTTTAAATCTAATTTATCTCAGCATATTTCACTCACTGAACGTTAAATTTATGATATATAACGATTGATGAGACTCTTATTTTGATATTTTCTTTTCAAACAATGAATTTTGAGATGGTGATTTTGTTTGTCTTTTGTTTACCCCGTTTTAATACTCGGGGTGCTCTTTGGTGGAAGCCCTACAGCACAGGGGCTCATAAGTGGTTATTGAAGTCAATATTACAGAGTTTTTCTTTCTTTTTAAATGTTACAAATAAACCACTGCAGCTGAAGAGCACAACATTTGTGTAGCTGTCTTTTGTGTAGCTTGTATTGGCATGTATAGTGCGTCCTCGTATGTTTCCCCCAGCAGCTGCAGGTAAAGACATTATGCAATGTTTAGTTTTGTTCTTGCTATACTGCACTTTCCGAAGTGTGTTGTTATGCAATAAAGTGATTAAAGAAAGTAATGTGACCTTTAGTTTCGTGACCTCTAGCCATGCCTATTTCCTGCCCTGCCCTCGCTATGCTTACTGTACTAATTTACAGCGACGTAGGCATGGCCAGAGGAATTGGCTAGTTGGGTCACAGAACTAAAGGTCGTATTTACATATGATCACACACCCCATTGAGGGCGCACTATACATGCCAATACAAGCTGCACAAAAGACAGCTACACAAATGTTGTGCTCTTCAGCTGCAGTGGTTATTTGTAACATTTAAAAAGAAAGAAAAACTCTGTAAGATTGACTTCAATAACCACTTATGAGCCCTGTGCCTACAGCTAGCTTGAGGTGCTATACGCTAAAAGTCGCGCACAGCACAGTCGTCTAGCTGCGCGGATTCCTTGCAAACACAATCTGTTTTGGAGGCCAAAAGGGTACGAAACAACTTTGAAAGGAAATGAATTATTATGTATAAATATGTGAAAGAGCCTCGAGGCTCCCACCTCAATATCGAAAAGTTTGTGTTACAATAGTGTTTGCGTCGTTTCGGATATATAATGGACTGGACGTTAATTAGCAGGGGGGAGGGCCGGGGGATTTGCGGGAGGGTCACAAATTTTTGAATCTCTGTCGGGGAAGGGTCACAATTTTTTGAGCTCCTCTGAGGAGGAGGGTCACACATTTTTGGGCATGTTGTCGGGTGCACCAAAAGTAAAAAACAAATTGTTTGTAAAGGCAATATACTCACATGACATCACTCGCACACTGCCCCCTACTTTCTATTAAATGGTCATTTCCAACTCTCTGTGAATCTCTTCCCCACCTTTGTCTTAAACAGATTGTCTTTCTTGCTGCTATTCTTATCGCAATAAAGTTTATCGCAAATCCAATCTATTGTTCCTCAGCTAACCCACAATATTAAAGGGACTGACTCGTGGCATTCTGGCTGTACATTGTACATGTAGTGTTTTGTTAGTAAACACTGGACAGTGTTTTTTGCTAAGGTTGAGGAACATTGGGAACCCTGGTAAAATTTCTGTTGTCCGCTAGAATGACTGCACCGATATACCATGGGTAACCCTGGAAAATGACTGGGGAACCCGGTAACATTTACCTAGATACCGCCCTTAACAAAAAAACACTGCTGGATATTACCACAATATCTTATATTGTTCTACTGAAGTAGTCAATCTTGAATCTAACTATTTGACAATATTATTTCTCATTCCACTTTTTGTTGAGCAACAAAAGTTCCCTGTGTTGCATAAGCCACTTCCCTTAAAGTTTAAGGCCAAGCTCCATCCTGCATCAGTCACTTTTTAGGTACATGAATTTCAGTTTTTAGAGATACATGTACTATTGTTTGAAATTAAGAGCCAGCTTTGGTGTGATAATTAATAATTTTTATTCCAGAAAAGTCATTTTAGTATACCTAAAAATTTAGGTACAGTCATCAGATTGGTATGGCTATTTGTGGCATTTCTCAAATTTATATTGGTTTTACCACATGGGTAATATCTTTTGAATGGATAATGTTCATTTGTGTTGTGATGGCAGGATATATGGCAATTGTTGACATTTAATGTGGGTAATTTATACACTGAATAAACAAAGGTATTGAAAGAAAATTTAAAGTCTTACAAATTATTGGGGGGTTTAGGTGTAATCTGCGTATAAACTAGACAAATAAAATCTTTAGGTCAACATGAGGGAAATGCCAAGAGGATTTGACCGGTTAAGAAGGGCTTGACTACGCAGTTTCTGCGTAGTGAAGCGTTATTACGTATTCATGGTGACCCCTGGCCAGCTGTCAATATCTTTGGAGGCTTTTGTCTTTTGGCCTGCTTTGCACATGCGTCGTTGGACACGACCTGCCAATCACCCAGGTAGTCAATTAAACTATTAATTGACTGTTTACCGACCCAATTAACACTATCCAGCAGTATCAGCCATATTTTAATCTCGTGGCTCGGGTGGGCACAACGTAGGAACGCGTGTATTTGTATGTGTACGTTTCACTTGTGGTGTTGTTTGTACCATCGTGCGTTTGAAGTCCTTGTTTCACCTACAGCATTACCTTCAATGTGACAGGCTTACTATTAATGTTCAGTATCATTGCACCGAGTTCTGCCCACGGTGAAAACCACCTGTTTTGCCTACTAATTACTGCCCGTCGCTGCCCGTCCTGAATGTAGCCTATCTATAGCTACAGTAATCACATAAATCATTTATCAGTTTTGATATATACTCCTAAATTGTAAGTTTGATCAAAATCGAGACCACATTCAAGGGCTATGCAGACTGTCCGTGTACGCACACACAGTGACAAGAAGCTTAAGGCGGCAAACACCTACTCACCAAGCACATCGAATCGGCGAAAAGAAGCATAAAAAAGCTAGGCTCATCGCCAAAACAAACGCGCCAAGCGCTAACAAAAACCCATACCAAGCGGCCTTTTCAAATACTCCAAAAAGAGAACTACCAAAACACCCATAAAATGACATAGAACACACAAACACTTAAAAGAAATAACAAAAATCGTACACATAACAAACAACTGAAACACAACATTAAATACAAAATAAACAATCACCGTAACGTAACAGAAAACATGGCCGTGGAAATAAATCAGCTATTTCCAAAGAAAAGCCGACAACAACATGAAATTCAACAACAACCTATCATCGCTCAAACTATGAAACTCCGAAAAATAGTACTAGGCAAAAGCCTTAAAATTCATTCGGACACCAACAAAACCAAACAGAATAAAACCACCTCAGGATTACAACATATAAAGTCGTATAATGTGACTACGCTACATCGTGACACACAAACAATCGCAACACCAATTCAAAGAAAAGTCAAATTGGACTCCACGAACAACAAGGAAACAAAACCTTGAAAGCTATCTGAAGCTGCTAAACTCGCACTTCTAGAGATACCCTTTCAAACAAGGAAACAAAACATGTCGCGTGCCAAAAGAATCGCGATAAACCAGCTTGCAAACAATGGACAAATTTCGGGAAAGTAACCCTTCGACCAGGGTTGGTTTTTCGTTATTGTCAACACAAACGATTACGTACTCGAATGCGAAAGGCCATTACGCAACAATCAGTATTATACACAACAAGCCAGAACAAACAGTAAAAAAGTAAACGAAATATTAATCAAAATGTACGAGAACAAGCACATCAACCAGAATACTTGTAAGTATCTTGATCCAATAAACATAAAATCCGTACCCCGCAGTGGTACTTATTGCCTAAAAATTCACAAACCTCCGCAAAAATCTAAAAGACACACCAGTCAAAACAAAATTTACCGAAGTAAAGAAATATAGAACAAACAAACCGAACCACCAAACGGACTCACAACGCGACCAAAATTAATATACTTGCCTCGCTAATCGGAAAGCAAGACCACTAAAATGCATTAAAATAAATTTTCACAAACACAAACTAAGGAAAGAATCTACACTGCGACTGATGAGAAACCACACTCGGGTTTCGAAACGCAAGCGTCAAAGGGCGACTCTATCAACTTTTGTAACAACATAGGTCCGGCTGCGTCTCGCCATAAGCTTTCCCCACACAAGTACACACTAATCCAAACTTCTCTACAAATATCCAAAGCGAAACAAACATTTCATTAACACAAACAATCGGATAAGAATGTAGGAACACATTTTCGAAACGAATCAAACACAAACTCGACACAAAAACATTTAGGATAGTTAGGTGGGAGCCTGTTTCACATTTTTCACATCTCGCTATACTGTCTATGATTCTAAAAATAAAGTCATCTGCCACTTTTTCTGTATACGCGGTTTGGCAAAACTCATCTCTTCAATCGAAAGTCGGGCGATTTCATGGTTCTTTGGGGCACTTAAGTGTACGTCGAGCTTAAGGAATGTGGTTACATTCGCGATGTTTTATTCGAAATTATTTATTTCTTCAAGGGCAAATGCACATAATTTATGCTGTTGGAAATACTGGCCGCTCATAAACAAGACAATAAACTCAATAACTGTGCATCTTTACTTTATTGTCAAAGTACCACCGACACCCACAAAAAACCAAATGGTTCAGTCCAGGTATTTGCAACTCTGCAATCCGACTGGTCAACAGGAAATCAACCATAGGTGTCTTTTGGCACGCGTATACGCCAGTCACTTAGGCTACGGTAATCTGCACCACTAATCACCATCGGGAAGGTACTCCTCACCTATACCACTGGCGATCCCACCCTCAAGGCACTGCGTCATTCGACCAAGCATTGTTATTGTAATTTCCTGCATAAAATTAACAGCGAGGTCAACCGGTCAAATCGTCTTGGGATTTTCTAGCATAAATACATGCATCTTACATCATAATTTCACAACACAAACTTAAAAAAATATGCCACATCCATTCCAAAGATAGTATCCACTCTGAAAAACAAAGTAAAATTGAAAATTCTTGAATTAGCCATGTTGATCACATATTCAGATTGAACTTGATTAAATATGGTGAAATCCCTTTTCTGAGAATCTTGATGCAACATTATGTACTAAAAAGCAATATACCATACCCAATGTCATTTCAGAATATGAAGACTTGATTAAAATAGTGTTTGCCACTTCTGTGTCAAATCAGGATCAGTCTATCCCCTATTCTGTGATATGTTCAAAATGCAAAGAAACAAGGCACCAAAAATTTCCCCTCTGCAAATTTACAAAGTATTGTCAATGTTAAAACACCATAATTTCACACTATAGCATTCAATCTATGACCATACTTTGAATTGTTTGCTTAAATTATTGCTTGAATAGGCAACCTTTCCCCAAAACAGGGCATTGTCTACTGGAAGACATAGTACATTTTGTAACACTGGATTTGCTGTGAGTGCAATGAGCACATGTACAGATATTTTCAGTTCTCTGACTACACAGCTCTATCGGGAATATTATAAAATTCAGGGAATGGGGTCATGCACACACATGTAGTTCTATATCTGTACCATATACATGTAACATTGTTGTGGAGATCAGTGTCACATTGTGTTCCAACATTCCCTCAATTGTCAATGTGATACATTCCAAAATTATGAATTTCATTTTGATAAATGTTAAATTATAATTCCTAAGAAAAAGGCAGGCACATGTGCATCAATTCAAAAGAAAACATTTGAAGAGCATTATTTATTACAATCACTCTTAATGGAGTATAAGTGTGCTCTAGTCCATTATAAGCCAATGTGGGCATTATTATTGGATGGACAGGCTGTTGAATCATAAAATTCCTCATGTGTAGTTCAAAGCCAAAGTGAAAGGGCACATATTTACTGCCTACTTTACATGATATATGCCATTGACTTGGTGTAGCAGTCTAAGCCCTACGAGAATGGTAAGAGTATTCAGCTATTGGCTGCTCTGATTGCCTCCAACAACGGCATACTCGTCACGCACAGGTGCAACCACGGTCGCTACGCGAAGGCCTATGCACCCGGTAGAGAGAGCTCTTCTGGGTAAATAGCCATCGCGTAGCTACAGTGGCACACATATCCTCCTAGCGTAGGGCAATATTGCCGTTGTACCTCAGTTTTTTGACTGGTGTTTAGGTAGGACGTCAACTTGATCAAACCTTAACACTTACAGCTAAAAACTAAAAGCTAAAACTCGAAAAAGGCAAAACCTTCAGCTTCGAAACTGCAGCTACATAAACCAAGGAGTGATAGTATATCATACCATGAAACTACCAAAAGAGTGTGGTAGCTCCATGGTGATATTGATACGCTCCACAACAAGACTTGTGAATTGCAATATCAATATCATTCTAATCCTGAGAACATTTTTCATAAGCAATAAGTCAATCATTTAAACATACAGACCTTTATTTCCTGAAATGATAGGCTAAAATGTACAGTGTACGTCCAGAGAACTTCTTGGTGCAGCGCGACACTTGGAAACAAACTTGAATGTGTTGAAGTTATTTGAATATTTTTAGAATGATGTTCACACTCACACTTGGAAGAAGTGACAATTTAGTCCAGTTGTAAGTGAAACATATTTATGAAAATCATCATTAAATTAGATACTTTCAATACTTAGACCTTAATCAATTTTGACAGTCAGGAAGAACAGACAGAAATAAATCAGTGAAATTTGACTTATATGACGAGTCTCTGACTTAAAAATGACGTTAAAGTTACTGTTATTTTCCAGAAAACAATGTACGTACCAAGCCTGCAGGTCAAGTCCAGGGTCAAGTATGATATGAAATAGGCCCAAAAGAAAGTTCTTAAATAGCTTTGAAACAAGCAGACTGCCAATTTTGTTTAGCAGTCATCTTGTACCAAGACGTTAAATTTTTTCACATGATGCTCTGCTTGGTGTCTACCTCCATGGTGTACAACATACCGGTACATGATTCGGCACTCAGCAGAGGACTGCACTTTCATATTGGAAATGTTTGTGAGTTAACACGGTGGTGTAATCTTACATCCTGTTCAGAAATGGCTAATATTATGATATTTTGGACAAAGCTAATTTTGTCAACATTTTACGCACAGTACTATCTTGTCAATGCACCAATTATAGAAATATCCATTGCCATCATTTTAATACTTCAACAGTGCAATGGTCATGCTGCTTGACACGAATTAAAAGAATCTGTACTAGATATGTACCAAGTTAATAGGACAAAGTTGCTCATTTTTGACATTATTTTGCCATTTAAATTTCTTTTGATAGATCATTCTCACTGAAATATGCTCACTCTCCGGTTAGTGCAATTCAATTCTCACTTTTTATAAGACACATGAACATGTGAAATTTACTATATATAATGTTACAATTTTTGGTAAATACCTTAAATTAAATTATTATATGATCACATATTATATCCATGCGTGCACATGAGTTGAGCTGTGACAACCACAGATTGCAATTTAGCCCATTTCAGTGAGTAGCAGAAAAGCATATATTCAACAGAAATTACAATGACCAAATTTTTTCAAAAATGAATGTTTTTCTCCCTTTAATGGCCAATGAAAATGGCTAAATTCCATGTTTGCTGTTTTGTTATTTTTGCCTGTCAGTCACTGTAATTTGAAACAATGGTGTGGACAAGATGTTGGGTTTTGTTGTTTACTTTGCAGGTCAGAGTTACATAAATTCATAAGATTTCAGAATTTTACCTGGAAAATTGTTTCAGTTTTACCATAGAAAATTTATAAATGGTAAAATTTATTTAGATGTATGATTGAACAAGGATATCAGACCCAACACTTTACAGTACTCTAAATGTGTGTTCAGACTTGCTGTCACAACTCTGACCTGGCAATTGTCTGAGTTTGCTGAAACAAATGTGCGCTGTACCACACGTATTTGTACAGGGACTGCAAAAGACCTGGCGAGGAAGTTAAACAAATTATATGCAGTAAAAGAGGACAGGAGCTGAATATTATTTTCAGAATTTTTCAGTATTAGCTGCTGTATTTTAGCATGATATGCTCAGTATTGATTCAGTTTGTCAGCATAGCCTGATGACACTTGAGCAGTGGTGTCATTTTTTGTGTCCAGTGAAGTCTTAAAACTGTTTTTTTTTGTGGTTTGTTCCAAATTTACAAGTGTGCTGACAAAATAGAAAATTGAGCATTTCATCAAACTTGTGCAGAAAATCAAACAATGAATTAATTTAATCATAGAGCTTAATATCCTATGGTGTTTCACGGACCAATCCACCCATACCACACTGGAAAAAAGAATACCAGTACTCCTTTATCTGGTGATTGGTTTACTAAGTTTAAGCAGTGTAAGAGTTAAACAGTATATTAAACCATTATCATAACAATTGAAATGTATATTGTGTAGGCAGAGAAATCAGGGGTTTCCATTTTATTAAAAGTACTGAAAAATCTGTAGCATACCGGTAAAATATCCAGATTTTTGTGTACAATATTACAGGTATTCCCATGCTGGTCAAATGTGGCTGACACCGAGTAATTGAAAGTATTCTTGGGTAAGGCTGACATCCAAATCTAGACTTGTTCTTGTCACGAGCAGAAGCAAATAAAAATTTGCAGGCATCCTTTGCTGGTGTCCATCTATATTGCTCTGTGTTGTTAATCCCCACCTCAATTTTTGAACGTCGAAGATTCCATCAATTCGTAAATTCTACTTTTTTTAAATGGGGGAGGGTCACAAATTTTTCAGCCTTGCTTTGGGAGAGTCATAAATTTTTGGACTAAATTTTGGGGGAGGGTCATGATTTTTTGACCGCTCTCTTGCGAAATCCCCCGGCACTCCCCCTGCTAATTTACGTCCAGTCCCTAACACACAAGAAGCAGACGATGTGCGATAGATGAAATACGAAGAGAGTTGGTATGGAGTTGTTAATGTGTTTTTCCGCGGCATTTTTCTGGCCACAGAGTTTTATCCGTTCACGGAGTATCATTCGTCGTTGGTCGTTTTTCCTTTTGTCGGCACGCGCAGAACATACCATTATTCTGTGATATGTACCGAGCATCCCATTAAACATGTCAATCATGACAAGTTTTAACAACATTGCCATCGTCAAGTGTGACCATCTTTTGTTACGTTATTAGGGTGTACATGATAAAATTTATCTCCGGCAGGTTCTTTGTGCTAATCAACTCGTTCTCACCTTTGACTATGATCTGGCAAACGGCGGTTTTTCACCGCCATTCGAGGGATTAGGCGAGATATGAATCTACAACGTTTGTGTCGGCTTGGTTGGGCATGGTGAAAGGTGTCAAAAACTTTTCGCTGATCTAACATTTGTACATAAACATCAAGAATTCTTATAATAGTAATATTATTGGATGTGTTATAATCCCGAGCAGGCCAGTTTCTGTGCGATACAGTTGGAATGTTGAATCTTCTTAGCGTGGTTTTGAAATGTATTTTTAACCGAAACTACTTTTGATGTTTTATATTGTTGAGGTTCATCGTTTCTCGGACTGCACTATGCTTATTTTATCGAAAAGCTGTTGTTCTTTTATCATTTTCTTCTTTAGTATTACGTGTATATCACAGTGTGACGTACGTGTAGTACCCCTTCTTCCTAAGAGTTGCATAACAAATAATGATAATTCCTTACTTTTGCTGTCTATCCCCCTACCCCTAAAAAACCGAAGCTCCTTCATGCGATGTTGCTTTAAGGAAAACTGTGTTGTTTACTATGTATGGAGAATACGTACCTGTCTTTCACGTACAAGTTGTGCAAAATGTTCACATGAATATAGACAAACAAAGTTTACGTTACACTAAGTTCCAAGTAGTTTATATGTATTCTTTTATCAGAGTTCAAATAATATTGCTATACTATTCCGGGTTTTTTTGGTATGTTTTCGTTTGTGTCCCAATTTTTCTGAATGAACGCGGAGATAAAACTGCAACAGAGCCGTGTAATTACGTTTAGTTGAGTCCGCTCGTTTAAAACCCAACACAAATACATGTCCTGTGTCTGATTGTAATTCTAGGATGTCTTGTGTCGAACTTCTCTTTTCCATTCTGCTTTCTTTTCGTTCTCATGAACCATCAAATTCTACCTGTTTCCGTCAGCCGTCTATATAATTTGCAGCTTGATGTTGGTACTAACGTACCAAAATGAATGGTTTGAGTACGGACAGGTGTGGGTATTTTTTTATAAAAGGACACAACACGTGCGAATTGAGGAAAGATAGTTCAGAAAATCTGGATCTATCATGAAACATTTTCCCTGGTACTAATATAATGAACTGAAAATGCTCCTGTGTTTCAGCGTATATTGTAGTTGTCTGTAAATTGAAACATTTGCCACAACTTTGCAACTTCATTGAAATTGTATCGATCAACATCATGAACAATATTCACCATAGCATTTATTCCTGTCATTAAAGTCATAACGTATACAAATACCTTAGTCTGATGTTGTCATGTTGTGGCGAAAGGAAGTTCGCTTAGAAAGCACTAGTTGCCAAGCAAGAAAAGTTCATGTAGGAACGTCAGTTGTCTATTGTGGGCGATGTCCGTTGAAATATGCTCTTCGCGTTTTTGATTGTGAAATTGTTCCGATTTTAAACTATGCATCTGAATAACTTGACTAAAGTAGACGAAAGTGTCATGTACAATGACAAAAATATGTAATAGCAGTATTAACAGAGAATTTGAATGTTTACATCAGCTAATGTATAGTTTGTATATATATATATATATATATATTATATATATATATATATATATATAATATAATATAATATAATATAATATATATAGAGCTTTCACGGTTTGACATATTAAACTTGAAGGGCTGTACTTTAGGCCATTACACCTGTTACATAAGATATGGCAGCGGTTAATCTGGGAAATTTTTAATAGTTTTTTCTTCATTTCAGCAAATTACCTTAATTTTTTTTAATTGACGATATAGTCAATATTCTTCATGATCATAACAATTTTAATTAAGTTACAAATCATGATGATAATATCAGATAAAAGTCTCCAATTACATTATTTACTGAATAACAGGAGTATTTCCTGTTTATCTATGGTTGGCAGCCTTTATTTCTTTACAATCTAAATCCAATTGCAAATATAACACAAAAATTACTTACCTGTAGGTTTGGTATTTATCAATTTCACTTCAATAATGCGGTATACAGGGTTATTTCCCAAGTCGATCCTCCACCATTTAGAATGTTCCACATCATCAATGAGAAAGCAAGTGTTAACATCACCATCGACAGCTTCTTCTGATAGAGCTGTTGATGAACTTGTCCGTGTCGTTTCACCCCTTGCAATATTTGTGAGATCTAAAAGAGAGAAACGTTGGATATTCCCATTAATATATATTTCAAACAGCATAATTTGGTTTCTAGTGTTGTATAAAAAAGATGAAAAATGAGCAAAGCTATCTAACTCCAACATCCCAACAAAGATAATAATTGATACTGAACAATTTTCATATTTTTTCATACCAATTCTTTCGTATGGGAGTGACCCAAACAGATTCGTCTTCATCTCACAAAAATTCATTCGAACGTATTAAAGGGTCAAAGTAAGAACATGAATAAGTCCGGTCTGGTCTACAGATCGAACCAAATTTGATCGTCATATTGAAAAAGAAAATGCTTGATACAATTAAATAGTTCAAATGAAAATAACATGTTTTAACATATTCTCAGATACATAGAAATCTTCCCAATCCTTTTGAGTCGGACCGTAAAATCACTTTCTCAGATAACATACACAAAAAAGACTCTCCTGATCGTTATTTATCAGACAGACGCTGATTCATAATAGGCGATATCAACGGGCAAAATAGAAATCCCGATCCTTGTGCGAGGGGGTTATGCTGATCAAAGCAACTCAAAATACAACACAAGAAATTTCGGAATAAAACACATTGTTAAATATCCTCGAGAACAATAGACTTTTGTGTGCGGTAAAAAGCCGTACGTAATGCCCATTCCGTAACACGTACGGTTTGCAGGCGCCCCGGTCCATCCCCTATTGTGCGACTGTATCTGCGCATTCACTGGTGAACGGTTTCAAGGGACAATTAGCGATGTTTCACTAAAGACGAACGCGAACGAACGGTTCGTCGTATTTCCAAGCATACCCATTGGTCAGCTTTCGTCGCATTTACGTGTCTCGTCGCAAATTCTGTAACGGGATTAGGTGGTACCCTAATTAATTAGTAATCGTCAGTTCTGTTCGTCGCCTTTCGTCTCGATATGATATTTTTCGTCTCATTATAATATTCGGAACTGCTTTGAATCGACACCACAGTGCAGCTGCATTCATGCCATCCAATCAGAAACGGGCTTCATGCATGACAGATGGTGTCAGGACGGTAATGAAAATCGATAAAATTACATGTCATTCACCTACTTGAAGGAAGGTCCCGCCATCATATGTGGGAAGGTGTTCTAAATACCCTATATATTGCCATGGGCCGTATCAAACATTCAGTATCAGGTGAACCGAGGTTCATGGCCGCAACGTACCAATTAAGGATGTACGAGCGGTAGGCGCGCGAAGAATTTGTATCTTCCTGAAGGATTACCATTGAAAGTTGCTGATAAAGCAACTTCTACTGTCATGAAAATTTGCACAAAGCTCAGTCAAATGAAATAAATAGACTGATCAAATAAAATTTTATGGTCACCGTGCTAAATTTTGAGATAAAAGGCATTGAATTATTATAGCAAGACGTATCGAGCCGTGAAAGAAATGTACCGTCACCCTCGTTGGTTCATGCCTGTAGTGGCAGATGTATGTGCTTTCCTAGCTCAATGCCACATCAACCTAGTTATCAGACTGCCTTAAGAATCGATAACACCATAGACAGTAGAAAGAAACTCTTTCTACTGTCTAAGATAACACATACTTTTGTAATCCTGATAGGTAGTATAAGTGAATTAAAATCATTGTTCTAACTACTACAAACCATGATGCGTGTAATACTGTGTTTTAGGGGAACTGTGTTAATCTCGTTACTATAGAAACCATTCTATTCACAATAGGGAATATATCTGCCGTACAGGCACATACTTCGAATATAAAAAATAAAGTCGTTTTCAATAGCTCCTCATGTATTTCTTTTGATTTCATACAAACTCATTTCAAATTTCATTGTTCATGTTTTCAAGATGATCGAAGGCGTTTAAAATTGAGTCGGTGCAGTTGGCTGACTGTGATCCAAACGTTTCTCCTGGATTTGGGGCGAAATTTCCTGTACCGCGTTCACCCCACACAATCAGCTGCAGTTCACAAATGTACACAAACCAGAATATTGAATAAGAACTTGTTTGAATCATGTCTAGTCATAAAAGGTTCCCAGTGACTGCAACCTCAGAAGAAATTGCCGACTCTAAACGTATTTTTGTTGCCCATTTTCAAAGAAATAGGCCTACTCGTGAATTGTCTATATATCGCGAGTTTTCTGTAAATAGCAGCCATAAAACATTACAAGATTGGTCGCATTATACACAAAACAGTTTTCTTTGGCTTCATATAATTTCTTATAGATAAACCACAATCACTCCCCTTTGCTGAACCACAAATCGCCATTAGTTAGTGGTCGGAGATAAACCTAAGTACGGTCATCACGTTCTCCCCGTCTAACGGCGCTGCATTGAAGTCCCTTTTGTTGCAAGTTTTGTTCATTGTCTTGTCGGCAACACAAAGCATGGCCCGACTATTACAATGAGACGACCGAATATTATAATGAGACGAAAGGCGACGAACAGAGCTGACGATTACTAATTAATTAATTAATTAATTAATTAGGTACCATCCAATTCGTTACAGAATTTGCGACGAGACATGTAATGCGACGAAAGCTGACCAATGGTATGTTTGGAATTACGACGAACCGTTCGTTCTCGTTCGTCTTTAGTGAAACATCGCTAATTGGACGAGTGCCAGACCATGTCTCGCGCGCCTCTGTACGTACGTGTGTAGTGCACACTTGAACTTGCAGAAGCGCGTCCGCGTAGAGTAGTGCACACACTTCAGAACTAGGAGAGGCGCATCCGGGATAGCGTTCCACACTGGCGCGGATAAAATCGGAAGAAAAATTGTCGACATAGCACGAAAACGGTCACTACTCTGACAATTTGATGCCCCAGTTTCAATGTAAGATGTATAATAATAAGGCTATTACGAAAATACCGCAAGAATGCACGAAGACATTGGCGTTGCGCGACGCCCTCCATTTCGTGTCGGGCGATACGCTGCGCCAATGTCCTCGTGCATCCATTGCGTTATTTTCTTAATAACCTCATATAACTTCCAATATTTTCATACAGGGTGTGACTTCGACGTTGATGATATCCTCAGATTGATTTTCCCAAAAATGTGACCCATTGTCAGAGATTTAGTTGAAATATTGATGTGATGATTTTTATATTCGTTTTTCCTACTGATTTTTTCATTACAAGTGGCCCATGTTCAAAGATCCTGTCATAAAAAAAGTTACCCATTCGCCGGGAGGCGTATATCCAGTACGTATACGACTTTCCATAGAAATACCCCCGGAGGCATATAACGTATCATAGTACTTTTCTAAAAATCTGATATTAGTAAGCATCATAAAGTTTAACAGTGCAATGACAATTGCACAACATTTTCTGTCCCGCTGCTTGCAACTTCGTAGGATAGCATGGAAGCGGGAAAGGAAATACAGGCACTACATTCAACAGACTGAGGGTAACAGGCATTTCTAAAATTTACCCGAAATATTTTTGTAGACGTACTATGAGTTGCTGATCGCAATCAATACTGAACTCACCAAACCTTTTACACTTAAACACTGTCCCTCTATCATAGAGACCGTGACTCATAAATATTTATCTGAATCCTGTTTACTCAACACGGCAGTTTGTTGGTCAACAGCTTCGTAAACAACATGATGAGACGGTCTTGTATTTTGCTAACTTCGTAACACTGTAACCTTAATAAATCTATTCGATACACTGTACAAGAACTTTGTTTGATTTAGGCGCTAAACAAAATATGGAAGTCAAAAGTAGAGACATTGGTAATGTGTTCCATAGACTCAATATCATCAGGCCGGTTTCCGCGGGCCGGTTCGTTCCGTCAGAATCCTTTCCCGCACGAGGTGAACGCCAAGCGAGGTCACTGTTTGCATATTTCAACCGTTGAAACGGTGGTCATTAAAATTTGTCAGCGAGACAATTGACTCTCGTCCTTGGCATCCGCTGACAATAACCACAAGAATTAGCAAAACTCTCAGTTCTGTGGCAGCTACTGCCGAAATGAGATAACAAATTATAATCCGCCAAGATTTCGTTTTTGTGGTTTTCGTCCGTAAACCATGTGTATCTACAAGCGTGTAGCGGAACCTGTGTAACATAGATCATTTTATTAAAGTATTATTTCAATAGTAACTAATGATTCCAGTACGGCCCGACACAGACCACTCATGGTAAGACCACGGAGGTCCGTTTTAACACACTAGCTGCTAGAGGTTGACTTGCGCTAGCGATTACGAGTAAAACCCTGTGTCGTGATAGAGATATTAAACGTAATCCAACATGAATGCGGCCAAGGTACATCGCGGAAACGTAAACGTGACTGTAACTTTCAACGGGACATCCGTAGCCGACATTGGCTTGCCGAGACAGATGTTTGGCGTTTGCATATATACAAATAACAATTGTAAATCAGTTGCTTTTGCCTCGTGGGTGTGAAAAGTTTTCTTGGCATTCTGTTTTGCCAAATCTTCTCTGTACTTCCTCGAGAATTAAGTGTTCGAATAATCCGTAATGAATACGATGAACCTTAATGAGTTATAAACATTGCCCTTTCAATTGTTGTCTTCCATAAAGAAAATTTCCGAAACTACTTGATTTCTCTCGCAATTACGTCTGGACACAGACAAGAAGAAAAAAGTTCTCCTTGTCTGTGGTCTGGAAAAGGCATGAATTAAAAATTATTCAGTCTTGCAAGACGCTGCTATAAAAACTTTGTGACGATTAAAAATAAATTTTGATATTTGTATTTTTGTTTCCCACTGATATCAGCGTTTTCATTGCTTACTTACCTGTTTGAACATATTATTTGTGTGACTGTAAGTTTATCGATCACAACTCCCACTGTATATTTGCATTTGGAAGGAAACTATTCAAATCGTTTTCACTACAGAGTGCTGCGTTATTGGTCTATTTACACCTGTTACTTACTATAAAAGAACACCCAAATTATTGCCACGTTGAACGTCAATTCAGTATCTCACGCACAACCGTGCTGTTCAGTTGTGGCAGTTTTCTAAGGTAGAAGACGGTGACTTTGGAGGCCTTCTCCTCTCCGTTCAAGCTACAATGGTGGGTGAGTTTCTGTAGACCGATATATGCTTTCATTGTAAATCATTCGTAAGCTCCATAGTCAATCATTCGTAAGCTCATAGTCGAATATGGACACTTTTCAGGACTCTGATATATGTATAAAAACGGTTCTCGTCGGGTTTATTGAAGCCATGCATTGACCACAGACAAGACGCTATGTCTATTGTTTTGCTGTGTACGTAATAAAGAAATTATTTTTGTATGTCACTTAACTATTGTAATTTTGTTTTGTGCGACAGGGTTTTTTGTAGTAGTCGCCCTTTGTACCTCTATTTATGTGTCAGTGGAATAAATGGTTGCATATTGGAATTATTGTGAGCAATCTCCTTGGAGAGAGACGTGTGAAATGCAAGCTACCCTCATTGGAACGAACTATTGGTCACAACTTCAATAACACTGTTAATGTCATAAAATTATTCACAGGCAAAAGTGAGTTAAAGAAGATAGGTCTATGTTGATGGAGAAGTCGAACAGTGAAAACAAAATCACTTCAGTGCAGAGGACACGAATTTCGTATATGGAAATCAGTATAAGTTCATAAAGTACCCCGATACGCTGCAGCTGGCGGCATCGCATTTTCGTTAGATAAGCGGTCAGAATGTGCAGTTATGTAACTGTCTCAAGTGTGAAAACTTATGTGGTTTGGACATGCAGCAATTCCTGTACTCTGATTCATCGGACTCGGTTTACACCTGCTTTGTTTTTAAGAAAATTCATAACAAATGTAGGCAGACTTTCTACTTGTATGACACAAGCGATCAGGATGTCGTTGGATCCTTTACGTCAAATTACAAGCTGCATGCGATCGTGAGCGATGCTAAGGTCGATGTACCTCGTCAAAAGTTAGAGGTAATAATAAACAATATCATGTACGATGAATCGGACGGGAATGGTCATCGCGGCGTCAACATTTTCACATTGGATCATCTCCTTTTGCGGTTCTATTGTACGCCATGACTATAGTTGAAATTGTGTTATTGTTTGATGAAGAGAATTAGAGTACAGCATGTGTATAAAAATGCCGTTGGAGTTGCATTTCGGAATCTCGACTCACTGAGCCACATGCGCTGTTTAATACGATTTCCATCAGACCGCATAGGCAAGCAAACAGAAGACAGACTGAGTAATGGGCGATAAACGATGCAAAGTTTGCCAATTCTAGGCATTTTCTGGGACTGATTATATATTGAATGCAACGACTGGAAAAAAGAAAGGGTATAAGCCTGTATGCGCATTCCACTCGTAACAACTTTTACCATTGTATTACTCATGTCCCGACCAGTTATAGCTTTGTTTTGTAGCGATTGAAATTAACGCGATGTCGTTCATGGAAAACGTAAGCCTGGATGTTAGACTCTATAAAACAATGTTTTTGTACAAATACAATGTCCAACTTTCTTGTCGTTTTCTCTCCGATGCCTCTTAAAAGGAATCTGAGCTTTAACATATGGCAACTGTAAGCTTATGGACCAAGTGACGGCACACTGAGTGACGAGTACATGAAAAACATTTACACATAAGTAAACCCGGTAATAATTGACCGTTGCCAATGACAAAACTCGGGAACACTGAATATGGAAAAGAACTGCTTATTTTCTTCCCATGCCATCGACATTGTCCGCTTCCATAAGCGGTGAGGCTGACGGCACTCAGTCCTTCCACACAAGTGTCGAGTGAGCTAGACAGTTTTCGAATGATCTCCGGACGGTAGAAACCGGCTGCGGAACCGGCAACTTGAAATGGAACTCCCCTGAACGAAATTCGCACATGTTCAACATTATGGAGATAAAATCGCAAGGGAATACCTTAACATGAAAATATGGCGTCAGATGCCCGCTGGTACGATAAAAAGTCATATTCGCAGCCGCCTAGAATAAACGCTTAAAATATATTTTCACGAATACTCAGTGTTGTCTGCATGCTGCTTCTCAAACATTCCTACTGTTACAGAGTTCATTGATTTTGACGTCAATTCTGCATAAAGGTTAATTATCAGAATCAGACTTGTTAATTATGTGCGATGACTATACGTTATATGAGAAATCTAGCAATACATACTGTTCTTGTGTTTATGGTGTTGGCCATTGATACATGTAGGTAACTTAGCACCAAATACGTTATTAACAGGGACAGACGTTGCATTTCATTTGTATGTAAATTAAGATTGTACGGATTGAATTGTATATAGATGATGTCTTTACGAACACCAGCTCAGACGAAGGGACAACATTTTGAGAGAAGGAACTATCTGGCAATAAGTAGCATCTATTATAACGAATAAACGGTGTTATCTTTGAAGACTTGGAGTGTCTACGCTGTTTCTGTATCCCGACACCCTCTCGCATGGCGATTCCCCGAGGAAGATAATTGTCAATGGTAATATAACCCTGTTATCAGGAAATTGACAAAAGCCCTCGTCCTTGTCCAAACAGTGCAAGGTGAAGTTTTCGAAGTAGAAGCAGGCAACGTTTTTACTGTCCTAAGTCATATCCGCCTCTCGACGGTCAGTGACGGAAGATGTCATTATGCTACTGTTGTATCAGCTAATACATCCAAACAACTTGGACACGGAGCTCTTGATCATTCTATATACCTATTAAATTAGAAGTGGACGTCAAATTATTTTTAAATAATGAACGATGTATTCGCAATCCAATATAGCACGCGCTTTGCATAATATTTACCGTGCTCTTAGATAAGTGAACTTCGTTACTTGTTTGTGGCCAGCGCGGAATGTATAGGGACAATCACCAATTTCTCTTTCTGGTATTATTTCATGTTGATATGAAGTTATTACTCGCGATTTGACAAGTCTACAGTATCTTGTTCTTGTATCGAAGTTAGACAAAGGAGTCGGGCTTAGACGATTTGTCACTTCACGTACATTGATAATATCCATCGACATGTACGCAGATGATCCAACCATAACTACCAGTGCAAAATGTATTCAAGAAATTAAGACAACCTTGAACTCTGACTTAAATAATGTTCAAAATTGATGTAAGAACAAAATATCCAACATTCGTGACAAACAAAGACAATGATTGTAACCACGCAACAAAAACATACACATTTGAATGAACAAACTTTAGACTGTAAACTTGGCGAAACTGAATTGCCAACATCACACTGTGAAAAGATTCTTGGTACACTCGTCGATGAAAATCTAACATGGAAACAGCATTGTGACAAGATTTTTTAAAAATAAATAGTAATATTGCTTTGTTATGAGAATTAGACAGTTTTTACCTATGAATACGAGAATGTTTTTACAATAGCTATATTTTACCACACTTTGATTACTATTGTTATGTATGGGGAGCATCATTGTTTATGTAAAGGTTGCATAGGATTTCAAACGTTCTATCAGAGTGATGTGTGATGCAAGTTATAAATTTGCTTCGACCGAGGATTTATTTAAAACAATGTTTATTACACCTCACTCATTCAGCGTGCACTGCCATTGGTTAAACACGACTCACGTGACATGTAAAGAACGTGATGATGCCCTCTGCGAACTTGATGATGCCCTCTGCATTTGATATTACATGGATGACGTCATTTTACTTACTGCGCATCCTTTCTGCGCACAACAAATTGTCGTTCGCTTGTACTTGCTACTATCGCTGCGAAACGTCATGCAGAGCTGTCACCGGCACAGTTAGACGATATTTTGATGCAAGTAAACAGCAAACAAACGAAAATGGCAACAAGGAATGCAATTTCTGTGTTCAGCGACTAGGCTATGCAAGCAACAAATTTGGATACGCCACCGAGGAGATCGGCAAACTTTCAGCGGCAACCCTGGACTCGGCACTGACAACATTTTACGCTGAGGTCCGGACTCAGAAAGGCGAACTGTACTCGAAGAAGTCTTTGTGTTTTTGTGTCTTTGCATGTTTGCTTGTTCGGTGTAATAAAAATAATAACACATGAGAGCTAGGGCAATATCACGATTTTTTGCCTGCCTTCGGGCTGGTGGTCATGATCGAAATACTGATGATGCCCTCGCCTACGGCTCGGGCATCATCAATATTTCGATCATGACCACCATCCCTTGGGCAGGCAATAAATCGTGATATTGCCCTCGCTCTCATGTGTTATTATTTAAATATAATGCTACTACCAAGAGAGAATAGTTTAAAAATATTTGTATAGTTTTTAAATTTTTAAATAATCTTGCTCGCAATTATATAAAATAATTTTACTGAAATTGACATAAAAGAGTTACAAGATCTAAGATGCAAAAATTGTTAGTGGTTCCTGTACAAAAGGATTGTTACTGTAAATAGTGCCAATCAGTCGAATAATGTTGATTTAAATATAAAATCTAGGAACTCATTGATTAGTTTTAAAACGTTAACACTGAAGCTTATTGAAAATAATTTTGCGTTTTGAATTTTAGGTTTGTCGATTTGTTTTTGTCGTTTTGTGTGTGCGTTCATTTGCCTCTGTTGCGCTTGTTCGCTTCTGGCCACCGTTTATTTCTGTATTGTATTATGCTGGCTTTGTTGGCCATGTTTCATGTAGTTCTGTTTCGTATCAGTTTGTATGGTCAATTTAGGGCCCTAGGGAAGATAAGCATCTTTACTGAAGCTTACCAGGCTACCCTCGTTAAACAAGGTTCCAGGAAATAATATGAAAATAAAAAATGGTCAGATCTGTAAGTTGTGAAATCTCCGATAGTCTAGTTTTGTGTAGTATCTGAGTTAGAGTCGCACTGGCACCGTCGGGTTGGGCCAGATCAGTAGGGTGCTGAAATCGTCTAGTATCGATCTCAGATTTAAAAAGATATCGCAGAAAACATCGGCGATTTCACAGAGCCTAAAGTAAAACATCGATATTAGAGTCCCTAAATCCCTGGTATTCATCGGGTAAATAGGCGGTTTAGCAGACCTGAAGTGCCAAGATACAAGGCAAGTAATTATAGCGTCGCCGTGTATCGATATTAGAGTCCCAAAATTGCTTGTATATGTTAAGTAAATATCGGCGATTTCACAGACCTTGAGGGTCCAGATAAAAGGCACATCGTTGTAGTATCACCTATAATATCGATGTTAGACTTAACCTATAGTCCGTTATTTATTTGCAGGCTTTATATTTATTTATATTTGTGGGACGTCCAGCTTCGATACTATAGACAGTGATTATCCTAGATTTAAAAAATTGCAAAGTCGTACCTTTATGCAACGGCTAAATGACAATACGCCGGCAACGATCGGACGAGAAGTGCGCAAAATGGCATCATTCACATCTCGTCTTGTTAAGAATACGTCGCCTGTCTGTATTTGTTGTACATGTTATAGCCTCTAAAACTGTGTTAGTCTCTTGACCACTGCAATAATAGAGGCATTCGACATTGTAGTAGTATTTTATCTTGTCACAGTCCTCTACTGCCAGTGAAGGGAATATGGTCTGACGGATACCTTAGCAACCTTGCCTCGAAGCCGGAGTGGTTACTGTTTCTGAGCCGGTATACCTCCGCTATTATCTGTGTGCAATGACCTGGCAAACGGGAGCCTTTGTCTTTATTTAATCCATTATCACGAGAATCCACTATTGTCCTGTTTGTTCGTATTATGCTATTCGATATCTCTCTACAAAACAGTTCACTCTTACATTCTGTTCACACCGAGCAAATCTCTTACATTATTGCTAAAGCCAGAAAATGTAATCAACTGTGTCCTCAAAATATCATTGTTCAAGCCTCAGGTTTATGTTGATACTATTGCTGTTAAAAGCAGCTGCAGTAAGTGTTGTGGCGAGTCGCTCGGACACACGCTGTCAGTGATCTATCCTATGTATTCCTTTCCATGTATCCATAAGTGGGGCTATTAGATCAACAACCGAAAGCAGTTCTGATCTCTATATCGAGCAATGTTCACATATTTTACAGTGAATTCACGCGGACTCTTTGGATATTTACGTTATTTCCTGTCCGGGTTTAGTGAATGTATCTGACTTGTGTACCTTTTTGTTCCGAACTAAACGAAGTTTAGTCTCCAAACTTTAATTTGCAAATACCATGATACACAAAAATTCGGGCCTGTTGTCTAACTTCCGACAGCAAACTTTGTCACATCATGGAGAAAGAAAGATGTATTTACGTCCACGGTCACATGGAGGTAGTAATCGACAAAGCCGGGCATATGTTAACAGGCGAGCTCCTCATAGCAACACATATTTCAACACCTATGTAATTAACTGTAAACGACAGTGTTTATGGTTATATTCTGTATTCTCTGTAACAGATTATGAATTTTCGGCCGATTAACATTATCCATTGATATGCACACATTACCGTTGAATTGCATTGTCATGAGTTGCATTATCAAACAATACTCGAAACACTGCATGAACAAACCTTGCATAAATTTACAATAAGACATCAGCATACACCATGACATATGATCGTGTCTATGTTCAAATTTCGAGAAATGTGCGTCAAAAGACAGATAGTGCTATAGCAGCATTGGGAAGCACCAGACAGATGAGTCTTTTCAGCTTTGAGAGCAGGAGTTCGATTCCTACATCGCGTCGAATCACTGTGCTGTAAAATCTCATGTGCCGGTTTCCTTTGTTTATCATACATGCTATGCCTGAATTGCCATTCTCCTATTGTTTAGACGGTACTAATATGAACCCGTATTTTAACTAGTGAAAATACGAATTATATTTTCACTATAACCGAACTACGCGTGACCTTCGCTGGGATGCATGACCTTCGTTGGTATATGTACATATAAAACAGCTGAGAGAATAAGACAAATGACAATTAGAAACGTCATTATGGTTATGGTCAAAATTATGTCGTTTGCAGTCACTTCATGGGCATTGCACTTAGGCACGAGTACAGCCGTACCAAAAAAACATACAAACAAACGCATTGAAAATTTGTATCATTTGCCGACACCTGTCATCGTTCATGCTGACAGTGCATCGTGATAGAACCGCTTAAGACAAGTTTCCTGTTGATAATATAAGCTTAAGTATCTGAGTACTGAATTACATCATTTACAGCCGTAAATGAGCCATAAAAATCCAACCGCACTGAAAATACTCGCGACAGACAAGGTTTAAGGTGCACATAATATTTCTGATTTGTACCTGTCAGTGAGATTCACAGGTCATGATCGTGTCTGATGGCATTGGGGCGGTGCGGGTTTCAGATGCAATGTAAGTAAGATCTATGGAAAGTCAAACTTTCGATTAGGTTGTTAAAGGAAGTTTAGCTCTATTTAGGCAAGCCAGGAACGAAAATATACGAGCAGACGACGGAAATACCTTTGAAATGTTTTATTCGTACAGCAACAAAATCATGAACGAGTTACGACACTACAGCTTACAATGTACTCACTTCATGTTTTCCCTAATCCGCTTACTAAGATGGTAAATCGGGCATATTTGACGTCTGGGGACATGTTCAATTCTTCGAGATAAACTGACTGGTACGGCTATTAAATGCACTGTGCATTCATAGATGTCGTGGAGCTGCTTGCTCTAATTCTATGCTCTCAGCTCTTCATACTCGATCGATTTTAAATCGAACGCTGGCGTGGCGCGAGTATTTTGACCCGATTTTGGCGGCTGCATAACTCATGAGGGAAAATGCCAAGAGAGTTTGACCGGTTAAGAAGCGTCATTACGTATTCATGGTGACCCCTGGCCAGCTGTCATATCTTTGGGGGCTTTTGTCTTTTGGCCTGCTTTGCATATGCGTCGTTGAACACGACCTGCCAATCACTCAGGTAGTCATTAAACTATTAATTGACTGTTTACCGACCCAATTAACACTATCCAGCAGTATCAGTCATATTTTAATCGCGTGGCCCGGGTGGGCACAACGTAGGAACGCGTGTATTTCTATGTGTACGTTTCACTTGCGGTGTTGTTTGTACCATCGTGCGTTTGAAGTCCTTATTTCACCTATAGCATTACAGTCAAGGTGACAGGCTTACTATTAATGTTCAGTATCATTGCACCGAGTTCTGCCCACGGTGAAAACCACCTGTTTTGCCACGGTCCCTCTGTGGAGGGACCGTGGTTTTGCCTACTAATTCTGCCCGTCGCTGCCCGTCCTGAATGTAGCCTATCTATAGCTACAGTAATCAGTCAATATATAATACCCGCGCCTAATAATTTTTATATAAACCACAGTCTCTCTATCCACGAGGGACTGTGTATAAACTTATAAAATCATAGTCCGTGCCGTAAAATTGTTGACTTTCGATGCGATATACAGGTTGATCGTTGAATCGCACCGGCGCATCCATGTTTACTTGCCCCATAAGCTTACTACTCTGTAAAGGGTGGGTAGATGGAATTCCTGGGCCAAAAATGAACACCGGGGCGAAACTTTTTGTGAACCCATGTGAAAACATAAATCATTTATCAGTTTTGATATATACTCCTAAATTTTAAGATTGATCAAAATCGAGACCACATTCAAGGGCTATGCAGACTGTCCATGTACGCACACACAGTGACAAGAAGGCGGCAAACACCTACTTACCAAGCACATCGAATCGGCGAAAAGAAGCATAAAAAAGCTGTAGGCTCATCGCCAAAACAAACGCGCCAAGCGCTAACAAAAACCCATACCAAGCGGCCCTTTTCAGGGCCACCAAATACTCCAAAAAGAGAACTACCAAAAAAAACCCCCATAAAATGACATAGAAACACACAAACACTTAAAAGAACAAAAATCGTAAAATCGTACACATAAAAATGACGTAACAGAAAAAATGGCCGTGGAAATAAATCAGCTATTTCCAAAGAAAAGCCGACAACAACATGAAATTCAACAACAACCTATCATCGCTCAAACTATGAAACTCAGAAAAATAGTACTAGGCAAAGGCCTTAAAATTAATTCGGACGCCAACAAAACCAAACAGAATAAAACCACCTCAGGATTTCAACAAATAAAGTCGTAAAATGTGACTACGCTACATCGTGAGACACAAACAATCGCAACAACACAAATTCAAAGAAAAGTCAAATTGGGCTCCACAAACAACAAAAACCAAAAACTTGAAAGCTATCTGAAGCTGCTAAACTCGCACTTCTAGAGATACCCTTTCAAACAAGGAAACAAAACATGTCGCGTGCTAAAAGAATCGCGATAAACCAGCTTGCAAACAATAGACAAGTTTCGGGGAAAAAAACCCTCGACAAGGGTCGGGTTTTCGTCATTGTCAACACAAACGATTACGTACTCGAATGCGAAAGGCAATTACGCAACACTCAGTATTATACACAACAAGCCAGAACAAACAGTAAACAAAGTAAACGAACTATGAATCAAAATGTACGAGAACAAGCACATCAACCAGGATACTTGTGAGTATCTTGATCCAATAAACATAAAATCCGTACCCCCAGTGGTACTTATTGCCTAAAAATTCACAAACCTCCGCAAAAATCTAAAAGACACACCAGTCAAAACAAAATTTACCGAAGTAAAGAAACATAGAACAAACAAACCGAACCACCAAACGGACTCACAACGTGACCAAAAATAAATATACTTGCCTCGCTAATCGAAAAGCAAGACCACTAAAATGCATTAAAATAAATTTTCACAAACACAAACTAAGGAAAGAATCTACACCGCGACTGATGAGAAACCACACCCGGGTTTCGAAACGCAAGCGTCAAAGGGCGACTCTATCAACTTTTGTAACAACATAGGTCCGGCTGCGTCTCGCCATAAGCTTTCCCCACACAAACAAAACATTACCGTACACACTAATCCAAACTTCTCTACAAATATCCAAAGCGAAACAAACATTTTTATTAACACACACAATCGGATAAGAATGTAGGAACACATTTTCGAAACGAATCAAACACAAACTCGACACAAAAATCATTTAGGATAGTTAGGTGGGGAGCCTCTTTCACATTTTTTACATCTCGCTATACTGTCTATGATTCTAAAAATAAAGTCATCTGCCACTTTTTCTGTATACGCGGTTTGGCAAAACTCATCTCTTCAATCGGGTGATTTCATGGTTCTTTGGGGCACTTAAGTGTACGTCGAGCTTAAGGAATGTGGTTACATTCGCGATGTTTTATTCGAAATTATTTATTTCTTCTAGGGCAAATGCATGTAATTCATGCTGTTGGAAATACTGGCCGCTCATAAACAAGACAATAAACTCAATATCTGTGCATCTTTACTTTTATTGTCAAAGTACCACCGACACCCACAAAAAACCAAATGGTTCAGTCCACGCGTGGGTTCAGTCCAGGTATTTGCAACGCCAGTCACCTAGGCGACGGTAATCCGCACCACTTATCACCATCGGGAAGGTACTCCTCCCCCTATACCACTGGCGATCCCACCCTCAAGGCACTGCGTCATTCGACCAAGCATTGTTATTGTAATTTCCTGCATAAAATTAACGGCGAGGTCAACCGGTCAAACTGTCTTGGATTTTCTGTTTCTGAGCCGGCATACCTCCGCAATTATCTGTGTGCAATGACCTGGCAAACGGGTATCCTTTGTCTATAATTACAGTTGTTTAAACCATGATCAGGAGAATCCACTATTGTCCTGTTTGTTCGTATTATGCTATTCGATATCTCTCTACAGAACAGTTCACTCTAACATTCTGTTCACACTGAGCAAATCTCTTACATTATAGCTAAAGCCAGAAAATGTAATCAACTGTGTCCTCAAAATATCATTTCTCAAGCTTATTGTCACATTTATGTTGATACCATTACTGTTAAAAGCAGCTGCAGTAATTGTTGTGGCGAGTCGATCGGAAACACGCTGTCAGCGACCTATCCTATGTATTCCTATCCATGTATGCATAAGTGAGGCTATTAGATCAATAACCGAAAGCAGTTCTGATCTCTATATCGAGCAATGTTCACATATTTTACAGTGAATTCACGCGGACTCTTTGGATATTTACGTTATTTCCTGTCCGGGTTTAGTGAATGTATCTGACTTGTGTACCTTTTTGTTCCGAACTAAACGAAGTTTAGTCTCCAAACTTTAATTTGCAAATACCATGATACACAAAAATTCGGGCCTGTTGTCTAACTTCCGACAGCAAACTTTGTCACATCATGGAGATAAAAGAAAGATGTATATACGTCCACGGCCACATGGAGGTAGTAATCGACAAAGCCGGGACTCTGTTAACAGGCGAGTCCCACATAGCAACACATATTTCAACACCTATATCGTTGTTTCACGGTGGAATGTAACTGTAAACGACAGTGTATAAGGTTACATTCTGTATTCTCTGTAACAGATTATGAATTTTCGGCCGATTAACATTATCCATTGATATGCACGCATTACCCGTTGAATTGCATTGTCATGAGTTGCATTATCAAACAATATTTGAAATGCTGCATGAAAAAAACCTTGCATAAATTTACAAAGACATGAGCGTATACCAACTTGACATGTGATCGTTTCTATGATTCAAATTTTGAGAAATGTGCATCGAAACACAGATAGCGCTATAGCAACATCGGAAAGCACCAGACAGATGAGACTTTTCAGCATTGAGAGCAGGAGTTCGATTCCTAGTACATCGCGTAGAATCATTGTGCTGTAAAATTTCCTGTGGCAGTTTCCTTTGTGTATCATACATGCTATGCCTGTATTGCCATTCTTCTATTGTTCAGACGGTACTGATATGAACCCATATTTTAACTAGTGAAATACGAATCATATTTTCACTGCTACGCGTACGCGTGACCTTCGCTGGTATGCATGATCTTAGTTGGCATATGTACATATAAAACAGCTGAGAGAATAAGACAAATGACAATCAGAAACGTCATTATGATTATGGTCAAAATTATGTCGTTTGCAGTCACTTCATGGGCATTGCACTTAGGCACGAGTACAGCTGTACCAAAAAACATACAAACAAACGCATTGAAAATTTGTATCATTTGCCGACACCTGTCATCGTTCATGCTGACAGTGCATCGTGATTGAACCGCTTTAAGACAAGTTTCCTGTTGATAATATAAGCTTAAGTATCTGAGTGCTGAATTACATCATTTACAGCCGTAAATGAGCCACAGAAATCCAACCGCACTGAAAATACTAGCGTCAGACAAGGTTGAAGGTGCACATAATATTTCCGATTTGTACCTGTCGGTGAGATTCACAGGTCATGATCGTATCTGATGGCATCGGGTGGTGCGGGTTTCAGATGCAATGTAAGTAAGATCTATGGAAAGTCAAACTTTCGTTTAGGTTGTTAAAGGAAGTTTAGTTCTATTTAGGCAAGCCGACGACGGAAATACCTTTGAAATGTTTTATCCGTACAGCAGCAAAATCATGAACGAGTTACGACACTACAGCTTACAGTGTACTCACTTCATGTTTTCCCTAATCCGCTTACTAAGATGGTAAATTGGGTATATTTGACGTCTGGGGACATGTACAATTCTTCGAGATAAACTGACTGGTATTAAATGCACTGTGCATTCATAGATGTCGTGGAGCTGCTTGCTCTAATTCTATGCTCTCAGCTGTTCATACTCGATCGATTTTAAATCGAACGCTGGCGTGGTGCGAGTATTTTGACCCGATTTTGGCGGCTGCATAACTTTAACGCAGGGATGAAGTATGAATCAAAACACGAAAACACATCCATTTTACATACCCCAGCCTATGTTTTACATCCACCGTGATTTTACACTTAAAATAAATCTTCTTCAAATTGTAAAAGCCTTTGTAATATTTAAATTGTTCGCTTTAAAAGTGCTCCGTAAACCCTCCTTTGAAGTGGAATGGCCAAGAGCGGAATAATATCAAGAAGTGATACAGTCGTTACGACTCCTTAGTAACCAACTTTTATAAGTACAGCCAGGAGGAAGCAAGGTCGATTTCAGTTGATTTCGTCGCTAATTTCGGAGCGTCCGTAGGAAAACAGTCGTAACCAAAGCATGCATGTATGATAAAGGGGTGATTACACGACGTTAGGGCGATACCACGTCGTATTCGAGTAATGTGTCCGCATTTTGACTCGTTGCTGTGCAACTCTTCAAAATGCGGACACTTCACTCGAATACGACGCGGTATCGCCCAAACTTCGTGGAATAACCCCTAACTATGACACCACAATATAATGTTTGTTACTTCAGTATATCGTCAGAAATGTCTTCTAGAAGATTTTTTTCTTGTGGATGAGAATCATGGAAGTTGCTTCCATAACATGACACCCCCTCTCGATTTTTTTTCCATATAAGCTTCACCATTCACATTTTCATCCATGTTGTAAAATCTGGGTGTTAGGGAAATCTATTAAAATTTCATCATATACATTTTACTATTTGATTTCGTTTCATTGGGGTTTCAGGTCACAGCTGGGAGATAAGACTTTTCCCCACATTGAAGAGACAGTACGGCTTTTCGATGACTGTTTCCTCGTGACATTTATTGTGGAGCTTCTGGTTTCATCAGTCGCATTTCGTAATTTCCCAATAATGTTACATGACATTGCATTGGAGAGGATGAAATTAGGTTTTCCTTGCAATAAAATATTTAATGAGAAATATATACGCCTTTCTAGACCACACTTCCTTGTTTTAGTGTAAGGTTACTTGTAGTCTATGTTACGGTGTATGCTAGTCTACTCCCGGACACCAAGGTTTCGAGGCAGCTGATGTACATACGATAATCAGTAATTGAACGAAAGCCAGGCATTAATATTGATGAAGCAAACTTTCTTCTGAACAACGATACGTGATATACAAGCTCATTATAGTATGTATAATTATGTACAAAAGGTAAAATGTTGTCCAGCTCACGTCGGGCTTATGATTTGGCGGAACGATAACTTCGTATGTTACCTTATCTTAATATTTCATATACGAAATGAAATGCTAGACTTGCAGACTAGTACACCTATTTAACACACTCGACTCACGAGTGCGCCCGAAGTGACCCGCAGTGTCTGAGAGTGTGGGGCAACGGGTTCTGTTTTTGGGACATTGTCTCAAGGGCGCGTCCTGGCAACACTGCTAATAATCCCCGTTAAAGAGATATCACTCCTTTGATATCACTTTCGCCACTATTCATGTCTCCGCAACTGTGCCATGATTTTCAAAAAATTAACCTTAAAGCATTAATAAGTAAATGATTTTATGATCCGCTTGCTGTCATCTCACTAATGGATAATAACGCATCTACAACGATCAAGTTTACGGCCAATCTCACAACTGGCTTGTCTCGATGAGCCGGTATTGTCATCACTTTTCAGACGAAAATCTAATACCGCGAAGCATATTGAAGAAGGGACATAGCATTACAGCACTGAACTCTACGAGTCTCATCGTCTCAACATGAATATTCTCGTAAATCACATTAAGATGTCACCACAGGATAGTCAATTGAGCAAAGGTTTAAGGTACATTAAAATAATTTATTCGTGGACAATTTGGACACTTGAGGGGTAAATAGCTGAAATTCTGAACATATTTCGCCATATATAATGGCAGGAATCACGAGGGCGATGAGCACAATTAACATGGCGGCGGATAGGAGCGAATACGCAGGTTCAGTGGCGTAACCTGTCAAAGGAAGTGTGTTGCGTGATGTGCAGTGCCGCGGCAGTTCATAAACTCATCCGGTGCGCGGTCGAGAGCTTAACTCCGTCTTTTCATTCAGTGAACTGCAGAAGTCTGCAAAACCTAAGTACTAAATCAATTAAAGCAGTAATTCTTAAGTTTCGAGCAATTTCGTATGTGTACTATGCACTTTTTAGACTGGCACATTTTTGAATAAACCAAGTCCTACATTAAAACAACCGTCATTAAATGTATACTCTCATCAAATACTGATATGATAAACAAGGCTGTTCCTAGTTTATTTCGGGGACAGATATACCCACGGTTATACATACAATTAAGTGTGAAAACAAGTCATATAATTAAAAATGATTGGAGCTAAAATTTCAATGAGTGTCAAAAGCAGGAATATTTGTGTCTCAAAAAATACTGCAAAGGCATCTTTCAGTCAAAGGTTGTGATTTTTAAAAAATAACATCAGCAACAACCTAAGCTGCATGATCAAAACTTTCATGAGTTAGCCTATTGTATTCATAATGGACTCAAGATATTACTTCACAACCGTTACAAACAAAACCTGCCATTCACAAACTCCCTTCCCTAATGTCAGTTTTAAAGTGGGAAAATGCCATAAAAGTCAAGGCTTGAACTTCCTGTATATGCAACTAAATGCTAAAGTAGGTCGTCAGAAGTTCAAAGTGCTGTTTGGTTGGCCTTGTCATGCTTTTTTAAATTATTCACGGCTCTTATACTTATTTTGGCAAGCCAACAGTCAACTGACGGCCAATTTGTGTCAGCAGTGGAACCTTTTGCAGCTGTCGGTAATTATTATGCTTGGCATCGGCTGTTATGGAGTCCATAGCTATAGGATGGTGAGATTACATACCTGCTAAGACAGATGCTTCCCTCTGGACAATGGTCAGCGTTAACAATATCACCAAAAGTAAATCCATTGTCACCATGCCGTGAAGGCTGGTTTGCTCCCTAGGAGTCTATACCAGTATCTGTGGTCAGAAGGTAGCTCACCCTTTTATCTTGCTGACATTTGTTTGGACAGAGGTAACCATGGTTACTGGGTATGCATATTAAAACCCCATGTTTTGTTTATTCATCATTGATTAACTGTTATCAATAAATTGTGTCATACTGCTTGTTGTATGTAATCATACCAATTTCTTGCAAGGCTCTTAGAAACAGAAGTGCAGGAAATTTCACTTTCTTATCTTTCTCGTCACTTGAAAATCAAAACGACACTGCATCATAATTACTCATGCTTATGCATATGCAGATACAAAAGACACGTGGTTTTTTACTTATTGTTCATTGGGTATTAGTTCAATGGAGTTCTATTTTCATTGGATAGATAAAAATAAAATGTAATTAATTAAATCGCATTGACACACAAGACATTGGAAATATGGTCAACAAGGGAATAATCATACTTGTACATATACATTATAACTCGTTTTGTTGCAATTACAATGAATGGTTCAGACGGTGCTTCTCCAACTGGCACTCTGTTCCAGCTTGTTTTATTGTAGAGTGGTGGAGAGAAAATATGACATCAAATCAATTCCAGCATTCGTCTTCATTCAAGGCAAGTAAATCACCAGGTCCAAGAAACAAACACACAACAAAACAGCAACACGGAAAACACGCTGACAAAATTGATAGTCCTATCTCAAACCACTAGTAAAGTGGTGGTACTAGGGTATCCGAAATTGGTAAGCATAGCCAGCATGCTACACCGGTAAAGAGTGAACTAAAGTGACAAAGCAGTTGTACGGTAATTCAGCTAGTTGCCAAATTACTGATGTGGAATACTGCTGTCTTTCGTTAACTGAGTAACAGATTTGTCATATTTTGACATCTGAGATCTCCATAACTGTAGAACTTCTTAAATGATCTAGCCAATCTACTTTGTGAAAACCCATGTCTCACTAGCTTTAAGGCTGGAAAGCTGTATCTCACTTGAAAGTTTTCAAATGAATCACAAACTCTACAATATCCGAGGAGTTGTGAAATGTATATACCATAAGCTTGAACCGATTGAAAATTACTGGTTAAGGAGGAAAAATTAATGATTTCAAAATTATACTGTACTCAATCGGTGACATTATTCGGCCAACCATTTTTTCACCTGATATCAGAAAATCCAAATCTAAATATTGGCAAATTTCATGATTTCATCGGTTCACTTGACCATTTACATTAAAATTGGACAAATTTCGATCTTGAATTTGCTCTGTTAGCATTCTATTTCTGAATTAAGAATTACACGTTCAGCGCGGTATCATTATCGGCCAATCGTATTTTAATCAATAATGCAAGTAGAAAAATACGAATTGGGTATAATGCTAAATTGTAATTGGTTTCGCCCAGTACGAATAGCTACTTTACAGACGAAACCTCTAGTTGCACAATGTTAACAGCAAATCGAAATTAGAAATTAGAAATTTGCACCACGTGATTCGAACTGAAGGAACTTGTTATTTTTGACAAAGGGGAGTCGGTATTAGTTTTACAACTCTGTTCGGTGTCAGACATTAAAAAGACAGTTTGAGGAGCTGCATTTTACAAAGCTGTTTGTTTCACTGTGGTAAAACAAACAAAATTAAATGATACGTAATACACAACCATGAATTGTTGTACATTCGATATGAGTATAACCTTAATAGTTTACCATCTCTGTATTGATACAATGTCAGGATGTCCAATCGATAATAACTGTTAGTTACAAAACTGTACCTCTAAGATAAGATAAGATAAGATAAGATAAAATAATACTTTATTGAGTCCCATTATGGGTAATTAAGATGTCTGCTGACATACAAACACAGAACACTACAACAATAACAACAAACATCTCATCGAGATCTGTTAAAAGCCCTATTAAATTCACAATTGCACGGGGAATGAACGAATTTGAATAACGGTGGGTTCTAGAAGCCGGCAGTCTCAATCTGCCGCTTCTGTCAATACGTAAAGTGTCAAATTCCTGTCGAAGTGGATGTGAACTGTCTGCCAGAATACGCGACAGTTTGTCCTGAATTCGCCCTTGATAATGCGAGTCTACCGACCGTTGTTTCTTACCGATAATCATCTCTGCCTTCTTGATCATTTTATCTAGCTTCCCTTTCTCATGTTGTGGAATGTTCCCACCCCAGCAAACAATACAGTAGTTGAAAACACTGGTTATCACAGCTCCATAAAAAGGAGGAGAGAATGTCATTGTTGACGTTAAAAGAACGCAATTTTCTTAAAAATTTTCTTAATTCCAGAAAGTTCGTGAATTGCCACAGTTTTACAGACATCTGCTGCAGTCATCTATGTGCTCATTTCCTATCTTTTTAAACTGCATGGTTGGTTTTACATTTCGTTCAATTTTGTCTTTATTGCTCTAGTTCTACAAAACGCTCATGTAGAATAACCCCACCTCAGTGTTTTGTTATGTCGGAGTCAAACCGTGTCATACCCCCCCCCCCCGATTTCCGCCGACACCTCTGTAAAATATGGAGGCTCCCTACGTGGCTCGCGTGGTGCGAATTTCTAATTTCTAATTTCGATTTGCAGTTAACATTGCACAACTAGCGCTTCACGTCGCTATTCCTACTCGGGAAAACCAACTACAATTTAGCATTTTTACGCAATTCGTAATTCCTATTTGGATATTATGATTAAGAATTAGGTTGGCCGATAAAGATACCGCGTTGAACATGTCATTCTTAATTCAGAAATAGAATGCGGACAGAGCAAATATCAAGATCGAAATTTGGTCCCAATTTAATGTGAGTCGTTAAGTGAACCGATGAAATCATGAAATTTACCCATATTTCGACTTTCATTCTTTGATTTCAGAGTGAAAAATGGTTGGCCAAATAATGTCATGGATTGTACTCGTCCCTAGGAATTCGTGGCACAATTCGGCCAACCAATTAACCAATTTTCATTTTCAAAAAAGAAAATCGAAATGGAGCTAATTTTCAAGTTTCAAATGGTTTTATCATCTTGATTATCAATTTTTAGGCCTATTTCTAAATTTAAAATCTTTGGGCTGAGATTGAAATATAGGAAATACGTGTATACTGCCGTGAGGATGGCAGTTTGCGGCCATTCAAATTTCCCTCAGACAATTTAAGTCTTTTCCACAATGCACATTTCCTTTTTTTTCAATTTCCAATATACTAAATGTCCAACTTTACCATTTCATTAGGGGCGTGGCCCAGTATCTTTTCATACTATGGCGGAAATAACTGTATCGAATTCGAATTAAGGTGTAACATTTATCTCAGTGTGACCAAATATACTGGGGGGCAAGATACTTTTAAAAATTAGCGGGAATAAGGACTGATCAGTTTCTTCTGCCTAGGAGGCCGGTGTATTTATGAGGGTCACCCTGTTTTTCATTTTGGTGATGGGGTCACCTATTGTGAAATGCCCAGTTGAGGGGTCAGTGTGTTTTTAAATTTCGACATGGGCCCATACTTGCCTAAAATGCATCAAATGAATTGTGCTAGCCATGAATTTCATCATTCAGATTAATTTTTTGGCGCGCAACTCGGGCGCGTAACTTTAGTTATATGAGGTTATTACGAAAACACCGCAAAGGATGCACGAGGACATTGGCGCAGCGTATCGCTCGACGCGAAGCGGAGGGCGATGCACAGCGCCAATGTCCTAGTGCATCCACAGTCACCTGAGGTCTATCGGCACTGCGTCTATGCACCCTATAGACGTGTCTTCTTCTCAGGCATATGTGCACACGTCTATAGGGCGCATAGACCACAGGTGACTGTGTTGCATCCTTTCGTGATAACCTTCTTATTATACACCTTACATTCTTGACTGGGGCATCAAATTGTCAGAGTAATGACCATTTTAGTGCAATGTCAACATTTTTTCTTCCGATTTATAGTGCAAATGTAGAACGGTATCTCAGACGGATTCTGCAAGCTCTGAGTGTGTGTACTAGACACGTGCGTACAGAGCGCGCGAGGCTGAACAAACTGACCACTCCCTATCATCGTCTTATCTTGAAGACAAGAAGAAAACTGTTCTTTGTTTGATAGAATGTGCGTGCACTTCAGGCAATGAATTTAAGTTGGTGCGTTCAGCCGCAAGAAATTCAAGAAATTGGTGATAAAGGAAGAAGTCACCGCGAAATAGGTGTTCATCTCTAAAATGTTTTGCCCAGGGCAAGTGGTATCTCTGAACGAACTGTAAGAAGATATTGTCTCAAACATGATATTAAACGCCTTCAAGGTCAATATTTGGATCGGGTTGTAACGGGTGCAATTCATAAAGTGAACCGGCATACGGGTTTAAGACTATGACGGGGTACTTAGATCATTATGAGGAGAACATCATTGCATCAAAGATTGACAGTTGAATAAATTGATGAGATAAAATTAAATGTTGGTGCCGCACCCTGATTGGGCTGATGGCTGTCACAATATTTCACAACGTTTCAGTTTGCGACATTGACGGGAAGCGCGCAAAACTTCAGCACGTCAAGTAAAACTGATTACATCGGACTTTCCTTTCTGGCGGCCGCAACACTACTGTTCTTTGTATATGTTCGTTACTCGAGCCATTGAATGAGTTGCCCGCGCAAATAACTGTCACAATTTGATGCATTCCTAGGACAAAGATAGATTCTATCAGCTGCCACGCCCAAAATAAAATAGGAGAATAAGATACTTGGCGAATTGAAAATTGGAAAAACGGAAATATGCATTGAGCGAAATAGAGTTTGTTAGAGGAAAATTTGAAAGGCTGCAATGTGCCATCCTCGCGGCAGTATACACCTGTTTCCTATATATCAATCTCAGACCAAAGATTCTTAATATAAGAATAGGCATAAACGTTGATAATCGAGATAATCAAACCACTTGTAAATTAGCTCCATTTCGATTTTCGTTTTTGAAGGTGAAAATTGGTTTATTGGCTGGCCGACATGTGCCACGGATTCCCAGGCCCCTTGTCTCAAAGCTTAGTGGGCAATTTATTTTGTCTAATTTCAAAATAGATCTTGGTATGATACTGAGCTCACACTTTCTGTTGTTTCTTTTATTTCCAATACATCTGGATAGATGTGATTGTGGTTATTAGAAATATCAGGATTGTTCGAAATCCGTGACATTATTCGGCCAACTACTTTTTCACCCTGAAATCAATGAATGAAAGTGGAAATATGGGTAAATTTCGTGGATTTTATCGCTTCACTTGACCATTTATATTTAAAATCGGACCAAATTTCGATCTTAGATGTGTTTCCTTAGCGCTGTATTCCTCAATTAAAAATGACACGTTAAGCGCGGTATCTTTATCGGCCAACCTTATTTTTAATCACTAAATGCAAATGGAAATTAAGAATGGGGTAAAATACGAAAAAATGTGATTCAGAATATCAACTGGAGAATTGTAATAAGTATACAATCATGATCATGTAGAGGCAATTGATTGAAATAGCATTTATGAGATATTATAATGTCCAAAAAGCTGACATTACAGACAAACAAATGCTTGACAGCAATAAACAATCACCTTCCATTGAAATGAACACCATTGTTGACAGCTCAGCTAAGTATTCACAAGTTGAAACTCCTAATAAAGCTGATTGTTTACTCTCACCTTGCACTGCATCAAACCGCAATAATACAGATAAATTCACAATAATGAGTTGCCTGTATTATAGAATAATACGCGTGAATTCACTTGAATCCACATGAATACAGGATTGCTGAATACAAGCAATTTATTCTTGTCTGTATTCATCTGTATATGCACTCTTCAGCTAAAATACATATATTAATCCATGCTAATTCGGTTAGTATTATTGGGTTTTCATGCAGTGTTGATGACAACATCCATGTCAAAATTGTACATGAGAAGTTGAGAATAGATAGGACTGGATTGACACAGATTTTCTAGTATTCCTAATGAGTTCTTGATGATCACATGACTCACTGGTGGTGGATGAATGCCTCTTAAGGTGCACAGTACTGCACGTTTTGAGAAATCAATGACTGAAACTTTAAAAAATATTTACTTTAATATTTCAAATCGAACAATTGTGAGTTTTCAGGTAGTAAGTACCGCGACATTGAAAGACCAGCTTAAACTTTCCTTAATGAAACTTTTAACGATTCTCTTACCAAACATGAATCAAATTCAGGGGTACCTTGCAAAGTTTAGTTCTAGAGAAACAACTTATATGATATCTACTGATATTTGAAATTAAAAATGGTTTCCATCCCTGCGTTAACTCTATGGGGAAGTATAACATTTTTGATTTTGAAACAATAAAGAGTATGAAAATGTTTCTTTCACCAAGAGCTTTCAAATGAAGCCCCAACAAGTAGTAGACTAGATTAATATTGAACTAATTTCAGAGCCTGAATATAGTCCTCAAGGCACATTCTCAATATACCTTTTAATGTGTCATTGAATATTCACAAGTCATCACGGTATTGTGTAGTGCACGCAATTGACCTTTCAATGAAAGCTGCTGTGACATGTCCCTGTAAAGAAAACCATGCCCTCTCCACTGCTGCACTTTGGCCTAATGACATTTGCTTTCCATGTTTACAAAAACAGTGATGAAGCTATAAATATTAGTATTCATAGATCACACTTCCTTTGGTTAGTACAGTACATACATACATATATGGTGCAATAGATCTGTTGTTGAAGACAGTATACCAGCTGATATCAAAGACACTTTTCAATACCAATATTCCGTTTTATTTGCAATTTGGTTATGTAATTGCGCTTTCACATTTCCAACGCTTTGCTACTCAGCTTTCATTTCACATAGCTGTCCCATTAGATCCATTTGCTCTTCAAAACGTATTTGCGCTGTTTGATGATACAATGGAGACAAAATGAAGTGCCAACTAATCATACGTGATAATTATTGGTTGTAATCTTTTTCGTAATTGTGGGGAAAGGCCTTAACAGTGACTGAGCAACACTTTTGTAGGTATTTTTTATTAAGTCATAGCTTTCATGAAATTCAAACATTTTGCAAAGTTTCATTTTTTCATTTATAACAGATGACAAATTTTTGAATTACATTGATAAAACATTTCACAAATTCAGAACTAGATTTATTATTTACAATGTAAGAATTTTTTGGGCCGTTTTGTTTCATTTTTACTATCCTAATCTGAAAAATGTCTTTGTCAGACAACAACTGTTTGATAGTGGTTTGAAGCATTCAACTTATCAAAAGCCATTTGTATTTGTAATACGCTTGTTCATGGACATTGTACATGTGCTAAAATACTAGCTTATTGTACCTAACTAACGAAACACTGACAGGAACAGATACGGGAACGTGAAATGTATTGAATCTCATGAATATCGGGATCCAAGCCTTTTGTGCCTCACCTATCAGGCTTTCTTACCAGTGAATGTAATGCAAATGAAGCAGTAACCATTAAAAAACAAGCAAATAGTGAATTACTGGACAAGGTATAACGCCCATATCAAACTTCATAATTTGTGCTGCAATGTATTACACTATACTACTTTATCCTTTGACTATTTGTCATACTTTTGTCAATCTACAGCTGCAAAAAAACCCATCCATTTCATCAAGTAACAGGCATGATGACAAAGAACCATCAAATTAGTCATCTTAACTATTATAAGCAAGTCAAAGACATTGATATTGTTTATGTGGCAAAGTTTCTTCAAGCAATTCCTGAATTCGTCATTGCTGCCTATTTTACTTATCAGCTGTCTACAGCACAGTATTAGAGATATCCCATGATTCACTATTATTTGTACCACAAAAGATTTGTAGAATTTTCAGCTAATCACTAAAGTATCTAAATATACCTGTACTACATGTAGATGCAGAAGTTTATTACCTACTTAATTGACAACGTACAAATGACATAGAATTGTGGATTATTCAATGTACTGAGTCAAGTATTTTTTTTCTTTTCATGTAAACAGTGCCTATAATACTTAAGGGATATTCAATCTACTGAATGCCTCCTGTCTCCTTCATTTTGTACAATATAATACAAGCAACCAGACAGCCGATAGAGCTTCGCTGTATTGCGTACAGTCAGAATAACTATTTGTGACATGCTTAATGTGGAAATCTTTGATAGCTCGATGTCAAGTACTGTATGATGACAAACAATCACATTCTTTTGACAGAAATCAATTTTGCTGACAAACGTGAAAGTTATTTAAACTGGTTGGTAAATGAACCAAAATGGTAAGCACTAAATGTGATTGCAAGGAGTTTGAATATGTAAATTCAAGTTTGGAGTGTAAGTAAGAACAGTCTTTGATATGTTTGAAGGTGAAGAAAGACTGGGACTAATTTCTAATTGAAAATGGAATTTTCCATTTACACATCAATCTATCAGATAAGTTTCACCTCGGTGACAGTAAAGTAAACAAGCAGTGCCAGCCAGGTTCCAGCTAATCAACTTGTTGACATTAGCATGTTGTAAGTAGCGTATAACTCTGTCTCATCACTGTTCTCTAGAGAGTCTGTGGTTTCACCCAAAAGTTATTGTATTGGCGATATATTAACCACAAAGTGCATGCTTTGGCAAAGATAATTTCTAGAAAAACAAAAGATTCAACCCATCAGATGTCATGACAAAAATTACCTGAAGGGAAATTCTTTGCAAACATTCTGGCATTGCATACTAGTGTTTCCATGGTAATTTCTCCATGATTCCATAATCTAAAGTGTTGACGAGTAAAGTTGGCATGGTAATCTAGTCCTTAACTTTTGCTTTATGCAGTTTGTGTTGACCATTGAACACTATGCTATCATTTTCTAACCTATACATGGCTTCTTTTGTAGTCTGTGAAGAGGAATACTGGGAGAGGCATATAATTTTTATGAATTACAACATTTTGTCGCGATTTATTTTTTTGAATTTTAATTCATCATCCAACAGATAAGCCCAATGACAGGATGAGATTGGCATTTACAAAATGAAGGACTGAGCAGCAATGTGCCTTGCTGAAGGGCATACACTCTCATCATCATATAATGGTGAAACAGAAACTGTCCTTTCTGCCATAATACCCCCTCTATAATTAACTATGCAGTACTTTGGTTCCTGAAATTAATCATGTACACATGTACACTGTGACTACAAAACATTGCTTGTTAGAGATACTACCAGGACGGCATCACTTAGTGTACAGCTTTCATACGTTGATTATGAAATTATATGAAGTTGTCATTTTCCCTAAGGTGGCAAAGGGATGAATAAAACTTCAGTTTGCAAAATTTTTTTTTGAATATTAATATTCTTAAAACAATTCTTGAGGTCCTTTCCCACTGATGTACAAAGTCTGCATAAAGTGCCTTGTACTGATTTCAGCAATTTTTGCCATTACAGTTGACATGAGTCAGTTCCATCTCTATACTTTTGAATTGCCTACATTTCTTCCAAAGTTGTGTCAAATATGAATATCAGAGAGTCATCAACAGGAAGTGCTATGATAGGCAGATTTTGGTACTATTGTTTGTGTGTTCCCAAAAGCTTGACAATTCAAGAAACATTTCTTTCAGTCCTGATTTTGCATGAGCACCTGTATTATTATCCTAGTGTTCAAGTGCAAAATCTACCATAAAATTTAACGAAAGCATAGAATTCCAATACGCTTTATAAAATTGCCAAAAGGTGTCTCAATGCATATCAATTGATATCTGAAAATGACTGATGTTTCAAATTTGTAACTTTCCGAGACGAACACCAAATTTTCTTTGAAATTTGCTACATGCTGTATATGTCATTTGAAAGTGATGGACGTGATCAGTTAATTTCCGTTGCACTCTTGTAAATAAGAAATTTCACCGAGAATCCGTTTAATTATTCATTGAATAATCAAATACAAAGAGAGTACATATCTACCTGGCGATAGAACAATGCAGTCACCATATTTCTTGTTATTGATATCGAAGACCTTTTATGAAAAATATCATTAGTAAATTAAATTTGCAATTACTTGGCAATTAAAGAAACAAGTGTAACGATTAATCATTCATCTCAATTGAGTATGTTTATAGCTTGTCACCTGTCTTCTGCCAACAAGAGAATTGAACTCGGGATAAACTCTTCACGTCTGTTTACTGAAGAGTTCATAAAATGTCATGATAACTATTCGTAAGCCTATGACATTTCCTTAAGGCAGAAAGCGCCTCCGTGACAGATAGTCTGACTCTCATATTTCTACAATTCTTTTCTGATCTAACACTTGTGGGGCTCATTTTATGGCTTTTAGAGAAAGAAGATTTAATTTTCCCTCAAACAGTAAACACAAGAATGGCGGCCGTTATGAATTTCAAAAATCACAAAATGTTGGATAATTTGATTCGCTAGTTCCAAACTTTGCACGGGGACCTGTGATTTTTATCCTTGATTTGGCAAGAAAGTGGTTGAAAGTTTCAATGAGGAAAGTTTGAGCATAAGTTTAACTTTTTCACTTTTGAAATGCATATTACGTTAACCCGAAGAGTTGCATGCATTACCATAATGGCAAGTAGTAGTAGGAAGAACTTCATTCAACTATTTTGCCTTTGTATCAATACAATAGATATACATAAATAGATCAAAACCAGCCCACATGACCTTCTGGTAAATAATCCACATCTACCGTATAGTAGTGAACCCAAAATAAAGCTTAAAGAGGTCATTTATAATTATTACCGAAGGTTGGTACATACAACATGAACTAAACACCCCACTTTAAGAATAGAAAGGATACGTAGGTGACCACTTGTGAGATGACAAGAGGACACCAGGGTGGTAACCACTTGACATTTATTAACCCAAACATTTTCCATCTGTGATTTGGGCATGGATAAGTGTAAGTTTCCATGAGGTGACCGCCCTAGAGCAATTGGAAGGTACTTCCAGCTCCTAGTCTAAGATTTTACGATAAATATCTAAAAATCCGTTTTTCAATTATATTTTAGTTGCTGAAAGACTTATTTGAAAATAAGGCAGATATTAATCGTGACCAAGTCTATGAAATGAACTTTCATTGTCAATTGAGGACATTTCACTTTTTGCTAGATATTTTTGAAGAACCCTGGCTATGTCGAAAAGCAAATACCATCCCTCTCCAACCTCATATTCACGCAGGACAATATAACTTACCAGTATACAATTTGATATAATATCCGTAATCCATAAAACATTGCTAAGTAATTATAGACTGTATGGGTAATCTTGATAAACAGAACGACTGAACTAAACTAAATTTACAAACCCTTGAGCTAGTTCCATTTACTGAATTTACAGCTATTGTAGAAATATTCATCCTCATCAAATTAAGATAATTTCCTGAAAATTTGATTCAGCGTAAACCTTCCCTGCAGAACAACCATGACATTTTTATACGTTGTATCTGCAAACATTACAGATGATGCTCCTTTATTAACTCCCTAGGTTGGCACTTATAAAACACTCCTGAGGTTAAACAAACTCCCTAATTTGGAGGAAACTGCTCCCACGGAATACTTGTCTTCACTGCCTTTGAGTGTCAAATGAAAGTAGGAGTCATCTCAGCAATTTTTTCATATTTTCCAACAGAATACAATGTAATACAGTTGAATGGAAATGTTTAACACGAGTTGGAGAATTTCAGACACTGACGCTAATAGGGTATTGCCTGCAGAATACATTGCCATCTTAATAAAGAGATTTAAACTACAGCCTCTTGATGACAACTACTCCCAGGAGGCTGTATTTCTTAACCCTGTGCTAACTTGAATACATTCAGTAAGAGTGTGCATAATGAATGTCCGTCTGACAACTAACCTGGATTCCAAATAGGACATGAAACAAATCAAACCAAAATTACTACGCACACTCTGGTAAGACAGTGAAATGGCCTTGAAAAAACTTTGAGTGACATACACTGGTGAGAAAGATGAGAATTATAAGCCGTACCATCAAAAACCACCATGAATATGATAATAATGCTATACAAACAGGTACAATAATATTTATGATACCGGTACAATGTTTTCTTTTTTTGCAAAACACACCAACGTCAAAAAACGAGTCTCCTACCAGTACAGTCAACTAAAGATGTTAGCTAAGGTCATACATTCTACAAAGACTTTTTTTAGCAATTTTCACTGCATGAAAACCTAATAATTCAGATAAATTCACATTAATGAGTTGCCTGTATTATAGTATAATATACGTGAATTCACATGAATCCACATGAATACAGGCTTGCTGAATACAAAAAATGGATTCTTGACTGTATTCATCTGTATATGCACTCTTCAGCTAAATATACAGGCAATAATCCATGTTAATACTGTAAGTATTATAGGGTTTTTATGCAGTGTTTCGCGCTAAATTTTGACAAGGTCTAAAAGTATAGCAATATGAGTAAAGGGACTTGCCGCACCTGACCATCAACAAAGCATTGCAGCCATGCTCTTCTGGTCAATATTTATCAAATTTACAACTAAACATTACATCATTTTCCAGAGGGCAGGAAAAATTATCAAAAGTGACAGCTACGGGCCCTTAAAGACAAAAGTAAGGTGAAACCTGCTGAAAGTCAACCTCAAACTACTTTTCTTATCAGATACAAGATATGATCCCCGCTGCTTTGCCAGAGACAACATGTACTGAGTTATCAATTTACATCAACTAATTTACAGTGTGAATAACTTTTTTGAATTCTTGGTGTCTTTCCTCACTGATGGGTAAAGTGTGCATATAGTGCATATTACTGACTTCAGCAACGTGTGTTATTACGATTGTGAAAAAATGTCCAGGTACTTTGGAATTGCCTACATCACTTCCAATTACTTTTGTCAAATACGGATATCAGAGGTCATCAACAAGGGGTGCTGTCATAGGTAGATTTTGGTTCAGCTCTTTCTGTTGTCGAAAGCATGATGAACCATGGGTGTTAGTTTGAAAATTTGAAGAGCTGTAATTTACAGTTTTTAAACCGAAAAGTTGGTCACCCGTAGAATTGTCTCGTACACACCGGATGCAACGTGGTCTGCTTGAACAGAATTTGGTTACATTGTTACATAATCTATTTCGTGCGACGTATGGTCTGATATACTGTGCAGAATGTTGGCAACATTGGTTAGAAAGTTACAGAACATTGATTTCTGGAACCAGTACCACAGATATTAATGATTTTGATGCCATTTCTTTGGGGTTTCAATGACGGCCACTTCTTGACTTGAAGCAACCGCCCATCACACCTGTTGAAGTGTGCACAGGTTATGTAACAATCTATATTTCCATTTAATTTTCACTCGATTATTGCTACAATCTGGAGATATAGAGCGGAACCCGGGCCTACCTAAACCACGTCAAGCTAAGGCGTCATCGAGAAGTGACTTTGAGTTTTGTCGACATTTTAAGAAGCATTCAGACTGATATAGAGGAAAATAAAAGAGATGTCAGTGGAATAAATGAAAAACATTGAGCGTTTAAAAGTGGAATAAAAAGTACTAGTGAAACAAAATTGAGGGTTGTAGATGAAGAGTTGAACATGTGGAAGCGGATTTATGAATTTACGCTCACAGGAAACGTAATAATTTATGGTATTGAGGGGACTGCAAACTAAACTTTGTCTGATTGTGAAAATGCGGTACGAGAATTCATGGCTACTAAACTAGATATCAAAGAAGCCAAAAATGAAAACACTGTAGTGATAGAAAGAGCCCATCGTTCATTATATATGTACGATACAGACCAGATGAACCACGACAATCATAGTGAAATTTCTGTCCTACAAACATAGCACGATGGTGATTGATGGAGGTCGAAGGAAACTACGTGACTCGTCCATGTTAGTGAAGATTCCCCCAAACCTGGTCTTCGCGGAAAAATTGAATCCTGATTCCGTTCATGATCTATGCAAGAGACGAAGGGAAGAAAGCATATCTTAGTTTTCATAAACTTGTTCTTGACAATTTTTTTTAAATACGATGAATCAGAAAAGGGAATTGTTCCCATCTAGCGATGTGGCCAAGCCCGAGAGAAGAACATGTGTCATTTGAAGTCTGGTTGAAAGTAAAGTATAATTTCTGTCATGGAATGCAAGGGCACTGAAACAACACTTACTCAATGTCAAATGAAAGCAGTTTTTGTCAAAGTTTAATATTGTTAGTACCTGTGAAACTTGGGCAAGATCAGAAGACAAATTTTCTACTTTTCTAGAAGACTCTAACTTCGTCTTTAACATGTAAACTGTAGGTATTTTTAATAACTATACAAATTTCCAACATGCATTACGCATCATACTTTTAACTGAATAATTGTTTTATTTTGTAAAAGTGTTTCTTTGCCTTTTTGTCAAAGTTCTGCTGATTTTTCATGTTAATTTTCTTTTCATCTTTTGTTTCTTTTAGTTATATTTTATTTTATTTCTAACGAACATGTCATTGGGGCAACCTGTTGGTTCGTGAGTAAATAAATAAATAAAAACATGAATGCTTTTTCATGCTATAATGAACGCATGAGTAATTTTTGACATTTTCAAGGCGAAATTTCAGTATTTGTATCTTTGGAGATCAGTACTAATGTTGACTCCTTATTCTCTTTCTTTCAAATGTAAAACATCTTGCGTTTTTGTAAGGCAGCGTTAAGACATCACTTAAACAGGACACGGTGTTGTATTGCACCTTTTTACAACCAGAGGTTTCATCAAGCTATACAACTGGAGAATCAAATGGAGTTGAAATCATTGAAAACTATCTTATTGATTTATTTACACAACTTTGGAATTTCAATTTAATTACAATGGGGGAATAAACGCTAGAATTGGTGACCTACAAGATTTCATCGTTGAAAGTGAAGAGAGCAATGTGTTTCTATCTCTTGACTATGATATTGATAATTTTTATGTACCTAGAAATTCTCTTGGCTACAAGGTCAATAATTTTGCCCATTCACTTATTGACCTGTGTCAAAGTTACGACTGGCATATTTTGAATGGCCGTTTTGGAGGGCGAAAGCGTAACTTTGTGGTAGATTTCACTGATGATTCTGATCATTTCCCTGTTTTCCTGTAATATTTTTTTCTGAATGGGATCTCTCTAAATGAACTGGATGTATGGTGTGCTTAAAGTGCATATTACTGATTTCAGCTATTTTCGTTATTATGATTGACTTGAATAAATGTCTAAGTCCATACCTGGGCATTGCCTACGTCACTTCCGAACAAATATTGATATCAAGAGGTCATCAACAGGAAATGCTGTCATAGGTAGATTTTGGTTCCGCTTTTTCTGATGTCAAAGCATGATTTTTCTAGTAACTCATTTCAAGAAACTCTACAGCGTGTGGAGGGGTGGCTGTCAGAAAAATTCAACAGTTAGTTCGGTTATTAACCGCTCTTTTTAAATAAGATCAGGCCGATCAGCTTTGGATGTCTTTACTATAACCTGTCTCAACTGCATCGCAAATTAAAGCTTCAAATAACTAACATTTCAAATCGAATTTCGTGTCTTTACTTATTAAACACCGAATTCTCTTTAAAGTTACTACATATTTTGTAAGTCATTAGAAATTGATGGAGTTCATTGAATTTCCGTTGCATTCTGAAATATGGAAATCGTATCTTGGTACCAGTATTTATTATTTGAATAATTAAATACAATGAGAGTACTATCTTCCTGGCGGCAGGAAAATGATGTCACCAGTGTTCTTTTTATTCATCTTTTATGACCTTCTATAAAATATATCATTATTTAATAAATAAATTTGCAATTACTTGACAACAAAGGAAATAGGTGAAATAATTAATTATTCATATCAATTGAGTATATTGTTAGCTTATCACTTGTCGTTTGTCAATAAAAGAATTATGACCTTCAATAAAATATATCATTATTTAGCAAAGTAAATTTGCAATTACTTGACAACAAAGGAAACAAGTCAAATAATTAATTATTCATATCAATTGAGTATATTGTTTAGCTTATCACTTGTCGTTTGTCAATAAGAGAATTAAACTCTAGACAAAATCGGTGTCTTTACTTAAGAGTGATTACCCTAGGAATAAAGTTCGTAAAATGTCAGGATAATTTTTCATAAGACTATGACATATTCTAGACCTAGGGATTTGTACGCACTGTTGTCATGGCAACTTCTAGCAGGGAGAACTAAATTCAAGTATCTTGTCGTTGTATCAATACAATAGATTGATATAAATAGAATAAAAGAAGTTCTCCCTGACTACATGACTTGCAAAATTATAAATTGAATTAAAACTAACTTCAGAAAGTTATACTGAGAATTACTTCATATCTACCATACAGTACTTATAAATACTACAGATTTCGATGGAGTGTAAAATTTCAGTACGATAGGAACAACGTCGTTTGGTGTAAATTTAATCTTGATAACATAAACTTTGGATTGTGGAGCCACTAAAGTAATTAACAAAGTGCGATCAGTGTTTGTAGAAGAAGAAGGGGAAGTATTTCACCAAAAGTTCTACCCACGCTAGAAAGGAAGACCATTAACCAAACTTTTATCAATGGAAAACACAGTCAACTCCTGCAAGATATTTTTCAAATATTCAAATAAAACCAAAGTGTTCATGTTCTGACTATTTGTGATGTTGAAATGCAAAATCATCTGTGTGTATGGAGCGGTCAAATACCTGCAAGTCCACTTGTAAAGGACTATTAACCCGTGCACCGAGTTTTGGTGTTGGCGTTTTGTCTCAGCCAAGATCAAAGTCTCTGTTATGTCTTTCTAGCAAACTAATGAGTCATCTTTCAGTGACTGTCTTTCCAGACTGGTGCTCTTGTCCTGTTTTATCTAAACAATGCTTAAATAAGTCGAAATTACAGCATGTCCAGGTTATCAACAAATCTTGTCTGGGTTATGTCATGCGCATTTGTGTCAACATATTGTCTTTATTGATCAACATAAAATATATCTATGTTGTCTTTGGATTTTTATTAATTTTGAAGGTTGCCTCATTTCAGTACCTGGATCTAAAATATGTTAGTGGAAGCTAGGACTGTACTCTAACCTCCTTGTATAAATACTTGGATGACATGGCAGTTTAGGGTATGCTGCCAAAAATTATATTATTGAAATTCAACATGTTCCAGTGGACAGAACATATATACCTGAAAAAATGAAACAAAAAATATGTCAAAAGATATCAACTTTGTCTCTTCAGCAGTTGCAATGTTAATGTTGCTTAAAAGTGTTGTTGGGAGAATTTTACACATTAACTAAAACAATTTTGAAGTATGGTCAAAACATGATATGTTGCAACCATTAAACAAGAAATGACATCTTGTTCTATATAACAATCACATTCGCCTTTCAAAGTTCAAAACGATTGAAACCACGTATGGTATATCTACTACATTAAAGTGAAACTTAGACATGGGATACTTGGGAAATGGGCTGTGGAATTCATGGAAAATGTGGTTGAGTTGCAGGTAGGGGTAAACTAAGGCGAGTGTAGGGATTGACAAATGTCACTGACACTTTCAGTGATATAAAAAATAAAATATAATGAAAAATAATTCTATAAAATTCAAATGTGCTGGTACAGAATGATAGAGTGGATTTATTATCTCGTTCAAAAAACTTACTATTCCTAAATCAGACGTGCTCATTTCTGCACTAAATATGTCTAAGTCTTACAAAAACAACAGATATTTATTCAAAAGCGCAAATGCCGTCAAAAACATGTCGCGTGGCGAACAAGTAACATGTAAAGTCCAAATGTACGGCTGTTACCACTCGTTGCTTTTCACTTCTCAAACAAATTCAAGGCTCTAAGGTTGGCATACAAAAGTACAGTGTTCGATGCAGTAGTTCTTTGAACGCCTATATTGTAACGGTGATAACACAGTGACACATTAACATTCAATCCAGGGTATACGTTTCTGGAGAAACGGGCATAGTGTCGCCTGCCAAAATCACTGCAGGCGTCGTTCAAAAGTTCATAAACATAACGTGACAAAACAATACCAACTCTCGCCGATGAGGGCGTTGTCCAACTCACAACAGTCACTGGACACAATGCTTGATACGTTCAGTATATTTACGTATTTTGACGTATATGGAACGCAAAATTAGTCGTTTACTTTATGAATATCTTTGTATACGGAATATATCAATACTTTGATATACATAGCGTATATCTTTGCAGAACAAGAGTGTACGTAATGCAGATCTTTGCACACTAAGTGTGCACTGTACACTGCACTGTTCATTTTGTTTGTATAGTAACATGTATACTTGACATATTTGACAAATTTACAGTATCAGTACATGTGTGTATATTGTCGTATGTCGAGCATTTTGCCTAGTGAGTCAAGTCGAGTTTCTTCCAAATTCCAACGAAAGGAATTTCGAGTATCAATGAGAATAATTATGACAGTGTCCGCAATTATTCTACATTGACTTAGAAAGTATCGTCCATCTCAGTCGGGTGTTTCATAGGAATAAATTCGAAAAACATGTCTCGGCGATAACCTGTGAATATTACAGCTGATTCCTTAAGTTTGATTTCAACTGGGAAATTCGCTTGTCGACAATGCTTAGAGTTCCTTCAAACTTAAAGTAAAGCTCGAACCAAAGCGTTGATCAGTATTGTGAATGAAAAATCACTTACATTGCCGATCATGCTCGTAAAACGATCCAACGTCAGTTCCGACGTCGACGCACAGGGTACCCAGACATCTGGTCGTTTTTGTTTGTTTTGTTGTATGTGAATACTACTCATGTTTTTGTTTACCAATAAAATTCAATTAACGTCACTGTTTTGCTGTTCTTGGTTCAAACTTAACGTGGATGTCAAAGGAAATCTGCAAGGACAATATCATTTATTAATCCGTGCAACTCTGTGCCAACGTTGTTGTTGTTTGTATTGTTGTTTATGTTTATTAGTCGTGTTGTTGTTGTTGTTGTTGTTGTTGTTGTTGACCAATAAAATTCAACGAACGTAACTGTTTTGTTGCTATCGGCTCAAACATTATGTAGAGGTCATAAGACACGCTACAAGGGCACTATCATTATTTGACGTACACTCTCTTAATATACTTTTACAAGGAGTGAAACCTCAGCCGCTTCCAGCTCATGCATTTCAATTTCAAAGCCCTACAATAAAACTCTATTCACGAGCCATCGAGTGAAAAGTAGTATGACAAGACCTTAAATAGACATTACAAAGCTAATTTGGGATTTACTTTACCTCTTATCTCGGATATCACTGTAAAAACGATTTTAACGTCGTTCTATGATGATTTTACTCGCTTTGAAGGGTCCTGGCGAGGTTCCCATTTTAACGAGTTTTTGAAGTTAGGCAATCTCGTGGTCTGTAAAGCAAACCGTAGCCAGCTATAACGTATTCATTATTCCTGACAAGGTCGTCCCAGCAAGCATTTGTGTAGGTTTGCATTCTTCAAAACGATATCCCGTAACTTCATTTATCATCATTTAAGTGTAGAAACATGGTGTTCAGGTGGCTACAAAGGCATATCCCCCATTACGTTTTTCCCAGCAAGGCGTCGATCGAAGTTTAACATTTACGTCGACAATGCAAACCCTCTCTGCAATTGGCGCTCGGTGTGGAAACGTAGCTAGCTGTCTGTGGCGGGGTCGGCTGCTTCTATACAGGTCATCAAAAGGTCAACCCCGCCACGGACAGCTGTAGGCGGTCTCGTCTCGTAGTCAAAATGGGTACATTACGAAGACCCAACGTGGTTCTATAGCTTGAAAGGCAAAATAAACCATGCAACTTGAAATTCTCACCAAGCACAGTGAGAATGGTTATTTTAACTGTGACAATGTATCATGCTCATTATTCACTGGTGAGAATCAAATAGACTCACCGTTCATTGGTGAGAATCAGCCAAACTTGTTCACTGGAACCAATATGGTTAATTCTCACCAGTGAATAATGAGTCTAGCTAATTCTCAGCGATGAACGGTGAGTCTGGTTGATTCTCACCATTAAATAATGATATGATACATTCTCATAGAGAAAATTACCATTTTGACAAGGCTTGGTGAGAATTTTCATTCTCACATTCCTGGCCACTGGTAGTGTGAGATCGACGGTGTGGGAAAAATCGACCTCACACACTCAGAAACCGTCTCACACTCTGTTTTAATGATAATGGCCTTCCGTTCCATGCGCAAAATATTATCCGAAGGCACGATGAGTAACACACGGACCAGAATTACAAAGTAAGCGGGTTAGATTACGGGGGGCAGACGACAGCGTTTTCATGATTTGACAGAGTCACAAGAAACGGACAAATTTTCCGAGTTACTGGTGAATATAGGCCACTTGGAACATATATGGCCATTTTCTTCTGTTGGACATCTCGTCTGTAGCAGAAATTGAAATATCGGCAGCTGAACTCACCACGGAGTTCGCGTTAAGTGACACGGAATACTGTAGATGTCCGTGAAGTAGGATAGTCGCCTATACAGTGAAACTTCAATGTTATCAGTTTAAATTTAACGCATTTTGTGATCATGAGAGAAAAAGAATCTCACACAACAAGGACTTGGGATCATATTTCTCACACTCGTTGGGGATATTTTATCTAATACTCGCCTGCGGCTCGTGTGAGACAAAATACCCCAACTCATATGGGGAATTCAAGGTCCTTTTGGTTGTGCTGAGATTCTATCAGTCTCAGCAGTGAGAATCTTTTTCCATCCTTAATTCTCACCAAGCAGTGCATTGCTCACTTGTGTGAATTCAACATGTCTAGTTTAGAGCAGTGGCAATAACAAGAGATTCTCGCCATTACGAGAAAGCGTTAATTTTTCGCTCCAGCCTCATAATTTTTCCCGGTACTGTCATTACAATATAGCACCCTGGCGGCAGGTGCATGACTTTAACTATTGATCAGTTCAAGCCTTACATATTCTTGGGCTTACATGACGTGAACTGATCTAAATCCGTCGAACACCATTCGCTATTAGTTTTATCAGTGTATACGACACAAAATGGTATCTTTTAAATTCAGTAAAAAGCAAATGGCATTTCCAGGGTCATCATCGTGGAAATGTACATTGAACTGATGGCATTGATATACTCAGGCTGGAATTATTCACCATCTGTCACGACAAATGACAAAACACACATGGAATTTTACAGGTGCCTGTGTATTTGTAATTGGCTCTAAATATATACCATGCCATTCCCACATTAAATTTTTGACACAAAGGTTTGGTTTGTTACAAGCTTAAAATGTTATTAATATAATTTCGTACGTCCCATTTTGATCGAGATATAAGTAACAGGGACATAATAAATTATGCAACTGCAAATCAGTGTCTTACACGGACTTAAGACTAAAGAACCAATAAAAATGTTCATACATGCACATATGCCAAATTGTAGCAATAATTATTATTGATTGTTTTGGTAATCAATTTTGTGAACATTTTATGTAAGGAAGTGATTTAAAACAAATTATACATTGGCTTTCTTTATGTACAGTGTCATACAACCATCAAGAAAATCATGCTTAAAATGTTCTTTAGAAAGAAAATTCTATTAAATACAATATTTATCTAAGTGGTTCCTCGAATTCTTGAACTTGAAAAAAAGAATTTTCTCTCTTCTGATTTAACATATTTATTAATAGAATAACACATAAATGAAATTCAGCTAGTTTTTACTATTCAAGATCGCATACATTCTTACCACGGAAAGTACGATACATACAATATGTTTACAAATACTCCCTATCGACCAGTATTCAAAGTTTACTTTTGTTTGTGATCATGTATCCTCTGGCATGAATTCAACCATTTCATCACACATATGATGTTGTTGCCAAAAACGGTCAAGAGAAATTCTTAATCATTTTGAAACGATATAATTCGCCATTTCGAATGACCAAAGAATATGAAGCAATCACTTTTTCAAATTCAGAGTGAAGCTGGACCTTGGTATATCGGTCATGATTTCGATTTCCGGATATTCATGTTTTTGAAAATCAAATCACGAATAGTGTGCTACTTTGCTTGTGAGTTAAAACTCCAACAAAAACAAAATGTGATAGATACACACTACGTATTAAGTTAATAATTAACTCTTCCAATAACTATTCACATTTAGACCAATTCGCCTAACAAAATATTTGCTCATTCCTACTTTAACTTTATATTTTTCTTGACACACATGTGAAACTGATCAAGTACTTAAAGAAAAATCAACACAACACTTTTCAGGTGCTATATTTCATTTCGATAAGCGAACAAATTTCCAAATTTCCAAATATAGAGACCTATACCCATACCCTGCCTTACAACCCAAAACAACTATGTCAGACTGAGTAAAATATCCTTCTTAACAAACGCTTAAAAAGTAATTTTGTGATAAAAGGGATCAATATAAACCCCATGATGATATAGTGGATTTGAAAAATTACGATTAAATTATCTAAGATACTGAAACAAACAGCTGTTCTATGTTTGAGCAACAAATAACGAGTAAAATTAATCTTAAATACATTTTAGTCAACAGTTCAACACTTGAAACTGGATAATTCGAACAAACATTGCGCACTGTGCTTATGCTCACTTTTTCACTCTGCAATTACTTGTTCATAGGGTATTTTCAGTGATGTATTTAATAATAATAATTTTCAGTGATGTATGTAGCCTTGATGTATTCTAGTCACTGGGAATGGCCTAGTTTAGATTTGAATGACAGTGTCATTGACACTATGTTTTGGAATCAGATGTTATTTTATGCCATTCATGGAACAGTTGACCAGTATTTTTTTTTAATTCTTCATCAGCACTTTCTCATTTTAGAGCTCTGTAGTTTTTTAAATATTTTCCATATATAGCAAAACCTGTCTACCTCCACTTGGACTGGAATTTTTTTGAAATGATATTTAAGAATATTTGTCATTGTGCTGTTAGGCAATGGACTTGAAAACCTCTAAAGTTTGACTGTTCTATTTAGGCAAAGTTGAGATAACACAGGTTTTGCTGTATTTTATTTCTTACCAAGTTACACTTGTTATTTGCTTACATATATATATTCAAATCATTATTATTATTATTATTAGCATAAATGTTTGTCAAGTCATATTTACCGTAATTGTACAACTTTGTCAAGAATTTTCATTTTGTCAATAATAATCATAATAACACTAAAGACATTTCTCTGTGTGATTTCTTTCACAGGTTACACCATAGCCCTCTCCCTTTCACTGGACAAAATGCCATTTTATTGGGGTTTCTTTACTGTTTCTTACAGGATTATGCAGTTTGTCAGTGTTTAGTGTACCGGGTATATTCATCAAGACTAAGTCATTTTAATCCTCTTTTCTCCTAAGTGATATTAATATCCAAGCTTTGTCTATGGAACTGATAGAAAGAGGATTAAATTGACTCTAAGAGGACAACAGACGGTAAAGGTGCGTCAGTGCCCAATCGCTCAATGCCAGCCCCATATCCCTCCTTCCCCCGCCCAGCCCCGCCCTACCTAAAACTGGATGCTCTCCCGGCCTGCCGACAGACCACAAATGTATTATGGATGGCTTGCAAGCAAACCACATTCATGCCAGTCTAACAACGATGACCTGGCTTGCCTGTAAACTGATTTTTTTTGAATTTGGTCTAAATTCAAGCTTTTTTAGATACATTTAGTGGATTGCTAGCAAACCAAGTCCTACACTCAGTGTGGTCTGTTAACTTGCCAGTCTGTTCAATCAAGTGGCCTGTAGGCAAACTGAAAACAAACCAAAAAACAAGCCAATTTAGGGAAAATGAAGCAATCCGTTCAGCGACAAAAAACCGGTGCGAATTTAGCACGAATTTAGCTTGCCGGAGAGCTAGAAGAATTTGCAGTGTAGTTGAGTAGGCTTGTGAAGTACATAAAAGAGAAATGGGCTTTTGGTAAGGCAGGTTATCATGTATATCTCCAACTTGTTTGTGAAAGGGTGTCGAACTTTGACCTTTGAACTTTGAACTTTGACTTTGGTATAACACTATTGTGAAAGACTTGCATTATACATTCTTTTGGCTGCTGTTGTCTTTCCAATGAAGAAAGGGCTTGCTGTGACGCGAAATGTATTGATGGCTCACGTTTACTGGGAATATTTTTCCCGGAGGAAGCCCGTTTGAAAGGTATACTTGATTTCAACAATACCTTTACTTTATGTATGAAAACCGCTGAATTTGTGAGAGAAAAGCACCGAAAAGATGTGATTTTGATCGACGATTCGAAGTTCACGAGACTGGCAAGTTAGTTTTCCGCCGCCGCGGTGGTTGCCAACGTCACAACGAGTATAATAGTTTTTGCAACAGTTCAAGTTATTCCCAGAGTAATACCGACGCATTTTCTAGATTTAAAAAAGTGAGCTAGGTAACTGAATTTTTTAGAACCAACTGTTTATTTGAATGGGTATTTTATTTTCATTGATTATTTTTCTTACTAGAATCCACAGTCACAGGTATGTGTGTTGCCGATCGTTAATTACACAGTCACGGGCAGTTGTGTTTCGACCGTTTTACGCTGTTCTCTCTGACAGCCTCGTCTTCCTACTGATACGCTGTACGTGTCTGCGTGTATACGCACTGTTAAAATTTAAGCGTATGTCAGGATATTTCATTTTATTTAATGTTTCAGTCTCAGCTAAATGTTCAACGAATAAGTCAAATGCAACTCAGATGCCACCAGAGAACACAATTTCCACTCCAAAATTTCATTTTTCGCCTTGCGAGAATGGGGCTACTTTTAATATAAGGACAACACTGTGTATGACACAAGCAATCATGATGTCGTTGGATCATTTACGTCAAATTAAAAGCCGCATTCAATCGTGAGCGATGCTAAGGTCGATGTACCTCGTCAAAAGTTAGAGGTAATAAATGAACAACATCATGAACGATGAAGCGGACGGGAATGGTCATCGCAGCGTAAGCTTCAGGTCACCTTCAACATTTTCACATTGGATCATCTCTTTTTGCGGTTCTATGATAAGCCATGACTATGGTTGATACATCTATAACAATTGTGTTATCGTTTGATGAAGAGAATTAGAGTACACCATGTGTATAAAAATGCCGTTGGGGTTGCATTTCGGAATCTCGCCTCACTGAGCCACATGCGCTGTTTAATACGATTTCCATCAGACCGCTTCGGCAAGCAAACTATGAAGAGAATTAGAGTACACCATGTGTATAAAAATGCCGTTGGGGTTGCATTTCGGAATCTCGCCTCACTGAGCCACATGCGCTGTTTAATACGATTCCATCGTACCGCTTCGGCAAGCAAACAGAAGACAGACTGAGTAATGGGCGATAAACGATGCAAAGTTTGCCAATTCTAGGCATTTTCTGGGACTGATCATATATTGAATGCAACGACTGAAAAAAGAAAGGGTATAAGCCTGTATGCGCATTCTACTCGTAACAACTTTTACCATTGTATTACTCATGTCCCCAACCAGTTATAGCTCTGTTTTGTAGCGATTGAAATTAACGCGATGTCGTTCATGGAAAACGTAAGCCTGGATTTCGAACTTTATAATACAATGTTTTTGTACAAATACAATGTCCAACTTTCTTGTCGTTTTCTCTCCGATGCCTCTTTAAAAGGAATCTGGGCTTTAACATATGGCAACGGTATGGACCAATTGACGACACACTGAGTGACGAGTACATGAAAAACATTTACACATAAGTAAACCCAGTAATAATTGACCTTTGCCAATGACAAAACTCGGGAACACTGAATATGGAAAAGAACTGCTTATTTTCTTCCCATGCCATCGACATTGTCCACTTCCATAAGCGGTGAGGCTGACGGCAGTCAGTCCTTCCACACTTAAGTGTCGAGTGAGCTGGGCAGTTTTCGAATGATCTCGGGACGGTAGAAACCGGCTGCGGGACCGACAACTTGAAATGAAACTCCCCTGAACGAAATTCGCACATGTTCAACAGTATGGAGATAAAATCGCAAGGGAATACCTTAACATGAAAATATGGCGTCAGATGCCCGCTGGTACGATAAATAAGTCAGATTCGCAGCCGCCTAGAATAAACGCTTAAAAAGATATTTCACGAATACTGTTGTCTGCTGCTTCATTGATTTTGACGTCAATTCTGCATAAAGGTTAAGGTAGAACGCACCTCGGGGACAGACATTCGAACTCTCAAACTTTTACAATTCTCTTCTGATATACGACATGTGGGGGTTCATTTTAAAGCTCTCGGTGAAAGAAAACTTTTTATTGGCTTAGTTTATTCGAAATTCGAAAATTTTTATTTTTCTCCATAGAGTTAACACAGGGATGGCGGTCATTTTGAATTTCTAATATCGGTAAATCTTGGGAAATTTGTTTCTCTAGTTCCAAAATTTGCACGGTGACCCCCTATTTTTATTCTTGATTTTGAAAGAGAATGATTGAAAGATTCCTTGAGTAAAGTTAGAGCAAAGGTTAAGTCTTTCACTTTCGAGGTGCATACTACTTAATTATTAGGTCCAGACTTGTTAATTATGTGCGATGACTATACGTTATATGAGAAATCTAGCAAATACATACTGTTCTCGTGTTTATGGTGTTGGCCATTGATACATGTAGGTGACTTGGTACCAAATACGTTATTAACAGGGAAATACGTTGCATTTCATTTGTATGTAAATAAGGATTGCACTGATTGAATTGTATATAGAAGGTGTCTTTACGAACACTAGCTCAGACGAAGGGACAACATCTTGAGAGAAGGACTATCTGGCAATATGTAGCATCTATTTATAACGAATAAACGGTGTTATCTTTGAAGACTTGGAGTCTCTACGCTGTTTCTGTATCCCGAAATCCTCTCGCTTGGCGATTCCCCGAGGAAGATAATTGTCAATGGTAATACTACCCTATTATCAGAATTGTCAAAAGCCCTCGCCCTTGTCCAAACAGTGCAAGGTGAAGTTTTCGAAGTAGAAGCAGGCAACGTTTTTACTGTTCTAAGTCATATCCGCCTCTCGACAGTCAGTGACGGAAGATGTCATTATGCTACTGTTGTATCAACTAATAAATCCAACAACTTGGACATGGAGCTCTTGATCATTCTATATACCTATTAAAATTGGAAGTGGACGTCAAATTATTTTTAAATACAGAACGATGTATTCGCCATCCAATATAGCACGAGCTTTGCATAATATTTACCGTGCTCTTAGATAAGTGAACTTCGTTACTTTTTGTGGCCAGCGCGGAATGTATAGGGACAATCATCAATTTCTCTTTCTTGCATTATTTCATGTTGATATTAAGTTATTACTCGCGATTTGACAAGTCTATAGTATCTTCTTGTATCGAAGTTAGACAAAGTAGTCGGGCTTAGTCGATTTGTCACTTCACGTACATTGGTAATATCCGTCGACATGTACGCAGATGACCCAACCATAAACTACCAGTGCAAAATGTATTCAAGAATTAAGACAACATGCCAGGAAATGCCAAGAGGATTTGACGGTTGACCTCGCTGTTAATTGTATGCAGGAAATTACAATAACAATGCTTGGTCGAATGACGCAGTGCCTTGAGGGCGGGATCGCCAGTGGTATAGGGGGAGGAGTACCTTCCCGATGGTGATAAGTGATGCGGATTACCGACGCCTAGGTGAGTGGCGTATACGCGTGCCAAAAGACACCTATGGTTGATTTCCGTTGACCAGTGTGATGGCAGAGTTGCAAATACCTGGACTGAACTTTTTTGTATTTTGTAGGTGTCGTTGGTACTTTGACAATAAAAGTAAAGATGCACACATATTGAGTTTATTGTCTTGTTTATGAACGGCCAGTATTTCCAACGGCATAAATTATGTGCATTTGCCCTAGAATAAATGATTTCGAATAAAACATCGCGAATGTAACCACATTCCTTAAGCTCGACGTACACTTAATTGCCCCCAAAGAACCATGGAATCGCCCGACTTTCGATTGAAAAGATGAGCCTGCAGAAATTACAAAGTGGTAGATGACTTTATTTTTATAAACATAGACAGTATAGCGAGAACTGTCTATGGTAGAAGAGAAGAGAAAAGTTCAATGGCTCCCCAAGTGTTTACACGACCGAAAGTGCGAGGTAAGTTGATATTGTACACTTTAAAAAATGCGATACGTTATCTCGTCACATGCGCCCGTCCTTCACATTTGTTTGGTTTTTTTTTTCAATTACTGTTTGTCAGTGATTTGTATGGCAAGAGCCATCTTCGGCATCCAAACACCATTTTTTGGCTTTTTTATGTCTACCCGTTTTGTTACTGTTGTTGATGATTTATTGTTGGTGGTAGCGGTGGCGGTATTGCTGTTTTTATCCCTGAAGTTATTGGTTTTATAGTTCTGGGGTCAAACTTCGAATAAATTGCCAAGTACCTTGACCAAAACCTAAGTGCCCGCTATTGATATGCGTCATAAGGTAACAAGTGAGAACGGCCCCAAGCCACGTCCGAGAAAACGGCCCCGCGATGACAAAGCCTGCTTGTACCCGGCAAACGAATTTCAATAAAACAGTAATAGCAAAAAGCGAAGCCGAAGCTGCACAAACTATATTCTGTGTTCGATGACAAGAAAGTAATCAATCGAGATTACGCAAAATACACGTGTAGCTTAGTTTTGACAGCGATCCTGGCCATGGCGACAGGGCTCGGGTGAGGCATGGAGGTAGTAGAGAAGGAGTCACAACTGAGATAATTACGTTTATTACTATTGTGCACCATTGGTTTAATCCCTTTATGTCCATTGTTTAACATTTGATCTCCGCCTAGTTGTGACTCCTTCTCTACTACCTCCATGGGTGAGGAGACACAAAGCTCGCTTTGGTTTACTTGGTCTAGCGTCTCTTCGCGCTGTGCCACCCCCCACATAAATATAATTGTTAAGATGAATGTATGGATGAATGTATGAATGTATGAATCTAAATTTTCAAGGATCGGAAGGGAGGCTTTCATTTCGTAGTGAGGCGGTTTAAGTTGCGGTGCCAAACTTCATTGTGAGGCCGTTTTTGGCGTGTGGCCGTCCCCGTCTCGGGGCTGTTCTCGGAGCGGGGCCGTTTTCTCTGGTTTTCCGTCAATGTTTTCCACCATGGACAAATGGTAACAACACTGAACAAAAACCTAAATTATCTGCTTGTCAACCCAGTTTGTGTCAGTGCCGCCGGTCACGCGCACCACCCAAAAGTTTGACCGTCACTTAATATCGAACAGTATTCAAAGAAACGGTCCTACTAATTACTGCCGTCCCTGCCCGTCATTCTTCTAGCACTGCCCGTCACGAAATTGGCCTTTTCAATACAGTAATAGGTCGATATCTTAATATTCCACAACATTTACTTGTGATATAAACTTATAAAATCATAGTCCAGGGCCCCCAAACCGCCGATCGATTTACGACCCGATAGTTATGCCGCTGACGCTGATATTCACCGGTGGTTGCCTATATTTCCGTACATGGACAGTCTGCACAGCCCTTGAATGTGCTCTCGATTTTGATCAAACTTACAATCGAGGAGTATATATCAAACCCGATAAATGATTTATGTTTTCACATGGATTCACAAAAAGTTTCGCCCCGGTGTTCATTTTGGCCCTGGAATTCCATCTACCCACCCTTTGCAGAGTAGTAAGCTTATGGGGCAAGTAAACATGGATGCGCCGGTGCGATTCAACGATCAACCTGTATATCAGATCGAAAGTCAACAATTTTACGGCTCGGACTATGATTTTACAAGTTTATATAAAAAGTATAAGGCGCGGGGTATTATATATTGACTGATTACTGTAGCTATGATAGGCTACATTCAGGACGGGCAGCGACGGGCAGTAATTAGTAGGCAAAACAGGTGGTTTTCACCGTGGGCAGAACTCGGTGCAATGATACTGAACATTAATAGTAATCCTGTCACCTTGAAGGTAATACTGTAGGTGAAACAAGGACTTCAAACGCACGATGGTACAAACAACACCACAAGTGAAACGTACACATAGAAATACACGCGTTCCTACGTTGTGCCACCCGGGCCACGCGATTAAAATATGACTGATACTGCTGGATAGTGTTAATTGGGTCGGTGAACAGTCGATTAATAGTTCATTGACTACCTGGGTGATTGGCAGGTCGTGTCCAACGACGCATATGCAAAGCAGGCCAAAAGACAAAAGCCCCCAAAGTTATTGACAGCTGGCCAGGGGTCACCATGAATACGTAATGACGCTTCACTACGCAGAAACTGCGTAGTCAAGCCCTTCTTAACCGGTCAAATCGTCTTGGCATTTTCCCTCATGAACCTTGAACTCTGACTGAAATAATGTTCAAAAATTGATGTAAGAAGAACAGAATATCAATCATTCGTGACAAACAAAGATAATAATTGTAAACGACGCAACAAAACGTACACATTTGAATGAACAAACTTTAGACTGTAAACTTAGCGAAACTGAATTGCCAGCATCACACTGTGAAAAGATTCTTGGTACACTCGTCGATGAAAATCTAACAGGGAAACAGCATTGTGACAAGATTTTTAAAAATAATATAGTAATATTGCTTTGTTTATGAGAATTAGACAGTTTTTACCTGTGAATACGAGAATGTGTTTACAATAGGTATATTTTACGACACTTTGATTACTATTATTATGTATGGGGAGCATCATCATTTATGTAAAGGTTGCATAGGATTTCAAAACGTTCTATCAGAGTGATGTGTGATGCAAGTTATAATGCTTCGACCGAGGATTTATTTAAAACAATGTTTATTACACCTCACTCATTCAGCGTGCACTGCCATTGGTTAAACACGACTCACGTGACATGTAAAAGAACGTGATGATGCCCTCTGCGAACTTGATGATGCCCTCTGCATTTGATATTACATGGATGACGTCATTTTACTTACTGCGCCTCCTTTCTGCGCACAACAAATTGTCGTTCGCTTGTACTTGCTACTATCGCTGCGAAACGTCATGCAGAGCTGTCACCGGCACAGTTAGACGATATTTTGATGCAAGTAAACAGCAAACAAACGAAAATGGCAACAAGGAATGCAATTTCTGTGTTCAGCGACTATGCAAGCAACAAATTTGGATACGCCACCGAGGAGATCGGCAAACTTTCAGCGGCAACCCTGGACTTGGCACTGACAACATTTTACGCTGAGGTCCGGACTCAGAAAGGCGAACTGTACTCGAAGAAATCTTTGTGTTTTTGTGTGTTTGCATGTTTGCTTGTTCGGTGTAATAAAAATAATAACACATGAGAGCTAGGGCAATATCACGATTTTTTGCCTGCCCTTGGGCTGGTGGTCATGATCGTTTACGGCTCGGGCATCATCAATATTTCGATCATGACCACCAGCCCAAGGGCAGGCAATAAATAGTGATATTGCCCTCGCTCTCATGTGTTATTATAAAATATAATGCTACTACCAGAGAGAATAGTTTTAAAGAAAATTTGTATGGTTTTTACATTTTTAAATAATCTTACTCGCAATTATTTCAAGTCCTTTTACCAAAACGATCATAAAAAAGTAACAAGATCTATAATGCAAAAATTGTTAGTGATTCCTGTACAAATCAGGATTGTTACTGTAAATAGTGCCAATCAGTCGAATAATGTTGATTTAAATATAAAATCTAGGAACTCATTGATTAGTTTTAAAACGTTAACACTGAAGCTTATTGAAAATAATTTTGCGTTTTGAATTTTAGGTTTGTCGATTTGTTTTTGTCGTTTTGTGTGTGCGTTCATTTGCCTCTGTTGCGCTTGTTCACTCCTGGCCGCCTTTTATTTCTGTATTGTATTATGCTAGGTTTGATTGTCATGTTTCATGTTGTTCTGCTTCGTATCAGTCTGTATGTTCATCTGAGGACCTGGGGAAGATAAGCATCTTTACTGAAGCTTACCAGGCTACCCTTGTTAAATAAGGTTAAATGAAATAAAATGAAAACAAAAAATGGTCAGATCTGTAGGTTGTGAAATATCCGATATAGGCTATATGGGATATTTACCTGCCTGTTGACAAGACCTAGTCTAGTTTTGTCTAGTATCCGAGTAAGAGTCAATCTCCGATATAGGCTATATGGGCTATTTACCTGCCTGTTGACAAGACCTAGTCTAGTTTTGTCTAGTATCCGAGTAAGAGTCAAACTAGCACCGTCGGGTTTGGCCAGATCACTAGGGTGCTGAAATCGTCCAGTATCGATCTCAGATTCCAAAGAATATCGCCGAGAAACATCGGCGATTTCACAGACCCGGAGCGCGCGCCTATACTATAATATCGATATTAGAGTCCCTAAATCTCTGGTATTTTTCGGGTAAATAGGCGATTTAGCAGACCTTAAGTGCCAAGATACAAGGCAAGTCATTATAGCATCGTCGTGTATCGAACTTAGAGTTCAAAAATCGCCAGAAAATGGCAGGTCAATATCGGCGATTTCACAGACCTTGAGGGCCCGGATACAAGGCACATCGTAGTAGTATCACCTAATATCGATGTTAGACTTAACCTATAGTCCGTTATTTATATGTCGGCGTTATATTTATTTATATTTGTGGGACGTCACACTTCGATACTATAGACAGTGAATATCCTAGATTTAAAAATTTGCAAAGTCGTACCTTCATGCAACGATGCCTAAAGTACGATACGCCGGCAACGATCGGACGAGAAGGGCGCAAAATGGCATCATTTACATCTCGTCTATTGAAGAATACGTCGCCAGTCTGTATCTGTTGTGAATGTTATAGCCTCTAAAACTGTGTTAGTCTCTTGACCACTGCAATAATAGAGGCATTCGACATTGTAGTAGTATTTTATCTTGTCACAGTCCTCTACTGCCAGTGAAGGGAATATGGTCTGACGGATACCTTAGCAACCTTGCCTCGAAGCCGGAGTGGTTACTGTTTCTGAGCCGGTATACCTCCGCTATTATCTGTGTGCAATGACCTGGCAAACGGGTATCCTTTGTGTATAATTACAGTTGTTTAAACCATTATCACGAGAATCCACTATTGTCCTGTTTGTCCGTATTATATTATTCGATATCTCTCTACAGATCAGTTCACTCTTACAATTCTGTTCACACGAGCAAATCTCTTACATTATAGCTAAAGCCAGAAAATGTAAGCAACTGTGTCCTCAAAATATCATTTCTCAAGCTTATGTCACCTTTATGTTGATACCATTACTGTTAAAAGCAGCTGCAGTAATTGTTGTGGCGAGTCGATCGGAAACACGCTGTCAGCGACCTATCCTATGTATTCCTATCCATGTATGCATAAGTGGGGCTATTAGATCAACAACCGAAAGCAGTTCTCATCTGTATATCGGTCAATCTTCACATATTTACAGTGAATTAACGCGGATTCTTTGGATATTTACGTTATTTCCTGTCCGGGTTTAGGGAATATATTCTGACTTGTGTACCTTTTTGTTCCGAACCAAACGAAGTTTAGTATCCAAACTTTATTGGCAAATACCATGATACACGAAAATTCGGGCTTGTTGTCTAACGTCCGACCGCACACTTGGTCACATCATGGAGAAAAAAAAGATGTATACGTCCACGGTCACATGGAGGTAGTAATCGACAAAGCCGGGCATCTGTTAACAGGCGAGCTCCTCATAGCAACACATATTTCAACACCTATATCGTTGTTTCCACGTGGAAATTAACTGTAAACGACAGTGTTTATGGTTATATTCTGTATTCTCTGTAACAGATTATGAATTTTCGGCCGATTAACATTATCCATTGATATGCACGCATTACCCGTTGAATTGCATTGTCATGAGTTGCATTATCAAACAATATGCGAAACACTGCATGAACAAATCTTGCATAAATTTACAATAAGACATCAGCATACACCATGACATGTGATCGTGTCTATGGTTACAATTTCGAGAAATGTGCGTCGAAACACAGATAGTGCTATAGCAGCATTGGGAAGCACCAGACAGATGAATCTTTTCAGCATTGAGAGCAGGAGTTCGATTCCTACATCGCGTCGAATCACTGTGCTGTAAAATCTCATGTGCCGGTTTCCTTTGTTTATCATACATGCTATGCCTGTATTGCCATTCTTCTATTGTTCAGACGGTACTGCTATAAACCCGTATTTTAACTAGTGAAAATACGAATCATATTTTCACTGTAACCGAACTACTTACAGCGACGCGTACGCGTGACCTTCGCTGGTATGCATGATCTTAGTTGGCAGATGTACATATAAAACACCTGAGAGATATATATAAGACAAATGACAATCAGAAACGTCATTATGATTATGGTCAAAATTATGTCGTTTGCAGTCACTTCATGGGCATTGCACTTAGGCACGAGTACAGCTGTACCAAAAAACATACAAACAAACGCATTGAAAATTTGTATCATTTGCCGACACCTGTCATCGTTCATGCTGACAGTGCATCGTGATAGAACCGCTTTAAGACAAGTTTCCTGTTGATAATATAAGCTTAAGTATCTGAGTGCTGAATTACATCATTTACAGCCGTAAATGAGCCACAGAAATCCAACCGCACTGAAAATACTAGCGTCAGACAAGGTTTAAGGTGCACATAATATTTCCGATTTGTACCTGTCGGTGAGATTCACAGGTCATGATCGTATCTGATGGCATCGGGGTGGTGCGGGTTTCAGATGCAATGTAAGTAAGATCTATGGAAAGTCAAACTTTCGTTTAGGTTGTTAAAGGAAGTTTAGTTCTATTTAGGCAAGCCGACGACGGAAATACCTTTGAAATGTTTTATCCGTACAGCACAAAATCATGAACGAGTTACGACACTACAGCTTACAGTGTACTCACTTCATGTTTTCCCTAATCCGCTTACTAAGATGGTAAATTGGGTATATTTGACGTCTGGGGACATGTACAATTCTTCGAGATATACTGACTGGTATTAAATGCACTGTGCATTCATAGATGTCGTGGAGCTGCTTGCTCTAATTCTATGCTCTCAGCTGTTCATACTCGATCGATTTTAAATCGAACGCTGGCGTGGTGCGAGTATTTTGACCCGATTTTGGCGGCTGCATAACTTTAACGCAGGGATGAAGTTATGAATCAAAACACGAAAACACATCCATTTTACATACCCCAGCCTATGTTTTACATCCACCGTGATTTTACACTTAAAATAAATCTTCTTCAAATTGTAAAAGCCTTTGTAATATTTAATTGTTCGCTTTAAAAGTGCTCCGTAAACCCTCCTTTGAAGTGGAATGGCCCAAGAGCGGAATAATATCAAGAAGTGATACAGTCGTTACGACTCCTTAGTAACCAACTTTTATAAGTACAGCCAGGAGGAAGCAAGGTCGATTTCAGTTGATTTCGTCGCTAATTTCGGAGCGTCCGTAGGAAAACAGTCGTAACCAAAGCATGCATGTATGATAAAGGGGTGATTACACGACGTTAGGGCGATACCACGTCGTATTCGAGTAATGTGTCCGCATTTTGACTCGTTGCTGTGCAACTCTTCAAAATGCGGACACTTCACTCGAATACGACGCGGTATCGCCCAAACTTCGTGGAATAACCCCTAACTATGACACCACAATATAATGTTTGTTACTTCAGTATATCGTCAGAAATGTCTTCTAGAAGATTTTTTTCTTGTGGATGAGAATCATGGAAGTTGCTTCCATAACATGACACCCCCTCCGATTTTTTTTCCATATAAGCTTCACCATTCACATTTTCATCCATGTTGTTGAATCTGGCTGTTAGGGAAATCTATTAAAATTTCATCATATACATTTTACTATTTGATTTCGTTTCATTGGGGTTTCAGGTCACAGCTGGGAGATAAGACTTTTCCCCACATTGAAGAGACAGTACGGCTTTTCGATGACTGTTTCCTCGTGACATTTATTGTGGAGCTTCTGGTTTCATCAGTCGCATTCATAATTTCCCAATAAGTGTTACATGATATTGTATTGGCAACACTGCTAATATTCTCCGTGAAAGAGATATCTCTCCTTTTGATATCACTTTCGCCACCATTCATGTCTCCACAACTATGCCATGATGTTCAAAAAATTAACCTTAAAGCATTAATAAGTAAATGATTTTATGATCCGCTTGCTGTCATCTCACTAATGGATAATAACGCATCTACAACGATCAAGTTTACGGCCAATCTCACAACTGGCTTGTCTCGATGAGCCGGTATTGTCATCACTTTTCAGACGAAAATCTAATACCGCGAAGCATATTGAAGAAGGGACATAGCATTACAGCACTGAACTCTACGAGTCTCATCGTCTCAACATGAATATTCTCGTAAATCACATTAAGATGTCACCACAGGATAGTCAATTGAGCAAAGGTTTAAGGTACACTAAAATAATTTATTCTTGGACATTTCGGACAGCTGAAATTCTGAACACAATTGCCAAATATAATTGCAGGAATCACGAGGGCGAGGAGCATAATTAACCTGTCGGCGGGTAGGAGCGAATACGCAGGTTCAGTGGCGTAACCTGTCAAAGGAAGTGTGTTGCGGTTATGTACAGTGCCGCGGCAGTTCATAAACTCATCCGGTGCGCGGTTGAGAGCTTAACTCCGTCTTTTCATGCAGTGAGCAACAGAAGTCTGCAAAACCTAGGTATTAAATTAATTAGACAAGTAATTTTCAAGTTTTACCGATTTCATATCTATACTATGCACTTTGTAGACTGGCAAATTTTGAATAAACCAAGTCCTACATTAAAACAACCCACATTAAATGTATACTCTCATCAAATACTGATATGATAAACAAGGCTGTTTCTAGTTTATTTCAGGGACAGATATACCCATCGTTATACATATAATTAAGTGTGAAACAAGTCATATAATTTAAACAAATGATTGGAGCTAAAATTTCAATGAGTGTCAAAAGCAGGAATATTTGTATCTCAAAAATACTGCAAAGGCATCTTTCAGTCAAAGTTATGAATTAAAAAAAAATAACATCAGCAACAACCTAAGCAGCATGATCAAAACTTTCATGAGTTAGCCCATTGTATTCATAATGGACTCAAGATATTTATTTCACAACCGTTACAAACAAAACATCCCCTTCACAAACTCGCTTCCCTAATGTCAGTTTTGAAGTAGGAAAATGCCATTAAAAATCAAGGCTTGAACTTCCCGTATATGCAACAAATTGCTAAATTAGGTCTTCAGAAGTTCAAAGTGCTCATTAGCAGGTTGGCCTTGTCATGAATTTTTCAATTATTCACGGCTCTTATACTTATTCTTGGTAAGCCAACAATCAACAGACGGCCAATTTGTCTCAACTATGGAAACTTTTACAGCTGTCGGAAATTATTATGCTTAGCATTTGCTGTTATGGGTTCAATGGATATAAGATGGCGAGATTACATACCTGTTGAGGCAGATGCTTCCCTCTGGACAATGGTCAGAGATAGCAATATCAATAAAAGTAAATCCATTGTAACCATGCCATGAATGCTGGTTTGTTCTCTGGGATGCTATACCAGTATGTGTGATGATAAGGCAGCTCACCCTTTTAACTTGCTGACATTTGTTTGGACAGGGGTAACCATGGTTACTGGATATGCATATTAAACCCAATGTTTTGTTTATTCATCATTAATTAACTGTTATCAATAACCTGTGTCAAACTGGCTGTTGTATGTAATCATACCAATCTCTTATAAGTCTCTAAGTAACAGAAATGCAGGGAATTTCACTTTCTTATCTTTCTTGTCACTTGAAAATCAAAACAACACTACATCAAAATTACTCATGCTTATGCATATGCAGATGCACAAGACACGTGTTTTCCTTATTGTTAATTAGGTCTTCTGTTCCATGGAGTTCTTTTTTATTGGATAGATAAATATAAAATGTAATTTTTTAAATCGCATTGACGACACACAAGACATTAGAAAAATGATCAACAATAGAATAATCATATTTGTACATACACATTAATCACTCTTTTTGTTGCAATTATAATAAATGGTTCAGACGGTGCTTCTCCACGTGGCACTCTGCTCCAGCTTGTTTTATTGTTGAGTGGTGGAGAGGAAATATGACATCAAATCAATTCAAGCAATCGTCTTCATGCACGGCAAGTAAATCACCAGAACCAAGAAACAAACAAACAAACAGAACAACAACATGAAAAACACACTGACAAAATCGATATTCCCATTTCCCAATTTCGGAGTTTCTAATGTAATTTCTCAGACCCACAGGCCGTAAATAAAGACTGCTCCCGAAACAGCTGTGTACGCCCGAGTCAGAACGACCAGAACCATTATACACACGGATGATATCTCAGCAAAAATTTAGAAACAACAATAAAGCTACAGCTAAGAAATTTACAGACTCTTGGCTTTTGATTCATCAGTTTTTGAGCTTTTATACCAGTAAAGAGGCATTCTGAATACAGCCGTAATTTTCCTCCCAAACGTAAAAGGCGAAAACGCGGGCATTCTGCAATGGACCCTGTCAACTTTACCTTGCTGCAAGCCCCATGCCAATCTCGGCCCAGCCCGCTGCACTTGTACAGCAGGCAGTGTACAGCTTTACAGGACTAGTAGCCAACCAAACGGCCAAATGCATAAAACAATGCCGAAGAGTAAAATCCTTAGGTCAGAACCACTGATTATAAATTTCCAGAACAAGTAATGTTTGAAAGGTTTGTATTGATCACTTCATTTAGGTTTATTTGAATGACTTTCTCATCGAGCTGTGTGTATAATTGCCCCGGGCATTGTTTTGGGGCATGCCTTACGCATGGACCGAATTACGTCAATGCTTAGCTATAGCTCCCTCCAAACGCATCTAGACTACAGCCTAAGCAAATTGTGCAGTTGTGAAAGTCAGATATATGTATCATGAATTCTTTACAAAAAATAAGTAAACAGTATCAAACCAAGAAGTTAGTTTGTTGTTGGGCCGAGTGCGCACGGGGAAAGACTTTGCCGTGAGACCGGCTGGGATCTCTCTGTGCTCGAAATTCTACCATGCCTGTAGCTCCATCGCATCAGGGCAACATTGTCTTAATGATTTGATTTTTTCCAGTTTTAATTCACCATCCTACAGGTAAATCCCAATGACAGGATACGATAGGCATTTACCAAATGAAGCACGGAGGAGTAAAGGGCATAACACTCCTATAAAGTCTCAAACTCATCACCATCTCATGGTGAAACCAGAAACTATACTCTCTGCCGTAGTACCTCCTCTTTACAATTAACTTTGGAGTATTTTTACAGTCTTGAGGTTCCTATCAAGTTTCCTGACATTCATATGTACAAAGATGTTAACTGTACTACAAAATGTGGCTATTTAGAGATACCACACAAGGACCTTCTGAGATGCTAATTACAACACCTACATAGAGAAAAACGGTTTCACTTAGCGTACAGCTTTCATACATCGTGAAATTTTGCAGAGTTGCCATTTCCTTTTAAGAAAAGGTGTCAGTGTGAAAGCTGTTTTTGTACATTAATATTCTTAAAACAATTCTTGATGTCTTTTTTCTCTGATGTATACAGTACGCATAAAGTTCATATAACTGATTACATCAATTTTTGTCATTAAAGTTGACTTGTATATAAACGTCCAGTTCCAATTCACTTTAGAAAAACTGTCAAAAGCTGTCTTAACTGAATCTCAATTTACAGTTCAAAATAACTGATTCAAATTTGCATATTTCCAATTTTTTTTTAATATTTGCTAAATGCTGTATATGTCATTTGAAATTGATGGAGGAGTTCAGTTAATTTCCGTTGCACTTTTGAATAAGTAAATTTCATCGAGAATCCATTTAATTATTCATTGAATAATCAAATACAAAAAGAGTACATATCTACCTGGCGAGAGAATAATGCTATCACCACTTTTTTTGTTTTTAATATGAAGACCTTTTATGAAAAAATATCATTAGTAAATTAAATTTGCGATTTCTTGGCAACAAAAGAGACAAGCGTACTATTCATCTCAATTGAGTATGTTCATAGCTTACCCAGGATAAAATCTTTCTGTCCGTATACTGAAGAGTGATTACCCTTGGAATAAAGGTCATCATAACTTTCGTACGCAAATGGCATTTCCTTAAGGCAGAGCTCACCTCGCGGGGACAAATAGTTGGACTTTTAAATTTCTACTATGTTTTTGATCTACCACTTGTGGGACCTCATTTTAAAGCTCTTGACGATAGAAAAACTTTCATCGTCTTAGCTTTCGAAAATCAAAAATTTTATTTTCCCAATACAGTTAATACAGGAATGGTGGCCATAATGAATTTCAAATATCGCAAAATGTTTGGTAATTTCTTTCCCTAGTTCCAAACATTGTATGGTGACACCCGATTTTATTGTTGATTTGTTACAAGAATGGTTGAAAGTTTCACTGAGGAAAGTTTGAGCGAAAGTTTAAGTCTTTCACCTTCGAGGCGCATACAACCTTAACCCGGAGATTTGCTTGCACTGTCATCATGGCAACTTCAAGTAGCAGTAGGAAGAAGTGAATCCAAGTATCTTGCCTTTGTATCAATACAATAGATGGACATAAATAGACCAAAACAGCGCTACCTACCCACATGACTTGCTGGTAAATAGTCCGCATCTAGCGTATAGTATTGAACCAAAAATAAAGTTTAAAGAGGTCATTAATAATTACTATCCAATGTTGGTACATACAGTATGCACTAAACACCCCACTTTCAGAATAGAGGGGATACGTAGATGTCCATTTGAAAGATGACAAGAGGGTATCAGGATGGTAACCACTGGACATTTATCAACCCCCGACATTTTCCATCCATGAGTTTGGCCAAGGATAAGTGTAAGCGTCCATGAGGTCACCGTCCTTGCGCAACATGAAGGTAGTTCCGGCTCCTAGTCTAACACTTTACGATAAATGTCTAAAAATCCGTGGATGAAATATATTTTAGTTGCTAAAAGACTTATTTGAGTTTGCATAATGCACGTCTGTCTGAAAACTAACCTGGATTCCAAATCAGACGTGAAGTAAATAAAACCAAAATTACTACGCACACTCTGGTACGACAGTGGAATGGGCCTGAACAAACTTTGAGGAGACATGCACTGGTGAGAGATATGAGAGACACTGATAATCCATACCATTGAAGACCACCATGAATATGATAATAATGCTATACAAACAGGTACAATAATATTTATGATACCGGTACACTGTTTTTTTTCCTGCAAAACACACCCACGTCATAAAACGAGCCGTCTAATGGTACAGTCAACCACCGGTACTAGCTAAGGTCATTCATTCTGTGGGGACAAGCACTTGGAACACCTTTAAGCACTCTTCGCGCCAAAATGTTTGGTAAGGATAGCAATATGAGTAAAGGCAATCGCCAAAATTGAGCATCAACGAAGCATTGCAGCCATGCTCTTTTGGTGAATATTTAACATTACAGCAATTCCTATAGGGCAGGAAAAATCATCACAAGTTACAGCTACTGGCCCTTCAAGACAAAAGCAAAGTGAAACCTGCTGAAAGTCAACATCAAACTACTTTTCTTATCACATACAAGATATGGTCCCCGCTCCTTTGCAAGAGACAGCATGTACTGAATTATCAATTTACATAAACTAATTTACAATAATTTTGACAGTGCATGTAGTTGGTATCTCACACATCAAAATGCATACTACATTAACTCGGAGATTTACACGCACTGTTATCATGGCAACGACAAACAGCGGTAGGAAGAACTGAATTCAAGTGTCTTACCTTTGTATTAATACAATAGATGGATATAACTAGATCAAAGCAGCGCTACCTGCCTATATGACTTGGTGGTAAATAATCCAAATGTGCCGTATAGTATTGAAACCGAATGAAGCTTAAAGCTATCATTAATAATTACTACGCAATGTTGGTACATACAGTATGAACTAAACATCCAACTAAGTTGGGTGTTTAGTTCATACTTTAACACATTTATGGAGATGATAAATAGATGACCACTAGCGAGATGACAAGAGGGTATCAGGATGGTAACCACTGGACATTCAACAACCAAAATATTTCCCATCATGAGTTTGGGCATGGATAAGTGTTTGTGTCATGTGATGATCGTCCTAGAGCAACAGGAAGCTACTTCCAGCTCCTAGTCTAACACTTTAGGACGAATATCTAGAATTCCAACAAAACGGCTGTTAGTTGCTGAAAGATTTATTTGACACAAATATCTTTTGAACAGAAAGCAGATATTAGTAGTGACCAAGCCTATCAAATGGACGTTTATTGTGAATTGAGGACATTAGCAAAAACTTCAATTTTTGCTGGGTATTTGTGAAAAACCCTGGCTGTGTCGAAAAGGAAATACCAACCCTCTCAACGTCATATTCTCGCTGGACAATACAATTCACAAGTATACAATTCGATATAATTTACGTAATCCATGAAACAAATGTTGCTAAGTAGAATATAGACTGTATGGGTAAATCTTGATAAACAGAACGACTGGACTCAAACTAAATTTACAAACACTTGAGTTGGTTGCATTTACTGAATTTACAGCTATTGTATAAATATTCATCCTCTTCAAATTCAGATAATTTCCTGAAAATTTGATTCAGTGAAAATCTTCCCTGCATATCAACCTTGACATTTTTATACGTTGTATCTGCAAACATGTTGGATGAACTCCTTTATTAACTCCCTAGGTCGGCAGTTATGAAACACTCTGAGGCTAAACAGACTCCCTAATTGGAGGAAACTGCTCTCACGAAATACGTGTCTTCACTCCCTTGGAGTGCCAAATAAAAGTAGAAGTCAACCTAGGAATTTGTTTCATATTTTCCAAGAGAATACAATGATAGTACAATTGGATTGAAATATTTAAAACGAGTTGGGGAATTTCTGACACCACACTGACATGGTATTGCCTGCAGAGTACCTTGCCATTTTAATAAAGATATTTAAAGTACAGCTGTTGATAACAACTACTCCAAGGAGGCTGTAATTCTTAACCCTATGCTAACTTGAATACATTCAGTAAGAGTGTGAATGATGAATGTCTGTCTGAAAAATAACCTGGATTCCAAATCAGACATGAAGTAAAGCAAACCAAAATTACTACGCACACTCTGTTACGACAGTGAAATGGCCCTTAACAAACTTTGAGTGACATGCACTGTTGAGAAATATGACAATGATAAGCCATACATTGAAGACCACTATGAATATGACATTAATGTTATAAAAACAGGAACAATAATATTTATGATACCGGTACACTGTTTTTTTTCTGCCAAACACACCAACGTCATAAAACGAGTCTCCTACCGGTACAGTCAACTAAAGATATTAGCTAGGTCATCCATTCTACAAAGACTTTTTTTGCAATTTTTCGAGCCAAAATGTTTTGCAATGTCTGAAAGTATAGCATTACAGTGAAGCCAATTGCCACACCTGACCATCAACGAGAATTGCAGCCATGCACTTCCGGTGAATATTTATCAAATTTACTACTGAAAATAATAGCATTTACTTATAGGGCAGGAAAAAGCATCAACAGTTGGAGCTACTGGCCCTTAAAGACAAAATTAAGGTGAAACCTGCTTGAAGTCAACCTCAAACTACTTTTCTTATCATGTACAAGACTTGATCCCCACTCCTTTGCAAGAGACTGCATGTACTGAGTTATCAATTTACATCAACTAATTTACAATAATTTTGACAGTGCATGCAGTGTGGCATCTCACATACCGGTACATATACCGTCACACTGATTATCATACACTTATCTGCGCATGTACCAGGATACATTGACTTTTCACTGGCCTGTCAGATCACGGAATGACAAGTTTTGCCAAATACTGTGAAATCAACACGTTGCCGTATAAGTATATATAGCAGTTTGATTTGCTCACCACTAATCACTCATTATTTAGATTTTTTTCATATAAGAAAAGCAGTGTGACACGATTACCTTGTACTTCAGGATATATTTTTAAGTTTGTAAATTATTTTCGATTTATTTTCTTCCATGACACATCAGAATTCCTGTTTTAAATCGTATCAAGATTACGGACAGAGTTCGAAGGGATGATATCAACGTCGTCGATCATTAGGATCCCGTTTACAGGCGTTATGTGGACCGGGTAGTTTGTAAAAGTATACTTTGTGCTGTGATTTTATGCCACGTTCCGACGTTCTGATATGTAGCCCTATCACCTATCAGAACGCAGGAACGATGTATTAACGTAGCATAAACTACACTTTTACAAACTAAACGGTCCACAAAATACCTGGGGTCCCGTCGCATCAGATTTCAAGCGTGGCGAGATATAGTCAACTTCCGTTTTGCCATCGTTCAGAATGAGTAGGGGAACCTTTAGTAATTACAGGGGGTGTGCCGGGGAATCGGGGGAGGGTTTCTTTTTTAGAAAATTGTTCAAGAAGGAGGGTCACTTTTTATAAATCTATCTTAGCGGGAGGATCACTTTCTTCAGAAGCTGATTTTATAGCCAAACCTTTGATTGTCCATGTAATATTTCCTGAATAGAAATAGAAGTACGCCGATTATTTAAATACGTACACATTATCCACACGTTTCACGAGCAAAAATGTAGTGGCATCCTACATTAAACACCTTAAACAGTTAGAACTGACGAAAAACCAGGATTAAACATATGCTTCAGGTGGAAAGGTGTATATCAATTATCACATGTACGTAAATGCAAAGAATAATTTGTTAACCTTGCAAAGGTTCGTAATAAAAAACAAATTATCTGATGTCTGCTGATATTTTAAATTTAACATGTTTGTCATCCATTGGCCCTATGTTAATTCTATGGGGACGAATCACATTTTCTATTTTTGAAAAATGAAGAGTATGCAAATGCTTCTTACGCCTAGGGCTTTTAAATGAGCCCGAATCAGTAGTAGACTAGAAAAATAGTGAAAAAATTCAGAGCCTGAGTGTATGTTTTCCTAGGCGCATTCTAAACTGTAGCTTTTTGATGTTTCATTGAATGTTCACAAGTCTCACAGTATTGTGTAGCACATGTAACTGAATTTATCATGAAATCTACTGTGACATTTCCCTGTACAGACAACCTTGCCCTCTCAGCTGCATTTTGGCCTAATGATATTTGCGTCCATGTTTTTAAATACAGGATAAGTTAAGTATTATCACGCTTCTGTTAATAAGTATAGGAACATGTACGATGGATGGGCTTTTTGAAGATAGCATACCACCTGGTACCAAAGACTGTGCTCAATACCAATATTCTATTGAAGTTGAGATTCGGTTGAGGTATTTAAAGTTCGCATATGCAATTGTTTGCAACTCAGCTTTCATTTAAAACATGTTATCCCGTAAGACTTATTTGCCCTTCAAAGCTCATTTGCACTGTTCGCCGATACAATAGGGACAAACTGGTTGCAAGTAATAAAACGGGATAATTATGATTATAAGTTGCAATCATTTCATAATTGTGGGGAAGGTGTGAACAGTGACTGGGCACTATTTTGTTGGCATTTTTGTAGTTAAGTTATAGCTTTACCTGAAATTCTAACATCTAGCAAAGTTTCATTCTTTCACTCATAACAGATGACACATTTCGGAATAACATTTTGTAAAACGTTTATCAAATTCAGAACTGTAGATTTATCATTTATAATGCAAGATTTTTTTGGCCGTTTGTTGCATTTTTACTATCTTAATCTGAAATAAATGTATTTTGTTGGACAACAACTGCTTGATAATGGCTTATCAAAAGCCATCAAAAGCCATTTAGCATTTGCAATGAGCTTGTTCATAGGCGCTGTACATGTACTATAATAGCTAAATGTACCAAGCTAATATAAAACTGACATTAACAGAGAAAGTGACATGAAATGTACTGAATCTTATGAATACCACGATCCAAGCCTTTTTTGCCACACCTATCAATCTTTCCTGCCAATGAAAGGAATAAAAATGAAGCAGTAGTTATTAGAAAAACAAAAAATAACACGATTGGAACTAATTTGGGATAATTGGATAATTAAGTAATGCTGATTTAATCTACAGATGTAATCTCATATGCTTTTCCTTTTACATTACACGCTTGTTTTTATGAGTAATTTGTTTTATTGCAACATTCAACTATGTGGCACCTAACACTTTTGAGAAATTAAAAAAATATAAAATTCCAATGATCCCAAATTAGTTCCAAACGTGTCAAATATGAATCACTGCACAAAGGATAACTTCCATATTAAATTTCACAATTTTTGCTGCAATGTCCTACACATTATTACTTTATTCTTTTAATTTTCTGTCATATTTCTGTCAAATTACATCTGCAAAAGGCATCAATTTCACCAATTAACAGATATGATGACAGAGAGCCATCAGATTAGTAATCTAACGTAAAGCTAGTCAAAGACATTTGTTATTATTTAAGAGGCAAATTTTGTTAAAGCAATTCATGAATTTGTCATTAGTGCCTGTTTGGCTTATAAGCTGACTACAGCACAGTATTGGAGATAAAACATGATTCCTTATTATTTGTACCACTAGAGATTCCTCAGTAAGGTTCAACATGTCTTACATGAATAAACAAATTCATAGACTTGTTTTAAACATTTTGAAATATACTACCCCTAAAATTCTACTCGATTCCCACTTTCAATGATTCGGAAAATTACATTTGATCAAGAGAAGCAATAGTAGATTTGTAGAATTTTCCACTGATCACTAAAGTATCTAAAATGTACCTGTAGTCGTAAAAACGACAATTAGACAATGAGACTACAACATTTCGTTCACGTCAGGAATTATAGTAAATACTTCTTGTGCTGGTGGAAAACCTTCGAAATATTATGATATCGAAGATGTTTGCCAATTTGCAATGATACTTTACAAGGTTTCTTGTCTAAATTAGCGGATATCAGAAAGAAAATCTAAAAAAAACTACACGTAATTTATTATGACTACGTGTAGAAGTGTCGTTTGCCGTTCCGAACATCTGTTCTACACATACGCGACATCCGGTTATACGTGATAAAGACGGTTTATACTGATCGAGCGTAATTTCGTGTAACTAAACCTCTCTATTAACCATACAGAGCATGTTTCAACAAGGAAGGGTAATTTCTAGAAAAACAAAATGTTCCATACACTTGATTTCTTGACACTAATTACCTCAGATGAATGCTTTGCGAATATTTAGGCATTGCGTACTGCTGTTTCCATGGTAATTTCCCCGTGTGTCCATAATAACAACCTTTGACCAGTATTGTTGCCATGGTAATCCAGTCTTTAATTTTTGCTCTTTACAGTTTATGTTGACAATTGAACACTGTCTCTGCTACTATCGTCTCACCAATACATGGCTTCTTTAGTTGTCTCTGAATAGGATTCTGGGGAGAGGCTTAGAATTTCTGAAGTACAACATTTTGTCTTAATGATTTAATTTTTTTAATTTTAATTCACCTTCCAACAGATCAACACAGTTACACGATGAAGCAGGCAATTAAAAAATGAAGCATAGAGGAGTAATGTGCCTTTGTGACAGTCAGAGAAAACTCTCCACTCAAGTCTCAAACTCATCTTATCTTATTGTGACACAAGTAATGTACTACAATGCCTCCTCTACACAATAAACCGTGGCGTATTTTTGTAGTCTGAAGGTTTCCTAGATTGCTCTCACGTATTCAGCAAGTAAATTATATTGGTATTTAGAAGCAATACAGCAGGACATGCTTAGACGGTAATGACAACATCGATAGCGTTTGAAATGAGCGCACTGTATACAAAACGTCATTATTAGTGTGTACAGCTTTCATACATCGTGAAATTAAGTAGTTAGTCAGTTTTGGTAAGCTAAAAAAGAGGAATCATTTGAACTTCAGACAGCAGTGTGAATAACTTTTTTTGAATTCTTGGTGCCTTTCCTCACTGATGAGTAAATTGTGCATATAGTGCATATTACTGACTTCAGCAACATTTACTATTATGATTGGGAAAAGAGTCCAGGTCCATACCTTGGAATTGACTACATCACTTCCAATTATTATGTCACATACGGATATCCAGATATCATCAAAAGGAAGTGCTGTCATAGGTAGATTTTGGTTCAGCTCATTCTGTTGTCGAAAGCATGATGAACTATGATGTTGGTTTGGAAATTTGAAGAGCTGTAATTGACAGTGTTTTTCTAACCGAAAACTTGGCGACCTGTAGAATTATCTTGTACACACCGGATGCAATGTGGTCAGCTTGAACAGAATTGGTTTACAGGTTGGCATACTGCTTCATTGTTACATACTCTGTATTGCGTGCTACGTATGGTCTGCTATACTGTGCAGAATGTTGGCCAACATTGGTTAGAAAGTTACAGAGCATTGATTTCTGGAACCTGTATCACGGATACTGATAGTTTTGATGCTGGGAATTGCCTACATCACTTCAAATATTTATGTCACATATTGATACCAAGAGGTCATCAACACGAAATGCTGTCATAGGTAGATTTTGGTTTCGCTTTTTCTGTTGTCAAAGCATAATTATTCAAGTAACTCATTTTAAGAAACTCTACGGCGTGTAAAGGGGTCGCAGTCAGAAAAATTTAACAAGTTAGCTCGGTTATTTAGCCACTCTTTTTAAGGAGGATTAGGCCGAGCAGCTTTGATGTGATGTCTTTGCTAGGTGACTGTGTGCTGTACGTTGTGAGTTCGAATCTGATAGAAAACCTACTGAATTCTTTCAGTCATGACTTCACACTAGCACCTGTTTTACCACTATTAAAATTCTGCTTTGGAAATTCAAAATTAACAAAGACCAAAAGTTACGAAAGCATAAAATTTCCATTCATGTTAGAAACTTGCCATAACCTGCCTCAACTGTATGTCAATTGAAATCTCTAAATAAGTAATATTTCAAATTCATGTCTTTACTTATTGAACACCAATTCTCTTTAAATTACTACATGTTGTGTATGTCATTATAAATTGATGGACTTCATTTAATTTCCGCTGCATTCTGGAATATGTAAATTGCATCCGGATACCATTATTTATTTATTGAATACTTAAATACAATGAGACTACATATCTTCCTGGTGACAGAAAAATGATGCCCCAGTGTTCTTTTTATTCATCTTTTAAGACCTTTAATAAAATACATGATAAGTAAATTGAATTTACAATTACTTGACAACAAAGGAAATTAGTGTAATTATTGTAGTTATTCATCTGGATTGAGTATATTGATAGCTTATCACTTTTCGTTTGTCAATAAGAGAATTAAACTAAAGACAAAGTTTTCATGTCTTTGTACTTAAGAGTGATTACCCTATGGATAAAGTTCATAAAATGTCAGGATAATTTTCCATAAGCCTATGACATTTTCTCGACCCAGCGATTCGTACGCACTGTTCTCATGGCAACTACAAGTAGGAACAACTGAATTTAAGCGTCTTGCCTTTGTATCGACAAAATAGGTGGATATAAATAGATTGAACAAGTCATTGACAATGACATAGTCCCACTTGTAATAGGAGTATTAGTCTTGATGGGGCAGGGAAATATGGTCCTTAAGAAGTATCACTAGACTGTATATGTTGAGATCTACGGGCAGATAGGTCTATGTCGTTGTTCCCAATTTGGAACACATGAGGCAAGTCTAAGTTATGGTTCTAAATCGGGAAAAAAAGATCAGACCTCTAGCTGTATTGGCCGGCCAAGAAATTACATGTGTGCATAATAAATGAGGTACAAGATGTGACATCTTAAGGTCAAATATCCTATCAAAATTGAAGGGTATAGAACTTGTGGTTACTGAGTTATGCATATATATGTATAATCAAGGTCAAAGGTCATCGAGGTCACGTGACATTTTGAAAAAAATTGTATTGCTAATTAATCCCTATATGCCAAAAATCAGACCTCTAGCTCTATTCGCTTGCCCAGAATTAGATATGTGCATAATTAATGAGGTAAAGCATGTGTTGTCATAAAGTCTCCCATCCTACTAAATATAAAGGACATAGCACTTGTGGTTACTTATTTATTGACATAAACATATATTTTAGGTAAAAGGTCATCGAGGTCACATGACATTTTGTCAAAAAAATTGTATTGCTAATTTATCCCTTTATACTAAAAATCAGACCTCTAGCTCTATTGGCTCGCTCAAAATTAGATATGTGCATAATTAAAGAGGTACAATATGTGGCGTCATAAGGTGTCCCATCATACCATATATGAAGGGTGTAAATCTTGTGGTTACTGAGTTATGGACAAATATGTATATATAGAGGTCATAGGTCATCAAGGTCACATGACATTTTGTCAAAAACTTTCTATCCTACAGTTATTCCCATATACCAAAAATCAGACATCAGCTGTATTGGCTTGCTCAGAATTAGATATGTGCATAATAATGAGGTACAGTATGTGGCGTCATGAGGTCGCGCATCATACCAAATATGAAGGGTGTAGCACTTGTGGTTACTGAGTTATGGACAAATATGTATATTTGAGGTCAAAGGTCATTGAGGTCACTTGACATTTTGTCAAAAAAATTGTATTGCTAAGTTATCCCTATATACCAAAATCAGACCTCCAGCTCTATTTTCTCGCTCAAAATTAGATATGTGCATAATTAATGAGGTACAATATGTTGCGTCATAAGGTGCCCCATCATACCATATATGAAGGGTGTAGCATTTGTGGTTACTGAGTTATGGACAAATATGTATATTTGAGGTCAAAGGTCATCGAGGTCACGTGACATTTTGTCAAATGTATGAGATATCTGGGTGAATGGATGGACTCCGGGTGGATGACGGACGGACATGACCCAATCAATAAGCCCGGACTAAAAATTGTGTCACTCCTTTTTGCAATATGAATACGATGAAAAACTAAATGTTCATTTTTCTTGGCCTTATATATGGGAGTCTATTGAGAACTGACCTACACATTGGAGTCTATGGAGAACTGCCTTATACACGGGAGTTTATGGAGGTGTAAACTAAAAAGTTCTATAACACGGCAAATTTGATCGCATTGTGACATCTCATAGTCCAACACTTGTATGATAAGTATAAAAAAAAATCTTTCGAACAATTATCTTGTAGTCGCTGAAAGACTTAGATGACACAAATACCTTTTGAAAAGAAAGCAGGTATCAGTAGTGGCCAAGTCTGTCATATGAGCTTTCACGGTCACTTTGTGAACATTGACAAAACTTTCATTTTACTGAGCATTTGTCGAGAGACCTGCCTATGTCCACAAGCGAAAACCACCCTTTCTAACAACGTATTCACGCACGATAAGTCAACTTACTGATCTAGAGTATATATTTTCCGTATTCCCTGAAATATTTCCAACTGAAGGTAGAGATATTCGGATAATATGAGATATCTTGACAAATAGAACAACTGAACTGAACTAAACTAAATTTGCCAATCCTTGAGTGAAATGCATTCACTAAAAATACTGTACAGCTTTTGTTAAAATATGCATCCTCTACGAATAGAGATAATTTTCTGAAAATTCAATCTAATATAAACCTTTGCTGCATATCGACCATTAATTTATATTCATTGTGTCTGCAAATTTTTAGCACGAAGCTCCTTTGTGGACTCCCTAGTTTGGCAGATATGGTTAAACTCTTCCGTGGCTAGACAGACACCCTATATTGAAGGAAGCTGCTGGCATGAAATGTTTTTCTTCATTTTCTCGGAGTGTCAAATGAAAGCAGAAGTCAGCCCATCAATTTTTCTTTCAAATTTTCCACAATAATGTCAGAATCACACAGCCTCATGGACTGAAATACGATGTCTCACATTAATTAAGGGATTTCTGTTCATTTCGTTGTGAGACACAGATTTCTTAACAAACTTAGAATATCCATCTCAGTCCATTGGTGTGTAAGATACGTAAAATTAACTTTTTGAAATGTATACAAGAAGTATTCCTTTTAAGAATAAATAATAAAGAATAAATAGCAGCAGCATAAATAATAAACATGAGCATAGATAATTACTCTACACGCAAAACGTTAACTTATTAAAAGTGAAGCACAGAGATATGGCGTCATCAAATATCGTAGACAGGTTACTAGGGCAACAAACTTGCTGCTTCACTTTACTGTTGCCATTGCTCTGGGAAAAAGGTAAATATATTGATAGTATTACAATGCTATTATTTGTGAAGAATCAGAATCCTTTCAGCCTGAAACCTTATCAGGCAACATTTGCTTGGAATCACACTGCACACTGATTTTTTTTTATTTTCTTCAAACAACATTTATTACATCAAACAAAGCGGACAAAAACTTAAAAAAACGAGACCAAAAACAAAAACAACATCAAAACTGATGGCAATAATGATAAATATTGATACATGGTCCAAGTTTTTTGAAGTATTGAAAATCCTTGTCTCCTTTTATTGTGTTATCCTCTGTTCTTTTTCAAAGAAGTCCTTTAAATCGATAAGAAAAACTGAAAGTCAAGGACTTATTTTCTGAAGTCTAAATTTTTAGATGTGGTGCATTCCATAGAACAAAACCAAGTTCAAGAAGGCAATAAAATTTGATCTATTTGTTGTCATTCCTAACAAAACATCCTTCAGACTAAAATTAATTTCTTCATTTGTGATGGTACACCACCAATCAATTACATCACTCCAAAACTGTGATACAAAAGCACAATATTAGGCGGAGATACCGTTCAGGCCACTCGCTTTGTTCAAATCAAGAGAAGCGATGACTTTCTTGATACTGTCCGGACTGATAATTACGTGTGATAATTGTCCACAACATGGATAATTCAGCTCGCGCAGATTAGGACATTGTTTTCAGTGAACACAGAGGCAAAGAAATCTGCAAACAAAAGGTCATCTGTTTTATCCGTAAAAACGTCACAGAAAGTACACACAAAATGATCAAGCTTACCAACAATAGAAAGAATATAATTGTTACAGACAAAATTATCTACTATTTTATACTGAAATTTACGTATTTTTACATTTCTTAGAAGCTTATTTGGTAATGTATAGAAATATTTCCACTGGTCTTCCGTTATACTGAAACAATTGGAAAATTTAGACTTAACCGTGGGTGAAGTGATTTTTTCTTATTAATTTAAATACATTATTTTGGCGGTGATCTTATCCAGTGATATGCATTCTGAATCTCCCTTGCCAACTGACAAATGCAAAACAGAGTTGTAATTTTCTTCCTGTAAGGCGGAAATTTTTACATTACGAGGAATACTGGAAATTAAAGCCATCCATCTAAAACGATTAACATGATTATTCTCAGGCGTATTGAAACCACCTTCATCAATATATGCAACTAAACCTGAACTTTTTGCCAGAGTTTTTTTATGTTTCCAAATAAAGGAAAAATCATTTAATTCACAGATCTAATAAAATTGACCGGAACAGGAAGGACGGATGCTCTATAATGAAATTTAGAAATAACAAAGGTTTTGACCACTAAAATACAGCCATATTTGGAAATATTGTGTCGACTCTAAGATATAAGAGAGTTTTCTATGTCTCTAAGGAGACTGTAAAAATTCCACTGGTTTGAGTCTTTCTCATTGTACGAAAAATACACACCAATTGCCAAAACCGGACTTATTTGGCCACTTAATGCCAAAGGGTTTTCTGAGTTGTTACGTGAGCGGCCCAGCCATAAACCCTCTGATTTTTCAACATTTGCTCCAAGGCCTGAAACAATTTCAAAACTCTTCAAAGTGGAAAAGAGGCGTTTAGCAGAATCAGTATCTGCCAAGACTGCAGTTGTATCATCTGCATACTGGACAAGTTTAGTACAATTTCCTTCTACATCAATGCCCTTGATGGCGCTATCACCACGTATTGATATATAAAGGATTTCTAAACCAATTATGAAAAGGTAGGCTGACAGAGGGTCTCCCTGGCACACTCCACGCGTAACATCAGAATAACCAGATGTATAACCAATGTTAATAGTACAGCTACTAATTTTGGAATAGAAAACATTTATCCATCGAATAAAGGAAGTGCCAAACCCAAATGCACGAAGGCGTTTTTGTAAATAATTAAAGTCAATTGTATCAAATGCCTTTCCAAAGTCTAGAAATAAAAGTAAACCTGGAATGTGATTTTTCTTCGTAAAATACATAACATCTGAAATATAGCGAATAGCTTCTCTAATATTTCTACCCTTGACATAGCCATACTGATTATGATGAATTGTATGAGAGAGTACATTATCAAGGCGTTTTGCGATCGCTTTGGACGCTATCTTGTAATCAACAGTGATAAGCGATATTGGGTGCCAATTCTTAAGAAGTTTGTCTTCATCCTTCTTAGGCATAAGAGTGATGACGGCCTGTCTCTGTGAGTCAGACATTTTGCCATGAACATGTGAATAATTAAGAGTCCACACAAACATCAGCTATATCTTCCCAAAAATACACATAAAACTCAGCACAGATTCCATCATTTCTTGGTGTCTTGTTTTCGGCTAAATTTCTCACAATTTTCCAGCATTCAGAGATGGACAGTAAACCTTCACATGTTTCACACATGATATCATCGAGTTGTGGAATATTTTCATTTCCAAAGAAAAGTTCTGCATTTCTTCCATTCAACTCTACGTCTTTTTTTGAATACAAATTGGAATTGAAACGCCTCTGTTCATTTAAAATACTATTTTGATTTGTAATGAACTCGTCATGACCCGTTTTTAACTTCTTCATATGTTTTTTTGAAGATCCGGACTTGTCCAAAACGAAGGAGAGCTTTGACGATTTTAACCATGCTCATGCCAGTTAATGTGGGACCTTAAAATTGCCCCATTTGGAATATTTTCATTAATATCGTCATACATCTTTTTCATACTCAGTAATGGCGCTATCATGATTGGAAATATCCCTGGAGAGCAAACTTCAGCATTTTCAATTTAATGCTGATGTCCTTTTCGAGGTTTCTACGTTCTTTTGCACGACTATTACTAAAATTGACTGTAAAGCCCTTAATGTAAAACTTAAAACCTCCAATTTGCATCTATGGTCTTTCATGGAGCTGTACTCGTTTCTCCATTGGCTGATTTTGCGCTTTTTATTTCCAAAGAAATGTTCGGCATTTTTTCCATTCAACCCTACGTCTTTTTTGAATACAAGTTGGAATAAAAACGCCTCTGTTCATTTAAAATACCATTTTGATTTGTTAAACATCTGGTTATTTTGATGTTACGATTATGCGCTTCATTTGAGTTACGTAATTACCGTAATTTAGAAGAGCGGAATTTAACTTCAAGTACTCCGGATCCCGATTCTGATCGTCAATCTTTCGAAAAGAAACAAAGACTGCGTTGTGATCTGTGTGCACTGCTAGTATAATATCAACGTCAGCAATCTCACTATGAAGACCATCAGAAACCAGCCGAAAGTATAAACGAGACTGAATAAGAGGGGAACGTTGCCTCCAGGTATATTTTCTTACACTTGGATTACGAATGCGCCAAATATCATGCAGATCATACTTGAACAAAATGCGTTCAAGCGTCTCTGCAGCTTGAGGTTTGTAAATGGCAGCACCACCAAACCTGTCTAAATCTTTGTGAAAAACACAGTTGAAATCGCCACCAACAAAAATGTTGTCTCGAAAAGAAAGTTGACAGTCATCCAAAAATTCTTGCATATCATTAAAAAACAGCATCTGTTCCCTTTCATTATTTGGTGAGTAAAAGGGCACACTGATGTTGTAAATATACGCATCGCATTTGTCTTATACCGGAACGATTTAATTTGCGAAAAAAAAAACATTGATCGCAAGGTCGGAAAACTCATTCAAATCAAGAACCTACAGTATTAAAACTATATAGTCAATACATGCACTGTACCTGTCAGCAGCTTCATTCTAAATTTTTCTGTTGACGCTGCTTTATAATCGCTTTTTTACAACAGTAATTATACGTGAAAAATATGAAAGTCGTACTGATCTTAGGAACCCAGGGCACGTTTTAACAATTTCATTTTCAGTGATTGTGCCAATGCATGCATGATTGGTCAGAATGTTTGATGTAATAACCAATGTGTTGAATAGCATAACATAGCTTGTCTTCACTACACAATGCATATGCCACGAAGATTCGCATAGCAAAAAAACTAATGAAATATAGCAATTAAGAATGACCAGTGAGGGCAGTGTTTAAAACCATTGATGGTTTGAAAGAGCTGACGATCAAATGATATCCCCTAGATGCAAAGCACAAAATTAGCAAAATGTTTTTAGTAATAAAAAGTAATATTTGTTGGCCAAGAAAACTATCCTTTGACGCAAAATATTTGAACTGAAAAATGTTGAAGAATGTAAGAAGTGCTCCTGCCAATCTGCTAGAAAACAATATCATCAACAATACACTTATCAAATATTCAGCCGCACAAGGAATTGATGATGACAACTATGGTAGATCATTTTCTTATTTAATGTACCAAACGTCCTACGTACCATGTTATATGAAATGCACCATTTTGCAAGAAAAAAATAATTGTTTTCTTCAATCCTATGTAATGCAAATAATGTTTTTTGTTGTCTGTGTGGATGATAATAAAAGTATAATAATCCTTGTTTTAGTTTTTTTTACTTTCCAAGCTTTGTGAGGTTGAAAACTTGTAAGAAGCCATCTTGAGTCCTATATTTTCTTCCTCACAAGATCATTATCAGCAAGGCTTTGAATATACTTATTCTCTCGTATGTTGTGTACTTGCTTAATTATCTACGGTTATATTGACATGACTTTTCATGTTAAATGTATCAAGTTTTTTTGAAAGAATACTATTTTTGCGGATAGATGTTGGCACCTGTGTTGTAATTGGGAAAATCATTTATATTACTTCTAATTTTAATATTTTATGAAGACATACTTGTACATATTACTGTACATGAATTTAACTTGTTCACTGTAGTTGGGCTGTTAAGTAATATTTATACGCATGCTATGCTACAAATTTTCACTTTCACATTTAAAGTTTTCTTTAGAAATAAAAACAAGATTTCTTCATAATTTGATGCCAAAATGATGCCATAATTGATTATTTCTCACTTTTATATTGCATGATACACAGTGTGTTATGTCGGCAAAGGTAACATACAAAATATTTTGTATTTCAATCGGTGTGTTTGTTAAGCTGAATTCATTGACATGCAACTGATTCTTAAACAAATGCCAAGATTCAGTATAAGATACTATAGGCTTATTGGGTTTTACTCACTTATTTGTGTATGCTATAGTCAATTCAATTATTTAACATAATCTGTCTTGTTTTGAAGAACACTCAGTTGAGTTGACTGTTGACTGTGCACTGAAGCATCAAAATTTACCAAAGACTACGAACAGTCGACTCTCAGTCTTGGAACAGCTTTCCCTACTGAATTATAGCTGAAAATCAACTGAAGTATCAAGACTTGAAGCTAGAGGTGGCAAACTCAACACAGTTTCAGTAGATAGACTCATGGATACTGTTAGGTCCGACCACAGTATCAGAGGCATGTGACGCAGTTAAGATACACATATAGCACATGGAAAGAGAAGCACTATTAGCTGTGACGAACGTCGGTCAATTTGAGTCACTGTCATTTCTGGTCCGTGTATTAGACAAACACTGTTCGGACTTTTAGTTTGAGACAATATCAATTATAATATTTGAAACAAAATTTTAATACTTAATCTTCGTCATCAATATTACCGTCTCAAGACATCCGTGAAATGAATGACAGTGCTTGTAATATTCTGAACAAAACTGTCCGTGTCCGAATTTAAAGGTGGGAAATGGTAGTCATAGCCTGTGGCTTAGTCGAGGGCATCGTAACCATGAACGGTTCATATTTCCGGCCGTCAAACCTAAAATGGCATTCAGTAAATTTCTAAGAACCTAGTCAGCACTGTTTTGGCAGTGTCGTCTCATTCAACTGGAGCACGCACTGGAGTTACGGTCGTGTACCTTTCTGCTGAAGCAGCGCAAGATAATTGGTTATGGACAAAAATATCTAGAAACATTTTAAACAGGAAGTTACCCTATAAAACCGGATTATGGTAAGTCTATGCAAAATGTAAAAAATCCACGCCGCTAATCGTACGTGCCGTGTTCGGTTCCAGAATCCCATAATTTTGTCATGTGTCATGTATTCAATTTGTTATTGAGTCTTGTATGTCTGTGAATATACAGCAACTAAACTTGAGTCGAAAATAAACTGTAAAAATGTTCTCTTTTTGTCGGGGAACTCAAGTCATGTCCCTTGTACTAGTCATTTGACCCCCATTCGTATATGTCACGAAATATGTCACGAAAGTGCCCATCATCATTTAAATCCATTCTATGGTCAAAGCGTGTTTACCCAGCTTTTCGAAGCAAAAATAGCGGGCGGAGCTGAGATATCAGCCTGAAAGTTTTCAGCCGAGTTCTATGTAGGCACAGGGTTTTTTTTTCAATCGTGACGTGCGCATTTTCAGCGAAAGTACGTGTAAGCTATATAGTTCAACGGATCATAGAAAGTCAGTCAGTGACCCGTGACAGCTTTCCCCACAGAGATTTAGACGTGGTGAGTATGGCCTATTTGGAGCAAATCGGCCACACCCACCACGTCCATTAAAATTAATGAGTTTACTTTTCTTGTTTACGCACACACTCATGTCCGTTGGGAATCTTGGGAATAGCTATTACATCAGATTGACAGCCCCCTCACGTGGGCAGTGAATTAAGATTACTCTGAGACAGTTTCCAAATAAAGCAAAAATGTGTTGCTTTCACAAATTTCCCTTCAAATACAACACTAATGTTCATCAAACAAGGAAAGCTATACAGGCCTAACATAACCATTTGTAACAACATTCGAAACACAGTGAGCATGTAATGACCAAGTTATTCCATAATGCTGCCCACGGTCCCTCCACAAACTTTGGCTTGCCGTATGGCATAGAGGTACTAGCTCCGCTCCTGGCTCTATGATCGTAGTGAGCGACTAACCATGACACTAGAAGAGACATGGACAAACGTACACGTGGCCGTAAAATAAAACCACGGAGATTACCATCAGTATTTACTTAAAGCAATTTTCTGTCACGTTATTAACCGATGAACGATGGTAAGCTATTAGCCCTACAGCCGGTATGGGTCAAGAGTGCTCGGCTCCCGGGGCTCGGCTATGACTACGCCGCCGTATTATAGCCCTACAGCACCGTGACAGAACGGACTAGCGTATGTGCAGACTGACGCCAGAGTAGCCACGGAGGCTCTTCTTTTATTGAAATATAGTCTTTGGTACGACAAAATTTGCAGCCACCTAAGTCTGTGTACAGTGATTTGTGTTCGTCCACTATGTTTCCCTCCATTATGGTGGAGGGTAACGTAGTGAACAGAACATGTACACAGAGGTCCACACAGCATCGTACCTATGGTGTATTAGGGAGCCTTCAGAAATTACAGGGGGGGGGGGGAATTGGGGAAGGGTCACTTTTTAGAAAACTGTTCAAGAGGGAGGGTTACTTTTTATAAGTTAACCTATTTTGGGGGAGGGTCACTTTTGACAGAAGCTGATTTTATAGCAAAAACTTTGACTGTCCGTTTGATATTTCCTAAGTAGGAAATCACCAACAACATACGTACACATTATCCACAAGTTTCACAAGCAAAGAAGAAGCAGTGGTATCCTACATTTAACTCCATCAACAGTTAAAACTGATAAAAAACAAGAGACGAAAACATAAGCAACAGGTTGATAAGTGTATATCAATTATAAAATGTACATAAATGCAAAGACATTGTCAGTTTTATATTGAAAAAATTGTGTATAGTTCTCTCATAGACTACCATGTACAGCAAATCAACTTTTCAGTGAAATTCCAAAATCAAATTTCTTGCAAAACCATGGACTTATGACCACTCTATTTTAATCAAAAACATTAATGTAAATAATCAAGCGCACATACATGCACAGATTTACGTAGTTTTGCATTGGAAAAAAAATTATAGTTTCATCATAGACCGCCATGCATAGTCAATCAACATTTCGGTGAAATTCCAAAATCAAATTTCTTACACAACCATACACTTGTAACCACTCTAGTCTAATCAAGAACATTAATATCAATAATCAAGAGTACACAAAGGCAAAGATTTACCTATTTTTGTATTCGAAAAAATTAAACTATTCATAGTTTCATCATAGACACCATGGATAGTGAACCAATTTTTAGAGAAAATTCAGAAATCAACTTCTTGTACACAAATGCACTTCCCAATTCAAGTATATTCAAGTATATTTGAATACATAATCAAACATATATAATATACAGATATAGCATGTTTTGTGGGGGGAAATTGTTAATAATTGGCCTGATAGACTCCATGTATTATGATTTGACATTTGTGGATGAAGCACTAAATCAGCCACATCTTACCTTCTTATAGTTGCACAAAATATGGTGACCCTCCCTCAAATGTATGAAATAACACATCTCTTCCAACAATTCTTGCGTGATAAATTGCGACTGTCCCTCCAAAAACACCAGCCCTCCCCTCTGTAATTTGTCGCTAACATAACTATTGAACCAATTGTTATGTAAATTAAGAACCAATTGTTATGTAAATTAGCTGATACTGTTTCAGTTATTCCTGGGGAGAATACGGCAGTGGTTGACGACAGGGTCAAATTTAAAATATCGGACAAGGGGGTCACATTTTAGACAGGAGGATAGGGGACAGTCACATTTTACGGTGCAGGTGTGCGCAAAATTCCCCTGCCCATCCCCCTGTAATTACTGAAGACTCCCTTAGCTCTGTTGACAGTAGCGCATAGTTACTCGAAAAGACCAAGTGTACACCAACCTGAACTTTCTTATGTCTCACAAAGATACCCGGTCCGATATATCCCATGAAATACTGACACTAATCTTTCCGAATCAAATAATCATCACATACATTTGAAACAAAAACATAAAAGACAAATTAGTGAAGACAAGACTAAACAAACAAACGAACAGCAACGAAGTGGTAACAGCGTCTTCATCAGAGGTTTTAACAAATCAAAACGTATATTCTAACAACACTGTTAGTAGAACAAAGCAATCAAACAAGAACAAAACAAAACCCATAAACTCAAGCGACTGAAAAAGGAACTACTCTGGTTTCCGAAGCCAAAGCGTCAAAAGAATCACAGAGTCTCGGATATAGCGGACCCGGCTTCGTTTTCCCATGGCTAATTTCCAACACCAAAAAGCCGACACACAACACAGTTCATAGCATGTCAATAAACAATTACACAACCAGACCATACCACAAAACCTTAAACAACACGACTCCAAACGTAATTCCATAGCCGATGTGTGCAGCTACGTTCCCTTATTTTACTTGCAATAAGTCATGTTTTCCTGTGTTTTCCCTCTCTACAGACTATGGTTTCGATAAACTGCTAATGAGATTTTTAATTACGACGTTGCTTTCCAAGTCACCTACCCAACCATTTTAAAGTGGTGACCAAGATGGTCAGAACAGCCAATTTGGACAATTACGTTCAAGAATCTGGGAAAAGGTGCTAAGAGCGTGCGATAGATATATTGACAATATAAATATTGAGAACAGTAGGATTAAGGGAGGTGTGACTAGTCCAACCTGTTGAGTTTCTGTTTGGAGAAAAGTTGGAATGCCGTATCATCGATTGAGTCCATTACCATCGAGTAGCTCTGAATTTTCGTAACAAGATAAGAAAGGCCAAAACACCACAAATAGACAAGCGTCTTTTGAGAGAAAAGACCATTTTTGACTGCGAGGTATAAGGTTACTCAAACGGATTAAAATCAGATGTAGAGTACGGTGACGTCCATACTTGCGCGGTATTCTCTTGCGGTCGCCTCTTACTACATCTGACCATGTCTATTTTTTAAATCCATGATCTGACCAACTCCCATAGAAGGTCGCGTTCAAATCTAATGCTCTGGCCAGAACAGCCGATCCGTCAGAAGCCGCCTTACAGAGAACAATAGGTATGACTTGCACGCATGCATATGCACGAAGAAGAACGACGCACCGGGCCATCCACGCAGTTGTAACACAGGCACACGGTGAATTTTAAAATCACCTGTCAGTAATTTTAATGTTGAAACATGCTTTTCATTATTAACTGTGCAAACGGAAATCAAGCGGACAGTCCTGCATATGATGCTGTGTCTTCCTGACGTAATACGGCTTCCCACCACAGCCCTGCTGACTCATAGGATTAACACGGCCACATCGGTCCTGATTGGACCGCCCACGTAAAGCTACCTTTTCTAAAGTTCTACTTTTGGCCAAATAACTCATTAGATAACGCAATCAGATAAGTTCTTGCAAGATCGTGAATCGTTGTTAAACGCTTCACGGTTTGGGACGAGAGCAAACTTTTGAATATATGAGAGGTCGGCCAGTTGCGAGCTCGGCCAGTGGGAGAACTCGGCCAGTTACGAGCTCGGCCAGCTGGAGAAGTCAGCCATTTGGCAAACTCAGCCAGTAGGAGTATCTCGGATATGCTGAGACAACAGTGTTCTTCTATTTTCTAGGTCGCGCCAAAGTTAAAATGTGAAAGCGATGTCAATGTCATTCATGAGCGCGATGTTTGCAAACTTCCTTCCACCATGGAGTTACCTCTTTCATTCAAAGATAACTACAAGATGACATCGGCCGCACAGTGTGGTACATCTTGTTTTGCTTTCCATTAAAAAACCTTTAAACCTACAATTTACTACCGCCAAACCATAACATAAAACGTTATTCATCCAACGATCACTGCCAATTTGTACTTCTCGATCGTACGCCCTACCCGCGATCTGCAGAAACGTTGAGGCCGACCAATGTGTTTTTCAGAGTGGAACGTTTCTTGTTGTTTTCTGGATGTTCAACAAAATAACATAAAAAAACTAAAATTGGCATGCGTATAAAAGCATCTGTTGACTGTGAAGAGAAAATGTACGCAATCATATGTGAGTGGCCGACCTCTCCCACTGGCCGAGTTGGTCGGCGCGGGCACTGGCCGAGCTGTCAACTGGAAGACCTCTCTGGCTCACATTTTTTGCAGTCTGTGAGTGAGCGATTGAGTGCCTCGGGTAGGCATACATCAGAATCGAGCTGATTTCGGCCGAAAGTAGAAAAGGTAGTTTTTCGCGAGCGATCCAAATCGGAACCGCGGTCGCCGTGTATTCCGCCTATCAGCAGGGCTGTGGTTGGAGCTCAGGCCGTATACACGCCGGGAACACACGGCATACGCAGGGCTAATTTTATGACATAAAGTGAGCAGTGCCCAGTGAACGACTTTGGCTGCTCAGTTCTACTGTTACTTATACACTCCAATATGATGTGTACAAGACAGCCGAACGGCCACAAATTTCAAGATTGCAATTTGAAAGTGCGTCGTGTTGTGTACTTGTCGCTGCAGATTTGAACAACGATCGGAAAGGAACATGAATGGCACAAATTTTAGTCCTGCTTTTTGTCACATAATTTTGTTCTCCTGTATTGCATGCAGTCAGAGTCAACCTCGCTACGTAAATGTCACCATGTATGTAACATTCGTGATGCCATTTCTGTGGCCGGCGTCGGGTTCACCTTGGCATTGTCTGCCAACTTGCAGCATACTACGCGCTGCCAGCACTGTCCATGTTGTCAAATACTTTGCGAAAATGTTATCAATAATTCATTCATTCAATTTAGCAACTAATCTGGATAGAGATATTATATTCATCATCCTGTAGCACTATAAAAAGCTGTATTTCCACTCGGTGTTCACTATTACTGTCAGGGAGATGCGACAGCGGAGGGGATTTACGTTCATCCGGCCACAGAATATGATCGTGTTCAGCGAAGACCGTCATTTTAATATTCAGACAGAATGTTATAATTCAATGCTCCAAATCCCTCCAGCATGTAACAGATAACTTCTGGGCGTCCCCATTCCTGTATCTTCCTGTTAAATAGATGCGCCTGCTGAAGTTCACGGTCATCGTATCGGGCAGGACAGAGTTTTCCCCCAGCCACATTACACCACCTTTTTCAATATGTCGTGAGAAGAAGCCGAAGCCAGTCCTTATAATCGAAAATTAAGCAAGCTGTAATAAATGTTTGTGATAGTATTACAATAAAGTACCCCAGCGGATGATACATGAATCGAACTAATGATCAGTTCAAGCCTTAATTAAGTATTCTTGGGCTTACATGACGTGAACTGATCTAAATCCGTCGAACACCATTCGCTATTAGTTTTGTTAGTGTACACGTAACAAAATGGTATCTTTCAAATACAGTAAAGCTCAAATCGCATTTCCATGGTCACCATTATGGAAAATGTACATTAAACTGATGGCATTAATGTACTCAGCCTGAAATTTTCCCAATCTGTCACGACAAATGACAAAAACACACGTGGAATTTCATAGGTGCTTGTGTATTTATAATTGGCTCTAAATGTGTAACATGCCATTCCCATATCACGTCACTGTAATCCCAGCAGAAGTACACATTTTACATGAAATTTTGACACAAAGGTTTTGTTTGTTACAAGATTCAAATGTTTTCAATATATAATTTTGTACATCCCACTTCGATTGAAATATAATTAACGGTGACAAGTGCAACTGCAAATCAGTGTCGTACACGGACTTAAGACTCTGAACGGATTAACATGTTCATATACATGCAGAAGTGCCAAATATAGCAATAAAAATCGATTGTTTTGGTAATCAATTTTGTGGACATTTTATGTGAGGAATGTTTTTAAAGTGAAGCCATGACAAATTATATATTATCTATCCTACTGTTTATATAATCACCAAGCCTAAAATGTTCATTAGAAAAAAAAACTTCAATTACATACAACATTTTTCTAAGAAAACGTACAGTGGTTCTTCGAATTCTTGAGCTTAAAATATGAAGATATTTCTCTCTTCTGATTTAAGATATTTAGCGATAGAATAACACGCACATCAAATTCAGCTAGTTTTAGCTATTCACGACAGGATACATTCTTACCGTCAACGTAAAACATGATTCCAACAACATGTTTACAAATACTCTTTATCTACAAGTATTCAAAGTTAGCTTTGTTTGTCATGTTACACCCTATGGCATGAATTCAATTCTTTCATTACACATTTGATGTTGTTGCCATCAAGGGTTAAGAGAAATTCTTCATTTTGAGACGATGTAATTCTCTATTTTGGCGTTCTTTTGAATGACCAAGAATACGAAGCTATCACTTTTTCAAATTCAGGTGAAGCTGGACCTTGGTCATGATTTTAATTCCCGATTATTCGTGTTTTTGAAAATCGAATCACAAATAGTGTGCTACTTTGATTGTAAGTTAAACGAAATGTGATAGATACACACTACGTAGTTAAACATTTCTCTGCTAATAACTATTCACATATACATCAATTTGGCTAACAACATATTTGATAATTATACTTTAACTTTGTATTTTCTTTGACACACATGTGAAACTTATCAAATACCTAAAGAGAAGTTAACAGGTTCAAATCTTTCATTTCGATATGCGAACAAATCTCCAAATATAGATACCAATAGCCTTATTTTACCTTACAACCAAAACATCTGTTTCAGACAAAGTAAATATACTTCTTTATAAACGCTTAAAAGTAACATTGTGATAAAATGGATCAATATAAACTAGATGATGATATAGTGGATTTGAAAAATTACGATTAAAATATCTAAGATAATGAAACAAACAGCTGTTCTATGTTTAAGCAGTACATAACGAGTAAAATTCATCTTAAATACATTTTAGCCAATACTTCAACAATTGAAACTGGACAATTCGAGCAAACATTGCGAATGTTGTTTATATTCACTTTTTCACTATGAGGGCTTTCTAGTAAGGTAGGATATGATCGATATTGCGCTGGTCTTATGTTAAACTGACTATGTAATCATTACAATGAAGACCGAATATACATTGCGCACAATCGTGGTGCTTTTTGTCTAAATCGAGAAGTCTTCTTCGAACTCAATAGGTATGACCTTGTTCCTTTTTTCCTGCTTCTTTGCCTATAAATAGAACATTAAATGTAATGTTAATAAACATTAAATTTGTGCAGAACCATTCTTTGGCGATTTATTATCTGGGATTAAAACCGATTTCGGTGTATGCACATTTAGTCTTTACTGCATATCGTAAACTGATAGGGGACATTTGACTTGCGTTGATGTAAAATACGACCAGCTTTTGATCAAAACATCACTACGTTCTCTTAGTCATATGAGATCTTAATCATACTATTCCCATGTCTAAATACAATACACAGTAAATGATTGCCCTCTCCTCTCACTTACTACAATAATTTGAAACATTGATTTGGAGAAGTTTGTTGATCGCATAGCTGTACTTTTGCCCATATCAATTGAGTAAACTATGAAATAAATAAATAAATAAATAAATAAATAAATAAATAAAGCTAATTATTTGATTAATTGATTTTATCAATTATTAGTGAGTTAATCAATTGATGGGTTTTCAGACATACCAGAATAAACATTCCCGTGATGGCATCAGACTTCGCTTTCTCCTTCTGTTGTTTGACTTTTTTCAACTGCTTAATCGTCGTCATATGCTGCTGTACTTGACATCTTATACGTCTTCGTGCATCAAAGCGTGCATTCTCTGTTTTCTTCACCTCGACTAAGCCTGCCTTATAATCCTCATCTCCTTCATAGTGTATACGAATTGCCCTTATCATCTATATATGAGAAATAATTATATGATAAATAGATTGTTTTAAGTATACTAGACTATGTTAACTCAAAATTAGAAATGATCTATGTTGTCTTTAATTTGTCAACACAATTTTCATTGTTAGGTAATTGAGTTAGATAAATTGCATCTATTCATCAAAGGAGAACGTTGATATCAATGTTGATAAATGTTTATATGGTCACACATGTCTTTGAGTTGAATAAGCCTATCCTTTACAAATAACATAACATAATATAATATGAAATCAAAGCATTGATATAACTATATGACTCTATCAGATGGATAAAAGAGAGTCAAGATTATTGAATGTCTAATGTTTATCTCAAAAAAATTCCAGATTACATAAAATCGAATGCTTATCAATTAAGATTGTGATAGGTTCGGGTCCATATCTGTGGTGGTGGTTTTCTAACTGTAAAATTCCAATTGAGGTCATCAAAATAGTTTACAATCTCAGTAGTGGGAGGACATACATGTCTATTTCAAAATCTACAATGCAATGATATCAATAAATGTCAGTCAAGATGTCTCATAGCCTATGTGCATATACGATTTTCCAACTACATGTAACAAATTCACTGTATTGCGGTTCAAGGAATAAGAATTGTTAGAATACCAACCCATTTCTTGTTGTGTAAAGTCAATTTATTCTTTTTGACTGCTATACAATATTCTACTTTCTGTATCTTTTGTAGTAATCTTTTGAAAATCAGATGATTTGGTTCCTGATTTTCAAGCTTTGCCAGATAAATATGGCGTTTGTAAATACTGATTTTTACTTCGACGACTTCTGACTCCGCCACCAATTTGCAACAATTTTCATACTATCACCTTCACTCATGACAAAAATATCGACAAAAATCGCCTGAATACTACTTTTCACAAATGATTTTTTTTTTCAACATGACTACCAAGAAACTATGTTTTTACCTAACAAGGTTTGATGCAACATATCTGCTAAAACTTCTATACATGGCAAGGCTGAATTTTGGTCGTGGAGCCTTGAGCAATATATAGGTGGCACACTGTGCGGTAGTCATCAGGCCAAATGTGCGTCCAGCCTTCCTTTTTGTCACATGATAAAATTTAGAGTTCACCACTCTAAACGACTGTATTGATATACTTCGCCACAGTTTACACTGTACGCTGTTTCAGAGTAGTCACATTGAGAAACATAACAGAATGGTGGCAAACATGTCGGACTTTGGGGACTCTGTCAGTCCCTTGTAACCTGGCTATTAATAGGTACAGGCACATTGTAAATTGGATTTGAATAAATCGGAAAATCGTTTGCACCAGTATTTTGCACAAGGATTGGGTTGCTAGTCAATGAATTGTTCAGTAGCTGTGATGGTGCATAAAACACACGTCGAAAACTGCCAAAACCATGGATCCAAATCTATAGCTTGATGACTATAGCAACAGAGTGAGCAACAAATTACTTACTTCCTTATTTGTTGCACATGCTGACAAAACACTACTGATGCCTGTTGAAGAGAAGTGTATATATATATATTTTTCAAATTTCTCAAAAGTGTTAGGTGACCTAAAGCTGTTTGTTGCAATTTTACAAATAACTCATAAATCAATTGTTTTACTAATTTAAAAAGAAAAGAAAAGCAGAAGAGATTACATTTGCAGATTAAATCGACATAATTTCACCATCCAATTATCTCAAAATAGTTCCAATCGTGTACGTGATAGATTTGACGACTTTTATACCCTGCTTGTACATCCGATAGATATGTTTGACTTTTTTTTGAATGTTTGAATTTTGCACTTCATCTCAGGGTTGCTGTAAGGCTATCATACATCGTCTTTCTCTATGATAAACGGTATCTTACTTAGTTTTGAGTGAACCTAGAATAAGTTAAAAGTCAGTGGAATGATGAAAGTGCAGATTCATAATTTAGAAGCAGCAAGATGTTTTATGGGTGTCGTTAATTTAATGCAAATCGAGGAGATTTGTCGAAAACTCAGAAGATGAAATCGGATTGTCATAACGTAAACAGTTAATGATTTGAATTAATTTGATATTTAATCGGTAGTATTTAATAAATGTTTCAAAATATCATTTCTCATTTTGATGAAAATGTTGGTGCAATCTTTTCTTTGAAATAAAGCAGGTGAATTTTTTTGAAGCCAAATATCGATGTTGAAGAGCGAGTTACAAGCATTGGGAAAACGCCTGAAATAGATTTGAAAAACAAAAAGAAAAACAGTTTCATACTCACAAACACAAACGACGCCAACGCGAATACATAGCCAGCAACGAGATCATCAGTAATAGTGGCGTATGACCCGCAATCCAATACGTAGCGTCTGCCAACAAAAACTGCATGATCAGATCTCAGTTCCTCCCTACAGTTGAAACGTAAAGTGTTTTCGGTAAAGTGTTACATGAGTACTGAAATTTTACGTCTAATACATGACTTGTAAAGTAAAAGACAACAACTATCTATTTTTCGTTCTTTCCTCTATACAATTTCCCAATGGTCTCAAGCCCTTTCGCAATGCATTTCATTGAATAAATGACGCAAAGTATATTTTTGTCTTATTTTTACATTTGAATTCTATAGCTAATGTAAACTGAAAAACTTTGTCTATTTCAGTGTCGACTTACCAGAATTTCTGCCATTCATCAGGTTCATACTTCTTCTTCTCCTTGTTGTATAGAATGTGAGTATATCCCAGGCAGAAAATACTTGTCTAGTATCGACAAATGAAAGAAAGTAGTATTATAGCACCTATCAAGAGAAGTAAAACTTTAATAGAAAAACAATTAACCAAAGATTAAACATATACAATTATTTTACGACGGGGCTTCTAAACGGATATTTTTCATTTATCATTTTGCTACGGTAATGCAATCAAGACACATATTTCAACCTTAATTATTTTTAGAAGCCTTCAAAAGACTTAATGCATTGTTACACATTACCTTACATCACTTGTAAGTTAAATATTATTACAAACTTTGATGATGACTGAATGGCTAACCGAATGGATGGATGAATAAAAGGTATATAAATGGTTGGATTGATGTATGGCTTGATGGATGGATTGATAGAATATAACACAAACAAACAAACGAACGAATGAATAAATGAATGGATGAATGGATGAATAAATTATTCAATGTAAAGATACAGAACACACCAGAACCATGGTCACATTAATGGCTGTTACAGCGTAGATCACCGAATTTCGATTTGGCTCCAGCAGCTGTGAATAAAGATTAATATGCTATAGTTTAAACACATAAATCATCTGTTAACGCTCGCGTAAACAATGTGAAGTGTAATGTTATGTGTGTAAAAACCGCAAATTCCTATCTGGGAATGGATAAAAATTTAACAAGTAACATGATTTATTGTTTTCATAAACTTTCTTCTAAGACAGTCTTCTGTATTCTTTTCATTATTATATTTTTAAACCTAATCATGCGATAGTCATGAAAACCTCCGGATCTTTTTGTCAGAAAAACGCTTCTTTTGGAAACTTCAGCTTAGAGGGTTCAAGTTTTTACTTTTTTGTGAGTTGCCTACACCATTTGTGATGTTTTTGTTTTATTTGCAAGGTATATTACTAGATCTAATTTCTTATTATTATCACACAAAATTGCGATTACCTTTTTGCATCATCAATCGCTCCGCTTGGGTTCATAGCAAACCAACACACCAATATCCCTGGCAGGATCCATCCAGTGCATACATAGAAAAGCCTATTGAGAATATACATAGAAGTCATATTTATGCATTATATGTCAGTTAATTTACACCTGTCTTTTTCATTACACTTGATCGGATTCATTATTTTGTGTACAGAATACAAACATTCTTTCAACATCATATTGGTATTAAATTTAAAACGGAATATCATAGAATATCAGAATCATACAAAGACGAAAAGCTTCTTGTTATTTTCACCGTCGCTGTACTTCATAAATAACTTAGTAAAAACTTGTTGATACGTGACCAATAACCTTTCACCTCAACAGAAGCTAAAGATGTACACATACCTTGCATTATTACTTGTGTGGATGTAGAAAGAGAGTCTCAGAAAAGCCTCGATGGATAAATTCAAAGTCCATGCGACATTGACGACTTGTGCCACTTGCACAGCTAATGCAACCGTTTGGCATGCTCGCTGAAAATAAGTTGGAAGGGGAAAATACCACATAAGCCAAAATTTGGAAGTGTTGGTTCAACAGAAATATATAACTATCGTCTAGTGCATACAAAAACCCTAAAAAATTAAATGGAAAATGGAGTACAGATGAAGTCTGATAGCTGACGACATAGGCATAACAAACACAAAGAAACAGAAAATAAAATGACATCAATGACTCACCGACTTTTCGTCGATACACAGGCTTGCAATGGTCAGTATTGGCATAAGAATATATGACAGTGTGGAAACTTTCAGCAAGTTATATCTATCCGTTGTTATCCTAGAAAAAATGGTCGTCGGTTATAAATATTATATATAAGCAATCCTCAGATATTAGACAGATGCATGAAACTTAAGTAACAAATGTAATTTCTTATCTTTCTTGCTGCAAACACACATATGTGCCATGAAAGAGTTAAGGACATAAGATACACTCTTTCTACATTATGAAGGCCAATACATAAAACGTGCGTATACAAAAAATAAACTCCATTTTTTAAATTTTAGATGTAAAAATTTGATATTTACCTGGAGAAGATCACAAACATAAATGATAACAAAAGCAGCAGGACTGACAACACGTTAACGATAATTGTTATCGTCCGTCGGGCAGCAATAGGAAACGGCTGAAAATTATCGAAGAGGAAAACGGTGTTAAACTATGTGATAGTAATTGACTACTTAAAAGTCCCATGGACAGATGTATTTTGTAATTCCACAAGTCATCATACCTTAGTTACATCCGCAAGTTAAGTATAAACTTATGCAACGCATTGTTCTCGTTCTTCTTTAACATTTAACCCATCGCTTAGCCGGGAAGTTCTCAAACATTGCATGCCTAGATTGCTATTGTAAAGCACACTACTAAAGTCAACTTCTACATTAACATGCAATATGAAACGTACCACAGGCTTCTCGCCTATAGTCATCAATATGGCGTAATTCCCAATTGCGTTGCATTTACATGTTGTGAAGCTCGTACTCGATTTTGACGAGACCTTGCTACAAGGTTGTGAATCCCATATGCTGACAAAGAATCAAAGTTTCATTTTAGGATGGAACAGTACATTTACGTTCCGTGAATAGATGTGACTTAGCAATCACAACTACATTTAATTGAACGTGACTCCGGGTTCCCTTGCTGCATAATATGCGAACACTACACAGGCATATGTTACAAAACGAAATAAGTGACTACTTTTTGTCGTTACCATTTAGCGCAAGCTGACTGCAACAAATATAAAACATGGCAATATAAACAAGCTCTGACAGTACTCCGTGACTGTGACTTTATGAGATACTGTTTTGTGAAAAAAATGACAATTATCATTTTGTCTGAGTCACTAAGTACTCGTGTTTTCTAAATCTTTATTCCTAAAATACAAAAATGCTAATTTTCACAATGAGTATCATAGTATTTTCAAAATAAGCCATGAAGTTTCAATTGAACGAAACGAAACACGAATGTTAAAGTAAGGATGAATAAACTCATGAAGCAGCCCTTTAGGGTTGCCTTACCTTTTTGGATTTCCATAGGCCATGTGAACACACTCAGCATCATAACCAACCTGCCATATGTAGAGAGAGAGAGAGAGAGAGAGAGAGAGACAGAGAGACAGAGAGACAGACAGACAGACAGACAGAGAGACAGACAGACAGACAGACAGACAGACAGACAGACAGACAGACAGACAGACAGAAACAGATACAGAAACAGTCAGCCAGACAGAAAACCAGACAGGCAGATAAAAAGGAAGAAATAGGCTCGGTTAAAAATGAACTGGAAACAGAGTTAGAATGAATCTATACGTTCAATAATTACAGAAAACAATGACCGAGTAAATATTGTTGAAATTTTGAAATAACATTTGTAATCATATCAGTCTATGTAAAGTAATTTGAAACAATATTCTGCCAATTTATTACTAAGAAAACAAAAAATATTCAAGACCTCAAATACCTTTATCACTAAGACTCGGTTATGAACTAATAGCTTTGTTTCTTTTACCTCTTTGTGGTACATCTTTGTTGTAAATTTCAGTGATTCCGTTTTCTGAATGGCACCAGAGTCTGTATATAGAGTAACTGATACAACAGGCGAGTTCACTTTCCGCACGCGTTTCAACGCTGTGATAGACTTTACCCATTGTCTTGATTCGTCCCTATAACAAAGCAAAAACATCAGTCTTATTCATCTACACGCAGAGAGGAATCATTCTCTCATGTGGTTTGTATATGACATTTTTGTTTAACTGCTACTAGCATTCAAAGGCAACTATTGGCAGCCAATTCCTGATCTACTTTGAAGATAGCTATTAACGTATCCGAACGGGAGTGACACCAAGACCTTTGTACGGTTAACCACTATTTATATCATACAGAAAACCACATTTATTTGATCAATGGTTTCTATGAAAGACTACAGTAGCCTATGTCAACCAATTAAAAGGTTATCATGTGTCAGCTGTGCTTCGATCTCCTGAATAGCTTGCTACATTATTAGAGGAGGCCAGATAGACACATTTGCAAAGAATTGCTCCATAGCCATCGTTTTTTTTTCACTCATGCCATGCGAGAATCGTAAAACCTATATGTTAAACTTCATAAAAACTACCCTTCTTAGAACGTGTGATTTTTCAAGGACGACGAATAAAACATATGTACTTCAAACTTTAGGGAGAAGTACCACTCTCAAAGATTGAGAGATTATTGAGATGAAGGTATGTCTGCGTATGGAGAGATAATCTTTGAGAGGTGAACTTATTTTACTCGTGATACTTATTTGTATTCACTCTTCATGACAAAACACAAGGATATGTTTCATCACGGCAATCGCCTTGTTATTGGTACCTGACAACTATTCGCGAATATTATTATGAAAAGAGGATACACAGAAAACTCTTGATACTAGGCATCCATGAATTCAAACAACGAATGTACTGTGGACGTCAACTTGCTATCCTTCTGGTTAATCTGCCCGTGTGTTATTCACAACAAAATTTTATGTAACCACCCCCTCCCCGGGAATAAGTAAATTGCTCGATCCAAAAACAGTATAACTACATAAATACGACCATTACCACCATCGGCACAGCCTTCTATGTCCGATAGTTAAATTGAAATGTATTCCATAGGCAAGCTAGAAGTATTAAATATTGAATAAAACGAATACTTACACTTGTGCATTGCCGACAGGCAACAGTTCTCCAAAGTTGTGATAGACATACACAATGGCAACACTTGTTTCTAATGTGAAGAGGCAAAAAATTGCTTTCATTAGTTTTGGATGGTTGGTCATACATTGAGCAACAACAATAACAAATATTCCATTATAATCGTTGTAACCACAGGGGCCTCATGAATGGCCCATTAAAATATAAGAAAAAATAGAGAATACTACTATTAAACTTTATTCTGTGTACGAGCCTTTTTTACCTTGTTCTCTCATCCTATCTATGTCCTACGTTTCCTCGCTTTGTGCATTGAGTCATGACGATTCAGTGTTAATTATGTATGCACTATAAAGCACGCCCTCGCTTGGCAACCATTTTACACGCTATTACCATGAAAGCCTTACAAGCCACAGCTTAGCATGGTAACAGTATTGGGGAGGGGATCTACACAGAACTCCTGTACTAAAAGTTCAGGAGGGCGCACAGCATAAAGCATACATAATTACTACTGAACCATCATGGCTCACATGGCTCACATGGAAGGAAATTTAGGAGCGAGAGGAGACAACAAGAAAAAAGGCCGCTCGTACACAAAATATGGTTTAATAACAGTATTATTTATGCTTCTTCATATTTTAATGGGCCATTCATGAGCCCCTGTGTATAAACACAGGCATTAAACGAAAGCATTTTGGTATATTCCTTTATCCCTGAGATACCAAACTAATTAGGTATCGATGAGACTTATCAAGCACTGACGTTCATGAAGCGAAAGCATAAAATCACAAAGTAAAGCTGCATCTTCCTATACTACCGTTCCAGAAGATATTTTTTGCTTATATCATTTGTGTTAAGGAAACAGTAGCGAGAACAAACATTGAACTTTATAAATGATAGTGTTAATCATACTTTAATATCGCGTAAAAACTTAGAATTTTATTTTATCTATGGCAATGGCTATTTCAACGAAAAAATGTGTTTACAAAAGGACCTATATATGTATCCGTACATAAACATACGAACGGAGAACAGATTCAGCTGGAAAAAAATTGCCTACCTGTATCGTTTGACAGATCAAATGACGGTAGAATAGCATCGCTTACAGATGTCTGGTTCACACTTCTAGCTACTCTTGAGCTGTGTTCATGTTCAACTCTCAAGGTTTCCATATCTTTCTTCCCACGTGATAACCAGTATGCCTGATATTCTGTTTTAGAAATTTAAAAGTGAATTCAAATAGTTGCTTTCAGTTGATTCCAACTGAAAGGAACTGTAACTTAAAGGAAATTGCTATTGGATACCAGGGACACTTTATTACTAGATCCAGAAACTTGTTAAAGCGGCTTTCTCAACATGTACGTGTGCCGTTGAGACTATTGTTGATATTAGAGGAATGAATTTCCCAGTTACATCTAGGTGCTGTACGTTGTGTAGTAAGATTAAAATATACTACAAAACAGATACAAAGAATGGTTAATAAAGTGGAAAAATTATGCTTTTTTCCTAATAGCTTTGTTTGTTCAGGGTAGGAAACACCAATATCGTAATGACAGAGCAATATTTTCATTACGAGACAGGAACCACGCACTCATGGCAAACCGCGGCAACACAATTCCTCGACGTCGACTCATGCACTTACCTGCGATAGTGAACAAGACTGAAAATAAATTCTTTTATCGTGGAATTTAGAGTATCAGCAGCCAGAATTTTTTTCTCATTGTCGTGGCGAAATGTCACTGTCATGTATGCTTAAATTATCATGGACGGTGTCTCTATACGTTGTATTTTGGCGGGCTTTATTTAATGTGAAGGCGGTGAGGTCAGAAATACACACTTTCGCATGATAGAAAAACTCAATCACAAGAACTCATAATTTGCCATGTATAATCACTTTGCATTTGATCAAATCTTTTCATTGGATAAAAAACAACAAATATTGACTGCCAACTCATTTGTTTAATTTGATAAACCTATACAGAAACAAACTGCAAAATATCTAAATATAATAAAACGGCTGACATAGATGTGAACTTAAGTCAAGAAGACTAATAAGAGAGTAAATATTTCGTTTTTATACGTGACATTTAAAAATAAGCAATAGGCACTGTTTCTCTCTAATCCTAGTAAGGTTTTATGATTTTTCATATATGCCCCTTGCGAGCAATCGTGTCCGTCACATATTTTCATTATCAATGTCATTATTTGGTATACTTATGGATTTTAAGAAACGCTTAAATCATTGAGTTACCATTTATTAAAATTGGATATTAAAAAAGGTATTTAAAACACCGTTAAGACATGTTATGTCAATACTCACCTATATTTTCATGAGCAAGATTGATCGAAAGATTGTAATTCCGGATGAAGTAGCTTGCAGCGAGGTCGAATTTTTCCAGATCCTCAAATACTGCAGCTGTACCTTTGTCTACGCCTTTGTTCTATGAACAAAATCCAAACACTGGAATTAAACCAGCCATGGGTATTGCGTAATTTGCATTTGTGGCGAACATATCGTGTTCAGAAATAAAAATCACCGTATGCATGACAACTATTCCCAAACATTGTGTAGACACGTTGCATCTGGGGTAATTTTCTTACAGTTCCTACAATTAGATGATTTAAAAGCTTCATTCAAACCCGAATTTGAACGCTACGATGCTGAACGTTACAACTTCACGAAATGTAAATAAAACTGAAAATTGTTAATTGGTAACATTGGCGAGAGATCTTTATCTTACATCGGCCGTGCATTATGGAACAATTATCTCTACCCTTTCCTTCAGCCGCTCCCTCAAAACTTTTCTGTTAAACAGGAGTTTAACCTTTTTTGTTCGCCCAGTCTGCCAGTCCACGTGATTCGACATTTCCTCTGATACAGTGTACTTTGTCATTACTGCGCCTAGAGCTCTGTTCTCAGAGATTAGGCTCATTATAAATGTATTTATTATTAGTACTATTATTATAATCGAATAAGAATTTAAGATTATCAACATTTCCTAACATTAATGCAAATTCCATTGGAAAAAGCAGCTCCAGTGATAAAACGTAAATGCATACACAAATCAAAATTAGATCCAAACGATCTGAATGTTGCCAGTCTATCACTAATGAAGAATTATGTATTTTTTATTTTCATCCGAAAATCTGTACTTTGCAGATAAAACGAATGATAATATGGAATACAAACCCTATGGATATCTTGCCACCTTTGCTCGTTACGTTTGTCAAGCATATTGCTGACAATTTTCACAAATACCTAGGAAGAGGAATGAGAATCAACATTGCTATGTATTTCAACATACACGACATAACTGTACACATACTCTAGCGAGCGTTACTACGTTTTAAGACCCACAAGAATATTGATATACTTCAGAGCATCTACAAAGGTTTCTTCAATATATCATAATTGAAGTATTTGCTACATGAGTCACATTTCATTTAATTACAACTCATAATTAAAGCTGCAAGCAGCGTTGGCGGGCCCAAGCGATTAACATGGTTTCCAGTTCGTGCTGTGATTTTATTATTTGCAAAATTTCAGCTTAAAAACAGTCAAGTCCTTGTAAAGAAGAATTTTGAACATCATCTCATATTTACTGTCTGTTTCAATCGTAATCGTATGTTTTATGCAAATACAATATGGCGGCAAAACCACGCGACCGATCAAATTGCCTTTCACAAACTTGAAAGAGCTCTCACTAAGAATGACAAAAGTGGAATTTCATTGCCATCAGTGTTGTGGTTCTGGAGAATAAGATTTTAGAGATAAATTGCCATTTTCGCAAAATCGAATTTGGAGTCTGAAACTGAGCACGGTGAGCTACCGAAAATGTCTTTTAAAAGTACAAGACATATATGAATTACATGCTACTCAATATTGACAATACTGGAAGGCTGAAATATTGCATCAAATTAATGTATTCATCTCTGAAATTTTGAGTGCAATAATTGCAATTTGGTTGTAATTCCATTTAGTCATATATTTTTTCATTTCATCTTTACTGTTCAAAGTTTTACTTTTGTATAATTTTATGACAAGAATGTGAAAATTTAGAAAATCAAGCATGGTGACCCCATCTTTTGTTTGTAATATTTGATTATTCTCATATGCCAGAATTCAAAAAAATTTCCATGTGTTCTTCCTTGTATTGCTTTCTGGCCTGATCTTGTTTAGGTATAATGTTTCACTGTCATGAGCGTCATTTGACACACACTATTCTTCAACTACCATGTACATCAGAGTCAGAGCTCTCTCTGTCACTGCTAACGTATGCAGTAACAGTGACACTACTGTACCAGTAACAGGGCAGTATCTGATAGTGACAGTTGCCCATAGGCAGTAGCGGTATTATCTTTGATAATTTTGACAATATTTATGTTCAGTTTATACAACTGCGTTCGTGTTCTACTCTCTACAGTATGTTGAACTGTCCAGTATTCAGCTTGCTAGCACAGCCAGTGTATGTGTACCATGCATCAATGCTGACAACTGACTGTCAGTCTGGACTCTAATTAAACTATCACCTAATACATATTTATATATACTGGCTTTGTCGAGAAACTGAACATTGTGTGTTTGAGCATGCTGTAGGGAGACAGCAAGAAACTGTAGTTGATATATTGGATAGAAATATTGCAAAAATCATCAACGGTTGGAGCTTGTGCCCTGTTACTAGGCTCAAGTCTGATTTTTTTACGACAAATCACAAATGTTTAGATTTTTTTCGAGATAAAAGTCATGGAATGTGACAAAATGGTTGTAGATTCTGTTAAATTATTACTAACATTACAACATTTGAATGACATAAAAATGGTATTGTTCATTAAATTACCTACAAAAACTTGGAATCGGAAAATGTAAAACATAAAAGGAAACCAAAACATTTTCAAGTGCCCCCTACAGGTGGGGCAATATTTCAAGTTCCCTCTCTACTACCCTCAAAATTTTCGAATCACCGTTCCTGAATTTCTCCAGCCCCCTATTAACCGGTTTTTTTGGGTTTTTTTTTGTGAACGCAGCCTTGGTAACAAACCTGCAATCGCTATCAGTGCTGTACTGTACATGTCGCGCTTTAACAGCACGAAACCTGCTTCAGCACACCAGTTTTTCAAACGAATTAGATATCCATTTTCATACCAGTTCAAAAGTAAAATACTCATAGACTTGAGATATTTGTGCATGTTAGACTTTCGATACATTTGCTTTACGCTTGAATTTAGCATGTCTCCATGAATTTTAGCAAGCGATGCTCGGGACAGCGCGCACAACGTATCGATGACACTTGGGTCAGGGGTCATCACAAAAAAAAAATCAGTGCGTATTCACGGCCAGCTTGAATCATGCCACGGATCGCGGAAATCATGGATCATAAATCCAAATATTCATGTCTATTACTTAAACAGAACCCTAAAATATAAAATACATAATGTTTTGATATTGAGAACCATCTTTTTGTTTCACTGACGATCAAGTTTAATGCTCAAATATCGCGACAAGAATTGCGCATTTGCACGATATGAATGCGGAAGTACGTTGACTCGGAAGACGAGCGAGCGCCTTCTCCGCAAGTGAGTTAAGGCAGGGGTCCAGACCGAATTTCGAGCCGAAATTCATTTCTCAAAAAGTACTTGTCATATTTTGATGAAATTTGGTACACATACGTAGTTTTGATAGCTCTTTCAGTTTATGTAATTTAAATTTGCATAAAAGGTGTCACGTGATACTTATACCGACATTTACCCGCCAAAATCGATAGTATTATCTATCGGCATATTTCATCTTGTAGACAACGTTTAAACCTCATTTTTTTCAGCAAATTATAACAGAGTATGTTCAGGTCAATCGATTAACAACCTTCACTTAGAAAATTTCGGAGTTAATCGCCTGATATTTCTGCCAAATACGTACGATTTGTACGAAAAATCAATTCTTGTTTGAATTTCTGTAATTTTTTGAAGGAAACGTTACCAAATCATACATGTGAAAGGTATGGTTGCAAAGATAATTTAAGCCTGAGTTTGAGGATAGCAAAATTTCTGAAAAAAGGGTAATCTACAAGTTGAAATTTTCGAAAGAAATCTGGTCGTTGTGTACGCGATCGGACCATCTCGCAAGCAATCCAAAAGGTCATGACCCCATCGCCTGTTACGACAAGGATTATCTGCACCTGCTCTATCGAATTACCTTATGGGATATTTGACGCATCAGATCAGCTGTTTGCAGTGTGTTTATCAATTACAACGTCTTCCAAAACTTTGATTTTTCTCGGGTTTTCATTAAAATTTGCGGGTTTTTCCTTATCAAGACGTCGGATCGGACATGCGCAAGTCAATTCCCGTCAGTGTTGGTATTTTTTCTGCGAAATAAATGTGAACAATGAATCTGAATAACTAATGTGTGTGTCGACTCATCTTTCCTCCTGGGACAAATAGTACAGCTTTATATACAAAGATGTTCATTTTTGTGCAAATTTTTATCATTTTATATCAAATTACGGCCGCTATGCGCAAGGCATTATGGGCTAGAATAGGCGCCAAATTTAAGAAGCTAGCAAGGAGTGATTTTGCCGGCAGAAATTTGGTAGAAGTCTTGGAGATTTTCCGTCGATCAACGTCAATGCTCCTATGGCAGTATGAGTTTCTGTAGCTATTTTATGACGATTGCTGCCAGGGGCACGAAAGTCATCGACGAAGAGGCTGGAAAATTGCCTTTGGGAGAGTCTGAATATAGTGTGAGCAGTAACAAGCGCACCAAATTGATGCCTTCAGCGCAGCTGTCAACAAAGTGCAGGTATGACAGATACTGTAATATGATGAAGACAAACCACAATATGTTGGTCGATTTTAAGCTATTCCAAGGCAAGGTACGTCTGTTTGAGAAAAAACTGAGTGCTCATTACAACTGGGAGAATTACAATCGGGCTGGCGAAAAAGAAACCTTCTTGAATCATTTCTCATACGCCAGTTGGAAGAAGTTGGCATTGTATAGGCAAAAGCAACACTTGCCTGTTGATTGTTCTGCATGTCAAACAACAGATGTTGACAAGCATATACTTAATAAGTACAACAACAAGCATGCAAGATCATCACCCTTTCTTGAGGCAGTAAATGAAATCAACAATATCAAGGAAGGCATGAATAAGGCAACTATTGGGAAAAGCTCAAATACTGATGGGATCAAAGTAAAATACACACAGAGAGATAAGTCTAAGCAAGCTGATGATCTTTATTCAAGATGCAATGCTTTCTTTCTGAAGACACACAACACAGAATTTGCAGATGAGCTTACAAATCTCCGAAAATTACACCTACATAAAATAACACCAACTCAGGCAAAACAACAAAGGAGATCAAGATTAAGGAATGCAAAAAGAAAGATTCAAGAAATATATGCCGAGGGCTTTCGTGATTTGTATGCGGTATTGGGTACCGGTACATCGTTTGCCTGCTATGAAAGGGCACGATTAGTTCAGAATTCGAATCTCGTAATTCAGCAGAAGAGCGGGTAAACCATAAACTTAGACTTGAACAGATGGGTAAAAGAGCCTGTCACAATCATTTGGGACATCATACATCAAAATCCCGGAATAAAGAAGAATTCAATGAAATATCGCAGTACAAGGAAGTTCAAAGTGTGAATTTGAGTGAACTAGGAAGAAAATATCAAGTCCCCTCTGTTTCTGATCATGGTGTTATCGCAGCAAATGCTGGCCAGATAATTAAAGACTATGCAAGAAATCAAGGTATAGATGTTGACAAATTTAATGTGAACAAGAAAGTGCAGGGAAGAGATTATGATAGAAAGGTGAGACGTAAATGTAAACGAGGTCCAGGAGGCGAAATTACTTTACCCCAGCACCAGTCCGCCAAGAAACTGCAAAGCATTCTCAAACAGAAAATATTGAGTGGTGAAATCGACATTGGAGATCTTATTGCACCAAGGGTATTCTCTGTACAGAAGCTTGAAAACAATGAATTGAAGAAAGAAAGCTATTCTGTGTATGGAAGAAAAATATCTCTGTTGAAGATCAGACAGGAGGAACTGAGGCGACATGAAGAAGCAGGTGTGTTGAGAAGTAATAAAGCCAATTGCTTTGAAAACCTACAAGAAGAGGACCTTGCTGCTGTCCTGAAGAAAATCAATGAATATGATGGTGATATGTCAGTGGAAGCTATGAGAGAAAAGGTGAAAACGTTGGCCACAACCAGACACTTCAAAGTGTGGCATGACCACAGCAGTGTAGCAAATCATTCACATGTAGTTTTCATGGTGAGTTGGATGTATGATCCCGCAGTGTTTCTCACCAGACAAGAATATGCAGAATTGTATGGCACCCAGTTGGACATTCAGAGTCTGGTTGAAAAGCCTCGTTTGTACATAATGGGCAGATCTAATTGTTCTGAAGTTGACCAGTTGTCCTATATTGATACAAGGGTTGCTGATTTGATAGCGGCAAAAAAACCTGTCACATCACTGGAAAATGTTCAGTATGAAGACACCCACAGGTTCTTCCATGGTGATGGACCATCTCAAGAATTTGAAGAGGGTCAACAGGTCGGTGGGCATTTCCAATGCTTGTGTGGTGCAGATGCAAGACGACATGACGACTTGAGCTACTGCTACAAGATAAAGCCACTGTCGTATGATGACAAACGCGCTTTAGTAACTAAAAATAGTGTGATGTGGAGACGAAACAGATCAAAACTACATCCATTTGCAAATCTGTCTGTGAAGGAGCTCAGAGAAGAACTGGAAGAGAGAGACGAAGATACTGATGGGTTATTGAAACCAGCTCTACAAGAAAAAGTAAATGAAATTCTTCATGGAGTCAGAAGAGTGCCTTCATTATTACAAGAAGATCCTGAGGCCAAACTAAGTGAAATCAATTGTGAGAAGTATGAAGTACTGCGTTGTGAGCCACTCCATGACCTCAAGGGCCACATTACAAATCTATTTGAGGAGCTACCTTCACATGTTGAAAATAAACAGGACATGAAAGAGTTTATCAAACATGCCTGCAACAACAAAGATGAAATCCGTGGATCTGATGCAAGGAAAGCTATCATACTTCTGTCCAAATATATTGAAGGGCAGATTGCCGGGGTTAAAATGAGCAAAGATCAAGGCCAACTCATTGATACACTGGTGGAAATATGTGAAATTGCTTACCAACGTGACGAATACAGAAATCCACGCCAGGTATTGAGATGCTACAATCTTGCATTTACTCATGGCTACCTGTGTAAAAAGGTGATTGGCAGTCCCAAAACTATGACAACCAGGCGGTTCTATGGCAGATATTTTCATAATCTTACTGTGCATCTACCCGAACAACTGAGAATTGTCTGCCTACGATCAACAAATACTGAAAATCAGGAACGTGTTTTCAATCGCATCAAAAGAATCACAAAAAACACTTCATCCAAACGTCCGGGTGGTATTATTGGTAATGCAATAGTACGACTTCATGCAGAAGATGAAGTAAATGCCGAGGGTGATTCACTTGAAAAACAAGAAGGTGAAATCAAGAAGCTTGCCATACAACTTCCCCAAAATGCTAACACAGTTCTGGGAAAGGAACTACTGCAAAGGAGGCCAAGACTTGTTCAAAGTCACATAGAAAGGATAGCAGACTATGTGTTACCCGGCCAAGGTGTATGGTGGAAGGTGACTGAAAATGGAATGGAGTTTCATGATAGTTATGCTGAACCAGAATTCCATGAGGTAGGTAAAAATGATTGTATTTTGTAGGAAAATTGTAGTCCTGCATGTTACAATATTGTACATAATATTGACTGATATTTTTTGTTTAATGTGCGGTAATAAAACACTGTGTGTTCAACATATTTACACAACCAGTATGTATTTAAAGAGTAATTTGTTATTATTTACAGATCAGAATTTACCAGTCAACAATAATATTGCATGTTGCTTTTGTTTGGGAGGCTAATATTCAGTGTAGAGTGATAAATGAAAGTATTTTGTTAAGAAGAGACAAAATAATTAAATATTACAGCATATTACTGTACAGCTTTTATCCTTCTTAAGTTTCACACTTACTGTTTAAATATTTTCAGGAAGGACCAGCACTGCATCACTTCCGTTCCACAACACAGTACAAGGTGAGCCAGTATGTTGCTGATTGCTGGACCAAGTGTATTGAGAAGATGCAAGATACTTCTTCACAGTTCACATTACCATTGAAGCAAGTCCGGCTGTACAATGAGAATGGAGACAGCAGTGGTGTAATTAATATGATGGACAATTCTGCCAACAGCAATGGTAAGACAAATCAATTTACTGCAATATCAGCTTGAATGCAGTCCCTCTTAGGGATTGTGAAGTTATTAAACATGAAAACATATCATAATAATTGTATGTGTGTGTTCTGCTGTAATTATACTATTATCTCTTGCAGCTGAAAAAATATATCGTGGTGTATATTAACATGCAGATATTACACAGTAATTTGTTGGTTTTTGTCATTTACAGGCAATTATGATGACAGTACCGAAGACGTACCAGACCCTGTACAACCTGAAATTAACACTGGTTTTCACAATGAGGAAAGTTGCAGTGGTCCAGATGAAGATGTATTTCTCGAAGTTGAACAAGAGGATTACATAGCACAAGATACACCTACCTGTAGTGGCAATGGTGATGGCATGCAATGCCAAGATGAGTTTGCTTCGTCAAGTGATATTTCAGGAGCTGTGAATGAAGTTGAAGATTCTGAAAATATCAACAACGTAAACATCAGAACAAGGACACAAACAGAAATGACTGCCAGAAACAATAATGACACTTGTGATGACAGAAGTGCAAATAACACTGTAACAGCAGTTGCAAATTCCACAAATAATCAAAGGAATCAGACACAATGAAAAATGTTGAGTTCATTCTTGGTAAAACACTTGAAGTCAGAGAATTCGGTAAATACAGGCGACAGCTCAAAATAATCCACAAAGCAGGGAAATAAAAAATTCATATGAGGATTCAAAAGCCAGAGTAGCATCAAAATATTGAAAGCACACAATACAGCAAAGCATACAATCAAAGAGTGGGAGAAACAGTTCTGTGTGTCTCATTGTGGTGATCTTCCTTCCCTAGATGACTATAAAAATAATTCAAAGATACACAGAGTCTACAAACAGAAACTAATAGCAGCAAAATTTCTGCAACACTGGGGTGTTGACTTTGAATAACATAATGTAATTAGATCAAGGCATTGGAAGAGACTTACCATCAGTTCATCTGAATTAATCATGTGACAGTGCTCTTCACATTCTCACGCCTTTCCTTCCAGTCATTGACTTCCATAAGTATATTCTGTAGAAAGTTATTAACTTTATGCTCTTTTATTGTATTCAGGAAACTTGTGTCTCTATCATTAAATATTTGAATGTTATGTACATACTTGATTACTGATAGAATTTAACAATGAAATATGATACCAATCAAATAGTAAAGTTTGCCTTATTCAAGGGTGATAAAACATGGTCAAACATCATAACGTTATCTTGTTTGAACTTACACAGCATTGTATATATACTTTCTGTGAAATTTTGGAATATGTTGACGATGTTGATCTACATGCAGATCACTTTAAATTTTGTGGATGAAATAGTCCTTGATAAAGCTTATAGTGAACTGATCACTTTACGCTTAGACAATCACGTGATTTTGTAAGGTCACACAATCAATGAACTAAGTGACCCGTACCTTAATGTACTTGTCATGTAAATAAAACGTTTATTCAGTCACAGCCAATGGAGTTTTTGTTCACCTCCCTCCTTCCTGCCGCCATTATTTCACAAGCCTAAGCTATACATTTTAGAAAATATGCTTCGAATTTCTCTCTGTTCAACATCGTAGTTCATAGTTATGAACACGGCAGAGTTTGGCCTCAAAGTTGAAAGGCAGCTAGCCCAAACCACTGGCCACGTACTGTTTACGCAGACTGACCTCACAATCAGTCTGTCTGGGCCGCGTCGTTCAGCTACACACGGCTCATCGAAGCATTTCGCGTTTGCTACTCACCTTGTCGGCCCATATGATATAACTTTTCAGACAAACAATCGTCGTTGCATTAATTCCGCTTTCTTTGCAAGCGATGTCCATGTGTTCCTGAAATTTTGGTCCATGTTCTGCTAGGCGTTCGCCCTGTATATATACAACCAAGCCAGCTCGACGCGTACGCGTCCACACGAAGGCCCACGCATGCGCAGTGCTATTTTGTTGATATTCATAAGCCCTAATGCATATTCATGAGAACGTTTCTCGCCCATGCCTTAACCTACTTGCGTCTGAAAATCTGTTTCCGATATCACGTTACAATACACTGAAAAATCTCGCGAATTCATCTCTACGGAAGCCAATCAACACAAGTTCCTAACGTCTGTAAAGATATTGTCTTGTTGCCAGCAATACACCACCAACATTTTCGCCGTTCAGGAGTGCCTTACTCGCTCTACTTTGTAAAATAAGTCGTATGCTTTTGCTGTTACCTAACTTTCCAAATTCACGGTAGACTTTCCGCAATAGTAGTTGAGGATTTTGTTCAATATATCGCGCGTGGTGGAAACCGCAATTATCCATAATCACACAGTCACCTACAGCCAAACACGGATTTCCAAACTTATCCGTAACTTGAACAGCCCCTCTGAAAAGGTTCAGTAACTTATATAAACCCGTTTGATGGGCCAACGATCACATCAGAATGATCGACACCCGTTGCACTGATAGGGAGGTTGATCGTATGGAAGTAATAACTGGGGTCTCTGCGGTCCGGTTTAGATCCAGACCGCAACGAAATACGGTCTTTTTGGCCGAAATTCTTCTCTATTGGGGCATGGATGTAAAAAATAGAGGCAATATCCTTTCCCTATCTGCTTTTACCTCCTAACCTACCGCAGAAAAGTTGCGATTAACTTCTTCTAACGTCCAAAACCGCTCGCATTCTGAAACATAACGTACTCGACAAGTTATTTAAATTTACCCATGGAGATCGCCATTGTGAATCTCGCCGAAGAGACCCAAGTTATCTCCACAGACCGTTGCAGGGCTGTGGTGGAGGCCGTATAACGCCGGGAACACAAACCTGAACGCAGGGCTACTTTTACACTAATAAACCTCACGAAGTGCATGTTTACTGAGTGTTCCCACTGTAATAAGTTGTGCAAAGAAACGTTCTGAACAGCTACACTAACAACTGAAATGGTCACACCTATTTAGACCTAGAACTATTATAAGAGCGTCCAGATTTGATTAGCCATTTTACCGACAGGCTGTGAGTGAGCAGCCATTTTAAACCTAGTTTCCTTCCCAACTGACAACAATCAATAAACAATATGTACCGGTAGTTGGTAATTGTAGCTGCCTTCTAGCTGCATCGTAAACTGTGATTTGTGAATGCTTTAGTGGGGTGAAGGCGATGTGAGACACCTGAGTGTGGTGAACGCCATAGCGGGCGGGGTGAGCGCTACACAAAGGAGTTTATCCCGGAATCCCGAGGACACCGCGACATTGCACTTTTTATATGATATCCAATATTTACGGCTACTAGATTATACAATATCGAAGTTAGATTGGCTCGGCTAGATCTATAAGGTGGTGAAATATCCGATATATATCGGATATTTACCTGTAATTTGACAGAATTCAGTATCGCCTAGTATCTAGGTTAGAGTCAGTCCCTGGAATCATGAATGTAAAAAATAGCATGCTGGAATTAAGTCGGGTTTTACCAGAACAGTAAGGCGGTGAAATTTCCGATATATATCGGATATTTACCCGCGATTTGACAAAATCTAGTATTGTTTAGTATCGAAGTTACAGTCAGTCCATGAAGTCGGTTTTATGAAAACATGTACATGTAAGTGGTGAAATGTCCGATATATCGAATAACGACTGAAACTAACTCACTACTGCACAGACTCAGATAACGCATTCCATTGCTAGGAAACCTGGCCTGCGCTGCCTAATTCCAAATAGGTTCGTATGGATATAGGAGAGACACCAAAGAAACTACGATTTTAAAAATTATTTTAATTTTTAACATTTCACCGACTTCAATCAACTCTAGGCGCATCGTACCGTGCATTTGTAATGCATTTGCATTGTTTGGATGTCTCGAAACTACCGAAAGCGTACAATGACCGGACTATAAAACGGGGGATCTTGAAACTTTTTGGCGCATGCTCATTTAAGCTTTTGTCAAATTCCAACGCTATCAACTCACTATGTGGGTTGCATGCAAAAGAAGTCTGCCGTCAGTCATCGGCCGACGTACAACAAAGCGACAAATTATTTTGTTCAAAGAGTAGACAATTAAATGACAAAATATTTCGATAATATGGCTGATATAAGGATTATTTTTGATTCATTAGTAACAGTGATGGAACCGGCATAATTTACGATGGTGGACATGGTTTTCTCTCGCCTGCGCGATTGCGCAAATCGCGCATTTCCGAGCCATTGTCTGCCCTGGTAAAGTTACTGACAGCGCGGAAGTCGCGCAGAAAACAAAGCAGGCAAAGACGCCGAAGGAAGTGGATGTTTACTGAGTGTTTCCACTATAATAAGTTGTGCAAACAAACATAAGATGCCAGGTCGCACCTATTTAGACCTAGAACGGAACTATCGCAAGAGCGTCCAACTTTTCCGATATTGGATATAAACCCGCGATTCGACAGAATCTAGTATTGTTCAGTATCGAAGTTAGAGTCAGTCCTTGGAAGTCGGGTTTGACCAGAAATGCAAGGTCACGATATATATCGGATATTTAACCGGGATTTGACAGAATATAGTATCGTCTAGTATCGATATTTGAGTCCCCAAATCACCAACAAATATCTAGTAAATATCGGCGACTTCACAGACCGTGCGTGCCAAGGCACAGGCAAGTCACTCTAGTATTGTGTACTATCGATATCAGAGTCCCCAATTGCCGATAAACATCCAATTAAATATCGACGATTTCACAGATCTGGCGTACCGAAGCACAGGGCAAGTCATTCTACTATTGTCTAGTATCGATATCAGAGTCCCCAAATCCCTGATAAATATCGGGTAAATTTCGGCGATCTCTTAGACCGGGCATGCAACTGCACAAAGCAATTACAGTGAAATTCGATCAAGCTGCAGAACTTCATTTAACAAGGTGCTGTTTCAATAGATATGTATCAGCGATTTTTACGACATTAACGGCTGGACTTGATGTGGTCTTGTTTACACTTTTAATCAGCTACATGCTCTCATTACACAACACACCAGGGCCACTCCATCCATGTCAGATAGAGAAACATAAACAAATCACCACACCTTGCAATGTCATGTATCTGTCTTTTTTATCATGATGAACAAGTGAGCGTGCATTCAGACACCTGCTACATATAAAAATACCCGAATAGCTTCATTTATGGTCCTTGACACTCACATATAAGCTGTGCGTAGACCCCAGTAATTGTGCCCTAGCAGGACCTTGTCTCTATTCAGTCGATCACACCGGTCGGACACCCCTTAAAGCAAGTGGCACACTCCTCTAAGTACTTCCGTCGCAGTATACTCGACAACGTCACCTGGCGTACAAAAGCTGGTCGCAAAAGTTGCCTTACACAAGGGGCCGCGGGTATTGCAGTCTGTCGTGCCGTCTTTGACTTTCAAGTGTACAATATAACATACATCACTGATCGATCTTCTGACTGACGAGGTTTTAAACTGCAGCCTTTAATATGAACATGTGGGCGACTTAACCGATCCAAATGCCTTTCTCAAACTTAAAAGTGCTCGCACTATGAAAGATATGAGTAAAATTTCAGTTGAATGTGTGTATTGCTTCTGGAGAAGAAGATTTTTAAAGATTAAATTGTGATTTAAACAAAATCCAATATGGCGGCCAAATTACGTGACTGATCAAAATGCCTTTCGCAACTTAAATGACTACCACTAGGGAAAATAAGTGTAAAATTTTAGTTCAATCGGTGTATTTGTTCTGGAGGAGAAGATTTTTAAAGATTAAATTACGATTTTTCACAAAATCCAATATGGCGGCGAAACTACGAGACCAATCCAAATGCCTTTCGCACACTTGAAAGAGATCACACTTTCGATGATAGATGTAGAAGCTTTTTGCAAACTTGAAAGAGATCACTGTAAGGGTGACATGAGTAAAATTTCATATTAATCAGTGTTTTGGTTCTGGAGAAGATTTTTAAAGATTAAATTACGATTTTTTGCAAAATTCAATATGGCGACCAAACCACATGACCGATCCAAACGCCTTTCGCAAACTTGAAAGAGATCACACTTTAGATGATAGATGTAAAATTTTAGTTCAATCGGAGTGTTAGTTCTGGAGAAGAAGATTTTTAAAGATTAAATTGTGATTTCACAAAATCCAATATGGCGGCCAAACCACGTGACCGATCGAAATGCCTTAAGCAAACTTGAAAGAGATCACTGTAAGCATGACATGAGTAAAATTCCAGCTTAACCAGTGTTTTGGTTCTGGAGAAGAAGATTTTAAAGATTAAATTACGATTTTTTGCACAATCCAATATGGCGGCCAAACCACGTGACCAATCGAAACGCTTTTCGCAAACTTGAAATAGATCACACTGTAGATGACATTTATTAAATTTTAGTTCAAATGGTGAATTTGTTCTGGAGAAGAAGATTTTTAAAGATTAAATTGTGATTTCAAAAAATCCAATATGGCGGCCAAACCATGTGACCGATCAAAATGTCTTTTGCAAACTTAAAAGAGATCACTGTAAGGATGACATGAGTAAAATTTGAGCTTAATCGATGTTTCGGTTCTGGAGAAGAAGATTTTTAAAGATAAATTGACTATTTTAGAAAATCCAATATGGTGGCCAAGGTCACGTGACCGCATGCGATTTTATTTGCAAATTCTAAAGACCTTAGGTCATGCTTACTATACAAAAAATTTCAAATCGACTAGACCCCTAGGTCTTCTGGAGAAGCCATTTTTAGGTTTTTTGAAAATCAAATATGGCCGCCAGGTCACGTGACCAATCAAAATTTCAAGGATCAGGTGCACGAGTACTAATTGATACCTACTAGCCCTGCAAATTTGAGAAGTTTTCGTTCAGCCGTTTAAGAGATCTAGGTCGACAAAGAATCGGCAGAAGAAGAAGGAAAAAGAGGAAGAAGAGGAAGTAGTAGAACTTGAGCAATAACAATAGGGTCCCAGCCGGTCGGCTTGGGCCCCTAATTAAGGATGATTGGGCATTGAAGGCATATTTAAACATACGCAATATCCCTTGTTATCAAGTGAAATGCTGGATAACATTTTGTCAATCCTTCCTTCTCAATTGAAATCGTTATCAACCAAATACATTTCGTGTTAGATAAATCTGACACTTAAGTGACGCATCAAAGTAAATTTGAGTTGGCAATACTTACGAACGAGAAATTCATTTTGCTTCCTACGTCACCTTCCAACATAAACGGTTCTTTCTGTAGAATCATATCGAGAATTTCGATAACTTTCAAAAGATCTCCTCCGTTTATGGTTCTTTTATCAAGCGATATAACTTTTTCAATTTCGTCAACGATCTTCTCTGCTTCTTTGCTTGTATTAATCCCCCTCACCTTAGGGAAATAAGTAAGGAAATATTTGTTGTTATCATACGAGTAAAATATCTTTGTACAAAAGATAGGGTAAGTCAATGTCTTTCATTCGGTGTTCTACAAGACAAAATAGCACTTCAACAACAAACAAACGACGGTAATAATGTAATAACGGCAATGGTAATTATAATGGTAATATTTAGTACCTGTTATGATTAAAAATTGCTTGTAGTTATTCTAGTTCATAGGGAGACGTTGAAAATAATGAAAATTGCATTATTTGTGTTGTAAAGAAAGGAATTATTGCAAAACAGATACTTATATAGTACATTAAGCGTCTTAAGACCTATAATGCATGCATACTTACTAGCATTAGATTGAACAATCCATGTGTATATTGTTCATCGGCGACAGGCGCGTTTTATCATGGTCACATTAGAATAATGTGTCTTAAATAATCATTAATTTTTTGAAGAGGGCAAGCCATGGTGATCTGAGTCACTTGCAAAGTGTTACAGATTTGATTTTCACCGAATAAGATATTTTAGATTACTAAAACGTTGTATTGTTCTTACATGTCAGAGTGCATCTGATTTAGGCAGACATTTTTCGGGGATGCTAATGTTTGAAATACTTATTACTGTTATGCAGTACCCGTGGGTAAAACAAGTGTTAGCCTGACACACAAGTAGCAATGCATAGTATTGCATTCGGTTTTGTTGTTGCGCTGCACCTAACTTTTGTAAATGGACGGTAGTTTTGCTAAATATACCCGCATGAGAAGAAATGAACTGGAGAAAACAGATTTATTCCCTTCCCTCTTTGTAGCACTGCATTAGCCTCACAATAATTGTGATTTGGCGGAACCGAAACAGTGTCCCGTGGAAAACAGATGTCGAAGACGTTGTGTTTATGGAGGCATAAACAAGATTTGGAAATGTCACACTCACACTCATTATTTCTTTATGTGGTTGTCTGTGGCGTGGTCCATTCGAACTACACGTTTCAATCACTATGACAAGACGTCTTTGCAAGGCTGGAGCTCACGAGCACAAAGTGTGCACACTTACGCGTAAACAACGCTGGCAAACTAATTTGAGCGAGCTGGTTTCAGAGAGCATTGGGATCAATCATGTAATATCCATTCAAAGACAGAACAAATTGTATATTTAGCGTGCCAAGCTCCTTGCAATGCTGAAGGAAAACGACATTGAATATGTACAATAACTCACATAATATAAGCCGACGCATTTGGTCGCTGAGCCAAAATAAATACGAAATTAAGTATATAACCCCTCCCTTCAAATTATAGGCCATCTTCTTTGAAACAGAGCCTGGTACGTGCACACATAAAGGGTATGGCGTACAGCGTGATGTTTTCCAAAAGTTTTATTCGCATGTTATTATCATGTTCGTAACTCCCTATGAGAAGCACCTCGGTGTTTGTGTATTATTTGCAATCCCTACAGTGGCACTAGGGAAGTCAATGCATATTGTCCTGAACGTTGAATTGCCAAAGTGTCATCATGCCAGAAATACTGCTGTAATTCCATGCTAACTATTAGGGTACTAGGTCATTTTACCTACTCTCCTTTTTAGTCCTTACTCATGAGGAATCTATAAAAGAAGTCGTAAAAAGTCAAAGCGCATTTTTTCTCAGCAATTTTCTGATCGCTACCATTATACAGGAATAGAAATGAAAAACTGATTCTCACATTGGACAGAAATCCTGCTTGATTTATTCAACCGATGTGTCTGAGTGCCACTTTGACAAATGCATTATTAATTGGTAATTTATGCCTTTACACTGTAAGCTATTTCAGCTATCCACCACTTGACATTACAAGTTATGTTACAGGTACAATCTGGATTAAAGCTAGCAACTGCCGCTCTTGATAGCCTATAACTCTTTCGTTTTATGCATCCGCTACAGTTTTTTTATGAATCGAGGGTATATGCTACAATTTAATCTGCTGCATTTTCCCGTACTGAGGATCAGTGTCACCATGAGGTACATTGCTATTGTGGAAAACTGTTGTCAAATTCAGATTTTAATTCGATTAACAACACTGACATTGCAGAAAACACATACAATCAGCATACAGCCTACGCAAAAAGGGTTAAGTACCGCGAATATAAACATGCAGTGGGAAGAAGATCTAGAAAGTGTGAGAAGTAAAGCATTCTGATCAGACCAGCATAGCTTTCTATGAGTGGTATTTTGATTGCCAGTTGTATGATGACGAAAGTATCAAAAGTCCAATCAATTCACAGGATGATCCATCGACCAACACTGAAGAGTCGTGGTGTACGTATGGGGAACTTGGAAATTCTGCGAAACTCTTATATAACTGATATTTGACATTACAGAAGTTAGCAAGGTGATTTGGTTGTGCCTCAGTCAGCAGTGGGGGAGCAATACCCCTGCTGATGTGGCTTCTGCTTTCAAAAGTAACAAGAAATTGAATCCTCTTGAAATGATCTATGGCGTAGGCAGCCAACAACTTCAGAGGGCGAAAATTGCAAGAAATGCTGTTGACTAAGAGCGACATGTAAACCACTACAAAAAAGGTGGAGAGTGCCAGATTCGAAAATAAGCCTAGCTTTGCATAGAAACTTTTTCAACCACTTTAAAAACGTGGTACATAGGTAACTTTTTTGCAAACACGTTTTAAGCAGGGAAGTTTTAACGCCGTGACTTTAAGAATCTGCCGCCCTTTAGGAAAGAAATATTTCATATGTGGTTCTTACGTAGCTGTCATTAATTTCTACAATTAAAACATTTTTTCTAAAAAGATAAAAAATCGAAAAACGCAATTAGGCCTACATTGGTTTAAACCTTTCACATTACTCGCAACATTGGTTATGTCTACAGCTGCTGGCATTCAAAATTTGATATGTAAAGACCACAAGTGGATTCGATCATTAGCGTTGCCACTTGAATCCTGATACACTGGCTTTTGACAGAGTGAATCGTCGGTGAAAATAGCTGCAATAGATTCCTCCAATAGTGTCGACATTGAGGCTACATATATTGCTACGTTCACTTCTATTATGAAAGAAAAGCAGTGTTGTAAGATTACCGATTACTTCTTGTAACCCATACTTCTGTCAAATTAATACTCAAATAAAATATTGCTTAAAGTTACCTGGTCTGCAATATCCTGGTATGTTCCCTTCACGCAATATGTGGTGTCTGGGTCATACCACTCTCCAGACATACTGCAATAGCGAACGATATTGCCTTCGAAACAAAAGAATGGGTAATATTGACACAATAATAGTAACTATTTAATGTACGTATTTGTATAATCATTCATTCAGTTCACCTAAATTATTCTATGAATAGAGCTTTTGGCGATGGAACTAGCGCTGTTAGGTAACAATGTCTATGTGTTAATCAGGCAAAATGGTAGAAGATGGATGATACATGTATTTACCATCGTCAATCAGACTATAAGCCTTCTGTGCGATTTGGGAGTACACATAAATGAGGAACAATTGGTGTTAATCAACACAGTCGTTTTTATAATATCCTATGTTCACACAATCCCGAAACATTTTATTGTAATATTACTTCACAATTAAGACGTGTGTTCAAAGGACTTTTACTATACTGATGTAAGCACATGGTTTTTCATTCCCATTGGTTAATAGAATAAAAGACGTAAAAGTACCAACAAAACAAAGACGTACCATAATATCCTCGACCACACGTTGCAACTTCAGAGCAATTAGCCTTTGTTGAAGGCCAGGTAACATTGTTGGCAGAATCGACCTTTTCTTTACAATTTGAGCTCCCGGTAGCTGGAAAGTATACGATATATCAATATATATATATATATATATATATATATATATATATATATATATATATATATATATAATATATATATATATATATATATATTTACCACATGAACTGACCCGTATCTCTACCTGTGTGACGTACACCAGCACAGATAAGAAATCCATATTACCCCTGTTGTACGTCATCAACCAGAACTTTTTTCCTGCTGTGGTACCGTTCGATGTGCACGTCGCGACACAGACTAATTTGTCGTGATCGATGCCGTGCTCTCGTGGCATTCTGACGAAAAGGTGACCCGATAAATCCAGACATGGGAACATACAAGGCATGCCCAACGAAATTTCAAGTCGCTAAAGCTTTAGCTATTTTCAAGAATCGAATGAGGATACCGTCGATCACGGCTCCAGTCGTAAGGCTCAATGTAGACGTCGTCGTACCAGGCGATCGTCAAGCGACGTCATACCTGGCAATCCCAGTTGGAGATAAACCCTAAAGATACACCTCAACGAAACTTCAACTTAATAAATAAGTACCCTATAATCTTCGGGAAAGCGACATAGAAGGCACAAGCATAAAGTCGTTCGACGAACAACGATAGATTTCTTTCATCACACAATTATTCCGTTGTTTCTCGATCGAAATCGAACCTGCAGCGTAAGGCTGTAGCGAAGACATAAGCTGTCGACCTGTAGCCTTAACTCTGCAGTACAGCGCTGTAGAATCCGATGTATTTCGAAAGTTGACTCGGACAACACTCACAACAGAACAGAGTTCTCGTCAAGTAACAAAATTGGGATGTACCTACGGGCGATATATGTGTCACAGCAAACATCAAAGTCCGTAAGACTAAGACATTGACGACCGAGATGGCCATCGCGCATCGGTAGTGCCCACTACAAGCGTATAAGCCACACTCTGTGTGTCATTGATCTGAATCTCTCGGGGAAGCCAAGGTAGTAAACTTGTGATATTTTAAAAGCCACGGCATCTCTAATGATGATAACTACTGTTTCGATCGTGCATTGCATTAGCTTCATAAATACAACTGTAAATATTCTAAATAATTCAAATACTATGGTTATCCGTCGCTAGCGCGGTGAAAGCTATGTCCGCCGATGGCAGACTTGCCTTGGCATCGGTCCAGCGCGAGACAATGATTGACACGCGCACTTGACCGAATCCGTATGTCTGATTAGTGGAGATACCATTCGGTGTATCAAAATTTAGGTTAATCAGATTTATGAATGAAAGTAAACCTGTAAACATTTGACAGTAATCGGCGCAAATAATACACAAATTTGCGAAAAAAATCATGCACTTTGTTACTATAATTTTGATCCATCCACATCAAAGAAAAATACGAAGACTGTTCATGTGATATATATATAATACCATGGAACTTTTCTTTGTTTGACGTCATCGTATACTCGTGATATATATATATATATATATATATATATATATATATATATATATATATATATATATAATCTCCCAGTATTTCGAACGAGTGTGACGTCATCGAAGACGAGGGTTTCCCCAAACATAGCAGAAGTATCCCGGCGAGGAGGATACACGAGTCTATGATGACGTCACATGAGTGAGAAATACTAGGAGAATATATATTTGTCACATGCATAGACCCGCTTTTTTATTCGAATAAAATTCACTTTCCCGTGCGATGTAATTTCGACCCTTATTATGTCAGCGTGGCGTTGAAGTTGTTCGGTTCCAGCTGATTCCGTTCACATTCGGAGGCACGTTCCCCTCGATCGTCAGAGTAGTCTCTCGATGTTGGAATTTCGTGCAAAACTTGAATGGATATAGCCGTTATCATCGAGGACAAGGGAAAGGAGGATAATAAAGTATCTTCAGATGCATTATTTTGTATAAAGGTAAAGTGATAATGTAAAAAATGCATCGACATTTAACCTTGTCTTGCTGTTCATAACGGCGCTTAAACGCTGTTTACACTGTACGAACGATCACACTGTGCAATGCTGCAGTCTTCATTTTTATCTATCTAAAATTCGTGTCAAATCCTGACTGTTTCACATCGGTCTTGTTGGTCATTTATACAACCACACTGCATCTAGGAAAATTAAATTGGAGGACTACGATGCCGTATGAAGATCGTACGTTCGCATATATTCTCAACGCCTTGGACGCTGTTTTAAATTGAGAGGAAAAGTGTATCACCGTTCGTCGTAATTATGAATGAAACTTAAATCATGAACAATCACAGTGAACAAAGCGCAACAAGAAACTTTTAGCATTTGCAATTTAACGTTCATTCGATCTAGCTTTTACTTGTTTGTTATGAAAATACTTCATTGTGGCTGTGGTTCCAATCGAGCTGTCGACGTAGTGGTACAAGGTACTGAAAACCGCTTTTGCCGTACGTAGCTATAGTAAATATTCTCGCTTTAGTACAGCCTACCGCAGAAGTTCAACAGCAATACAACACTTTGCCAGGATGCTAAGAATTTAACCCGTCGCCTGACAGTATGATGTGTTGATTTGAGACATCATATTCTTAATATATATTTATTCTCATTCGGTGATAAATTTGCCGATTTTGAACGATGAATCGCTGTTTACGGCCGGCTTGTGAGGAGCTAGCATAGTGTGCAGGGAGCAGACGACAGTGAACGCTCTCGTTTTCCCCGGTTAAAAAAAACAGACAAACTGTCAGAATCATCGCTTTCAAAATCTTTGATATTTTCGCTGTATGTTATCTTTACCGCATTTTCCAGTAAATTCCTTTGTACCCACTCAATTTTCATCTGTACGAGAATGCTTACAAACAGCTTCAGTAGAAAAAAGTGCCGACCGTATACCCCTACTTCCATATATATATATATATATATATATATATATGTGTGTGTGTGTGTGTGTGTGTGTGTGTGTGTGTAGGTGTGTGTGTATCTATGTATCTATGTCTGCACGTAGGTATGTATATTTGTACTTAGGTACGCAGGTATGTTGGTCAATACTAATAAGTTGATAAGTTGGTAAAATATCCCGTCTCCTTAATTCCGAATCCCTAGTGGACATATAAACTTTTCAGTTATATTTACCTATACACTGACTTGGTAATACATCTGGTATGCAGCCACGATTATCGTCCCTTCTAAAGTTAGATGTACATTTGCACTCGTACCAACCATCCGAGTTTTCACAAACTTCATTTTTATTTTCAAAGTCACAAGTATGGTTGTTTTCCTCCTTACATTCGTCGATATCTGAAAGTAAAATGGTTGAGATGATACAGTCGCTTGTGTATTAAATTAACCAATGGTAGTCTGGGTGATAATAATGCATATTATGTATTTTAACATGATGTTAACTTAAACAAAGGACACTGAGACAGGCATTTAGTGAAATTCAGGGGCGGTGAAACACGTACTGGCGTTAATGGCCTTTCTTGTGAAGCCAGTCGAAGATTTGAATGACCTCAAGCGAGGACAGCCTGTGAACAAAGATGTGCGGATTGTCACATCGGGGTTACAAGGCGAGGTAGCGACCTTGAATATGGCGTGGGATCTCTTGCACTGTCTCGCCTCACATCGGACAACATGGTACCGGACACCCTCCTGGCAAATGCCAGTAACCCTAATGGAAATTCTTGAGCTTTTTAGTCGTCAAAATTAACAAAAAATATTGGACATTTACTGTTGGCCGCTACACCGTGGAGGGTGGGTGGGATTTTGCGAGAGTTTGAGGAGTAAGGCAAGAGCTGAAAAGACTACAGCGAAAGATTGACAACACTGTGATGCGAGCTGCTGGTGACTCGAGGAGATAATGCTCGTAGATTTGATGGTGATAGTGAGTTAGGACGGGAAGTAGATGCAGATTAGCGCACGGTTAGATTGTTACATTATAGCAATGATAAGGTGAAGCTGTGGTCACATAGCATGCAGGAAACACTAGCCTTCACCTTGGTCTCCATACCCTATATCTGTGTCAACTATGATTGTAGGAAAGCCATAAGTATTTATTAATGTTACGACAACCTTCGAAATACGTTAAACTTTGCATTTAAATACGTCGATGAAACGAACTCAAAGATGCCTTTCTTAAACGTTTAAATATCCTGCTGGAGCCATTAACATCGAGCTAGCATTGTAGAAAATTACCTTGATGACTAACTACAAGCACTTGTCAATCTATTGACTGTTGAATTTGTAAATAATGTTAGGAAATGGCGTAGATTTAAATCATGACAATTGTGAAGTTATTCGGTAGTAAAGGTCAGATCTATTCGTATTTTTTTACATACGGTTTGGTTCAGATATTCATGTTTGATCCTGAATAGCATAGTGGTATCTTGCCCTTTCCTGGTTTTTGAAATATATCGTTAGGAATATGTATTCATTCCCTAGACGAAAACAAGACCATTCTAACAGAGTATTGTCCTTAGTTTAAATGAAGGAGGGTGATTAATAAAAGTAGGAGAGCGAATACCTGAACAAATAAAGCATTCCTGTAATATTTCAGCAGAAGGAAAGTATGAACATTTCTTGTGAGAAGAGATAAAGACATATTATAAGGATGGTTTAGGACGGCTATAAAATCCAAATCAAGTTAAGTGATAGGCATTTATTAGGGGCCAAGCCTACCGGCTGGGCCCCTATTGGTTTTATAGGAATTCAACTTTCTTCTTCTTCTTCTTCTCTTCTTCTTCTTCTACTTCTTCTTCTTCTTCCGCTCTTTTTTGTCGACCTAGAACTCAAGCACCGCTTACCGCAAACTTCTGAAACTTGCAGGGCTAATAGGTACCTATGAGATCTCGTGCACCTGGGTATAGAAATTTCGAATAGTCGCGCGATGTGGCGGCCATATTGGATTTGCGAAAAATACCAATTTAATTTTAAAAATCTTCTTCTCCAGAACCAACATACAGATTTAGCTGAAATTTTACTCATGTCATCCCTAGCAGGATCTCTTTCAAGTTTGCGAAAGGCGTTTCGATCGGTCACGTGATTTGGCGGCCATCTTGGATTTTACGAAAATCACAATTTAATCATTGAAAATCTTCTTCTCCAGAACCAACGCACCGATTTAACTCAAATTTTACTCATGTCTTCCCTAGGAGGATCTCTTTCAAGTTTGCGAAAGGCGTTTCGATCGGTCACGTGATTTGGCCGCCATCTTGGAATTTACGAAAATCACAATTTAATCATCGAAAATCTTCTTCTCCAGAACCAACACACCGATTTAACTGAAATTTCACTCATGTCATCCTTAGAGTGATCTGTTTCAAGTTTGCGAAAGACATTTGGATCGGTCACATGATTTGGCCGCCATCTTGGATTTTACGAAAATCGCAATTTAATCATTAAAAATCTTCTTGTCCAGAACAAACACACCGATTTAACTGAAATTTTACTCATGTCATCCTTAGAGTGACCTCTTTTAAGTTTGCGAAAGACATTTGGATCGGTCACATGATTTGGCCGCCATATTGGATTTTTGAAAAATACCAATTTAATCTTCAAAATTCTTCTTCTCCAGAACTAACACCAAAATCTTTTCGCAAACTTTATAGGCCATACTACTAGATGCTCTATAATAAATTTCAAGGAAATTAACCTGGCAGTTTTTGAGAAGAAGATTTTTAAAGTATTATTTTTCTGATTTTTCAATGACCTTTGACCTCCAATATACCTCTGCAGCAAAGCTATACAAATGGCTTATTCTGGCCTATGTAAGAGTCATATCTAATACTAGGCAATCTAATAGAGCAAGAGGTCAGATTTTTGGTATATAGGGATAACTACGAAAAACAATTTTTTTAACAAAATGTCACATGACTTCGATGACCTTTGACCTCAAATATACATATATGTCCATAACTTAGGAACCACAAGTGCTACATCCTTCATATTTGGTATGATGGGAGACCTTATGACACCACATCCTGTACCTCATTAATTATGCGCATATCTAATTCTGAGCCAGCCAATAGAGCTAGAGGTCTGATTTTTTGTATATATGGATAACTTAGCAATACAATTTTTTTGACATAATATCACGTGACCTCGATGACCTTTGACCTTGAATATACGTATATGTCCATAACTCAGTAACCACAAGTGCTACAGCCTTCATATTTGGTATGATGGGAGACCTTATGACACCACATCCTGTACCTCATTAATTATGCGCATATCTAATTCTGAGCCAGCCAATGGAGCTAGAGGTCTTATTTTTGGTATATAGGGATAACTTAGCAATACAATTTTTTTGACAAAATATCACGTGACCTCGATGACCTTTGACCTTGAATATACGTATATGTCCATAACTCAGTAACCACAAGTGTTACACCCTTCATATTTGGTATGATGGGAGACCTTATGACACCACATCCTGTACCTCATTAATTATGCGCATATCTAATTCTGAGCCAGCCAATAGAGCTAGAGGTCTGATTTTTGGTATATAGGGATAACTTAGCAATACAATTTTTTTGACAAAATGTCACGTGACCTCGATGACCTTTGACCTTGAATATACGTATATGTCCATAACTCAGTAACCACAAGTGTTACACCCTTCATATTTGGTATGATGGGAGACCTTATGACACCACATCCTGTACCTCATTAATTATGCGCATATCTAATTCTGAGCCAGCCAATAGAGCTAGAGGTCTGATTTTTGGTATATAGGGATAACTTAGCAATACAATTTTTTTGACATAATGTCACGTGACCTCGATGACCTTTGACCTTGAATATACGTATATGTCAAAAACTCAGTAACCACAAGTGCTACAGCCTTCATATTTGGTATGATTGGAGACCTTATGACACCACATCCTGTACCTCATTAATTATGCGCATATCTAATTCTGAGCCAGCCAATAGAGCTAGAGGTTTGATTTTTGGTATATAGGGATAACTTAGCATTACAATTTTTTTGACAAAATGTCACGTGACCTCGATGACCTTTGCCCTTAAATATGAGTATATGTCCATAACTCAGTAACCACAAGTGCTACATCCTTCATATTTGGCCGCCATATTGGATTTTACGCGCAATTCCCACTGACACGTACAGTAACTATGAGATGATGTTCAAAATCATACTTTTCCAAGATCGAATTTTGCACATAATATCATTAGTGCAAGATCTTTCAACCATGTTATCCGCTTGGGCCCCGCCAACGCTGCTTGCAGCTTTTATTTAAATTTAGAACCGCTACTCACATAGCAAAGGAACGAAGAGTTACGACTATAATATAATATGATTCCGATTTAGACGATCGCATAGCGATGGATGCATTACGGACGTGTGAAGAATTTTTATAAACACAATGAAAACTCTACGTCATTATCAAAAAATTTCATCACAAAGTGTTGTCCATAGGATATTGCCACCGTATAGTGATTTAAAATTCTACAAATTTTGAAAAGCGTGAAGTGGGAATGGGCGAAACATTAAACAACTTTGAAATTCTACCATCTTCGAGAAGAAAATAACTCACCAATGCAGTCGGGGACTTCATGATCAAAACGTCCATCATTGCAAATCAAGGTAACATTGGCTGTTGGTCTGAATCCGTCCTCACAGGTAATAACAGCAGAGTCGCCATGCAAAATGTACAAGAGCGGTTCTTCGTAATCCATTGTAGGTGGTTCATAGATAAGGCACGGATCTGTAAGTGTTGGCGAAATTGTAAGTCTTCGAATTCCTTCGTCATTTAGAAAATATGATCTAACGAATAGATTATGGCTTGTAGGTTCAAGTTCTTAGGGTCAAGTTGGCGTAAGTTGTCTCGGGATGGATGTCTTCAGAACCGTTTCACGAACATCCATGTTTTATAGTGAATTACAAATTCATAACACACAAACAAACTGTTCTATGATTTTGCAAAATTATGAAATATTTAGATATCTCCTTTGGGCCTGCAAGACAGTTTTTCCCCTTAATGTCAGTTGTCTGTACGACCAATATTAGCATATAAACCATTATCTCTTCATGGGATAAGGGTCTTCTACTGCTTCCTCTACCCGCGACTTTCTGTCTGAACAGAAAAATGACCATTCTGACCATCTTATTTCCTTATGCAAATAGATATTTTGAATTGTATGATTCGCAAAGTTTTCTTAATTTGTGCGTTAACTCCCTGGAATCGGAAACTTAATTTGTACTTTGTTTTATTTACAATTACAACGGGCCGTTGTCCGGGGAAATACTGATTGCGACTTGTACTGATACGGGACAGCAAATATGTTTCAAAGTTTGCTGATTTATATTTCCACAGTAACGCAATCAAATGACCTATGACAACAGTATAATAAAAAATACAGACAAGACAAACACTCACAATTAACACTGACTTCAAAAGAGCAGTTCCAAATATTGCTATGTTTATCCTTAAATGTATAAATGACGGTGGTTGAACCATTACTAAAGGTGTCCAATGGCTGATATGTCGATTTCACAATTGTCACATTAAACATTGACAAGTCTGGTTTTGTCCAGTTCACGGGTACTGGTTCATTATCGGGCGGAAGTAAACTTGTCTCGATGGTTGCAGGACACACGCCTTCGGGCGGTATCTCTGTACAGATTGAGAATTAGTATGAGAATTAGTATGAGAATTAGTATGAGAATTAGTATGTACATTGTTGAATGATTGACGTTGTATATTGAAAGTTATTTTGCAAAGGTGGACAATCAGCAGTGTCAACTAATGCGCCCATAACAAATCATCCCCTGAATCTTAGCCGATTAATTGATACTATGCCCTTACATCATTCTGAATTCATACCTTTCATCAACAACTAAGTTTAAGTACAGTTATGAAGGTAGATACTGTACGGTACTTAGTCCATGAAGTGTATAAAATTATTCCGGAAATGTCCATTAAAAGGTGATTTTATAGCTCTTCGACATATTTGCGAGGCACCATCACAGAATTCAACGCATCCAACGAGCTTGCGAATACTGGCTACATTTCTCATAAATTGAGGTTGCCATAGCAAGCGCGTCTTACATTTGCTAGCTTAAAGGCCAGAGAAGTATATCAATCATTATATGATACGCTTAGTTCTAAACACTTGCCTACCTTTCACTATGATATCGAGGATACAATTGGCCACATTGCCAGCTTCATCTTGAAATGTACAATCTACATTTGTTGTACCGATTGCAAAACTGTTTTCCTCTGGAGGTGTACACATTTTATTTATTTCATTATTCATGTTCACATTATCCCGCAGAGTAATGTTGCTGTAAGTGTCAACCGTAACCCTTCCACCAGGCAAAGACATTAATGTCATGTTGCCGCATGTGATATTTGGAGCCTCTTCGTCTGCAATTGATAATCATTGTATGTAATTTATCTGATCCACAATCATTGGCTACAAATCTTAATATGTTTTACACCAGGTTTGAGAAAAAAAAAACTTTTCTTCAGAATGTAACAGATGGCTGACCTCCTGTCCATCCCCACTTAAAAATGACATAATCTTTACTGCCTGTGATGTACGGCGCCAGCTGAAAGGTACGAAACCGCGCAAAGCGCCAGGCCCAGATGGTATTACTGGTTGTGTGCTGAGGGCGTGTGCTGATGAACTTAGTCCTGTGTTTCAGAATTTATTTCACCGTTCCATCGACACTGGCACTATCCTTAACGTTTGGAAAACTTCGGCAATCGTACCCGTTCCCAAAATTTCATCACCTTCAGAATTTAATCACTATAGACCAGTAGCCCTCACACCCTTATTAAGAAATGTTTTGAAAGGTTGAGCCTGTCGAATCTTCTCCCTTCTCAAAACTGGACCCAAATCAGTTTGCATATCAACGTAAAAGAGGTACAGATGGCGCAGTCGCTTGCCTTCTCCATGAATTGTTAGAACATCTTGATAAAGCTGGTAACTATGCCAAGATTTGATTCATTGATTTCAGTTCAGCTTATTCTCTTACAAACTGTTAAATCAAGGTTACAACAGAGAAAGATTTGTCTCTACATTCAAACGCTTTATTGGCAGGTATCACAAGCTGGTAGATAAATACAATATATCTCTTCGACAAATGATCACTGATGGCATCGGTGACATTGGGCCTTAGTTAGTGACCACTACCTATCTCACTTAAAGATTGATATATAGCGGGTGCAACATGTGGGGCAGGATGCGCTTAGTATTATCGAAACACCTGACATCACTTCTTAGTCTTTTGGTAAGAGGTCCGTATATCTTTCTTTCGTAAAATTTGACTTTGTTTGTGTACCGGTTATTTACTCTCTGTTCTGTGCTGTTTTGTGTCTACGTTGTATTACGGATTCTGACCTAGTGTTATCGGATTATGGATTGGTATGAAATTACGATTATTTCAACACTATTCAGTGATATATTATGATAGATAGATTATGAAGCTCAATGTTCCATCTTCAATCATTCGCTGGGTTTATAATTTCCTTACTGAGAGACCACAATGTGTAAGGGTTGGACAGTCCAAATCTGCGGTGATTTCCACAAACACACTTGTGCCCCACAAGGATGTGTTTTATGTCCGTTCTTGTTTATTTTGTATACAAATGCATATGACTGCCGGAGTAGTTCTCCAGCTAGCCCTTTTTTCAAATTTTCAGATGACGCAGCTGTACTTACTCTCCCAAGTGACTTAAACTCGAAGATTGATTACATAAATACGGTTAAATATTTTTCTGATTGGTGTAGCTCGAATTTCATAGAGCTAACGTATCAAAGATGAAAGAGCTTACGATCGACTTTCCTCAGGTTCCTGATCAAAATGACCCAATTTGTATTGATGGAGAACCTGTTGAACAGGTGAACTTCGTCAAGATTCTTGGCGTAATTCTTGACAATAAACTTCCATTTTGTCATCATACAACAGCTTTTCAAAAGAATGTCAGCAGCGGTTGCACGTGCTTATGAGGTTACTTTCCTTTGATTCGGATTCACATCTGTTACTCTTACTATATCGGAGTATTATTGAACCACTTCTGACTTATAGCAATGTGTACGACTTTCGTTGCGCTCTACGGTAAATCGCAATAAGTTGTTTAAAATCTCAAAAAGCTGCTAAGATAATTGGTAGACCCACTCCTTCCCTTCCAGTGTTCACTGATATTGTAATACTGCGCAAAGCATGAGCAATCACTGCTGCGTACGAAAGCATCCTGTACCCCTTTTTTGAATTATTGTCTTCAGGAAGGAGATTTCTCTGCTTGAAATGTTAAAATTAAGGTAGAGGAAGAGCTTTGTTCCAATAGCCATCAAGAGACTCAATCTCTGAAGTGTATCTTTCGTGTTTGTGACATAGTCTGTGTTTTTATGTCTGTCTGTTTGTTGTTTCTATCCTCTGAGGAAAACGAAGCCAGGAAATCGGGTGATTTGCATTCATTTGCATAAATTAACACTTCTTTATCACGAAACTTATGACTGCTTGACAAGCTAAAAGGTAAACCCCACCAACATTTTAATCTTGGGTTAAAATATTAATAAAATTGAATGAATATTTACAAGAACGTGTTTTTGAGCAAAATGTTCTGTGTTGGGTGCAGCGCTCCCTTAAAGGCCTGTCTTGGCACCAGATTGTCTCATCAGAAAATTTCCCCACCAGATTGCAATTTCAATGGAAGCAAGGCTATCACACCTCCATAATCCTCTTAAAGACTAGAACAAAGGTGATCCCAGGGATCGCAAACAGTCCCTTTAAACTAATGTATAAAAGTAATCTCGCGAAAAAGATAAGCCAGATTTATAGATTAAATCGTAACGTCAGTTAATAAAAACACCAGCTTTTAAATTTTAGTAAAATATTGCTAAACTTATTTGCGTCCGCAATAAAAGATAATCAAACAGGTGCCAACACTATACTCATTGAAAGTCAAACAATACAGAAAAGACGTGGAGGGCTATCATTAATTGATTGGCTCAAATAATGTAAGAGAAAATATGAGAGAGCAAACATCAGCCAGTCAATTAAAGGTTGCATCTGATTGAGTTATCATAACCCACATCAGGAAATAGTGAACAATTTCAATAGTTTCTTTGATAAAAGTTTGTAAAACCTAGCAAATCAAATTCCAACTTCATCAATTTCTGATTTCAAGACTCATCAAAAATCCTAATGACTTTTCTTGCGTCCTATAACGGAAGCTGAGGTCAAGATCGTATAATTTGAAACAATTACAATTGAGAATGTAAACCATATTCCAGCCCCGTGCCAACACAAAAATGAGCATTTTGGGATTATGGCCAGTCAACTAATTCTATTGTTCCCGATGTTTTTCCTCAAATGTTGAGTTAGTCCTATGCACTTGACACCTCTCGGGAAACTTGTGCCTCATTGGTCTAAAGAGCTTTCTGATAAATTTGTAAGGTCGCTTTGGCTGGTGATGCGTTAAAACTTCCTTTAGCAAGTAATAAAGTCTCAGCTAAGTAAATTAAAGGAAAAGTTTCTTGCTGATTCTTTAGGCATGTATTGGTCTCCGTGCCGTTTTATGTCGTGTGTAAATTTTGTTTCTTAGTGTTTTATTGTATACAGCGTTTTGGCAATTATGTTCGGAATGTGCCATGGGGAGACGAGCTCTGATCGGCTATGTCTGAGACAAAGTGATCCTTTGACGCTTTCGTTTCGGAACTCTGTGATGTTTCTTCATCAGTCACTTGATTTTTTCTGTTTTATGATTCGTATTTGATTGCTGTAAATTTCTAACATTATTGTTAGAATGTCTATGTTTCAAATTGTTGTTGCTTGTGTTGAAGTCTATGTCAATTCGTCCTTGGTGTTTTATGTAGGGCTTTGCTGACTAGTTTGATTGCTTCATCGTGTATGGTGTTTGTGTACATATATCAACGTCAAGTGTGACGATAATCGTGTTGTTCGTCTCGAATGTATGTTTTCTGTTTGGCAACGATCGGTTAAATGTAGTAGTCTATGAATCAAGTGATGTTGTGTGTAGGACTTGAACAACAGCTAATGATTGGCCTTCTTAAAATGTTGCACCGAGTGGGGGAGTTTTGTGCACTTTAGGTACTAAATACCAGTGGTGTTTGTTTCATTTTAATTGGGAAAGTGGCTACACACATGAACTATTTGATTGTGTTTAATTTATAGTGTTTAGTTTGTTGTTGAGTATTTGGCGTGTATCGTTTTCTGTGCCATTTTTCATGTCGATTGTTTGTTTGTTTGTGTCCTATTGTATATAGTGTTTTGGCAGTTAATGAAATGAGTGTGCCATGTCGAAACGAAGCCAGGTCGGTTATGTCTGAGACAACGTGAAACCTTTGACGCTTTCGTTTCAAAACGCTGAGATGCTCCTTCATCAGTCGCTTGCCTTTATGTGTTTTTGTTCGTGCTTGTTTGCTTTATATTTCTAACAATGTTGTTAGTGTGTCTTTCTTTCAAATTGTTGTTGCTTGTGTTGAATACGCCGTCATTGCGTCCTTGGTGTTCGTTTGTCAGGTCTTGCCTTAACTAGTGTATTCTGTCTGTTGTTTCTTCTCACTGATCGAATTTTGTAATCTTAGAATTCGTGGGTTTTTTTATCACGGTGTATTGATCATCAATCGCCTGACTGTATGTGGTTCTAGGTCCATGTAAAATTGCTGTGCTATTCCAACGTTGATGTTAGAATGTTTAAAATGTGTTGAAGACGCTGTTACTGCGTCATTGGTTGTTGTCTATGGTTCAATCTTGTGTGGAAAATGCTGTTAAACAGTATACACATATTGACTGGCCATGAGGGCAACAGCATACGTCTGTACCCCGAGGGACTGTGAGTCATCCCCAAAAACAGACTGTTTCCCGAGGCCGTAGCCGAGGGAAACAGTCTGTTTTTGGGGGTGACTCACAGGCCCAAGGGGTTAAAGACGTATGCTGTTGCCCTCATGGCCAGTCAATATGTGTTTTGTAACACATCTCATCCGTAGCCATGCATAAGAACGTACTATACACAAAACTTGTCTCATGTAGGCCTATGATGTAATATGTTGGAGTGGTTCAGTAAGAAAACGTTTTTCCTCACAGGATCGCAATACTTCTGCAAAACGTTCAATGCACCTTTGATTATAGTTTTCGTCCGTTTCGAGTCCTTGTTGAAAACAAAGCAGTCAATTCTTCTTCAGAAAGTAGGAGAAAGCAAAAAATTCTCAACTATCGTTTCGATCGGCCGCAGACGACATCTTTGTTTACATTCCGGTCCGCGCACGCGTCAATGTCGTTTTTGACGTCAGCGGGCATCATTTTTCGGAACTGATGCCTGGCAGGCAACAGTTCCAACAAATGATGCCTGATGACGTCGTTTACGTGGATCATCACAAAAGAATGCACCCCATGTGATTATCAACTGGCGAATTAGAATACAGACTGCGGCACTACGGGTTTTTTGGCAGCCAATTTGTTTCACGCGTAGTCGTCCTAATGAATTATTCATGAGCCCACTACGGCAGCGACACGCTGTCTCATGGACATTGACGCCCGTCAGAAATATATAACGCTATTGCCGCCGTTTCATGCTAGCATTGCCCTAAAGATTCTCTAAATATATAGTATACATATACATGAAACGTATATGTAAGTATTTTACTTACACATAAAATAAATTACGAAAATTCTGCCAAAATTATGCTGACACAGACAAGCGGTTATTTTCGAATCGCGTACAGCACCACTGGCTAATTAAGCCCTGAAACCAATTCGTACCAGAAAAGTAGGACGTAATTTTAAAATCGAAAACTATACGATTTTTGTTACGATGAACATCCGAACGACTGTGTCTTTTCTTTCATTTCGTGCGAAAAATGAAAAAATTGAACCGGCGAGTTTTAGGTATTGCAAGTGTGGATGAATGATATGAAAATTGCCACAGTAAACAATGGCTTTTGCGCCGTCGTCGGTACCTTGTGGATCGCTTGCTTCAATTTTTTTAGTGTTTCATTCATAAATACAAAAATTCACACCTGAGACCTTGAGATGCCACACTACAATCGTATCGTTTTCGATTTTTAAATATATGCTTATATTCTTGTGATTTTACACTTGAACCGCCGTCTGTAGTTTGACAAAAAACACATTGCCCGCGCCCCATAGGAAAACAATGGCGTCTACTATCTACAAATTCATGGCCGCTATCGTGCCGATCACTTGCTTCAATATATTTATTTCATCAGCTATGAATGTAAAAATCTAAATCCGTAATCTTTAGATGTCATTCTACAATCGTATCGTTTTCGATTTTTAAATATTGGCTCAAATTATTGTATTTTTACATTTTTATAGCCTTCTGTTTTTCGGCAACACACATACTCGCGTCCCATAGAAAACAATGGGCGCTGATGATCTACCAGCTTCGCTTCGTCGTTACAGGCCAGATCACGATTTGCACCCCGTCAGGTTCTGTGTGGGCACAGGGCCGCTGTCATATCTAAAATTGATCGTTTTCTATCTATACACAAAAGAAAAAGACAAGTGAAATTGGAATTTATAACTCAATGTAAGCGAGCGTTTGAATTTTTGCCTCGTCACCGTATAAAAATGAATATGACATCGAAACGCATTGACTAATATTCATTCGCAACTTTCCAAGTAGGAATAAATGGTGTAAGTGAATTGTAATTTCACGGAAACTTGCTGTTAGATAGATCATTAATTTCACTTTGTTATCCAAATGCCTTTATCGTTTTCATTATCTGATAATTCTTTGCTTCAATCATACATTGTAATCCTTTTGTTTTCCTGAATAACCTTTATCACATGTGCAGAGGCGAATTAAATATTTCAATTAAATGACATAGCTCCATCGTTGTCTGTGAATTCAAGGCCATAGTCAAATGTAGGAATTTCTTCATCATACGGTGAGTTCGACTTTGGCAATGAATATTGATGATAAAGATTTAAGGCTTACCGTTAATTGTTACTTCAAAGTCGCACGTCGCGTTATTGCCCGCAACGTCTGTGAATACACAAGTAACATCCGTCTTTCCAACGTAAAGTTACCATTTGATGTTGGTGTACACTCACGACTGATCAGATTGTCGTCATCTACATTGTCTGTAACATTGATCGCAAATGTCACTGAAGACGTGAAGTTACGACCGGGCATGGTACTGGTGCTTATGTTTTCACAAAACGGGACGGGCGGTTGTAAATCTGATTAAGAAAAGATATGAAACGTATCAAATATAAACTCTTATTATCAAGCAACATACTTTGTAACTGATAGTAACTGATGTAGGTTGTGATACAAATATAGGTGACAGATTAAAGCGAAAATTATCGATTCGCAAATCTCTGAAAATGTTGCAATGAGTTCAACAAAATGATGCTAAACTATAAACATATGTAAACGAATGAAAGGAAGTAGTCCCTTAAATAAAACGAAATTAGATACTGCCTAGCGGGGCTGTCGGGTACTTAACTCACTCCATAATGCGCTTAATTTGGTTTCACTTCGACGAGTTTTGTTTGTGCTGAACGGTACGGGAGAATCTAGATTGGCAAATGGGGAGTTTTTTCGTAAGTATGATCAAGAAGAGAAAATAGGCCTATATTACTTTTTGACTTTCAAAATCTTAATTTAGTCTCTTGAATGCTTTCATTACAACTTCGCCGATGCTAACATGTACACTAACGCCTGTTAATCAGTTGCGAAACGCGGCATCCGTTCGTGGTGAAGTATAAAAGAAGTTCGTTGGCTCTCAGTGTTCGGTAATGGGGGATTATTGACGTTGTATTTTCAAGGTATCATCATAACAAAACGCTCCATGATATGTTGACCACAGTCTCTTGCTTGGTTGAAGGACTGTAATGCAAGAGCACACTGAGTACATTGGCACTTGACAGTGTGTACCTTGACGTGTATATTGCATCAACAGCATGTACAGTGGTACAACATGCACTTACTGCACTAGCGATGGTTCGCATTTAACTATACTACTGTTGGATACAATGTACATGGCACATTACCTGGCCTCTTTTCCAAGTGATATTGTATTCCTGTACTTATCTTGAGAGAACACTGCACTGCATCTTAACATTTTGACTTCTGCGTTTGTGAGATTTTTGGCAGCATGCGCACAGTGTTGATCAGCGATAACGCAAACACTCGTTTTGCTGTTTACCATATCTTTGCCCCCTAGCCTCTCCGAAACGACCAAGGCAGATTATTTATTTTAACCTTTGAAATGACTATGACAGCACGAGAAAGTGAATGCGATCAGCATTTCGTAAATTTTTCTGTAGAGGTACAAGAGCGTGATTATGCACAATGGCACTTAGCACTAATCATGTGACCGATCATTACTCATTTTCAGACTGATCTCTTGATATTATTGTGGTGTGTTATGATCAAATTTTCATTTTGTTATAACGCCGAATTTTATTTCGCAGGAAAACTTAAAATAAAGATAGATTATTTATATTTATACCATGTTTACACGTTTGTACGTCATGTGTTCAGCAGACGCGGAGATTCAGACCCGTAACTTCGATCCAGCGGACGGCAGTGGGTGGCGTAGTCTACCAATCCCCTTAACTAAAAGTTCTATCAATTTTGCCAATGTAATACGACCGAATAGTCGTGTAATTTGTTGAAACTATTTGAAGGATATTCATGGTTCATTAACGATGAAAAGCTGTCGAAATTACTCCTCTGTTAGTGCTTCGCGGGCTTTTTTTTGCTAAGTGCGAAGTCATTCATGAAGAAATCGTCAGTCTAAAAGCAATGTACAGGACTTGCGCCGTCTACTGCCAAGACTACTAGTAACGTATTCATGATGTAGGTGAATATGTAGTTCACAGTCTTGTTTTTGTGAAATTAAGTCCCGCTATTACAAACATTATAGGTGAAAAACGGAGTAAATTTTTCACAGTTTTATACAGTGAAAATATGATCATCCCGTTAAAACTCCAATGCAGACGCAATTAGGTCAACCTATACTGATTGCAATTGCATACTCTTCCGTACTATCTCCGTACTGTAGAACTGCAGTTCATGGGTGAAAATACTCATTATTACCTTTACGAAACTACTATGCAGAGGACAACGCGACATTACGCTTTTATTTGATATCGGATATTTACCGCTACGAGACTATACAATATCGAAATTAGATTCGATTGGCCAGATCTATAAGGTCTCGTGATGAAATCCCCGATAAATATCGATATTTACCCGAGATTTGAATAGTCTAGTATGGTAGGAAGTAAGATCAATCAGTTTATAAAGTCGTGCAAGTTGGCCAGATTTGTAAAGTGATGAAATCTCCGATATATATCGGATACTTACCAACAATTTGACAAATCTAGTATTATTACGAAGTAGAGTAGGACTAAGGAAGTCGGGCTTGGCAAGATCTGTAAGCTGGTGAAATCTTTGATATATATTGGATATCTACCGGTGACGTGACAAATCTATTATCATCCAGTATATAAGTCGGACAAGCCCAGTCGGGTTTTGCAAGATCTAAATACATGTACAAGGTGGTGAAATCCCCAATATATATCGGATGTTTGCCTGAGATTAGACAAGTCTAGTATAGTGTTGTATCGTTGTTGAAGTCGGATAAAACAAGTCGGGTTTGGTCAGATCAGTAAGGTAGTGAAATGTCCGACATTTACCAGCGATTTGACAAATCTTGTGTCGTGTAGTATCGAAGCTAGAGGCAGACAAAGCCAAGTCAAGCTTGGCCAGATCGCTTAGTTTGTGAAAGCCCAGGTGTATACCGGATATTTAATGCGATTTGACAATTCTAATATCCTCTGGTATCGAAGATAAAGGCAGAGAAAAGCACAGCCAGGCTTTTGCCGGATCGGTTAGTTGGTGAAAGCTAAAAGCGAATATATATATATATATATATTATATATATTATATAATATATATATATATATATATATATATATATAATATATATTGTATATATGTTTGTATATATGTTTATATATATGTATATGTATATAAATAAATAAACAGATTACTTCAAGTACAAAGTAATGAAATCTATTACGTACGTTTCATGCATCTTGCAATCCTCAGATAGACGTGAAAGGATTACTATCTCGACACTCTTATCTATCTGAGGATTGCAAGTTGCATGAAACTTAAGTATGCTCAATTAGTATGCTCATCCTGTTCGAGTAGTTTCATTTGGTATTATTGGTTTTAACGTGATTCACACCCTACGAACTTTCGGGATTCAATACATGGCGAGTTAGCATCGGCAAGGTTGTAATGCAATGTTGTGTCTTGTCATCGTATGGTAGCAAGCTATTACACAGGTGCTACAAAAGTCAATTTTTTGATATTGGAAACTCTAATCTGAATGCACAACATGTTCGAATGAATAATAAATATATAGTTATACATAATGGTTTTGATTTTTTGAATTATGTCAATCTAACGAGTCATTTCAGGTCATTTTCAAGTGACTTTTGCAAAATGTCAGCTACGATATACTAGCGTTGACGCGGCGCAATATTTTAAACATGTGTATGATTTTCTTCCTGGTTTTCTTCACAACGTCCTCCAGCTTTTGAAGCGAATACATTTTACGTTGATTTCTTTATTGCCTCACTAGCATGGCCAGTACTGATCGACATTACCATGTTGTACTTCAAGCCAAGGCCAAGCAACATTTCTACCACTTTCAACACCAGTGAATGTGTTGTATAATACAAGTGGGATAACGTTCCTCTAAAATCAGTTCGAAAGTCCGCTTGGGATAATCAGCTTCGAAGAGCGTTTTTTTTTGCATCAACGATCTCATTTGCTAAATGACAAAGGGTAGACAGTACATACATCTCTTGCCGACATGCTGCTGGTGAAGCGTGCAAGTTGTAGATCTCTCTTAAGTTCTCACATATTTATATTTTTCGCCGGATTTTTATGTGCATTCTTTTATGTTTTCATTTACTTCAGCGTTCACGAAAGGCTATAAATGTTTGAGGTTGGCGGGTAAAATAAGGGAAGGTTAGATGACATGAATCACACGATTTTTAACCCAATAACACAGCCGCGCTGGTAGGTGCTCACAAATCAGACTTGACACCGACTTCTGGTTTGCATGGATGTTATATCCAAGAACTGATCGGGAGACATGTCTTTCTCCAAGACATAATTTCCATGACTTGCATTAGGTATAATCAACATCCTTTGAACAAACTCGCATATTTCCTGGATAATTGACCTTTTCACTCAGAAAAAAGGAAATAGTCTTAGATATAGAATTTAGACTAGAAGTTGCTGGAGCACTATTATTTTGCGGAAAGAAACGAAACTGCTAACCTACGATACCTACCTACCTAGTAGCGAGATCTACATATTTCAATCTCTTTATCATTATGAATGATTGGCTGCATTTTTATTATATTTCTTTCAATTAAAGGCATTACTGATTTCAATGTTTCAAAAGTCATAAAAAGAATTTACAAGCGGCTTGCTAAACACTGTAACTGAATACTTTTTGATGTGACGTTCACGGCAAGCATAGTGCAAAGGCAACTACTGAAAGAACGCGGAAAACACAAAATACAGCATACCTGCATAAACTTCAACTTCACAAAATCTCAGTGGATATACTTTCTGTTCCTGCTCAATGCTAATGTATTGGGCAAACGTTGGGTTACAAGGAAATACGAGTTCGTCTTGTGATGTGTCGCTAGCGATAAGCTTACTTGGTTTCCACATGCCGGATTCACACCAAAGTCCGTCGAATTTCCTGCGCGGACGATTGCATTATACGTCTTCAGTGACGGTTTGTCTGTGTAAAGATAATAGATCGTGTCAAGTCAGTAAAGGTAAAAAGACATTTGCAATTCGTATGGCAACTGTTTTTCGCCTCTTCCTTTTAGCTTAATGAGATACCGACAAGGTTCGTACCCGTAAAACCTTGAAAATCCATGGATAAAATCTGTTTTATTTGGCGATGATGTAATCATTACGGGACATTTGCATTTAAAACCAGAGCATGTTTAGCCCCCTTTCTGCACAGATAATATACAATCTAGGTCAACAACTTCAAAGACAAATGATTGTCTGTAGGAGTAAAGTGTATGAGGCATTGAGCTTTCCCCTACACAGTCACTTAAAGCTATCTCTAATTGCATACATTTCAAATAGATAACAAGATGGCAAACAATTTTAATTAGGATGAAAATACGCCAATTCCTAGCTCATAAGTCGGGTATTTTTCCACTGTTTTTTAGATGGCAGTGTTCCGTCATCTCAAACGCGCTTTTGCCCACGAGGACTCAAACCGATGAGCGCAAATTGTATCACCTTGATCGATATTACAAATTATCAAAATTTTTGTGTGTCATCAAAATCCACCTTGGCGATATAGTATAAAATAATGAATTATCGATCGACGAATTCATACAATTTCATAAGGACCGCAATCGTCATTGTTTAGGAGTTGCTATTTATATGTCCATAAATCATTACCCATTCTGCCGAGACCGGACTTGGACGTATCTAATTTGGAATAACTTCGGATTGAAATAGCCTTGCCACATACAAAACAAATTTTCGTTTCGGTAATCTATCGGTCTCCTAATAGTGGCATTTACTTTTACCAGAACTTTGAAAAAACAATGACCATTACTATTCAAAATAATTGCAAAGTTTTCATTGTAGGGGATTTTTACGTAGATCTGTCCGGTTCCTCATTAAACATGCAACGTAAGCTATCCGCTTAAAATAATTTGGGTAATTTAGTTCGTTGGTCCTTCGATTCACTGTTACACTGAGGTATATGTTGGATGTCCTTTACGGGTGCTTTGTTGTACTTTTAAGAAATTGTAATGTTAGTCTATTATTTTGTGCATAGGGAAAAGCATAATTAGATACTTGAAAAGAGCAACATACTAACAGACTTGAAAAGGGTGGGGGGTAACTTTCCAAGTTTTCCATTGAGCTTGTATTCTATTTCTTGACAAAGACAAATTTAACAACAAAGCCAGAGATTCAGCTAACACACTGGCACCCACTTTGAAAAGTCTAGAATGGATAGTATCCAAACATCCAAACAGAATATACGTTTTGATAATATTTATGGTATCCTCCAGTGTTTAATTGGCACATAAGCATCTGTGTAAAATGCGGAGAAGATAAATCATAGTAACAGTCAACATTTAATAACAACGACACAATACATGTAATATGGCAAATGCTTTGCCACAATGCAGTTGAATTGTCTATTGTGTTGCTCGAATCTTGAAATTACACCAAAAGAAAACAAAAGACACTAGTATCAAGAAAGAGTTTATCACCAAAGTACTATTTAAATGTGATCTATGTTTATTTTGCATTTGGGTATCTTGTTGAGCCGACCCTATCCTCAGCGAAAATTTGTGAGCGTTATGTTTACACATCTGAACAAATGTTCCAACCATCAGAGGAAGCAAGCATGTCCTCGCTATAGAGCTTTGCAAGAAAACAATTTTCGTACTTGTTAGATTTAAAATTTTCCTATAAGACTGAATTATATGTCATATATTTAATCATATAAACAGATACGGCTACGGTTGAGCTTATCGCCGAAGTGATAGGCCAACGGATCAAATGTGTCGCGTAGTCCGGTTAACATATTCCTCATGTGTCGTTGCTGGTCTTCATTTGTTGTTAAATATCTATTCAAAATAGTAGTTGTAATGGGAGCAACACCGTTGCGCGTCAAGAAATCGTTGCACGCATGCTTTTGGTGTTCTGTGGTTGCCGAGTGTATCCGAGAGTCCGGCCACGTTTATCATGGACTCCATCATCGTGTTTATTTTATTAACACCCATTGGCAGCTTCTGAAAACATATTCTCCTTCAAAGAGTATCAGTTGCTGTAACATATTCTATTCGAAGATAGAATGGTGCATCGTCAAATTCATGGTCGAGGGTCTTCGGTCAGCGTAGGCGTTGTACTCGTAGACGGTGATTGGACTTGTCTGCGGTTTTTGTGGACTAGCTTATGTTCGCGGGGCAAAGTTACAGGTGTTGCCGGGCTCGCCGCGTCTTGTCTTCGTTGGCCTCTTATTATTGATAAGGTATTCAACGTTTTTATCTTGAAACTTTGAACTTATGTTTGTATTACACTTTTATTGCCACAATTATGATGTAAATTCAAGCAATAAAATATTATTATAATCTTGTGCTACTGATACATCTCCCCACTTCATTTGTCATTGCTCGCCACAGGCCAAAGAGCTTGGTGTTGATAAGCCATATGGTGTATTACGGCGTTTGGACTGTGGGTACTGAGTTGACTGGCTTCCAGTAACGTTTTTTTCATGGTCTTTGGTAATAGCCTGCGATTTTTGTGGCTAATTACCTTTATCTGCTGCATTAAGTTGTTTCCGCTTAGCTGATAGCGCATCACGGCTTTTCTGGAACAGCTCATCTCGGAATATGGTTAATCGTAGTTAAAGTATGCCGATCGACTTTTGATAAATCGAGATTGCTAGCTCCATGTCTTTTGCGTTTGTAGCAACCACTGGTTTTTTTTTCTCTTCCACAAACAAAGATATGGAAATATCTTCAGGGTAGTATCATTCAGAGGCCAAATGTTCAAAATATATACTTCTTTCGGTCGTCGTGGTTACGTTCGTCCATCTACAATATCAAAACAGCAGCAGACCATAATATTTATAAACAGAAAGTAGTCCCGCTTGTTTACTCATTTGTATAAAATAACGTGAGAATACCACAGTCGCTTAAAAATAATGTATTGCATGTGAGCAATCAGTGAAATTATGTGAAAAGAGATGATCCAAGAAAACGAATGTAACAACTGACTTTATTATGATTTTTTATTATTAACAATCTTGATGAACAAGATAAATTTAATCACGCATTTTGAATATGCATATTGTTGTATATAGGTGCTGTGTACTTGCTTATTTGAATACTCAAATCGACAAACAACAGTGTTCTGTTATAGTCAAAAAGGTTGAATGGAAAACGTGTTTTCCTTCTAAATTGCGCATCATTTACTTCACATTTCACGACTCTCACGAATGCAAAGCGTAATTGTAGGGATTCAGAAAAGACAGATTGTTGCCTGTAAACTTGAAGTCGAGATGTTAAACTGAACAACTTTCCTTCAACCAAACCAACCGAAGTTGGTGTTTTACTTAGGCAGCTTCATTTACCACAGTCAGCCAAACGCCACATAGACTTTATCAGTGACATCTTGTCGGTGTTCACCATTGGTGACTATTTTATCCTTTGCTTAACCAGTTTTCTTCGGAATTGTAAGACACATTTTTGGAATGTGACCAATAGTGACGTAGCGTAACGAACAATTGATGATCGACTTTACATTCCAGTAGGTTAATTCGTCCCATTTGCCTACCCTCAATGAAGCTTCGAAACTTTGCTTCTGCCTCATCTAATCGTTCATATTGCTAAAATCGGCACATTCATGGTTTTAACTAATTTTAAAAGATTTGTTTTTAAGGGCGTTAGCCATTGAAAACGTTATCTGAAAGATTTGAATACTTTCTTTGAGCAAGCGCAAGAACACATTCGGTACTCCAGCTATGGTACAGTAAGCAAATATAAAGATTGGAAGGTGTTACCTTGAGATTGATAATGTATACTAAATTGCTTAAACGTCCAAACTTCAGTATATCATTATACATATTATTAGCTTTGGTAACACTGGATTTAGCAACCATGTGGATGAGGTGGGTGCTGATAAATCTTCAGGTCATTGTCGAAAAAAGCTATATTCGGCACATTTCTATTATAGTGATATCGATATTGACTCCAGGTTAGTCGCGACAATTTGTGTGAGAAAACTTTAACTGGAATGATTTACTGTCGTTTTTGATGTGTTGCTTCTTCCGGTGGTTGTTTATGTATGACAAAACGTCTCTGACAAATTCTTATTTTCTGAAAACTGTCATCATTAGCTTTTACGTGTTCAGGACTTTCGATTATCAAATCGAGACGTCTGGTCCTTAAAGCTTAGTCTCATAGACTTCGTTCATGACTGCCCCTGTATGTAACATCAACATACTGATTTCTCTCAATTGTGTATCATATCTGGGTAACACGATTAGAACTAATTTGGGATAATTGGATTTTCATATTTTGCAAATTTCTCAAAAGTTTTAGGTGCCATATAGCTGAATGTTGCAATATCGCAAATTACTCATAAAAACAAGTGTGCAATATAAAAGAAAAGCAGATGAGATAACATTTGTACATTAAATCGACATTACTTCATCATCCTATTATCAAAAATTAGTTCCAATCGTGTTGGGTATAAATTTGAGCAAAAACATCATGGCATGTGATCAGTGATTTCTCAGGAAAATGCGACTGGCAGAACCTTATGCTGAATGCTAGGGTCACGTGTCCAGTGATTTTGCGTCCCTCGACAAAGTTTTCTTTTGTGACTTTGTTGGCCGCGTATATTGTGTCCATAGGGTGTAATAGTTAAATGTCCGCTTTTTACCAAAAGTCATTCAGAGCTGCTCTACAAGTTCCGTCTTCACAAAAGATACGACAGTTGGAAGATGAATTTAACTAGATTCTTTGTCCATCTAAGACATAGTGCCGAAGGTGTCAACGGAGTAGACGTTTGAAGGCGAATCAAATGACCTTTTTCAGCATAACCAAATATTCTAACAGGAACTATGCTTTACAAGTCAGTGTTTCAGAACTAGGAAGAATATGTATTTGAATTTACTCTATTAGTGCAGCTAGTAATTTCAGAAGAAGTACACGAGTTGTTCCTAAGTTGTCTGCATTGCCAGTAGTGTCATAACTTAAAATGATAGCTTATTTTTTACCCGGTCTGTTTACAGAAAACGGTAAAAATGATTGGGAACAAGACATTTTTGATTAGGAAAAATTAAAAAAACGTGCGTGTAATCCGCTAACAAGACCAACCCTAGCAAAAAACGCTGACCCAAGAAATTTTTCGCATTTTCAAGAAATTTTCTTAATTTCACCATCTTTTATGAGTCTCAGCGAACAAAATGAATATGAAAAAAAATTTCCTTCAGCCTACCTACCGTAATTTTGGGAGGCATGTTACTGGAACACACACATTTTTTAATTTGATTTTAGATTAATCTAGCAGGGCAGCCTACCAATCAATCATTGTGAACCATTGCTTTTTTCATAAAGAATATGATATTCCAACACAAGTTGACCATACATGTGCAGTGGGCATATAAAAGGTTTTTCTTAGCTGCCCTCCCGCAATTACAAAACAATTCCCCTCCCAATTTTGCCAGGCAGGAAATTTACCTGCCTCCCTCTCCCCATTTAAAGGAAATTTCCATCACAAATGAAGGAGGGATTGTGCAAACAGCCATGCTAGTCATATATCCCCTCTTCGGCGCGTTGAAGAAGTTTCCATGCCCACCCACTACATTGGAATCCTACAGTGCACCATGTTAGATAATGAAAATTCACCCGCTATGCTGCGAGATATTTTATGGGGACAGTGTTTGTGCAAACATTTTCATTAATTGCCCGTGATAATACACATAGTCAGATAGGCTTGCGACTTAATATGTGTATTGACCTAACATGTGTATGGTGTCCAATTCATGCTAAAATCTCTACTTTCCATTTTATTATCCAAATTCAATTTTCCAACTCAACATTTCTCTCGACTTTCTGTATAACTATTTTTATTAAATTTTACAACTCGATTTTCTGTGTTTCTTTCTTAATTTTATTTTAATTCTACTACTCGACCTTCTACCTTATTATTTCACGATTTCATAATTCACATATTACACAGTTCAGCATTATTATTGTCACGTAGCGTGGTTGTGATGTAGCTATCGACGGGTACGTACACTGTAAACGTCGGGCAGTAGACGTATAAGAGACGGCAACGGTACACCGAAATACACTCTAAGTCGTAGCACTTTATTCAGCTGAGTAACATAAAGTTACACGGTAAAACTTCTATGTCTCACACTAGTCTAATAATAGGCGTCGGTCACGGTCAGTGTCGTCTCGAGCGTCGCAACAGGTTCTCAACAGGTTCTACAGCTTCTACAGGTTCTACAAAGACATGGTTCACCACAGTCAAACAGACTGGGCTTCTCACTTAGGTCAGTACGTCAAAGTCTCAGAGCGTCTACATCTCTGTACAGGAATGCGTCAAGACGTGAAGTGAAGTGAAGTGAAGTGAAGTGAAGTGAAGTGAAGTGAAGTGTCTCTCTGTCTAGAATGTGTACAACTTAAATCGTCTCTAAATCTGCATATTGTCATGCCTTTGGTATGCATCTATAATTAACAAAAGAATTAACTAAAGACAGTCGGCATACGTGCAAAGGACAGGAAGGTCGCTGTCATCAGTACATCTGTCAACATAACGCAGGAGGTCTTCCTTAAGTGTCCGGTCGGTGTTAATGACTTAAGCTGTTGTCAAAACAATACGTTCACTAAAGACGGATGAACGGTTACATCAAAAGGTCACGAAAATAAACAAGGGAATCGTTCTCACGATGCACCACGTGCAGAAGGGGTTACTATAGGTCACTGTCGGTCATTGTCAGTCATACAAACTAAATTCAAGTCATAAAATATCATGTAATATTAACTATCGAGTGGCTACGTCACATTATTATTCATCAATTTTATTCTTGTGCATTTAATTTTACAATTTATTTTGTTTAATAAAACACATTCTTTTATCTTTTCGAGAGGTCACGCTTATTTATATATTTATTCACAATAAAGGATTTCCCATTTACAAGTTTCAAATCGGATGATGACTCAATAAGGCTATAGTTCTTAATGGGTCCTCTAAACAATAACAGCAAAATATAAAAGTTAAAGTCTAAAAAACTGTAAGGACTAAAAATAATACCAATCCGAATAAATGCAGAACGAAAAATTATTTTTTACATTTGTCACGATAAAAGTTTTCAATTGACATTTAAAAACATTGAGATTAGTGCTACATCTTACAGTGTCTGGTAATGAATTCCAGTGTCCTGCTGCACGCAAACGCTCTCTTTCTAACTTGCAGTACGGAATTTCGGAAAGAGCAATTTCAGTGTGGAAGCTGCACGTGTCTGATAAACGTGGACATTTCTGAAAGGAACGATTGCTTCTATAAGATAACGTTGCGCAAAATTCACGAGACATTTATATGTTAAAAAAGTATAATAAATTGCTTGAGAGATAAAATATCATCATAAAATCAGCATTAAGTAGAATTATAAGCGCTCTCTCTTCTGTAATTTATGCACTTTCAAAAATCTTGGCAGTCGTAATTCCCCATACAACACAGCAATAGTCTAAGGCTGATTATATCAAACCGAAGTACAAACCGAGGTACGTCGAAGTAGGCCTATTCTCTAACTCAATGAAACGCATATTTAAGCATTCGGGTCCACACATTGTTAGAGTAAGGCAAATGCTAAGCAAAAATTTATCTTCAGAGAATGGGGCCGGTTGGATCAGATTGACGCAGTTAAATTTGATATAGAGGTCACTTGGGTAAGCTAGGATGAAAATCTCTCACAACACACACTGACGTGATCTGTTAAATTCGTGTATAGAAATAAAACAACCATCATGAAATTTGCCCGAGGACAATACAAATTCTTGATAAGGTTTTACTGTTTGATCAGCAAGTATAGGCACTCAGTGTTCTGTTCCAGCTGATTAGTGTCCGTTATTCAATCTGCCAGTCAAACGTTACTGATGCACACAGGACAGCCTTGTACACTCTTTACTGGAAACTTTTTCAAAGAGAAGCAGTTCTCCACATGCAGCAGTAGAACATCCTACAGTTCTACCGTACTGTGGTCCATAGCCTACAACACTTCTTGCTTCATTGTTTTGGAATGCATCGAGTCTGTATAACATAAGAAAACTCTGTATGGCCACTTCCACAGTTAGCGCCTTCCCCGTGAAATGTACTGAGCGTTTTCACGTTTGTACTTCCAAAAAACACTGGAAACACTTTTGATTATTCTTGTCTTCAACAGTCTTGGAGTTTATATAGTAAACAGTGAACTGGTGGTGTAAATCTCAGCATTTATTAGTGTCAAATACTCCGTGAGTTAGCATAATTGTGAAGCCTCCGTCCTGATACTTCAGCTTTTAACATGGATCGCCTTATATGAACTGCTTATCAATGTATCTGTGTTTGATAGCAGTGGACTGTCTCTCAATACAAATGTCCGTGAATTGCTGAACCAATCACATAGTAAACACATCGACTATGGGCGCCCTGGACAGTACACGTGGTTTTCCAACCTCCTTGGATAAAATCAAGCGAAATAGTCGTGATCTGTATTGGTTCTCTGTGGTTGATCCTCTATAATCTTGGAATGTTACTCAAATAGAATTCTACTATCATGCTGTAATCCGGAATGTTTCTTGGCTCGGCGATCCATTTGTTTTGCTGCCAAAGCTCATGACAGCCAACTTTTCTCGAACTTCTACGCTTCTCTCCTTTCACTTACTCGCGCCCGTATTAATACACTAGTGTAAACAAGCGTAGCAAACACTAAAGTTTCATATTTAATGTAACTGTAACCACTCAAAGAATATGTTTAAATCTAACAAATGACTCTACTAAGAATTAACATCAGATCCCGTCGCATGAATAATAAACATGTCGCGGAAAGATGCACTACTTCAATTTTGGGCGGATTACCACATATTAAAGGCAATGTGTGATACTGACTCAACCTTGGAGAGTCGTCTTACATGCGAACGTTACTATAAAAAAAAACACACAGTTAAACGGTTTTGAAATATTTAAACAGGTAATGCAAATTCAACCTAGTTACACATTCCTCCGGTTTGGGAAAGGTTGTCCCAACCATAGACCCTCGAGAAAAAGGGACACGCAACTGCTGCTGTTTCTTTGTACGCTCTAGCTTGGAATATATTAAGTTTGATTGCCAAGCGGTCCCCTACAACAATAAAGCGTACGTACATTTAATGTGAACAATAATACTTGTTTTATTGTAGTTTAAATGGGCCGGGTTCGAGGCTGTGAGTGGGACGGTCTCCGGACGAGGCTACCTATAGTTAATCAGAATTGGCTTCGACCTCAGAGCGTTCACATGTGGATAACCTTTGTCCACAAAGCTATTGTTCCCGCCAAGGAATAGCAACAATGTCAGACAAAGCACAAAGTTTCTGCGAATGGTGTGAGGCAGCAGCCCTAACGGAGGGATATACACGACATGCTAACTACACAAGGTATCCCATCAACCAATGTCTTGAAGCGCCTCAACAATCAAGACATCATCGGACTTAACCTGCCTATAGGCCAACGCGGGCTGCTCCGATGGGCATGGAACAACTTAGACGCAAAACCGGCAAAACAACAGGCACCTCAAGACCAACCTGCACCCGGGACAAAAACATCAGGGGTGACTACAAAGTCCCTTGCCAAAGATGCAGAACTGAACAAACTCCTCGAAGCTTTCAGCAACGACGCGCTAAAAGACATCGTATTGGACCAGCGCATCTCATCCCAGAATCTAACGAAGGATGAGCGTAAACCATTACTGATTCGGACTATATAACCACAAAGACTGCTTCGCTGGACTCTTCCGACGAGACGGAGCTAGCAGCTGAAGGAGACATGAAGCTAATTATGCGGACCATCAAGTGTAGACTGAAACCTGACCAAGTTTCCCTTCCTCAGTGGATATCGGCCAACGTCCGAATCTTAAAGACACTTATTAATCGCGGCCTGTCCATGAAGGATATATTAGCGTACCTCGATCACACAATTAATATCGGGGATTACGCACAATCTTTTACGACATCATCAGTCCTATCCTATGATCACAAGTATCGCAAGAAACAGGCGACGGACTCAATCACATGGAGTTCCGTGGACCTCCATTTATCACTGTATCACCTTGATAAACGACAAACTATTGACCAGGCAAATGGCAATACTCCCAAGAAAAACACTACGAAGGACACTGTGCGCCGCAACTTTGTCACACGAGAAACCGAAATCTGCTTCAATTTCCAAAAACCAGCCAGCTGTAACCTCACTTCCTGCAGTTTTGCGCACATGTGCATAGAGGACGGCTGCCACAAAGACCACCCACAACACCGCCACAATTCGCTGCTCAGCCTAGAACGGGGTGGTCAAGCGCAAGCCTAGCATAAGGCATAGCTAGCCCTCTGACTGATTGCCTGGAAAAATGGGAAAACGAACTCAAATACGACATGGATCGCGACTACATTCTAAACGGCATAAAATACGGTTTTGACATCATCGACCCTGGCACCCCCCTTCAAAAAGTGGAACGAACGAACTATGCATCATGCACCAATCCAGCTTACTGCGAGGCGGTGGAACAAAAAATTTTGCGCAAGATATCAGCAGGAAATTACAAGATCAAGAACAGTAAACCGCACATTATGAGGAACCTTGGTGCTATACCCAAGAAACAATCAAACAAGGTTAGACTCATTCACAATTGCAGTCAACCTGCCGGCAAAAGCGTGAACTCATATGCACCTACAAACTCGTTCAAATATGAAACTATCGACCTTGCCGTCGCTATGTGCAAGCCAGGATCGTACCTGGCCAAAGTCGACCTGAAATCTGCTTATCCCTCTGTACCCATAAGCGTTGACTCACAGCGTGCTACGTGCCTACATTACAAATTCATGCAGCATAAAACATGGACATGCATGGTCGACACACGCCTTCCATTCGGTGCAGTGAAGAGCTCGGAAATTTTCACTCGCATCACGCAAAGTATAACCAGAATGATGCGCAGAAAAGGGTATGATGTTGTAATCGTGTATCTCGCCGATTTCCTAATCATCGCAGACTCTAAATTAGCATGCAAACAAGCCTTTAAGGCTTTGCTCCAACTACTTCAGCAACTTGGCATTTCCATACACTGGGGTAAGGTGGTCGAGCCTATGCAATGCTTAGCATTCCTAGGGATCGAGATAAACGCGCACACACGGACTTTGTCCCTAGACAGTACCAAGCTACAAGAAATAAGTGACCTACTGGAATATTGGCTTCCAAAGCGGCGAGCGATGAAACGCGAGCTTCAGCAACTAATCGGCAAACTCAACTAGGCGGCAAGAGTTATTCGCGGCGGGCGCACATTTTTGCTGCGACTCATTGATGTGACAAACTCAGTCTCACGACAGTCTCATCACATACTCCTTAACAGGCAAGCGAGAGCGGACATTAGCTGGTGGGCGAATCTCAGCAAAACTTTTAATGGTACGGCATTCTTCATAGAGGAAACTCCGTTGCCCCAGCAGATTTTCACAACTGACGCATGCTCAGCAGCGGGAGTGGGCATTTACGCGAACGACTGGTTCTACACGCAATGGTCAGCAGACCACCCAACTACTGTGGATGCACATATCAACCTCAAGGAACTTTACACCATCCTGCTTGCGTGCAGGCGGTGGCATCGTTTCTGGACAAACGCCACATAGTGGTATACATGGACAATCCCACCACCATGTATATAATAAACTCTGTCAGATTTGGAGGACACTTCTGCTTTGAAATCAAACACACATAGGTACTCACTTAAATGAAAAATAATTTTAAATTTTCATTGTAAGAAAAGTGTAATAATAATAAATAGTGTGTATTTAAGTTTTCAAATGATGAGCCTTTCAAACCCCCACCATCTGTATGGACATATGAGTGCAGCCAAGCATTCAATGACATTATCGGCTTACCAAGACTACAACAGACCGTTCGAGCTGCATACAGATGCATGTTTGGAGGGTTTAGTTGCAGCTCTGTACCAAGCAGACACTGTCTAAGGAAAACGAGTCATGAGACAAGTACCTACGCAGGCCGTGGTTTGTCTAGAAGTGAGAAGAACTATCCTGCCCACAAGTTGGAGTTCTTGGCCCTCAAGTTGGCTATCACTGAAAATTCCACGTGGAAGTAATGAGAGATAACAATCCACTCACATATATTATAATGTTGGCAAAGTTGGATGCCATCGGCCATAGATGGTTGGCTGCCCTGTCAAACTTTAATATTAGCTTGAACTACAACTTTTTCTATTGTTTGAGTTTGCACTAACGGCTGCATCTCACTTTGGCTTTTGGAACAGTTCGAGCTTTTATGTCTATTGTAACGTTGTATTTTTAACGTATCACTCCAGTTTCGTCTGGTGGATTTTTAGGGTACAGGACTGTCCTCGGCTCTGTTTTGTTGTGTTTTTGTCATAATTTGGATCCGTTTTCCTGTCTTTACGTTCTACGAACCACAACACTGAGCAAGCTCCTGTTGAAGATTCTGGTTTGGGTATACACCTGGTCGACTTTTTTTTGGATTGTTTACATGCAAGAATGCGTCCCCTACTTTACTCAAAACTGTCATCTTTAGCATAACAAAAGCTGTGAATGCTGATTATCATCAAAGAAGACTTGACTCTACCATATGGCACAAGCTAAAATCTCTAAACATAATATTTATGTAAATCACGGTCAACAAGACACGGTACAACTGCTGGTACAAATCGTTACATTCCTGCTCATTTAAAATCAAGATCATCTATCAGTCGATATCCACAGAGACCTGTATGTCATCAGAAATTGATTAACGTCCAGTTGTGCAAAAATTTCCTTCTCAAAGCCACAAGGACGTTAACATTTACAGCCTGCTTATTAAATACTCGTTCCGTCAACAAGAAAACTACCCTTGTTCATGATTTCATTATCATTATCGCAATCTTGACATTTTGATGCTAACTAAGACCTGGCTAAGTGGTGACTGCCGTGATGCTCCGGTCATAGCCGAGATCTTGCCTCCCGCTTATAAATACAGGAGAATCCGAGGCAAGGTCGTGGTGGAGGTACATCCATTATCTACAAGGATTATTGCCTCCTTTCTGGTTGCCCTAAACAGCTTATATAAAAGTTGTAAAGGGTACAAAATGCTGCCGCTCGTCTCGTCTGTATGCTAAAAGTACGATCATGTCCGACCCCTGTTGCAAAAATTACACTGGCTGCCTATTTGTTCTCGTATCCACTACAAAAATGTATCCATTTGCTTCAATTCCCTTATGGGTACAGGACCGCGATATCTCTCTGAGCTTCTACATCAGTACAATTCAAAAATGCAACTCCGCTTTTCCTCTGATTCCCGACTTCTCAGTATTCCAAGAGTTTTCACAAAGACTTTTGGCGAGAGATCTTGCTCTTACATTGGCCCTGCATTATGGAACAAATTTCCTTCTGACCTTCGCCACTCCAACTCCACCTTTCTTTCCGCCGTTCCTCAAGACTTTTCTCTTCAAACAGTAGTTTAACCGTTTATTTTGCCCAGTCTCCAGTCCCGGTGATTCAACATTTCCTCTGATACAGTGTATTTTGTCATTATTGTGCCTCGAGCTCTGTTCTCGGAGATTAGGCACATAACAAATGTACTTTGTTATTATTATTATAGTATTGATGTTTCAAGGAGAAATCAAACAGCTACACTTGCTAAATCCTTCCAAGCTTTGTCTGTTGAGTTACAACTCATATCAGATTGTGTCATGGTGCATACCATCTATAGTCCACCTCAATCAAAAAAGAATGGTTGCTCTTTTGCGACGTTTGTGGAGAAATTTGAATCCTTCTTTCATGAAATCCAGTTCAACCCATTAATTCTATACGGTGATTTGAATATTCACCTGGATGACCCATCGTCCTCAGAGGAAATGTATTGCAATTTTTAGCAATTTTGTAATTTTGTCGACATAGATTTTTGACAGCCATAGACAATATTTTCAAGGAAACTAAGGGAATAAGTTGCATCTGTGTTGGGAAAAGAAAGGATATTGATTTTTTTTAATGTTCGTAACAAAGGAAATTTGCATGTCTGACAGATGGTATGATGAGACCATCTTAGTTGCTGATAACTTTATCTTGACAAGTGTGCAATTTTTAGCACCTTCAAACATCGACTTCTTATTCAATTTACTCTTGAATTTTAAACATAATCAATAATTTGGGAACATAGTTGTAACAAATAATCCTGAACTTAAATTGTAAGTTAAAAATTGTTAAGAAACTGATAAAATTGAAGAAGCCTTTAGCAAAAAATGTCTGAGTGAACAAATCAAGGGGAATTGTGGGTAGCCTCACATACTGTGTCACGGCCGGCCTATAATGGACGAAAGCAAATTTTGCACACCTAGTACATTATGGAGTGCAAAGTTTGCTTGAGTCCATCATTGGCCGGAAAGGTGTACATTAATTATTGCTATTATTTTATAGTTTTGGCAATGCCAGTGAATTTGTACATGTAGAAAACGAATAAAAAAGGAAATTCAAACTGAGTTTAAGCCAGTGAGCGTCGTGCTTCTTGAGAAGAGCTATATTATTTCGGCGAGTGGGGAAAACTCGACGTAAACAGGTGCTTGAAAGGTACAGTTGACAGACATACTGGAGGGCTCTGTCACGATGTCGAGAACAAGGCAAGGTAAAACCACAGACAAGGAGAAAAATTGATAAATGAAAGTTGTCTTCGATTACAGTAAGTGCATCAGAACTTGGTGGTCGAGATGTCAGAACAACGGAGAGTCCACGGTCGCCATGATTGTTGGCAGTTGCTGACTTTGGACCGAGACTTTGAATGGTTCCGTAGTAATTTCCGTAGACACTTCCGGTCAAGGTTGATGACAGCTGCTGTTGTTGGCCGTTTATGGCTGGTTCGAGTAGTCTTTCACGCTTGCATCGTTTACATGGCAATTATATAATTATATAAAACCATGTGTCAATCCCAGTATTGTCTAGGAGTTTGCGAGCGTACTGAGTTCTGTGTCACCTATACATCAACGAAGCAAGCCATGCTGTAAACAACGTGTGTGAAGACCTCAAAGTGGTCCCTGACTTTAAAGTGGTACCCGTAGTTGTAATTGAACTAAAATTTTACGCAGTCCAGGGATTTTTCCATTCATATATTTGCTTAAAGTTGTTAAACTTTGTAACATTGCCAATACTAATCTGTTATTTTGGTCCTTTTTGATATATGCGCTCACTTTTATTACTTTTTCAAAATTCCGATGCATTTTACAATGCGAAACCAGCCCAAACTGCACGTCCAATTTTTTCACCTGGTTAGGGTGTCTCATATTAGCATCATGGGAGTTTGCGCTGCACACGGTCGAGACCAGCGACCTACCGATCACTGTATGGATATGCGGATGTCCATATGGCCCAGCAGTTTACTGAGTGAGTACCATCTCAAACAGTCATTAATTTCAATCTTGTTGCTCGACGTTATATTTCATACTCGCGCACAGGCATTCTGTTTACTGGGTAGCTCTGCATGGCAGGGCTATGTGTTACCGGCGTCGTATAATGCCGTTAACACACAGCCCTGCCATGGCCATGCAGAGCTATTTACTTGTAGTTTGTTTTATGCTACGTTCCGACTATGGTTCCGACGTTCTGTTCGTAGACTTTTACGGAACAGAACATCGGAACGTAGCATAAACTACACTTATGCAAACTATCCAGTAAACAGAAAACCTGTGTGCGAGTGCTGATTGTCTTCGTCCAAAATCAAACTACACTGAGTGAACTTGCACAATGAATGATGGCCCTGCGTACGATGCTGTGTGTTTCCGGCGTTATATAACGCAGAGCTAGAACTGCTGTACCTCTCTCGGGGAGGGGGAGAACTTGTTCAGAGAAGTGGTAGGGGTGTGGGCCGCAGGTTTAAAACCCAGGGCCCATTTTAGACCTAAAATCTTGTTGTTTCAGGACCCCACTTTAGGCCTTTATGACCTTTGACCTAGGTCAACAGTCATAGCGTCAACATTTTTAAAACATAAAAAGCAAGTATTTGCCTCGGCAAAGCCTGCCACTGTAAACTTACACTGCGTTTAGAGCTATGTTGTTGGCCAAGCCATGATTTCGAAAATCATGAGGAAATACTAAAAAAAATTTTGAAAGAAAATGCCTTCACTCTCACCAATTTTGGTCCAGCTTCTACAAATTATCAGTTATCTGCAGTTACACTCTGAGTGGTGTTTTTTTAAATTACAATTCACAACAAACCTCGCTGTTTGTCTGTAAAGCAATACTACTTCATATGGCCATGGTCGACCTGAATAATACTAGGAGCAGTAGAGCCACTTTGTTTGGGTATTTTCTATTGGGCAAAAATCTGCCATATGTAGAGTTCTGACAAATCAGTGACAATGTTTTAAAACAAAGTCCATATTTACTTTGGCTTAAGCCAGGGGGTCTCTGTAATGGTTCCCCTGCCACAGAAAAGATATCCATGCTTATGGAGTGCAGCTCAGAACCCTGCTAGCGCGATGGGAACAGACGGTTGAAATTTGTTCTTGTGTGGCACTCAAAAATCAACCCCATTTTAGACCATGGTTTACAGTGGAATTGATCCCCCATTTTGGACCAAGTTGCTGAAATACCCACCCCATTAGGCGGCGCATATACATATTGGCAAGTAATGGAAGTGACCCCCCCCGACTGCTCTTTGCCAACTTAGATTTTTTACCTGTCCGTGGTATTTTTGGGGAAAGGGTTTTAAACACAGTTTGTCAGGAATTTATGATGATAGTTGAAAGAATAGAAATATACTCCAACACCCGACCCTGGCCCACTAAGCCCTAAGGCTGTATCATGCACGCTCAGGAAAGCAAATTTAGCACTTGGAGGCAGCCATTTGTGTGTTCACACACGTGAGCATATGTCGTAGCGATGTCTGTCTGTGTCTGTCTGTCTGTTGGTCCGATATCTCAAAAACGGCTTATCAAATCTGGTACATAGATTCAGTTAGCAAATGGCAAGAACTGATTAGTTTTTGGTGGGTCTGGCTTGCATGCTTTTTGCTCATTTGCATAATTAATGATTTTAGAAAAAAAACGGATATTCATTAAACAGCTACACACAATTTGATGAGATTTGCTACAAACGTTGATCACACCAAGATATATCAGTAGTGGGAACAATTAAGGGGTGACATGAAAGAGAGTTGCTAATTTGCATATTTAATGAACTTTCCTAATGAGGGATACATATCTGAATTTACTTGATTGTAGTTGTCGAAACTTGCAAAGATACTGTTATATAATATTATTGAAAATCAAAAAAACATTTTACTTCAGCCAATCCTAATTTGCATATTAAATGAATTTTCATAATTAGGCATATTTATCTTAATTGACTTGATCAAAATTGATGAAACTTGCTATGTACATCAAAGACACTATAATACAATATTATTGAAAGTCATTAAGCATTTTCTCTTCAGCCAATTCCTAATTTGCATATTAAATGAACTTTCCTAATCAGAGATATATATCTGAATCAACTTGACCAAAGTTGACAAAACTTGCTTAATATATTGAAGATACCATGATATAACATTGTTGAAAATCATTAAGCATTTTTACTTAAGCCAATTCCTAATTTACATATTTAATGACCTTTGCTTATTAGGGATATATGCTGGATTTACTTGATCAAAGTTGGCAAAACATGCTATGTACATTGATGATTATACCAGGTTAAAACAATATCAAAAGTCATTTCACATTTTCATGTCAGCTAATTTATAATTTGCATGTCTAATGAGCTTTCACAGCTCGGCATATATGGCTTGAAGGACTTGGCCAACGGTAATTACACTTGCTATATAAAGTGGTGATACAATGACAGCACTAAAAGAACTTTAATATTTTATTTCAGCTATCTACATATTTGTATACTTCATGACCTAATCGGCGGTGATTATTGTTCATTATATTATAGCTTTGTCAATACCAGTGAATTTTGTGACGTCATATCCATACATTATTACTGATAATGTATTCCATTATTCAGCATTGCGGCCCCCACAGCGAGCAAGTATTTTTTTGGAAAACGAAAAAAGGACTGCGCATTTAAAAGGAGGGGAAATATCGGATAAACCATGTAATACACAAAACTATAAATCTTGACAATGGTTCACAATATTGATAATAATGTCTTACTGTACGATTTATTACATGTTTTGAGTCCTCACGCACGCACTTGCCGTCTGTCTGGCTGGCGCTCAGCATGCAGTCCCCGTCCGATACGCTGGTTGTACTACTACGTTTGTTTACAACATGGTTCGCTTCGTTGCCGTATAGGTGAAACAGAACTCAGTACGTTTGCAAACTCCTAGACGATACTGGGTTTGACACATGGCATATTATGTATGTCAGTGGCCATGTAAACGATGCAAGCGTGAAAGGCTACTCGAACCAGCCGTAAACGGGCCAACAACGGCAGCTTGCTGTCATCAACCTTGACCGGAAGTGTCTACGGAAATTACTACGGAGCCATTCAAAGTCTCGGTCCAAGGTCAGGTACTACCAACAATCATGACCACCGTGGACTCTCCGTTGATCTAACATCTCGGCCACCTAATTCTGATGCACTGACTGTAATCGGAGACAACTTTCATTCATCGTTTTTTTCTCCATGTCTGTGATTTTACCTTGCCTTGTTCTCGATATCGCGACGGTACCGAAACCCTCTATGTTTGTCAATTGTACCTTTCAAGCACCCGTTTACGTCAAGTTCTGTCGTTCGCCGAAATAAAATAGCTCTTCTCAAGGAGCCATCGAAAATTAAATTTATAGACACAATTATTATTGAAATATAAACATTTGAATAACAATGTTGAACTCTGTTGATATCGTTTGCAATGAATGCTGTACTACTAGCGACATAATAATGATCGTATTGATCAGCTGATACCATGGCATGCAGCTCGCTGATCAGATCATGCTGATGTCGATGCATGAACATTCCGTTTTCTTCATCTCTGGCATTTCACCGTGTCGATTTTTTGAATGGCATGATATTTAAAGGTGATGTTTCAAGTTTGATATAGACGGTAGGGATGCAGTTACTTTTCATTTCCTTCGAAAATACATCGTTTTTCAATTCGAAATGAACCGTGAAAGTGCTGGTCATTTTTTGTGCTGAACGTGCGTGTTCAGTGCAGTGCACTGTGCAGTGTGGAGTGCATGTAATATGTACAGAGTCAGGGCCGATCATGCTGGACGACGCTCACTGGCTTCAAACTCAGTTAAAATTTCCTTTTTTATTCGTTTTCTACAACTACAAATTCACTGGCATTGCCAAAACTATAAAATAATAGCAATAATGCACCCCAGCCTGCCCATAATGGACAAATCCAAACTTTGCATGACATAATGTACGAGGCAAAGCCAAGTACATTATGGAGTGCAAAGTTTGCTTGAGTCCATTATGTGCCTGGAGGGGTGCATTATTGCTTTTAGTCGGATTTGAACTCATAACGTATAGCACCCAGTCACCTAGCGCAGGGGCCATAGACAAAACCGCTGAGCCAAATCCCCAATCTCAGCCTCATGTGTGTTCAGCACTCGATTTGAGTCTTTGCGGTTACACCTATAGTGTACGCATTTTATGTATTTTGTTATGTCTCCATTTCAATACTTACCGTAGTCATAATTTTACATATGTGCTTATATAATGAACAGACCTGCTTTGAGTCGGTTTTTAGCTCATATTTGGTGTGCATATAAATACCAAAAAGAGATTGTATTTGTGTTTCTTTCTTAATTTGCGTACATTTTATCTTCTGATAATGATGACTGGATTGATTTGCTTACTGGTAATAATTTTTTTAATTTTAATCTCTCCAGATAACAGAGTTCTTGGAAATGATGTGGAAAGATCAGAGTTATCACTGCTTGCTGATTTGGACCATGCCTACACGTTTTAACAGGCTGAATAATAAACTGGTGACGTACTCAAAAATTGGCGACCAACAAAAAACAAAACAGTATTTCCCGCACATACACACCATGATCATACCAGAAACAAGCATGATGCCATTTACTTAATGCACAACACACGAATGCCAACTATTTGTTGTAATCTTTATTTTCCTGTCATATGATTATTTTTTGAAAATCTCGGAAAATCTAAAATGATGTTAAACGTTTGAATTTAAATGCTACTACTTAGGCTATCGACAGTGTTGTACACTTTTTTGGTCTTTAGTGTGTCTTACTTGAAGAAACCCTTGGAAAACTGAGGATAATTTGAGATTGGTTTACAACACATTTGCTGCTGTATGGGGCTTGAAGGTTTGGCTGAAACAAAATAGAATTTTTCACACCAAAACCCCTTGTCTGACAGAACTGATATTTGTTATACAGGTTCATAGGGATGATCAAATTGTGAAACATTCAAATTTTGATAAATCCACAATTTTCTATTTACAGGACAATTTTTAGCTCACATTTGGTGTATACATGTATGTATATTATACCAAAAAGAGTTTTTATGGTACATTCAGCGGTGTCTTCATTGATGTATGTTAGTATGTTAGTATGTGCGCATGCTATCTTCGTGCAAATTGAAAACTCAAAAACCGCAGCACTACCATTGTAGTATTTTGTGTACTGGTGCACCTGGGGATGGAGATGTGATTTTTTTCAAATGAAAGTGTCAGTCTTCAAAATATGATAATGAGGTAAAAAAAGAAATGTGGTTCAAAACAGAGAAAATCCAGCAAACGCTTGAACTCTGTAACCGCAGTCTAGATTTTGTTGAAACTGTATGCAGGATGTTTATGATTATTTTCGTTAGTATTGTGGTGCAATTTTCATTTTTAGCTACTATAGACGATAGTCTATAGAAGCTATTGGGATGGGTATCTGTCCGGCGTCAGTCTGTATGTATGTATGTATGTCCGTTTGTGAGGCGTCCGTCCACTCAAATATCTTAAGAACCGCATTACTTACTGATTTGCTATTTGTTGTGTAGATGAAAAATATGATTTTGAGGATCCAATTTTTTTTATTTTTTGATATTGTTAAAAATTTGCAAATAAGCGCCAAAAAGGCGTTTTTGGTAAAAAATTTTCTTCATAATCGCTGGTCAGACAGCTTTGTTATTTGGTATATAGGTCCCTAGGGATAACCCAAATTAGATTTGTTCAGATTGTAATAAAATATGCAAATCTGTACTTATAAGGAATTTTTTGTCATTTTTGGTCAAAAAATGTGTTTCCCAAAAACTGCTTGTTTGATACCTTTGATATTTGGTATACAGGTTCCTAGGCTTTATCTTAATGTAATATATTGAAATTATGATGAAATCATCAATTTTGCATTTTTTCAGCTAATTTTGCCATTATTGGTCAGGCCATCCTGAAATTAGCAATCAAAGATATCCACCTTCTTCATCAATACATGTGTCACAAAAAGTTATTCTCTACATTACACAGCAGAGCTCTGTCAACTGTTGGGTTGCTTGTTTTTTTCAAAACAGCTGGTCAGACAGCTTTAATATTTGGTTTACAGGTCCCTAGGATGACCTTAGTAAGATAATTTCATACAGTAAGAAAACACTTAATTTTGTATCGATGTCTATAGTAGCTTCAGGGACTTTGGCCCTATGTTTTTTTTGAGGGGTCATTTTTCCTGATTTGGTCAATTTTTTCCTCTGAAAGCAGTTGTCTATAGCCTTGAACATTTAGTATGCATGTTCCTAGGGTTGGTCTGTGTCAGATTTGTTAGTCCCCACGGACACCGTCCTGGGGGGACTTATAGGTTTGGTAATGTCCGTCCATGCGTGTGTGCGTCCGTCCGTTCATGCAGATATCTAAGAGATGCCTGGAGCGATTTCATTCAAGCTTGGTACAAGGATTACTTCATATGTCATACAGATGCACGTCGATTTGTTTTTTGATACAATCCAATATGGCCGCCAGGCGGCCATTTTTTAACGATTTTTTCATGTACAGAGCCATAACTCAGACATATTTCAACCAATTTTATTTAAAGTTGGTACAAGGACATTGACTCATATTATACATATGCACGTCCATTTGTTTTGTGATACGATCCAATATGGTCGCCCGGCGGCCATTTTTATATGACTTTTTCATGTCCCTAGTTATAACTCAGGCATGTTTCAACCGATTTTATTCAAAGTTGGTACAAGGACAATGGACAATGTCATAGATATGCAAATTCAATTTGTTTTGTGATATGATCCAATATGGCCGCCATTTTGTTACGATTTTTTCATGTACAGAGCCATAACTCAGACATGTCTCAACCGATTTTATTCAAACTTGGTACAAGGACATTGACCTATGTCATATATATGCATGTCGATTTGTTTTGTGATATGATCCAATATGGCTGCCAGGTGGCCATTTTATTATGATCTTTTCATGTACAGCGCCATAACTCAGACATGTTTCAACCGATTTTATTCAAAGTTGGTACAAGGACATTGACTTATGTTATACATATGTACGTCAATTTGTTTCTCGATATGGTCTGATATGGCCACATGGTGGCAATTTTGTTGATTTTATTCAAAGTTTATACCTGGACATTGACTTATTTCAAATATACCTGTTGATTATTTAAACAGTAAGATCAAAAATCGCTGCGTGGCAGCTATTTTGTTACGATTTTCTCATGTACTGAGCCATAACTCAGACATATTTCCACCAGTATAATTCAAAGTTGGTACAAGGATATTGACCTATTTCATACATGCTCGTCAATTTGTTTCACGTCATGTAGCAGTATCATGTCAATTATTGAAGTTTCATAATTAGGCTGATATGTCAAGAAATACTGCATCAAATTTCATGAAACTTTGTACAGATATTAAGCTCACATTGCTTTAACAGTGAAAAAGACATATATCATTGTCATTTTAATTAATATGTAATTTTATATGTAATGAACTTTCCTAATTAGAGTGATATATCCACAAATACAATGTCAAATTTGATGAAACTTGATACAGATGTTGATCTCATAGTGTTGTAAATACTGCATTAAACTTTATGAAATATGGTACCGGTGATAATCTATTAGTGTTAGGATAGTATGAAAAAATGTTTTGCAACATCCTGTCAACTAATTCCCAGTTGACTCATTGAATGACCTTTAGGATAGTGGCCTAAATTGGTTTTATGTTTTCATCACCATGGAACTCATTCTTGGCCATTGAGTGCCATCTGTATCAAAGTATTTTTATCACAGACCTAATAAAGAGGACTCTATCCTCTCTGAGGACCTGTAATCAAAGTACCCATTAACAAGTTGGGACTGTGTCATCAACGATGACTTGTTGAAATTGTGGTGAAATTCTCATTTGTGTATTTTTGGGGCAATTTTTCCAATTTTTGGTCAAAAAATGTTTTTCTCTCAACGTTCTCGTTGGATTGCTTTGAAACTTAATACTCTTGACCCTAGAGTTGTTTTCTATATGATTTCTTAAATTATGGTGAAATTTTCATCTTTGTATTTTTTTTGCATTTTGGGGCAATTTTTTGGTCAAAAAATAATTTTCTTTGAAGTAAATTTTCTGATTGCTTTGAAATTTGTTTTGAATGTATCTAGAGGCAACCTTGGTTGAGTGTCTTCAAATTTTTGGTGAATATTTTCATAAAGGCATTTTTGCGCAACTTTTCCCATATTTGGTCAAAAATCATTTTCTCTGAAATCCCTCATCCGATAGCTATGAAACTTTGTATGCATGTTGCCAGGGGTAAACATAGTTAAGTATACACACTGTGGCCTGCCACATCAAATCAAATGTGAGCCAAGTGTCATTGATGCTATGTTTTCCATTATTGATCGAAAAATATCTTTCTCTAAACACTACTCGTCTCATACCACTGGCTGATTTGTTCTCAGGGATAATCTTACTGTGATGTTCAAATTATAATAATATTTTCAATTTTGTATTAGTGGTAATGCAGCTTTTTTGACAGTTTTTGAAATGTGCTATCAAAGGTATCCATCTTCATAAACATATGTGTCACAAAAAGTTATTCTCTACATAGCACAGCAGGACTGTATTGGCCATTAGGTAATGTGCTTTTATTTTTGTGAAATTGATGCCCTTTATCTCATTTTCCGGTTATTGAAAGTAGTTATTTTACTTTATAGAGAAAAACTGCTCTTGTGCTTTACTCTACTGTTAAGATTTATGTACAGTTAAATAAAGATATTTTTTGGCTAAATAATGCTCAACGTCAATTTGTATGTGTGTATGAGATTGAGTTTATAAGACAGTATTGTACAGTATTGGTATTGTATTGAAAAAATACATGTGACACCAAAATGTCCGTAAAGGTGTCCACGGAAATTCCACTTGATTACATGCTCCATCTGCTATGTTCAGCTTCTTTTAAGGAAAATTAAAAAGAATTGTTGACTTGAAAAATGTAACATGCCAGCTGTGAAGTATCAGGTATTAATAGGCCTATAGTACACTTCCTTGGATTTTTGTCAACTTTTAGTATTGAATAAAGAAAATCAGCTTGACCCCAAAAGTGTCCTTTTGACTTCAAAGTGGTCCCCGAAAACTTGTGATGATTTTACGATCTGTCTGCTGTATTCAACATCATTTATGTTAAAGAAAGAATGTGTTGACTTGAAAAATGTAACATGCGACCTGTGAAGTATCAGGTATTAATAAAACTATAGTTTTTTGTCCAACTTTTAGTATTGCTTAAAGAAAATCAGTTTGACTCCAAAAGTGTGCTTTTGACTTCAAAGTGGTCCCCGAAAACTTGGGATGATTTTACGGTCTCTCTGCTGTATTCCACATCGTTTAAGTTAAAGAAAGAATGTGTTGACTTGAAAAGTGTAACATGCGACCTGTGAAGTATCAGGTATTAATAAATCTATAGTACACTTCCTTTTTTGTCCAACTTTTAGAATTGCATAAAGATAATCAGTTTGACTCCAAAAGTGTCCCTTTGACTTCAAATTGGTCCCCGGGAAATTCGAATGTTTGTACACTCTGTCTGCTTTATTCAACTTCTTTTGCGTAACTGAAGCAATGTTCTAACTTGAAAAATGTAACATACGACCTTTGAGGAATCAGGTATTAGTAGGACTATAGCACACTCCTTGGATTTTTGTTAACTTTTAGTATTGCATAAAGAAAATCAGTTTGACTCCAACAGTGTCCTTTTGACTTCAAAGTGGTCCCCGAAAACTTGGGATGATTTTACGGTCTCTCTGCTGTATTCCACATTGTTTAAGTTAAATAAAGAAAGAATGTGTTGACTTGAAAAATGTAACATGCGACCTGTGAAGTATCAGGTATTAGTAGGACTATAACACACTTCCTTGGATATTTGTCAACTTTTAGTATTGAATAAAGAAAATCAGTTTGACTCCAAAAGTGTCCTTTTGACTTCAAAGTGGTCCCCGAAAACTTGGGATGATTTTACGGTCTCTCTGCTGTATTCAACATCGTTTATATTAAAGAAAGAATGTGTTGACTTGAAAAATGTAACATGCGACCTGTGAAGTATCAGGTATTAATAAAACTATAGTACACTTCTTTGATTTTGTCCAACTTTTGGTATTGAATAAAGAAAATCAGTTTGACTCCAAAAGTGTCCTTTTGACTTCAAAGTGGTCCCCAAAGTCTAGGGATAATTTTACGCTCCCTCTGCTGTATTCATCATCGTTTATGTTCAAGTAAGAATGTTTTGATTTTAGAATTGAATATGCGACCTGTAAAGTATCACGTATAAATAAGACAAGAGTACACTTTCTTATTTTTCAAACTTTAAGTATTGAATAAAGAAATCACTTTGACTTCAAAAGCGTCCTCTTGACTTCAAAGGTGTCCCGTGAAAATTCGGATAATTTTATGCTCCACCTGCTGTATTCAACTTGTTTAAGATAATGTATTACTTCAATCGCGTCACTTTCTATGGTAGGTATTGGATATCTTTGTAAAAAAATAAATTAAGAAAGTGTCCCCCTAAAATATTGGCCTCGAGCCCTATTCTGGTGTATTTTTCATCTGTGCATTCGTAGCATAATGCTGAGACCTATAGATCGCATTCGTGTCAAGGGATATCGATTCAGAACCGCTGCTAATCTTTCCATAGACCTTTTCTGTAGTTTACTACGACACCAATCAGTTTTTTATTTACCTCGCAAAATAATGAAATAGCTTAGTCTTTGAATAAATGAACATGTACATACTTTATCTCTGACTATCTATGACTCGTCTCCTACTTCCGTTAATAATGTTGAATGTGGCAACATCTAATTTCAGCCGTTTTAAGAGCCGTAGACTTGTTCTGCTCGGTTCTTAACTTTTGTCAGACCCAAAGTATACAATTATGCGAAAGGGCAAACGTCGCAGAATTCGTGGACGTCGGCGCACAGGAAAACGGTTGAAAATACATGTTTATATTATTGAGGTAGCTAGCAGAAGTACACAATGGGTCGTGAACTGACCAGTGTTATAGTACCGGTCGAAGTAAACTAACAAAATGTCTATGGCTGGCTTGTAGCGATGAATTTTTGACCCGCAAGTGCGATTGATACGCCACAGCACTGCTGAAAATTGTATTTCATATCCGTTTATGTATTTAAGAGCAGCAATTAGAATGACTTCCAAATATCGATATGACTTCAAATGAGTCATTTTGTAGATAAGTCATGATTGATATAGACACTAGCCCTCCCCATTGTTAATTCTGTGCTCAGCGCATATTTTGTACATTTTTTCCCGACTTTAGGTATTCAATACCAAAATAACATATCTCAGGGTGATAATGATAAATGTACCGCCAGTAAATAAAACTTTGCAGAATCAACAAATAACTAGAAAGCATTTGCAAGCAAAAGCAAAGTTCCAGAGACCACAGGCAGCGGAAGAAAAGAGAATTTGAGACGAAGATTGATACAGAGCGGTAACAACATAATACAACTAAAAGCAAGGCAGTCCAGGGAATAACAGTACACAGATTACAAATGCCTACATGTACGGTACTTAAAAAACGCAACACATACAAAAGGGGGCGACAACTCACGGAATGTATATCTGACGAAGGGAGACATTGGACCTAGGCCGTTGAACTTGAAGACCGGGGCCACATGGCTTCCCACTCAGCTCCTGACAATCAACAAAGAAAGCCTCGTATATGTAAACAATTCTGAAGCAGGATCGGCCAATTTGCATAACAGTAACTATGTAAATTTTGTGTCAATCATGCAATACACACATCACTCCACAGCATCAAAAAATCCAACAATAAAAGGATAAAGTAAAATCTTTTATGCACTATAAGCACTTCATATATTACATCCATATTTTCATTCAAAGTCTTCCAGTTCTCTCTAGAATAACATTCAAAATCATTTATGTGATCCTCAGTTACTACAAGTTTGTCTGTAGCCAGATTGCTAAAACCATGGACGTTTTTTAAACGGCCATGGCAAAACAGTTACACGGACAAGTTCATAGGGGACTGAATATTGCACTTACACAGTTACAATTCGGAGTCAGCAGAGCATGCCTGCAGAGAAATATGTTGATTCTAAAACTCAATTCATAATAAAGAGAAGTCCGAAAATATTTATATCGGGTATTTTCAAGAAAAGGATTTGAAATTGCATCGACTTCTACTTCGACAAACGTACGAAACTTGGACAACAGTGTGGCGTCGGCCGCCATGCATAGTATGGAGCACACTTGAACACACGCGACCTTTAACCTATTCTGTACCGTACCTACATAGTTGCTGTATATTCAGATGATCAAACGAATGATTATTTTAGCTCATGCAGTTCCTTTTTATTTCATTTCATGATGCTTGAATATTGTAAAACGGGTCATGGATTTTGAAACTGGATCAAGTGCAATTGTTTCTCAAAGTCAATCGAACGAATCCATGCAAGTTACGAATGCGTGACACGAGGTTACACACATGGTTACAACGTCATGTTGACATACACAGATCTCGAAATGGCTAACTCCGACACGCAACGATCTGAACACGCAGCAGTACCATACATTTTACAAATTTGCATTTGATGTTTGTCTCAACCAATCGTACGATTTCAGCCACTTCTGATCAAAATAATCACTTTTCCTGACCTTCGGATACTTACAAGTACGATATTGGCGGCAGTGGCAGTTGCCTATGGTATAGATGCTTTGGCTGAATGCCCGCTGGCAAAAATGCAACACCAAGCCTTTCCTTGAGCTTCATGTCCGTTGTATGCAATGGCCGGTTTCTGTACTAGTCTGGTGCCGAAGCACTAAACCCAACAATTTCGGCCCCACAATGGTTCTCGGTAGTTTCTGTATCTTCAAAGTCTACTGAATCAAGATCTGCATGATGCCACCCTGGCACCCTTGGGCATTTTAATATATTCAAGATGGCCGCCAAGATGGCCGCCAAACATGTAAATGGTAATATCTCAGCTCTTTGAAATGTTATCAAAATGATTTTAGTGTCACTTTCCGGCTAAACAGGGTCAAGGAATTTATTTCTTTCATTACCGAACATGTGAAACTCTTAATTTGTATAAAAAAATCCAAGATGGCTGCCAAAATGACCTCAAAACGGGTAAAATGTCATATCTCAGCTTCATGACAAGCCATTGGAGTCATTGTGGTCTTCTATGCAAGGTAAATGGGGTGAAGAAACTTATATCTATCATTGCCTAACATTTACAACCCTCAATTTGCATAAAAACTCAAGATGACTGCCAAGACGACCTCCAAAGCAGTTAAAATGTCATATCTCAGCTCAATGACAAGCTGTTTGAGTCATTTGCTATCCATTGCAAGGTATATTGGATCAAGCAATTTATATATTTCATTAGCTGACATATGCAACCCTTCATTTGCATAAAATTTGCATTGGGGTCCCAATGCCTGTGTCGGTATGTAACAAGTCATATCTCAATACACCATGCCACTGGTTTAGGTGTTTTTGGCATGTTTTACGGGTCTAAGAATTGGTATCTTTTGTTATATTTGCTGTAAAATCAAATATGAAAATCTGAATTTCATACTTACAATCCAAGATGGCTGCTAAGCTGGTTTCCACAACAAATATCAAGGTATATCTTACCTAAAATTGCATCCTAGAGAATAATACATTAAGGTTTCAGGGCTGAAGGATAATTTTCGCTCGTTATATATAATGTAAAATATTTCACTGAAAGACAAAAGGACCACCTAATATCAACTATGGCCACACAAATGGATGCCACAAAAACACTGAGTCGTACCTTAAACTAACCAAGCAATCTTGAGACCTATTTTGTTTTGTTTGGTCAGGTTTAATTACTTGTTTTATTTACGTATTTTATTTTGTGTGTTTTATATACTATTTTTATTTGTCGCAGAATTTTAATCTCTGTTTTTTACATGAAAAAAAAACTTTCAAGAACATCGCAAAAAGAGGGAGTTTAACTTATAATGCTTATAATGTTGTCAAAATATTACATCATATCTCCATTTACTAAGTAGCTTGTGAGACCAATTTTTGCGTCTTTTGATACATTTGAAGGGTCTGTTGTATATAATACTGTAAAATCCAACATATATATCAAAAGGCAAGTCAAAACATCATCGATGCTCTAAATATATATACCGGTATATAAATAAATAAATAAATAAATAAATAAATAAATAAATAACTTAGCATTGAACACTGTAATTTCCCGCAAAGACATCCCTATACTTATATATATACATATATATATACATATATATATATATATATATATATATTATATATATATATATATATATATATATATATATATATATAGTTTTCAATCTGGTTCGAACCCACAACGTACGGCATCAGTCGCCTAGCGGAGAGGCCACAGAGAGAACCGCTCGGCTAAATCTCCACTCCCAAAAAGAGTGGTTCAATAGCCGGCTAAGTTGTTACATTTTTCTGACTGAGACCGCTCTATATATATTTAAAGTTAAGTTAAGTAAAAGAAACCTTATTAAGTCGTATCCACATTGGGATCTTGATCATAAAGTATAATAAGGTTTTGCAAAATCAACAACAAAAGAGTATTAGATAAGAGATAAATATAAATCTATCGATATATGCGGATATTACATGTTTATCAATATTTTACTTTTTTCATTTTCTCTTGTCTACATTTATATGTATGTGTGTGCCAGTTGGTATGCCCGTTATTTTTAGAAGCAGTTTTTTGTGTTGCGGCTCCCATGGCTTGCATGTAGGCCACTGCAGCATAACAAGACACAGCATTTGCACCTAGCAGTTGTGGCTCTTTGTTTGCATACATTTTGGTTGTTGGTATGTTTCTTATCATAGTCCAATAAAAGCTGGCACAAGCCTTCAAAACAGTACAGGTATGTCTGCAATCCATCTATGGAGAAGGGATGTGATAGGAATCACGTCAGCACTGTTATGTACTTTGGTTTTATTCCGAGACACGTCAGCACTGTTATGTACTTTTGGTTTTATTCCGAGACACAAGGACAAATACACAAGCTCATCAGTATAAACTTTTGATGTAGTTAGTGGATTTGAACTAGTGATGAAGATTGTTTTCGGAGGAGCAAGGTGTCTATATGTTTAACTACAAAAACAACAACAATTCAATTAAATATTTGGTAATTGTACTGCAATTAAACTGTTCAAAGTGCTTTTGATAGGTGTCAAGCGCAAAACATTCATATTCTTGATGCCCCTACGGATGACCCTATCACAGAAACTATAAAATTATTTGTTGCATAACGGGTGCAAAACTAGGGGTACAACTTTAGAGGGATAACATGAAATCGTCTCGTCAAAAGTAGCAAAAGACAAGTATCTTTATTGTCAAAAAGAATAATATAATTCATGTAAATGGATGGCTCGACAATTTATTTGAGTGGAAATGTGAATTCAATGACCTGTCAAACGGACTCAAACACATACAACCTTGTGTCGAAGATGCTAGATAAATTAAGATATGGTGTAATGTTTTAGGCAACCATTATAGCAGCTATGCGGGATAAAATCCCTCCATTAGAAGTAAGATTTTTCCAGCTCAGAAAACAAGAAATGAAAACTCTGCGACCAATATTGTAATGTATTAGTCACTAGGATGCAATTTCAGCTAAGATATACCTTGATATTTGTGTGGAAACAAAACAAAATAGGTCTCAACAATGCTTGGTTGGTCAATGTTTTTGTGGCATCCATTTGTGTGACCATAGTTGATATTGGGTGGTTATTTTTGCTTTCAATGAAATATTTACATTTTATATAACGAAAATAACTTATCCTTCAGCCTTGAACCCTTAATGTATTAGTCTCTAGGATGCAATTTCAGCTAAGATATACCTTGATATGTGTTGTAGAAACCACCTTAGCAGTCATCTTGGATTGTACGTATCAATTTCAGATTTTCATAGTTTATTTTACAGCAATTATAACAAACGATACAAATTCTTTGACCTGTAAAACATGCCAAAATACCTAAATCAACGGCATAGTGTATTGAGATATGACTTGTTACATAGTGACACTGGCATTTGGGCGGCCATCTTGGCTTTTTATGCAAATTAAGAGTTGTAAATGCCAGCTAATGAAAGATATGAATTACTTGACCCAATATACCTGGTGAAGGATATGCCAAAATGACTCCAACAGCTTCGTATTCAGCTGAGATATGATATGTCAGGCTATGATAGATATGAGTTCCTCAACCCCATTTACCTGGCGAAGAAGACCACAATGAGTCTAACAGCTTCTCATGGAGCTGAGATATGGCATTTTACCTGTTTTTGAGGTCATTCTGGCAGCCATGTTGGATTTATATGCAAATTAAGAGTTGCACATGTTCGGCAATGAAAGAAACGAATTCCGTGGCTCTGTTTACCTGGCATACGACACTAAAATCATTTTGATAACATTTCAAAGAGCTGAGATATTACCATTTACATGTTCGGCGGCCATCTTGGTGGCCATCTTGAATATATTAAAATGCCCAAGTGTGCAGGGGCGGCATCATGCAGATCCTGATTCAGTAGGCTTTGAAGATACTGAAATCACCGAGAACCATTGTGGGGCCGAAATTTTTGGGTTCGACCAAATATCAGGGTTTCGGCACCAGACTATACCACCGTCACTCCGTGCGGAGGAACGGTGTCTGTACGGTCGGCAGCTTAACACATTTCATGCTTTTTGAATTGAAGTTTCATCTATCTTAGCCTATGTTCAGTTCATTGGCACTACGGCTGTTTCACACTTGAAAAGCATGAAAAATAAAGGATCGGGCGAAAAAAATTGAGGATCGGGGCCGATCCCGTTAAACAGCCTGGGGAGAACACTGCCAAATATCTTCGGCAAAACTTATAATAAAGTTATAAAACCCACGTTCAAAAATGCTATCGCTCTCCGAAACGTCGCATATCTAAGCTTTTGAACGACCGGTCGCTATGCTGGAATCATCCAAAGCAAAAATTCAACATGTCCGCCATCGCCAGGCCAGTTTGTATGGAAGGCGTATGACGTAACAGTATAGCGCCACGTAAGGCGGGTATTTAGAGAAAAATAAAAGCAAAAAGCAACAAAAAACAAAGCCAAAGAAAGCTAGAATTATTAATAGCTGAACGCAATTTGATATTTGTGCAATGCAAAATAAAAAATAAACAAACAAGAAATGCCCGAGAAACCCGTCTCAGCTGAGCGATGACGTCATAAGCGTGTCGCAATGCATTCTGGGTAATGAAGATAAAATTTGTATATAGCATGTTCTATGGTAGTAACACGAGAAATAGAGAAAGAAAGAAAGAAAGAAAGAAAGAAAGAAAGAAGGGAAGTGAGCAAATATGACTGTTCCAGAGCTGATCTCTGGAACTAATAAGAGGGTCAGAAAACTTTATTTTTAGGGGCGTTAGCTTCGGAAATTTGTTACCTTCGAGATTTGATATACATTTTGTACTCAAGAGGAACGAAGTGAGAAAATCGAAAGTTGAGAAGGGTTAGCTCAATATTGATCAGATTTTCCAAGCTTTTTGTATCTTAATTACATTTACTTCTGATGACGCTGAATTTAGCATCTGTGTGGATGAGGCAGGTCCCCTCTTGTCAAAAAAGCCATACATTTATATAATTGAAATATCGATATTGCCTAAACTTCAGGTAAGTCGAGACAATTCATGTGAGAAAACATTCATCGGAGTGATGTGCAGTCTTGGGTCGGGAAACTGTCTGTTTTTATTTATGGCATCTTCCGGTAGTTGTTTAGGTATGACAAAATGTTCTTGACTAATTCCAATTTTCTGGGGAAAATGTTTATTACGTTCGTTTTCACGTGTTTAGGCCTTATGGTTATCAAATCTAGACTTCTGATCTTATGTATTTCTGATCCCAATCACATTTATTTCGTTCATAGTTACCCTTGTCATTAACATCTTAGTTTAAATTGTGATATTTCCCTTCTTGTTTAATTCCAATCTGGGCGTAAATTTGATAAAAAAACAGCACGTGTATGATCAGTGATTTATCGAAAAACTTGAAAACGACTGACAGTTTCTTGTACTGAATGCAAGGGTAACATGTCCAGTAACTTGGCGTCCCTCGACAACCTATTTATTTGTGACATTTTGGTCACGTTTTGTTTTGGAAAATGTAATAGTTAGAAAGTCGTCTTTTAAAAAACTGATACAGAGCTATTCTACAAGTTTCGTTTTCGCAAAAGATTAGACAGTTGGAAGATGAACTTGACCAAAGCATTTATCGTAACTGCAACCAAGTTGTTTAGTGGCGATCGTTTTCGATATACTGTCTACAGCAATGTTAAGGCATAGCGTTGTCGGGGAGCTCACTCCTCGTGGCGAAGAAGTCAACGGAGTAAACATTTTGAGTGCGAATATAATGAACCTTCAGAATCGTCAAATATTCAAAATGGAACTATGATTTACAAGTCTTTGTTTAAGCTCAAGGAAGAATTACTAGTTGAATCGACTCTGTGCAGCCAGCAATTTTACAAGAGGTACACGAGTTGTTCTTAAGTTGTCTGCATCGCCAGTAGCGTCATAATTTAAAATGATAGCTTACTCCGTCTGTTTATCTGTTTATTGACAAAGGTATAAAAGAGATGGGGACAAAATGTTCTTGGTTAGGCAAAATAAGAAAGTGACGGTAATTCCGGTAACCCGACCAACCCTAGAATACCCTCCAATCCATGACATTTTTATGCATCTTTAAGAAATTCTCTATATTTTATCCGTCTCAGCCAAGAAAAATAAAAACAATTTTCCTCCGACCTAGCCACACTTATTTCTGAAGGTATGTTACAGAAAACACATCCTCTAACATATCTACCTTAATTCTTGGAGACATGTTATTTGAAACATACACATTTTTTATGTTTGGCCTAGGCTTAGATTAACCTAGCAGGGCAGCCTACCAATCGGTCTTGTAAACAATTATAACAGTTTATTTCATTAAAATATGATATTCCAACACAAGTGACCATACATTTTCGGTGGACATAATAGGTGTTGTGCCCTTGAGCAAGGCACTTTACTCCTCAGTGCTCCGTTGGGGGTTAGTGGGTTATGCATACCTCATCCTGTAATTGGGCTAACGCCTGTTGGATGATGGACTGATAATATATAAATAATACCTGCCCTCCTGAAATTGCAAAAACATTCCCCATTTTTCCCACAAGAGGGTTTCCTTTATTCCCTCTCCCCATTTAAAGGAACTTCGAATTCCGCTATCCTTTCCCCTAATGACTACAGACTTCCATGTTTGGTGATTAGTCAGCCACTTACGCCTGAAGTTCTCAAGAATATACTTAATCCAACAATTGATACCGAGACAGTCGGGCCAGTAGATTTTCCACCAGCTTTTGATTTTGGAATTGCATGGGGCGGCTCACGCGATAGCGGCAGCCAGGGATTTTTAATAGACGGTTTCGGCGAGGAGGAACTTGAAAAAGCTTATTATCCACCTGGCCAAGAACAACTAGAACAACCTCGAGTCTCACTCAAGAACCTACACAAACTTCTTAATGCTTGTGAATCTGTGTGTGCTTATAATGCTCCGTTTGACTTACAGGCACTTGACATGATGAAGAGACAAGACTTTGGAGTTACTTGTCTATGGCTCATGTCAGTTGTGTACATTATACTTCAGCCAGAACTTATCGATAAAGCTGAACAAGGGGGACTCGAAAGAACAGTTCATAACAACATGAGAAGTCGCTTTGAAGATCTTGCAAACTTAATATGTACATCTGGAGTACCACCTCATCCACATACAGCTCGAAAAGATGCAATAAGTGAACATTACTTACGACAATACATGATAAATACTTGGCCGGGTGGATGGGATAAAAATGGTAAACTGTAACTTTACGCTTTCAAGAGATTAAGGCTTGATCCATGGTACTTATTGAATAACTTTCGTAATTACTTAAGGTAGCTACATACCTTTTAGACACTTTCAGATTTTTATTTTTTTCTCAATTTAACACGTCCCAAACCCCAATAAAGTATACATTTTCTGAAAGCCCTGATATAGAGCTATCCGACCAAGCACAGTACATGGTCATTATTTGCATAAGAGTCACGTGACAAGCGTTTTGCTGAACCTTCCAAAAACCGGTTTTTCCAGCCTTATGCGAACACGCTGCAAGATTTCCGGTTGGAATTTCTTCATTGACAAGCCTTGACAATATCCTTCAAAACCGTGTCTGGGATTTTCTTTATATGCCTTTGTTTTTTTAATGCGCTCTTAAAGGTGTTAGATGAAGGTGCTTTTCAAGGAATTTTAATTATCACGCCATATAATTTGAATGGAGCCTCCGGGAAAAAATCGCAGACACGGTTTTGAAGGATATTGTCAAGGCTTGTCAATGAAGAAATTCTAACCGGAAATCTTGCAGCGTGTTCGCATAAGGCGGGAAAAACCGGTTTTTGGAAGGTTCAGCAAAACGCTTGTCACGTGACTCTTATGCAAATAATAACCGTGTACTGTGCTTGGTCGGATAGCTCTATATCAGGGCTTTCAGAAAATGTATACTTTATTGGGGTTTGGGACGTGTTCAATTGAGAAAAAAATAAAAATCTGAAAGTGGCTAAAAGGTATGTAGCTACCTTAAGTTATTACTTATGTAGTACTTGACAAGTACCAGCACAGGAACTACATATAAGTACTTATGAAGTTCTAATAACATTTTCCTCTGGCTCCCAACTATGAACTTTCTCGATAACCTTTCCATTTTATCAGATAATATTTCTTTCCTCTAATTTATTTCGTCTTCAAAATTCGTTCTACTCTGTACAGCTCGTCGGCGCCAGCAGTGCTCTGAAGTTCATCAGAATAGAAAGTGCCGAGTATTTCCTCTCCATTCAGATCTTTTATTTTGTAAACTGGCGGCGTTCCCAGTCCAGCTGCGTACACCACTTTTGAAACTATGAAAATCTCCTCTGTTCAATTTGGTAAATATCCTTTCCTGAAAGTGGTCTTGTATTTTGTAATTCAAACCCGTTCTCCCGGCTTGAATTCAGGGTTAGCTCCCATGGCTGCCAACTCAGGGTAAAGTGTATAAAATGCCTGCCAATCGTTGTCCTCTGTTACATCGACGGGTTTCATTTTGATACTTCCATGTACGGTGTTATTGTAATGTATATACAACGCGGAGATGATCATTTGGTTGAAAGCAAAACGGGTAAACCGGTTACTGTTAATTTTAACCCTTGCATTGACATATCACAGTTTACTACAATAAGACTATTACAGTGTTCACTCTTTAATTCATGGTATAACATAATGGGGACGATAGTATAATAAAATATCAAGAAGGTGGCCAAGATAAGAAGACCAAATCAATACGTCAAGGTAACTACAATATCGATACACTCAACAAAGCGATTGGGTTGAAACAGAAAATTAATTTTGAAAAACATCTGCCGACAAACCGCGTTCTTCTAACTTTGGCTAAAGATGTTAAAGTATTTTTAATGCTACAGGTAACTTCGCTAACCTCGTCGGTTTTTCAGATAAACCTGAGGACAACCCCGTGATAAAAAGTACTATGAGTCCAAAGAGAGCGGATTTCTTAACAGTCACTAAATATATAGTTCATTCAGATGCTGTCGATGTGACTGGAAATTATGTTTCATTTGGCTCGGGTGAATACATACAGGGGAAAGTATCGGACTGTTTACAAATACTTCCCGTCCAGGATACAAAAATAAGTGAAAAGGTCACCTATGATTTTAAAAACAGCTCAATTTCCATGCCATTGAGAAAAGGCTCAGATTACATGAGTTCAATGCGTATTTGGATAACAGATCAAAACGGAAAGGAAGTCAATTTCAATAACTGGCCAACTAGCTTTTGTATTGAATTATTGTAGCTAACGCATCATAAACCATCCCACGACCAATCCTCCAGCAATATAAATCATTTCATATTTCTTTTGCTCAGGACTGGGCTGATAATAATCTGAGAATTGCGCTGACGCTTGCGCTGCTTCGCCTGATGCAGAGCTAGCTTGCGCTGACTTAGTCGCCGCTGCTTCTTCCAGGATTTCTGCATCTGTATCTCTTAATTCAGCTGCAGCATGCATATCTTTAGCCTGATTTTCTCTTTCCCAATCAGCCTGGAGTAATCTTTTTTCTGACCAGACAGCACGATCATGTTCAAATTTTTCTAATGCTTTATCATGTCTAATTTTCTCTTCAATAAGAGCCTCACCATTCCCGGAAAGCTTTTGACCGATAATATTTCCTCCTGTGAATGCCGTTGCATTTAATACAGCACCAAGAACTGTCATTCCTATTGCTGAAGCCATGATTGTATATTATTACAAGGTATTATTTATTTTTCACTGTATATACGATAATTATGTCTGGCCCAAGTAACTACGGTCTAGGTGCAATTCACGGACAAAATCTCGAGCTCGAAGATCTGAGTGATGTTAAAATTAACAATAATACTAAGATAGCTGGTAATCATAATAAGGATTACGTCCTTCGATACAAGGACCGTGGAAAAACATTTCGTTTTATCGGCCGCAACAGTGCAGAAGCACGAACACGCTGTAGAATTTTCCGAACTGAAAGACGTCGATGAAACCATAATAGACGCTACAAAGGCTGCAAATGATCCTACTCCTTTTGCTCTGACATGGGATAAGGCTAGTCAGCAATTTAGGCCTTATAATGTACCGCGTAACATCTTAGATATATTGGATAGTGAAATTGCAGGAGGTGTTGCTGAACTGCCAGGAACTCCAAATGTGATTTATTTTGATAGCAATGTTAACAAATATAAGTTGCTAGATTTTCGTCGTTGGCTTGAGCCTGTTAATCCATACATTACACTACTCGGTATACCGGTTCACCTTAAAATTAGTCCTCTTAATACAATAATGTCTTCAGATAATACACTGCGAAGGTGGATAAATGATGGGGAGAATTATTGTTCATATACAGCTAGCGGAGTTCCAGTAAGATTATTTTGGGACACAACTTTAAAGAAACTGGGTCTGAAGAGTGTGGGGGAGGGGACAGCTGAATTAACTTTACAGACTGCAAATCAACAGATGACTGATAATATGAAAATAATTGAACATGGTACAGTTTTTATCAAATGCATAAAGTTAAGTACAGGAACAGATTTTGACAATTTAATTGGAAATATCGCTTTAAAAACAGATTCAAGAACACCTTGCAATATTATCATAACCATAGATAAAGACAGAAAGGATTTAGATATTGTTGCACACAGTAGTGTAGAAAGTAATAACATTTCATTTGTTAAAAAAGATACAACTACTTACACTTTAGATATCAGTACCATTTATCTAAAATGTCTCATTTTATTTGAAGTAATGGTCTTCCGACATATTTTAAGTTCAGAGGAAATTTCTAAAATTTTATCTATCGCGTGAGCAAGTTAACTCCCGAGTTCAGAAAAAAAATTCCATAGAAACTGCGACCTCAGTCATGCCGTAGGAAAAATTCACATCAGCTAGACTCCGGTTCTGAAGAGGTAGCTACTTACGGTGCTTCCGTCGACTGACTGACAACACTCGTTCCGTAACCCTTTATATAGACTAGTTTGATGGTGATGACTCACACGTAATTTCCCACGGAATTCCCCTTTATTTCAATCACGTACATGTCGCTACATGCCACGGAATTCCCCACTGAATTATTTTTAGATCACCATCTGTTACCCATATCAGTGGAAATTCCAAAGCCTATCGGAACGGGGTTGCTATGGCTACCGCACTGACATGTAGCAACATGTTCTGTTATGGAAGGGAGCTACAGGGAGGGGAGGAGAGGAAATTCCCCTCCCTGTAGCTATGTAAAAAAATTGTCACAGAGAGGACCATTTATATACTACTGTCTAACAAAATGCTACTTCCTTCATTTTAGAGATAAAATTAATCAGCTCAAGACGATCCAAGTCAACATTAAAGTTAATACCAAGTACATTGAAATCTTTATCAATCCAAAGCAAATTTCTGTCTGGTAATAAGACCTCATTGGAGAGACATTTTGAGCCAACAAGAGCAGTATTGTTTTATCATAGTTTATACGTAGACCTGATAAACGTGCAAAGGAGTCTAATGTGTCTAATAAACATTTTTATGATTTTTGAGAGCCATCTAAAAATGACAATGTCTCGTTGGCGTACTGACCGAGCTAAAATTCCTTATCTCTGAGCCAAATACCTTTAATGTTATGGTTTGCTCTGATTTCATGGGCATGAATTTCGACGCACGTGATGAACAAATAAGGGGACAGTGGGTTCCCTTGTCGGACACCGCGCTCAAGAGAAAAGAAGTGAGAAAAAATTTCGTTATTTATAACACAGCTTGAGATGTTCGCATACAAAACTTTGACCCACTTTCGAAAGGAAGGTCAAAAATTAACCTGAGCAAATATTATCAATGAATCCCACGAAAGGGTGTCAAACGCTTCTTCAAAATCCAGAAGTGCCAGCAAACCAGAAACTTTGTCCAACTTAGCGGTTAACAATACATCAAATATTAAGCGAGTATTTTCGCCGATAAACCTCCCTTAAAGAAGCCTTTTTGGTCTGAATGAATAATTTTAGGCAAAATGCTTTTCATACGATTTGCTAATGCGCCTGAAGCAAGTTTTCAGTCTTTATAAATTCGGCTTTTTTCCTCACTGCGTACGGGATAGTAGCCCCCGAATATTGATTTTCAATGTATCAAGTAATAATTGATCCGAAATACTAAAACAGTGCTCAGATTGTGAATTTACATCTCTATAATCATTTACAGTATCGCGTATTTTTTCTTGACCAAGTCAACATACGCATCATCATTCAGAAGGGCAGAATTAAACGTCCAGAATCCTTTACCACGAGGAGTTTGATCAAAACATATTAATTGATAAAACTATCAGAGAATGGTCACTTCTATAACCTGCGCGAATCTTTGCCCCAGTAGTCATAGAAAGCAAATCAGGCGTGATAAGAAAATAGTCCAATCTACTTTGGATAAATACGGGGTTTCGCCTCCGCCATGTGAAGTGGCGTACAGATTCATGTCATAGGCCAGGTATCGGTTAAACTATACTGTTCACAAAGAAGGTCAATTTCGAATCGCGCTTCGGAATGCTTATCGGTTGTACAGCCTGCAGTGTCGACTTGGAAATTTCTTACAACATTTCAATCTCCAACTAATATGACGGAGTCATTACCAATCATATTAGTTTTTTCCTTTATATCAACAAAGAAAGCCGGGTCGTTCTCATTTGGACCATACAAACAGACAAGAGTGAAACAGAAATCATGTATTGTTAAATCTAGTAAGATAAACTGACCATTTGTATCACTTTGTTCAGAATGCAAAGTATATTCGAAAATATTTTTAAAAAGAATGGCGTTACTCCCACTAAAGAATGCAGGTGCTCCCCACTCCAATCGCCATCTGGTAAACCCGTTCAAAAAACAACGGGCCTCTTGCAATCAAAAAATCGATGCATCTTGCTTGCAAAACCAATTGAAGACATCCTTTCTTTTGCTCTACATACATACATACATACATACATACATACATACATACATACATACATACATACATACATACATACATACATACATACATACATTTAAATGAAAGAATGGGAACAGCACATCAGACAGTCATCAATACTTACTTTCATTGTAACCATAAAATGTTGATACTTTTTTCGTCAATGATATGGACGGGTACATCACACAAAAATAATTGTATACCCAGTATATACACTGTGATGTGCTCTTGCATTCATCGCAACATTGCTGGTCTGTGTTGGCAGATCCAATGATAGGGGCTCCGACAGCTTCTATACCCTGACGTTTGTTGCAGTCTGTTGAGTTAAAACAAAGTGATTGAATAATACGAAATGTGGTCAAACATAAACCTTTTCTGAGAAGTAATGAGTGCAGAGTAGATAGGAAAATTATAGATGAAAGAGAATTTCTACTTAGGTGACTCCCATATCAACCTATCTGTTTATATGTGCGTTATTATGGCCCTATACGATTTGCACTTCCCAATTTGCTCTTTAGAAGCGGCGATAGTGAATAAGAATTTTTACGAGTTGCATATTTCGCCGTCAAACTGTTCAATTATATACGTCTACGTTGAGCATAGTATACTTCCTTCTGTCCCTGCCTATTACATAGCGACTGGTCGATTTCTTCGTTTTGGCCTGGGGATGGTGGATTACTTTTTGTGGACAACAAAATGTGGTTTCGGGTCTTTTGGTAGGTTTTCGTTTGTGTCCCATTTTTTCTGAATGAACGCGGAGATAAAACTGCAACAGAGCCGTGTAATTACGTTTAGTTGAGTCCGCTCGTTTAAAACCCAACACAAATACATGTCCTGTGTCTGATTGTAATTCTAGGATGTCTTCTGTCGAGTTTTCCTTACCGCTCTGCTTTCCTTTCATTCTCATGAACCATCAAATTTTACCTGCTTCGGCCAGTCGTCTATATAATTTGCAGCTTGGTGTTGATCCTAACCTACCAAAAAGCATTGTTTGACTACGAGTAGGTGTGGATTTTTCAAACATGGACACAATACGTGCGAATCGCGGGAAGATAGCTCAGAAAGTCTTGATCTATCGAGAAACATTTTTCCTGGTAGTAATATTGTGACGTAGCCACTAGATAGTTAATATTTTATCACTCGAATTTAGCTTTTACCAATGACAATGACTGTGACCTATAGTAACCCCTTCTGCACGTGGGGCATCGTGAGAACGATTCCCTTGTTTATCTTCGAGACTCTTTGATGTAACCGTTCATCCGTCTTTAGTGAACGTATTGTTTTGACAACAGCTTAAGTCATTAACACCGACCGGACACTTAAGGAAGACCTCCTGCGTTATGTTGACAGATGTACTGATGGGAGCGACCTTCCTGTCTTTCACGTATGCCGACTGCCGTTGGTTAATTCTTTAGATAATGATAGACGCATACAAAAGTCATGACAAAGCCAGATATTCACCGAATATAAACTTGTATTTTAGTGTGCTAGAGTATACCTTTTGCGACGCCCGAGACGACACTGTCCGTGACCGACGCCTACTGTTAGACTAGAGTGAGACATAGACGTTTTACCGTGTAACTTATGTTACTCAGCTGCATAAAGTACTGCAACTTAGAGTATATTTGTGTACCCGTCGCCGTCTCTACTGCCTGACGTTCGACGCCACACAGTGTACGTATCCGACAATAGATATATCACAACCACGCTACGTGACAATATATCAAGCAGATATGAACTAAAAATGCTCCTATGTTGCAGTGCATATTGCAATTGTCTATAATTGAAACATTTTCCACAACTTTGCAACTTCATTGAAATTGTGTAAGATCAACACATGAACAATATTCACCATAGCATTTATTCCTGTCATTAAAGTCATGGGGTAAACAAATACCTTGGTCTGACGTTGTCATATAGTGGCGAAAGGAACCCGGAGTTCGCCGAGAAAACAAGCTGCCAAGCAAGAAAAGTTATGTTCATGTAGAAACGTCAGTTGTCTATTGCTGGTGATGTCCCGTTGAAATATGCTCTTCGCGGTTCTTTTATTGAGAGATTGTCCGATATGAAACTATGCATCTGAATAACTTGACTAAAGTAGACTGAAATGTTATGTACAATGACAAAATTTTATAGTAGTTGTAACAGAAAATTTGAATATTTAAAGCAGCTAATTTATAGTTTGTATATATATTGAGCTTTCACGGTTCGACATATTAGACTTGAAGGACTGTACTTAAGACACTTTCACTTGTTACACAAGATATGACAGCAGTGAATCTAGGATATTTTATAGTTGTTTTTCATTTCAGCAAAATACCTAATTTCTTTTTCAATCGACGATATAGTTAATATTCTTCATGATCATAACAATTTTAATTAAGTTGCAAATCATGGTGATAATGTCAGAGAAAAGTCTCCATTTACATTATGTACTGAAACGCAGTAGCATTTCCGGTTTATCTCTCGTTGGCAGCCTATCTTTACATTCTTAATATAATGAGGTATCATCTTTGCAATTGATGCTTAAATCGAATGCAAATAGAACAACAAAAATTACTTACCTGTAGGTTTGGTATTTATCAATTTCACTCTAACAATTCGGTATACAGGGTTATTTCCAAGGTCAATCCTCCACCACTTAGAAGGCTGCACATCATCAATGAGAAAGCAAGTGTTAACATCACCATCGACAGCTTCTTCTGATAGTGCTGTTGATGAATTTGTCCATGTCGTTTTACCCCTTGCAATATTTGTGAGATCTAGAACAGAGAAACGTTGGATTTTCCTATGATTATCACATGAACTGGCCCGTATCTCCACCTGTGAGACGTACACCAGCACAGATAAGAAATCCATATTACCCCTGTTGTACGTCATCAACCGGAACTTTTTTCCTGCAATGGTACCGTTCATACATGCACACCGCGACACAGACCGATTTGTCGTGATCGATGCCGTGCTGTCATGGCATTTTGACAAAAAGGTGACCCGATAAATCCAGACATGGAAACATAGAAGGCATGTCCAACGAAATTTCGAGTCGCTAAAGCTTTAGTTATTCCCAAGAATCGAATAAGGATATCATCGATCGTTTTAATGGCTCAGTAACGTCACGGCCTCAGTCGTAAGGCTAAATGTATTAGTCGTCGTACCTGGCGATCGCCAAGCGACGTCGTACCTGGCGATCCCGGTTGGCGATAAACCCGAAAGATACACCTCAACGTAAGTTCAACTTAATAAATGAGTACCGTACAATCTTCGGGAAAGCGACATAGAAGGTGCAGTCATAAAGTCATTCGACGAACAACGATAAATTTCCGTCATGACACAAATTACAACCCTTTTCAGAATTAGAGCGCGAAGCCACTGCAGTGAACTGCAATAAAACTGCTTACACTAATTAGTTTCAGCTGTAGCCGTAACCACTTTGGTGTTGAACAAGGCTACTTGATAAAGACCAAAAAGTCTGCTTGTACAAAGGCAAAACTAGCTCTGTCTGAGGCTCGAGTTGTAAATGACAGTTTACGATTGGCACCCTGTGTTCAAGATTAAGATACAATGTAACATTACCATGCACTGGTCCATGTACAAATCTTTTTTATTTCAACTTCCCCAGACAAACTGTCTGCATGGGATATACAATGTTGTCGACTTTGCCAGCTGGCTACAGCTGAAACTAATTAGTGTGAGCAGTTTTATTGCAGTTCACTGCAGTGGCTTCGCGCTCTAATTCTGAAAAGGGTAGTATTCCGTTGTTTCTCGATCGGTATCAAACCTGCAGCGTAAGGCTGTAGTGAAGACATAAGCTGTTTAGCTGTAGCCTTTACTCTGCAGTACAGCGCTGTAGAATCCCATGTATTTTAAAAGTTGACTCAGACAACACTCACAACAAAACAGAGTTCCCATCAAGTAACAAAATGGGGATGTACCTACGGGCGATATATGTGTCACAGCAAACATCAAAGTCCGTAAGGGAGCCTTCAGTAATTACAGGGGGTGGGCCGGGGGAATTTCGCGCACACCTGTACCGTAAAATGTGACCCTCCCCTATCCTCCTGTCTAAAATGTGACCCTCCCCCTTGTCCGACATTCTAAAACTTGACCCTCCCCCCCCAACCACTGCGGTATTCTCCCCAGGAATAACTAAAACAGTATCAGCTAATTTACATAACAATTGGTTCAATTGTTATGTTAGGGAAAATTACAGAGGGGAGGGCTGGTGTTTTTGAGGGACAGTCGCAATTTATCACGCAAGAATTTTGAAAGAGATATGAAATTTCATACATTTGTTGGAGGGTCCCCATATTTTGTGCAACTATAAGAAGGCAAGATGTGGCTGATTTAATGTTTCATCCAAAAAATATCAAATCATAATACATGGAGTCTATCAGGCAAATTATTGACAATGTACCCCCACAAAACATGCTATATCTGTGTATTAATATGTTGATAATGTATTTAAATGAACTTTGCTTGAATAGGGAAGTAAAATGTGCATTTTGTGCAAAAAATTGATTTCTGAATTTCATCTAAAAAGTTGGTTCACTATCCATGGTGTCTATGATGAAATTATAAATAGTCTTTTCCAATACAAAAATAGGTAAATATTTGCATTTGTGTACTCTTGATTATTGATATTAATGTTCTTGATTAGACAAGAGTGGTTACAAGTCCATGGTTGTGCAAGAAATATGATTTTTGAATTTCACCGAAATGTCAATTCACTATGCATGGCGATCTATAAGGTGTACTTATTTTGTTGGTGATTTCCTATTCAGGAAATATCACATGGACAATCAAAGTTTTGGCCATAAAATCAGCTTTTGTCAAAAGTGACCTCCCCCCAGATAGGTTTGTAACAAGTGACCCTTCCCCTTGAACTGTTTTCTAAAAAGTGACCCTCCCTCAATTCCCCGGCCCACCCCCACCTGTAATTACTGAAGGCTCCCTAAGACGAAAACATTGACGACCGAGACGGCCACCGGCGGAGACCGGCGACCGCAGTGCTGCGCCCACTACATGCGTACACTCTGTGTGTCATCGATCGGAATCTTTCGCGCTCGCCAAGGTCGTAAACTTGTGATATTTTAAAAGTCATGTAAGAATAATGTAAGAATAATAACTACTGTTTCTATCGTGTCGTTGCATTAACTTCATAAATATAATTTGTAAATATTCTAAATAACTCAAAATTCTATGGCTATCCATTGCTGGCGCGGTGAAAGCTATGCCCGCCGATGGCCGACTTGCCTTGGTATCGGTCCTGCGCGAGACAATGATCGACACGCGCGCGTGACCTAATCCGTATACCTGATTGGTGGAGATACCATGCGTTGTATCAAATGTAAGCTTAATCGGATTTATGAATGAAAGTATACCTGTAAACATTTGCACATCGCCTGGGTGACGGGCAGCTTTACTCATTAAATGAAAGTAATCCGCGTAAATAAAACACAAGATGGCGAAAAAAATCATGCAATTTGTTACAATAATTTTGATCCATTTACATCAAAGAAAAATAAGAAGACTGTTCATGTGATAAATAGATAATCCCATTGAATGTTTCTCTGTTTGACGTTATCGTATACGAGTGTTTTTCGCGGAGCCGTAAACTTCGAGCTGAAATACGATGGAATCATGAACATGTTGCTTATCATTAGAAAAGTAAACATTTGCAACAAATTTAGTCTTTCGTGTTAGATTACAGCGCGCGGCGAACGTTTCCCTTACGCTGTCTAGTCTACAATTAATTACGAGGTCGTTTCAGCATGCCACTCACAACAAGCTTGACACTGCACTACACATCATCAAATTTCCTTACAGTCCTCAACATCAGTCGGACTGACTCTTCGCGTTCAGTTAAACTTTGCTTCAGCAAGGTGAAGGAAATTTTTGAAGGCAGAGATATGGCCGTCTCCTCCATGCGAACTTACCCGTTGCCGTGTATGATGCCGTCCGGGAAATTACATGCCAAAATACAGTGAATTATTTCAGAAACACTGCGTGTGTTATTTAATGGCACAAACTGTAAAACACTTGCATGTGTAAAATCAACACTTTTCTTCTAATCTATTTTGTAGCTGTGTCATGTCTTTGAGAGAAGTGTCAAAGAAGAGAGTTTCATGTAACTGAGACAAAATAGAAAGCAGGAAAAAAGTTTCATGCAGGAGTGTTAAGAATTTTCTGGTTTATAATATTCATTGAGGTATCGTGTCAAACTTGATAGAGTAGACTGCACTGGACATGCTACAGACTACATGCTGGAGGGACTGTTGTCGTGATTGCTGACATCCAGAGGAGAAGAAAAGTTTTTTGAAAAGAATTTACTTCTTTCTTCATAAAGTTTTCAAATTAAAATAAACACTTAAAAGAAAATTTTGGTGATGTGATAGGTAGTGCAGTGTGCTTGTTGTGAGTGGCATGCTGAAACGACTGTCGTAATTGTAGACTAGACAGTGTATGGGAAACGTTCGCCGCGCGCTGTAATCTAACACCAAAGACTCGATTTGTTGCAAATGTTTACTTTTCTTGTGATAAGCAACATGAAAACTTGTCGGGCTCTGCAAGGCAAACCGGACACTCAATCAAATTCCACTGTAAAAGAGATCAGTAGATATGGTAAATCGGAACGTAGCTATCTAACTCCAACATCCCAAAAAAGATGATAAAGTCGATACTGAACAATTTTCATATTTTTTTCATAGAGCTGAACCTATAATTTCCGAACTAGAGAACAGTTCAAACACCTTCTCAAAATGTGTCATTACAGCTTTTAGGTGTTATTCTGAAATGCATCATGCTAGAAACACAGATATATACCCAATTATCGATTAACCAGTCTACACATATTTTCTTTCTCCAAGTTAATGTAGAGGATTCTCCCGTATGTCTCAGAAGACCCAGCTCTAATTCCATTGCCAAAGTCAAATGAAACTATTTCAGGTCCTTCCATTTAGAAAATCGCTTTCGTCGTATGTTTGAAGCGAAGATATTTCTCAGTGATTATATTGTTAATATTTGTACTCTGAAGCTGCACGCAGGCGCTAACATTACTGTATGATCAGGAAGGATAACCACAATTCACACACATTTACAATTTTGGAAACTGAATAAACTATTTTGTGCATTTTATTTTTGGGCAAGATATAGCTGAAGTCCTGTGACTTTCCATATTAAGGAAGAACAGAGTAAATTCACCAAAGCAATTGACAAACAAATCTACTAGACAAATAGACAAAGCAGAACATGTTTACCCTTTAGGTAAAGGCTCCAACACTTAAATCTCCTCGTGTCTGAATAAGCTGTAATGAATACGATGAATCTTAGTAACTTATAAACTGTTGTTCATTGCACCTTTACAATTTGTTTTCTTCCAGAAAAAAAACTTTTTCCGGAACTACTTGATATTTTCGCTCGCAATTACGTCTGGACACAGACAAGGAAAAAAATGTTCTCCTTGCCTTTGGTCTGGAAAAAGCATGAATTAAAAACTATTCATTCTTGCAAGACGCTGCTATAAACACTTCAATAACACTGTGTGTGTCATAAAACTATTCACAAGTGAAAGTGAGTTAATGATGATGGATCTATGTTGAAGGAGAAGTCGAACTGTGAAAACAAACTCATTTTAGTGCAGAGGACACGAATTTCGTACATGAGAATCAGAATGAGTTCATAAAGTACCCGATACTCTGCAGCTGGTGACATCGCATTCTGTTTATATAAGCGCTCAGAATGTGCGGCTCAAGTGTGAAAACTTATGTCGTTTGGACATGCAGCAATTTCTGTACTTTGATTCATCGGACTCAGTTCACACCTGCTTTGTTTTTATGACAAACCATAACAAATGTAGGCAGACTTTCTCCTTGTATGCAGTGTTGTCCTTAGAAGCGGGTGCCGGGTAAATAACCCGCCTGTTTTGCGTTTTTTCCCGGCTACTTTAACGTTTTCAGATTATTGTCATGCTGTAGACGTATTAATTTCGGGATCACACTGCCAGCTGTTAGACGGCAGACGGGCGATTAGCAGTTTCGCGATCCCTTTCCCCACTTGGAACTGCACAAATATAAAACAGTTTCTAAATACCCTTTTGTGGCTTTTTGAGCCCGATCTTTTACTTGTTAAATAGTGTGATTGGCTGATGGACGCGCCTATGGTGTTGCCTTTGTTACGAGCAGCGTGACTGGTTTGATTAGTATGAAGGTCATCTTAGGTCATCTTTAACGATGGCGTCAAAAGAAATGTGGCGTCGGCCACTCGTACTCGGTACCTTGCCGATGGAATACAGGTGCCGCCAACTGGTAGATTTCATCAGTTTCGCAAAATCATCACAAAACATGTTTTGAAGGCTGATATACCGATTTTACTTTTTTTGACCTTGACCTAAAATTTGGAGGGGAAATTAGAGCTGTTTGTAACTGCCCTCCCACTAGCATACACGGGAAAAATGCCCTCCCACTGAATTTTGATGCCCACTGCCCTCCAGTATCTATGGTCTGCCCACTGCCCACTCCCCACAACAATTCAAGCTCCCCACTGCCCTCTCCCCACTACTGACATTCCCCATTGCCCACTTAATGTCCTGTAGGCAATCAAAGACAGCGCAAAACCTTGAAAGCAGCTAGTACTATACCTTAGAACATTGCGCCCCTCTAAGTTAGGCGCTTATATCTCCCCACAAGTTCTATCAAGCACGACTTTCCCCTCCCTCTCCGTATTTTCCGTTACCCACTGTCAAAAATTTTCTCCTCGCCCACTGAAAAAATGAAATTTCTTCCCCGCCCACACTAAATACTGACTTTTTCTCCCCGCCCGCTGATTAGTTTTGAAATTTGCCCGCCCGCTGAAAAATTGCGCACAAACACCTTTTTGCACGAACAGCTTAGTTGGCGGCACCTGCATTATGTTCCAAAAAGTTGACCGAAGTTCATGATTTGTAGAATGAGGTTTGGACGGCTGCAAGAAAGGTTCTTTACTAAAAATAAATATTATTTTCATAAATATTGTTCGTATTTTAATATAGATACACCACGGGAACGGATATGATGCGTACGAAAGATCTTATTGAAAAGAGAATTAATTTTCTTTTTACGTCAGTGCTCAGGATTTCAAGCAACGAGAGGTTTGCATTAGAGGCGAAAAGCTACCCCCACGTAAACCGTTCGTGGATCTCCCTTAAAAGTGACCTGCGAACACTTTCTGTCCAAAATCCCTTTCACTGATCAGATCTATGTCAATTTTGACCGTTACAGCAAAAGCGGATTAGTTACACCTTTTCTTCTTCCTCCGCCGGATTTAAAGCCTTAAGAGAGGCAGAAACGCTACTGATGCCTTTTGTTCTGTTTAATGTACAACCATGGTGACTTTTGAACGGACTCTGGTAAAATCTAAAGGAGAAAATGCTGAAAATTGGTGATAATTTTCAAATATTTGAGGTGTAATTCTTGACATTGAGGGCGCCCTTTGTGCCGCCCGAGATGAGGCACTAACTGCTAAATCAATACGGGAGAGAAGAGAAAGTAAACTGAAAACTGTGTGATAAGTGAAGGATTCTTGATGTGAATTTCATTCTAATGTTATAATTAGTCTATTGCCAGGTTGTATTTCTGATACATTAACCCACATAAAACGCTGGCAAGGTTGATAAACAGTCCGGCATATTTCATAACTATGCTGTGAGTTGTATATGCCGCTTGAAAGGTTCAAATGTCGGCACTTTCGCTAGCTAATCATGCTGCCAAAGGATACAAAGCACGCTACACAAACATTCGCGATTGATAAATTATAAAGATCAGAGCGTCATTACTTCTTCTACTTTACTTCAAATCGGCTATTACGTCTCTAAAACCATTGGCAGGAATAAAGCATAACTTGAGAAAGTATGTCGAAAGATGTTTTCCAACTGACAATCCACTCGACTTTTTCCCTTTTAAAACACAGCAAACTCGGCCTCTGTGCATTACAAATGCTCCGAACTGCCCTGTCCTCACCACATGGGGTTATCTCCTGTACCCCTCGGCAGACTGGTAAAGAGAGAGCAAATCTACTCCATGGCCGTCGGCCGGACTTCTTGCAAATTGTCTCTCGGGAATATGGTGAAAATTTGGCCATATGATTTTTCCCTACTATCTGCTGTGAGAAAGAAACTTGTCAAAATGGTTGACTGCAAAGAAATCAATTTCCAACATTTTTTCCGGAAAGAGCGATTTTTTTTGCAAGCCATGCTGAAAAATATAATCCATTATTTTCATCGAGTGCATGATATTATCAGCATTAGAAGTTTGTATAATTAAGAGACCCGCGGATGAACATGCATGCCATGTTGCCACGAAGTTCTGAACATAAAATGTTTCTGTAAAGTTCCCGTTTATTTATAACAACATACGTCTTACGTTATTTAAGGTGAGCGATGATAGACTATGAATAATCAGAGGAAATATAGAAATCATTTTGTACAGTACAAATCAGTATGAATTAACAATCGGTAGTTGAGTAGGCTAGTGAAGTACATAAAAGAGAAATGGGCTTTTGGTAAGGCAGGTTATCATGTATATCTCCAACTTGTTTGTGAAAGGGTGTCGAACTTTGACCTTTGAACTTTGAACTTTGACTTTGGTATAACACATTTTTGAAAGACTTGCATTATACATTCTTTTGGCTGCTGTTGTCATTTCAATGAAGAAAGGGCTTGCTGTGACGCGAAATGTATTGATGGCTCACGTTTACTGGGAATATTTTTCCCGAAGGAAGCCCGTTTGAAAGGTATACTGATTTCAACAATACCTTTACTTTATGTATGAAAAACCGCTGAATTTGTGAGAGAAAAGCACCGAAAAGATGTGATTTTGATCGACGATTCGAAGTTCACGAGACTGGCAAGTTAGTTTTCCGCCGCCGCGGTGGTTGCCAACGTCACAACGAGTATGATAGTCTTCGCAACAAATCAAGTTATTCCCAGAGTAATACCGACGCATTTTCTAGATTTAAAAAAATGAGCTAGAACTGAATTTTTTAGAACCAACTGTTTATTTGAATGGGTATTTTATTTTCATTGATTATTTTTACGTACTAGAATCCACAGTCACAGGCATGTGTGTTGCCGATCGTTAATTACACAGTCACGGGCAGTTGTGTTTCCGACCGTTTTACGCTGTTCTCTCTGACAGCCTCGTCTTCCTACTGATACGCTATACGTGTCTGCGTGTATACGCACTGTTAAAATTTAAGCGTATGTCAGGATATTTCATTTTATTTAATGTTTCAGTCTCAGCTAAATGTTAAACGAATAAGTCAAATGCAACTCAGATGCCACCAGAGAACACAATTTCCACTCCAAAATTTCATTTTTCGCCTTGCGAGAATGGGGCTACTTTTAAATATAAGGAAAACACTGTGTATGACACAAGCGATCAGGATGTCGTTGGATCCTTTACGTCAAATTACAAGCTGCATGCGATCGTGAGCGATGCTAAGGTCGATGTACCTCGTCAAAAGTTAGAGGTAGTAATGAACAATATCATGGCGGACGGGAATGGTCATCGCGGCGCAAGCTTCAGGTTGCCTTCAATATTGTCACATTGAATCATCTCCTTTTGCAGTTCTATGGTTGATACATTTATAACAATTGTGTTTAACTTATTGTTTGATGAAGATAATTAGAGTATAGCATGTGTATAAAAATGCCGTTGGAGTTGCATTTCGGAATCTCGCCTCACTGAGCCACATGCGCTGTTAAATACGATTTCCATCAGACCGCTTCGGTAAGCAAACAGAAGATAGACTGAGTAATGGGCGATAAACGATGCAAAGTTTGCCAATTCTAGGCATTTTCTGGGACTGATCATATATTGAATGCAACGACTGAAAAAAGAAAGGGTATAAGCCTGTATGCGCATTCCACTCGTAACAACTTTTACCATTGTATTACTCATGTCCCCAACCAGTTACAGCTCTGTTTTGTAGCGATTGAAATTAACGCGATGTCGTTCATGGAAAACGTAAGCCTGGATTTCAGACTTTATAAAACAATGTTTTTGTACAAATACAATGTCCAACTTTCTTGTCGTTTTCTCTCCGATGCCTCTTTAAAAGGAATCTGGGCTTTAACATATGGCAACGGTATGGACCAATTGACGACACACTGAGTGACGAGTACATGAAAAACATTTACACATAAGTAAACCCGGTAATAATTGACCTTAATTTGCCAATAACACAAACTCGGGAACACTGAATATGGAAAAGAACTGCTTATTTTCATCCCATGCCATAGACATTGTCCGCTTCCATAAGCGGTGAGACTGACGGCTTTCAGTCCTTCCACACTAGTGTCGAGTGAGCTTGGCAGTTTTCGAATGATCTCGGGACGGTAGAAACCGGCTGCGGAACCGGCAACTTGAAATGGAACTCTCCCCTGAACGAAATTCGCACATGTTCAACAGTATGGAGATAAAATCGCAAGGGAATACCTTAACATGAAAATATGGCGTCAGATGCCCGCTGGTACGATAAAAATGTCAGATTCTCAGCCGCCTAAACGCTTAAAAAGATATTTTCACGAATACTGTTGTCTGCTGCTTCTCAAACATTCCTACTGTTACATATTTCATTGATTTTGACGTCAATTCTGCATAAAGGTTAATTATCAAGTTCAGACTTGTTAATTATGTGCAATGACTATACGTTATATGAGAAATCTAGCAAATACTGTTCTGTGTTTATGGTGTTGGCCATTGATACATGTAGGTAACTTGGCACCAAATACGTTATTAACAGGGACAGACGTTGCATTTCATTTGTATGTAAATTAAGGATTGTACGGATTGAATTGTATATAGATGATGTCTTTACGAACACAGCTCAGACGAAGGGACAACATTTTGAGAGAAGGAACTATCTGGCAATAAGTAGCATCTATCTATAAGAATAAACGGTGTTATCTTTGAAGACTTGGAGTGTCTACGCTGTTTCTGTATCCCGACATCCTCTCGCTTGGCGATTCCCCGAGGAAGATAATTGTCAATGGTAATACTACCCTATTATCAGGAAATTGACAAAAGCCCTCGCCTTGTCCAAACAGTGCAAGGTGAAGTTTTCGAAGTAGAAGCAGGCAACTTTTACTGTCCTAAAAGTCATATCCGCCTCTCGACAGTCAGTGACGGAAGATGTCATTATGCTACTGTTGTATCAACTAATACACCCGACAACTTGGACATAGAGCTCTTGATCATTCTATATACCTAAATGAGAAGTGGACGTCACATTATTTTTATATAATGAACGATGTATTCGCCATCCAACATAGCACGCGCTTTGCATAATATTTACCGTGCTCTTAGATAAGTGAACTTCGTTACTTGTTTGTGGCCAGCGTGGAATGTATAGGGACAATCATCAATTTCTCTTTCTTGCATTATTTCATGTTGATATTAAGTTATTACTCGCGATTTGACAAGTCTATAGTATCTTCTTGTATCGAAGTTAGACAAAGGAGTCGGGTTAGTCGATTTGTACTTCACATTGATAATATCCGTCGACATGTACGCTAATGATCCAACCATAACTACCAGTGCAAAATGTATTCAAGAAATTAAGACAACCTTGAACTCTGACATAAATAATGTTCAAAATTGATGTAAGAAGAACAGAATATCCATCATTCGTGACAAACGAAAACAATGATTGTAACGACGCAACAAAAACGTAGACATTTGAAGAAACAAACTTTAGACTGTAAACTTGGCGAAACGGAATTGTAAGCAGTACACTCTGAAAAGATTCTTCTTACACTCATCGATGAAAACTAACATGGAAACAGCATTGTGACAAGATTTTTAAAAATTAAATAGTAATATTGCTTTGTTTATGAGAATTAGACAGTTTTACCTATGAATACGAGAATGTTTTTACAATAGCTATATTTTACGCACACTTTGATTACTATTGTTATGTATGGGGAGCATCATCGTTTATGTAAAGGTTGCATAGGATTTCAAAACGTTCTATCAGAGTGATGTGTGATGCAAGTTATAATGCTTCGACCGAGGATTTATCTAAAACAATGTATATAATGCTACTACCAGAGAGAATAGTTTAAAAGAATATTTGTATGGTTTTTAAATTTTTAAATAATCTTACTCGCAATCAATATCAAGTCCTTTTACCGAAATCGATCATAAAAAAGTTACAAGATCTACAATGCAAAAAATGTTAGTGATTCCTGTACAAATCAGGATTTTTACTGTAAATAGTGTCAATCAATGGAATAATGTTGATTTAATATAAAATCTAGGAAGTCATTGATAAGTTATAAAATTTTACCTTAAAGCTTACGGGAAATAATTTTTGTGTTTTGAATTTAGTTTTGTCGATTTGTTTTTGTTGTTTCGTTTGTGCGTTCATTTGCCTCTAGTGCGCTTGTTCACTTCTGGCCACCTTTTATTTCTGTATTGTATTATGCTGGCTTTGTTTGCCATGTTTCATGTAGTTCTGTTTCGTATCAGTTTGTATGGTCAATTTAGGCCTAGGAAGATAAGCATCTTTACTGAAGCTTACAAGGCTACCCTCGTTAAACAAGGTTCCAGGAAATAATATGAAAATAAAAAGATGGTCGTGAATCTCGTATAGTTGTGAAATCTCCGATAGTCTAGTTTTGTGTAGTATCTGAGTTAGAGTCGCACTGGCACCGTCGGGTTGGGCCAGATCAGTAGGGTGCTGAAATCGTCTAGTATCGATCTCAGATTTAAAAAAATATCGCCGAGAAACATCGACGATTTCACAGACCGAGCGCGAGCCTAAAGTAAAATATCGATGTTAGAGTCCCTAATCCGGTATTCATCGGGTAAATAGGCGATTTAGCAGACCTGAAGTGCCAAGATACAAGGCAAGTAATCACGGCGTCGCCGTGTATCGATATTAGAGTCCCAAAATTGCTTGTATATGTCAGGTAAATATCGGCGATTTCACAGACCTTGAGGGTCCGGATAAAAGGCACATCGTAGTAGTATCACCTATAATATCGATGTTAGACTTAACCTATAGTCCGTTATTCATTTGCCGGCTTTATATTTATTTATATTTGTGGGACATTCAGCTTCGATACTATAGACAGTTAAATATTCTAGATTTAAAAAATTGCCAAGTCGTACCTTTTTATGCAACGATGCCTAAAGTACGATACGCCGGACACGTGTCGTGATGGGGTTTTATGATCAAGGTTCTTGTCTGACTTATACACAGAACTGCGAACGACACCAGTTCATGCTAAGAACACACAAGCTTTATTACTGAACACGCCGTGAGATAAAAAAGGCGCCAACCGGAACACAACTGTAGCAATTACATATAAAGGCGCCAAAGCGCATGCACCGAATGTAATAGAACACCAAAGGATAAACATTTTTTTGGCGGGAGATTATAGTCCACAGTCATTGGATGAAAGTTACCGAAGAGTCTGATTGGTAGAAGGATAACACATAGGCTCTGCTTAGTCCTATTAATAATGTTCAAATGATGTGTCATTTGTTCTCCGACATTCTCCCGGCGACGAAAGATAATCATGAACACTTTCAATATGAATTATCAATAAATGATTCGTTTGAACAAAAAACTTAGAAATTTCAAAGAGTTAATTGACTCAACAGTTACAACAATTTATGAAAGTTCGGATATTCTCATCCTGGCTGCAATGGCCGCATCTCTGGACGGTCCCCCGACTCGGGCGGGTCATTGGTTTTCTCAGCAGAAATTTCTTGCCGATGGGTGTCTTCCCGCTCGTTCATATCTTTGTCTTCAGATGATGATAATTCTTGAGAGGCTACCTCAAGAGGGTATAACTTGTGTATAGGGCGGTTGGTGTGTCCCCTGGCGGTGGAGATTTCAGCTGATCGCACCAACTTGTCACATCCATAAACAAGTCTCTTCACAGTCCCGAGCTGAAACGAGTAATGTCCACCGCGTATTGTATGCCAACGTCAACTGCGGGGTCGATTTCCGTATTTGATGAGCGAATGTTCTCAGTGGATCGACAAGAAAGATCCTCAACGTGTTGCATTTTATCGGCAACCTCAGCATCGATTTGTGTGTGAGGCTCGATCATGAAGTCGTCCGTTGTAGCGATATGGTGCACTGCGCTATCAAACAGTTCACAGATTGGCCAGTCTCCATTTTCTTTCAACCAAGTAGGGCCGTTCCACCATAGAGTAGAATTGGCTAGTTGATCAGAAGTAATGCCTCGAGTTAACAAATCAGCTGGGTTGTCAGCGGAGGGGCAATATTTGTAGATGTGACGAAAACCATTGATCTCCTTGACGCGATTGCTTACGAAGATCGGCAGCTTCTTGACACTGTTGATCCAATACAACGCAATTTGACTGTCCGACCAGAGATACCGCTGTGTAATGTTTATCTTGCCGGAGAGAGCGTTTATTACGAATTTGCTGAGTCGTGTGCCAATCAGGGCGGCCATCAGTTCTAACCGAGGCAGTGACAAATCGGACGTTGGACGACGCGTGCCTTGGCCATAACGATAGAAGTTTCACTTGAACTGCGGAGATAAACTACAGCTCCGTAGGCGGTAGTGCTGGCGTCAGTAAAAACATGAACTTCGCAGTCGTCGTTATCTTGATTCCCTGAGAAGTATTGGCGGTTTATTGTCGTCTCGCGCGTAGCATTCAAGTCCGCTGCGATCTGTATCCATTGAGAGTTCAATTCAGCATCGAGCGGTTCGTCCCAAGGGAGCCCGCGTTTCCATAGTGACTGCACAAAGAGTTTAGCTTTGATGTGAACTGGAGCTACGAAGCCAAGTGGGTCGTACAGTGTAGCGGAGGAACTGAGAACATCTCGTTTCGTTATCAATTCACTTGGAATAGGCTCGCTATTATTTTCTGAGTAGGTCATCGTGTCGCTTTCTGGTTCCCAACGCAGGCCGAGTACTGGTACATCATGGGAGGGTTCGTAGATATCGTCCTGTTTTGCGAGTTCACATAGTCGTTCACTGTTGGACGTCCATGAGCGCAGCTTGAACCCACACGAGTGCATGAGGTGGTTTGCGTCGTTGTAATATGACACGGCCTTTTCATCAGACTTGGCATCGTCTATCACGTTGTCAACATAAATACAGCAAAAACAGGATGGTTGGACAGTCTCATATACATTACATTTACTTTTTTGTACGTAGCATACAAGTTTTGTAGATGACACTGTAGATAAAAAGAGCCGACTCATTTTAGTGTCTGGATAGAACACACAGGGAATTAATCCGAATTGCTAAATTACTTGTTGAGTGATAGTAGAGACTGAAGTTAATTAGGACAGCACTCTGGCCAAACAAACCATATACAACGTAAACGTACTGATGCCAATCTGTTTTTATAGACACACAAGGATAAACAGTGGAGTGGAGTGTTACATGATTGGTATTTCACTCAATTGAGTCGGCTCTTTTATCTACAGTGTTATCTACAGAACTTGTGGGGGACTTACAAAAAAGTAAACGTAATGTATATGAGACTGTTCAACCATCCTGTTTTTTGCTGTATTATGTTTGAGGCATCAGCAGTCGGTATGGAGGCATTACTTTCCAAGTGGGTCTTGATTACAGCGTTGAGCATGAATTGGGAACAAGCCGCCCCAAACAGAACAGACTTGAATTGATAAACATCAAATGGACTTTCGGGATCACGAATGTCCGATAACCCGGGCCGATAACCAAAGAAATTTGGTGTATTGACGCTCGTCTTCCTCTAGACGTATGTTTAAGAACGCCTTTTCAATGTCACTGACGAAAGCGACCTCGGTAGCGCGAAATCGTAGCAAAATGGCAGGTAAATCATTGATTAATGACGGCCCAGTTTGAAGACTATGGTGGCCCAAAACTACCTGTTCTCCGCATTCAAAGTCTGCGTCGCATTCAATTGTTTTTCTCTCACATATGTCTCCGCATTCAAAGTCTGCGTCGCATTCAATTGTTTTTCTCTCACATATGTCTCCGCATTCAAAGTCTGCGTCGCATTCAAATGTTTTTCTCTCACATATGTCTCCGCATTCAAAGTCTGCGTCGCATTCAAATGTTTTTCTCTCACATATGTCTCCGCATTCAAAGTCTGCGTCGCAATCAAATGTTTTTCTCTCACATAACGTATGTCTCCGCATTCAAAGTCTGCGTCGCAATCAAATGTTTTCTCTCACATATGTCTCCGCATTCAAAGTCTGCGTCGCAATCAAATGTTTTTCTCTCACATGTCTCCGCATTCAAAGTCTGCGTCGCATTCAATTGTTTCTCTCTCTCACATATGTGTCCGCATTCAAAGTCTGCGTCGCAGTTAATTGTTCCTCTCCTAGATGGGCCACAGGCGGCCCAAACACTATTAATAAGCTTATTTTGAGTTTTTCTCAGTTTTCTCTATCAGTTCTTCTCCCTTTCTTCACGCTCTGACTGATCGTAGGAAATAAAAAGAAATTACTTTATAGCCTAACCTAGCCTCTTGACTCTTTATTTATTTTACACCACCATTAAAAGGACGATTATCTCTCATATACACACATCTTGTAATTAATTAGTCAACATGACTAATTATGCTAATCCGTGGACTTATCAAGGATTTTATAGGTTAGTCAACATCGCGAAAGATAGGAAAGGTTACTAATAAAACTCCTTTTTCATTTACATCTCTATCTTTCCAATGTTGACCAACCCTTAATGTCCACGGATTAGCATAATTAGTTGTGTTGACTAATTAATTACAAGATGTGTATATGAGAGATAAACATCCTTGTAATGGGGTGTAAAATAAATAAAGAGTCAAGAGGCTAGGTTAGGCTATATAGTCATTTATTTTATTTACTACGATCAGTCAGAGCATGAAGAAAAGGAGAGGGACTGATAGTGACAGAGAAAACTGAGAAAAACTCAATAATAAGCTTTATTAATAGTGATTGGGCCGCCTGTGGATGGTCGTCGCAGTCAATGATTTTGTCACCAACACATGAAGGCGTTGGCAAGTTTTGGTGAGCGTGACCCTCGCTCCATGACCCATGATTGCATCCGGAAAAAGTATCACTCCTTTAGTGTTCGTGATCGCGAAAAGCTCATTTTTGAAGGTAAGTGACAAAGTATTTATTGTATTGTAAGCTTATGGGGTTAATGATCTAGCCAAGGGGGTACGCTGCTCACCAGTATGGGCGCATCATAATGGGTCCCACATGAGCGTCCGAATGTAAAACGGCAGCCCGTCCCACAACTGCCAATACATCCAGGGCTAGACGGTGGCTAGATCATTAACCCCATAAGCTTACAATACAATGAATAACTTTGTCACTTACCTTCGAAATCAATGAACTTTTTGCGATCACGAACACTGAAAGAGTGATACTTTTTCCGGATGCAATCATGGGTTATGGAGCGAGGGTCACGCTCACAAAAACTTGCCAGCGCCCTCATGTGTTGGTGACAAAATCACTGACTGCGACGCCCATCTAGGAGAGAAACATTGAATGCGACGCAGACTTTGAATGCGGAGACATATGTGAGAGAAAAACAATTGATTGCGACGCAGACTTTGAATGCGGAGACATATGTGAGAGAAAAACATTTGATTGCGACGCAGACTTTGAATGCGGAGACATATGTGAGAGAAAAACATTTGATTGCGACGCAGACTTTGAATGCGGAGACATATGTGAGAGAAAAACATTTGATTGCGACGCAGACTTTGAATGCGGAGACATATGTGAGAGAAAAACATTTGATTGCGACGCAGACTTTGAATGCGGAGACATATGTGAGAGAAAACATTTGATTGCGACGCAGACTTTGAATGCGGAGACATATGTGAGAGAAAAACATTTGATTGCGACGCAGACTTTGAATGCGGAGACATATGTGAGAGAAAAACAATTGATTGCGACGCAGACTTTGAATGCGGAGACATATGTGAGAGAAAAACATTTGATTGCGACGCAGACTTTGAATGCGGAGACATATGTGCGAGAAAAACATTTGATTGCGACGCAGACTTTGAATGCGGAGACATATGTGAGAGAAAAACATTTGATTGCGACGCAGACTTTGAATGCGGAGACATATGTGAGAGAAAAACATTTGATTGCGACGCAGACTTTGAATGCGGAGACATAAGCTTATGTGAGAGAAAAACATTTGATTGCGACGCAGACTTTGAATGCGGAGACATATGTGAGAGAAAAACAATTGAATGCGACGCAGACTTTGAATGCAGAGACATATGTGAGAGAAAAACAATTGAATGCGACGCAGACTTTGAATGCGGAGAACAGGTAGTTTTGGGCCACCGTAGAATACAGTCGTTTAGACTTGCCGAGTCAGCATTTTTGTTTGCTACTGCAGTCGTATACAATACGTGTTGGAGTGGTAACTGAGTCCTTCTTGACAGCTCGATGCGGCAAATAATGTCCTTCAGTTTTGTTGTCATCTTGAATCTTCTCGACGAAGTCTCGGCGCAGTTGATCGGCGATGATATCGTCATATCTCTTCTTTAAGTCAGGGGTCAAACGGCGAACCATAGCGCGCGTGCGATTTTCAGTTGCCGCATAGTTTGAAGGCAGTGGCGGATGATCAGTTTTCCATGGTAAACGGGCAATGTATTTACCATTTTCAACACGTAGATGAGTGTCCCGATATGTTTCGAAGTCGGTATTTTCATCATTTTGCGAGTCTGCCTTCACTCCGATGAGCTCTAAATTCCACCAGTTTCGTATGTCATCGTCGGTGTGTGTTTCTATGTTCACGTGGTGAATATTAATGTCAGAGTCCAATTTCCCACGCTTTCCAGTAGGACCGGACAACAAGTAGCCGAACTTAGATGATATTGCAGTTGGACCTGCCCGCGCACGATATGGTTTCCAACAAAGTTCCAATATTGATCAGCTCCGATGAGTAACATCAATTTCCATAGTTTTAACATTGGAAACTGGGTGGGCAAGCTTTAATCCCCGTAGATGGTCTGAGTTGAGTATTTCTGCTGACACGTGGTTGAATAGGTTGGACGAAATCTCGGGAATTATCAGGGCGTTGACAGTACTGGTATGCCCATTCTGTTCGTGCAAAGTTACCATTGCACTTTTCATGGAATGAATTTGTTTCGAATTGTCCCCGAATGTTGACAGGCTCACGTTCTCATGAGTGTCCGATTTCAAGTTGAGTTTGTCAGCAAATCGCTGCGTGATAAAAGTTCTGTTGGACCTATTGTCGAACAGCACGGTAGCGTTGATAGGTTTCCTATCGCCGACCGACATAGGAATGACTGCCGTCTTGAGGAGAACCGATCCGTTGGGTGTAGATTTCCGCTTTGTGTCGTCTGTCTTCGCCAATGCCACATGAACTTCAGAAGTTCCCTTTTTCTCAGACGTTGTAGCTGATTTGGTGTCATGAAGGGTAGAGTGATGTTTACGCTTGCAGATCTTGCAAGTGTAACGAGACTTGCAATCGCTCACGCGATGCTTTCCAAGGCAATTGTAACAGAGACGATCGCGTTTGACAATGTCTAAGCGACGTTTCGGGTCGGTGACAACTTGGCAATCACTTGTGTAGTGATTTCCCTTACAAAACACGCATGTTTTGATTCTCAAAGGCTTTGTTGTGCGCGTAGATGCGGCCTAGTATGAAATGAAGCGGTCATATTAGGCTGTGTTGCTGTGTCCGCAACCGATAACTCATCGAGTGGAACTCCGGCTTGAATGGCGTCGATTTCCCCTAGGATGGCTTTGCGCAACTCTGGTAAAGTCCAAGCCTTGTTTCCGTGATCTCTTGCGATTTGTTTCCGAATATTGTTAGGTAGTTTATCTCGAATCATGGGAATGAGAAGTTCTCCATAAGCGTTCTCTTCTTTGCCAAGTGATTGTAAACCGCGAATATGACTTTCTAATGTGTCATAAAACAATCTCAGACTGTTAATGTCACTCGTAGGTTGAGGAATCTGCCACAGTGCAGTCATGTGCGCATCGATGATCAAATGATTCTGTCCGTAGCGTTCGATGAGTAGCTCTAAAGCATGGTCGTAGTTGGAGTTTGTCAAGGCGAGACCGCTAATCGTACGGGCAGCTTCATCAGTTAAACGCTGCGTATAAGTATGTGAACTTTTGAATGTTCTCGAGGTTCTTATCATTATGGATGGACGATTTGAAAGTGTCGTAGAAACTCACCCACTCGAGTACGTTTCCTGAGAAAGTTTTCAGCTGTAGTTTCGGTAATGCGACTGTTTTCTTCGATGTGTCTTGAGTAGCGGTGCCGGAGTTCGCCGATGGGCCAGTCACATTGTTAATGTTCGGTTTGTTGTTTTGATGAAATCAGTGATCTTGTCGTTTCTCTCGAATATCTCGGACATGTAGTCGCCGGATTCTTGGCTCGCAGCATCGTAGCTTGCTTCATCCGTATTATCTAAGATATCTTCTTCGATCTTAGTTAAAGATTCGTATTTCTGAGTCAGTTGAGTGTTCAATGCTCTGAGTATCCTGTGAGCTTCAGTCTTGTTCTCAGCTGCAGCGAACGTTGATGTGAGTTGTTCTGCACGGTTGAACAGCCTCGTCATTTGGGCACGTTGTCCCCTGCGCTTGAGTTTCAACTTGGCCAATTTCGTTGCCAGTTGCTCGGCTTGAGTTGGTTGCTGCTCCTCGTCAGACATCCTAATCCTGGTCTCGGCACCAAAAAATGTCGTGATGGGGTTTTATGATCAAGGTTCTTGTCTGACTTATTCACAGAACTGCGAACGACACCAGTTCATGCTAAGAACACACAAGCTTTATTACTGAACACGCCGTGAGATAAAAAAGGCGCCAACCGGAACACAACTGTAGCAATTACATATAAAGGCGCCAAAGCGCATGCACCGAATGTAATAGAACACCAAAGGATAAACATTTTTTGGCGGGAGATTATAGTCCACAGTCATTGGATGAAAGTTACCGAAGAGTCTGATTGGTAGAAAGATAACACATAGGCTCTGCTTAGTCCTATTAATAATGTTCAAATGATGTGTCATTTGTTCTCCGACAACAGGATCGAACGAGAAGGGCTCAAAATGGCATCATTCACATTTCGTCTTGTTAAGAATACGTCGCCTGTCTGTATTTGTTGTACATGTTATAGCCTCTAAAACTTTGTTAGCCTCTTGACCGCTGCAATAATAGAGGCATTCGACATTGTAGTAGTATTTTATCTTGCCACAGTCCTCTACTGGCAGTGAAGGGAATATGATCTGACCTATACCTTAGCAACCGGAGTGGTTACTGTTTCTCAGCCGGCATACCTCCGCAATTATCTGTGTGCAATGACCTGGCAAATGGGTATCCTTTGTCTATAATTACAGTTGTTTAAACCATTATCACGAGAGTCCACTATTGTCCTTTTTGTTCGTATTATCCTATTCGATATCTCTCTACAGAACAGTTCACTCTTACAATTCTGTTCACACCGAGCAAATCTCTTACATTATAGCTAAAGTCAGAAAATGTAAGCAACTGTGTCCTCAAAATATCATTTCTCAAGCTTATGTCACCTTTATGTTGATACCATTACTGTTAAAACCAGCTGCAGTAATTGTTGTGGCGAGTCGCTCGGAAACACGCTGTCAGCGACCTATCCTATGTATTCCTATCCATTTATGCATAAGTGGGGCTATTAGATCAACAACCGAAAGCAGTTCTGATCTGTATATCGGTCAATCTTCACATATTTTACAGTGAATTAACGCAGATTCTTTGGATATTTAAATTATTTCCTGTCCGGGCTTAGGGAATATATCTGACTTGTGTACCTCTTTGTTCCGAACCAAACGAAGTTTAGTATCCAAACTTTAATTGGCAAATACCATGATACACGAAAATTTGGGCTTGTTGTCTAACGTCCGACCGCAAACTTGGTCACATCATGGAGAAAAAAAAGATGTATTTACGTCCACGGTCACATGGAGGTAGTAATCGACAAAGCCGGGCATCTGTTAACAGGCGAGCTCCTCATAGCCATACATATTTCAACACCTATGAATTAACTGTAAACGACAGTGTTTATGGTTATATTCTGTATTCTCTGTAACAGATTATGAATTTTCGGCCGATTAACATTATCCATTGATATGCACGCATTACCCGTTGAATTGCATTGTCATGAGTTGCATTATCAAACAATACTCGAAACACTGCATGAACAAATCTTGCATAAATTTACAATAAGACATCAGCATACACCATGACATGTGATCGTGTCTATGGTTCAAATTTCGAGAAATGTGCGTCGAAACACAGATAGTGCTATAGCAGCATTTGGAAGCACCAGACAGATGAATCTTTTCAGCATTGAGAGCAGGAGTTCGATTCCTACATCTCGTCGAATCACTGTGCTGTAAAATTTCATGTGCCGGTTTCCTTTGTTTATCATACATGCTATGCCTGTATTGCCATTCTTCTATTGTTCAGACGGTACTGATATGAACCCATATTTTAACTAGTGAAAATACGAATTATATTTTCACTGTAACCGAACTACTTACAGCGACGCGTACGCGTGACCTTCGCTGGTGTGCATGACCTTCGTTGGTATATGTACATATAAAACAGCTGAGCGAATAAGACAAATGACAATCCGAAACGTCATTATGATTATGGTCAAAATTATGTCGTTTGCAGTCACTTCATGGGCATTGCACTTAGGCACGAGTACAGTTGTACCAAAAACATACAAACAAACGCATTGAAAATTTGTATCATTTGCCGACACCTGTCATCGTTCATGCTGACAGTGCATCGTGATAGAACCGCTTTAAGACAAGTTTCCTGTTGATAATATAAGCTTAAGTATCTGAGTGCTGAATTACATCATTTACAGCCGTAAATGAGCACAAAAAATCCAACCGCACTGAAAATACTCGCGACAGACAAGGTTTAAGGTGCACATAATATTTCCGATTTGTACCTGTCGGTGGGATTCACAGGTCATGATCGTGTCTGATGGCATCGGGGTGGTGCGGGTTTCAGATGCAATGTAAGTAAGATCTATGGAAAGTCAAACTTTCGTTTAGGTTGTTAAAGGAAGTTTAGTTCTATCTAGGCAAGCCGACGACGGAAATACCTTTGAAATGTTTTATCCGTACAGCAACAAAATCATGAACGAGTTACGACACTACAGCTTATAATGTACTCACTTCATGTTTCCCCTAATCCGCTTACTAAGATGGTAAATTGGGCATATTTGACGTCTGGGGACATGTACAATTTTTCGAGATAAACTGACTGGTACGGCTATTAAATCCACTGTGCATTCATAGATGTCGTGGAGCTGCTTGCTCTAATTCTATGCTCTCAGCTGTTCATACTCGATCGATTTTAAATCGAACGCTGGCGTGGCGCGAGTATTTTGACCCGATATTGGCGGCTGCATAACTTTAACGCAGGGATGAGGTTATGAATCAAAACACGAAAACACATCCATTTTACATACCCCAGCCTATGTTTTACATCCACCGTGATTTACACTTAAAATAAATCTTCTTCACATTGTAAAAACCTTTGTAATATTTAAATTGTTCGCTTAAAAGTGCTCCGTAAACCCTCCTTTGAAGTGGAATGGCCCAAGAGCGGAATAATATCAAGAAGTGATACAGTCGTTACGACTCCTTAGTAACCAACTTTTACAAGTACAGCCAGGAGGAAGCAAGGTCGATTTCAGTTGATTTCGTCGCTAATTTCGGAGCGTCCGTAGGAAAACAGTCGTAACCAAAGCATGCATGTATGATGATAAGGGGTGATTACACGACGTTAGGGCGATACCACGTCGTATTCTCGTGATGTGTCCGCATTTTGACTCGTTGCTGGCAACTCGTCAAAATGCGGACACATCACTCGAATACGACGCGGTATCGCCCAAACTTCGTGGAATAACCCCTAAGTATGACACGATGATATAATGTTTGTTATTTTATGATCGTAAGAAATGTCTTCAAGAAGATTTTTTTCTTGTGGAAGAGAATTATGGAAAGTGCTTTCTTAACACGACACCCTCTCCCGATTCTCTCCATATAAGCTTCACCATTCACATTTTCATCCATATTGTAAAATCTGGGTGTCAGGGAAATCTATCAAAATTTCATCATGTACATTTTACTATTGGATTTCTTTGCATTAGGGATTTCAGGTCACAGCTTGAAGATAAGAATTTTCTCCATATTCAAGAGACACTACGGCTTTTCAATGACTGTTTTTCTTGTGACATTTGTTGTGGAGCTTCTGGTTTCATCAGTCGCATTTCATAATTTCCCAATAAGTGTTACATGACATTGTATTGGAGAGGTTTTCCTTGCAATAAAATATTTAATGAGAAATATGTTAGGATGGTGAATTCTTCGTCTTTCCGCCTTCCATCCTAATTGCTTGTCTCAAATACGCCTTTCTAGACCACACTTCCTTGTTTTAGTGTAAGGTTACTTGTAGTCTATGTTACGGTGTATGCTAGTCTACTCCCCGACACCAAGGTTTCGAGGCAGCTGATGTACATACGATAGTCAGTAATTGAACGAAAGCAAACTTCTTGTCAACAACGATACGTGATATACAAGCTCATTAAAATATGTATAATTATGTACAAAAGGTAAATGTTGTCCAGCTTACGTCGGGCCTGTGATTCGCCGGGAACGATAACTTTCGTATGTTACCTTATCTTAATATTTCATATACGAAATGAAATGCTAGACTTGCAGACTAGTACACCTATTAAACACAGTCGACTCACGAGTGCGCCCGAAGTGACCCGCAGTGTCCGAGAGCGTGGGGCAAGGGGTTCCTTTTTGGGGACATTGTCGCAAGGGCGCGTCCTGGCAACACTGCTAATATTCCGCGTTAAAGAGATATCACTCCTTTGATATCACTTTCGCCACTATTCATGTCTCCGCAACTGTGCCATGATTTTCAAAAAATTAACCTTAAAGCATTAATAAGTAAATGATTTTATGATCCGCTTGCTGTCATCTCACTAATGGATAATAACGCATCTACAACGATCAAGTTTACGGCCAATCTCACAACTGGCTTGTCTCGATGAGCCGGTATTGTCATCACTTTTCAGACGAAAATCTAACTGTGAAGCATATTTGAAGAAGGGACATAGCATTACAACATAGAACTCCTCTACGAGTAACATCGTCTCAACAGGAATGTTTCCGTAGATCATTTAAAGATGTCACCCAAGGATAGTCAATTGAGCAAGGTTTAAGATACACTAAAATAATTTATTAGTGGACATTTTGGACACTTGATTGGTAAACAGCTGAAATTCTGAACACAATTCGCCATATATAGTGGAAGGAATCAGGAGGGCGAGAGCATAATTAACATGTCGGCGGATAGGAGCGAATACGCAGGTTCAGTGCCGTAACCTATCAAAGGAAGTGTGTTGTGGTTATGCGCAGTGCCGCGGCAGTTCATAAATTCATCCGGTGCGCGATTGAGAGCTTAACTCCGTCTTTTCATGCAGTGACTGCAGAAGTCCGCAAAACCTAGGTATTAAATCAATTAGATCACTAATTCTTAAGTTTTGACCAATTCCATATCTGTACTATGCACTTTTTAGACTGGCACATTATTTAATAAACCAAGTCCTACACTAAAACAACCCACATTAAATGTATACTCTCAACAAATACTGATATGATAAACAAGGCTGTTCGTGTTTATTTCAGGGACAGCTATACCACGGTATACATACAATTAAGTGTGAAAACAAGTCATATATACAAATGATTGGAGCTAAAATTTCAATGAGTGTCAAAAGCGGGAATATTGTGTCTCAAATATACTGCAAAGGCATCTTTCAGTCAAAGGTTATGATTTTTAAAAAAAGCATCAGCAACAACCTGAGCAGCATGATCAAAACTTTCATGAGTTAGCCCATTGTATTCATAATGGACTCAAGATATGTACTTCACAACCGTTACAAACAAAACATGCCATTCACAAACTCCCTTCCTCCTAATGTCAGTTTTAAAGTGGGATAATGCCATAAAAGTCAAGGCTTGAACTTCCTGTATATGCAACTAATTGCTAAAGTAGGTCTCAGAAGTTCAAAGTGCTGTTTTGGTTGGCCTTGTCATGCTTTTTTCAATTATTCACGGCTCTTATACTTATTTTGGCAAGCCAACAATCAACTGACGGCCAATTTGTGTCAGCAATGGAACCTTTGACAGCTGTCGGCGATTATTATGCTTGGCATTGGCTGTTATGGAGTCCATAGCTATAGGATGGTGAGATTACATACCTGCTAAGACAGATGCTTCCCTCTGGACATTGGCCAGCATTAACAATATCACCAAAAGTAAATCCATTGTCACCATGCCGTGAAGGCTGGTTTGCTCCCTAGGAGTCTATACCAGTATATTTGATCAGAAGGCAGCTCACCCTTTTAACTCGCTGACATTTGTTTGGACAGAGGTAACCATGGTTACTCGGTATGCATATTAAAACCCCATGTTTTGTTTATCATCATTGATTAACTGTTATCAATAACCTGTGTCAAACTGCCTGTTGTATATAATCATACCAATTTCTTGGGCTCTTAGAAACAGAAGTACAGGAAATTTCACTTACTTATCTTTCTAGTCACTTGAAAATCAAAACAACACTGCATCATAATTACTCATGCTTCTGCATATGCAGATACAAAGACACGTGGTTTTTTACTTATTGTTCATTGGGTATTATGTTCAATGGAGTTCTATTTTCATTGGATGGATAAAAATAAAATGTAATTAATTAAATCGCATTGACACAAAAGACATTGGAAATATGGTCAACGAGGGAATAATCCTACTTGTATTATATCATACTTGTACTATTCACTCTTTTTTTTGCAATTATAATGAATGGTTCAGACGGTGATTCTCAAACTGGCACTCTGTTCCAGCTTGTTTTATTGTGGAGTGGTGGAGAGAAAATATGACATCAAATCAATTCCAGCAATCGTCTTCATTCAAGGCAAGTAAATCACCAGGTCCAAGAAACAAACACACAACAAAACAGCAACACGAAAAACACGCTTACAAAATTGATAGTCCTATCTCAAACCACTAGTAAAGTGGTGGTACTAGGGTATCCGAAATTGGTAAGTATAGCCAGCATGCTACACCGGTCAAGAGTGAACTAAAGTGACAAAGCAGTTGTACGGTAATTCACTGAATTCAGCTAGTTGCCAAATTACTGATGTGGAATACTGCTGTCTTTCGTCAACTGAGTAACAGATTTGTCATATTTTGACATCTAAGATCTCCATAACTGTAGAACTTCTTAAATGATCTAGCCATCTACTTTGTGAAAACCCATGTCTCATCACTAGCTTTAAGGTAAAGGGCGACGAATTCGGACGCGCACACGCTTTAGAACGTTTCTGTCGCCAGATTAACTCCAGCCTGCCGCAAATGGGTTATTTTGTTGCGCATGTATTTAACATCACCTGTCATTGTTGAAATTGCACTTTTACCTAATTTTTTGACCCAGTGTCTAAGAAATACATGTGACCTATAACCTTGTCATATTTTGACCCCCTAGGAAGCTGGTTTTTATTCAATATGAGCGAAAAATTAACATTTCTCTCCCATTTATACGGCGCAAATCACCCATTCACCTGGAGATATTGTAAAAGTAGCGTGGTGACACCCTTTTATTAAAAGTGTAAACTAAATGGTATTATGTCTGGGTTTATTCGCCAAGTTTGGTCAAAATGACACCATTCAAAGCAACAGGAAGAAAGTTCGAAAATTATGTAGTGATATAATTTCGATATCGTCATTTTGTAATCGATACTTATGTTAAAATTTCTTCACAAACATCATGAAAACTATACATTTGATAGATATGGATCTTAAGTCTTGGTATTTATTAAAATTAACATCATTTGCTAAGCGTTTTATAATTGCTTTCTTTAGTTAAAGTGAATTATATCATTTTATTTATTTCTAACGACGCGATTTTAACGTCCGTTTCCATGGAAACAAGCGTGGTGACCCTCATTTTTATTTCATTTTTGCACTTGCACAACTTCCAAGAATATTTGTGCAAAGTTTCAAGAAAATGACACCACAACTTAATTTTGACATGATTCGTAGTACTTCACCTTAAGGCTGGAAAGCTGTATCTCACTTGAAAGTTTTCAAATGAATCACAAATTCTACAATATCCGAGGAGTTGTGAAATGTATACACCATAAGCTTGAACCGATTGAAAATTACTAGTTAAGGAGGAAAAATTAATGATTTCAAAATTATACTGTACTCAATCCGTGACATTATTCGGCCAACCATTTTTTCACCTTGATATCAGAAAATCCAAATCAAAATATTGGCAAATTTCATGATTTCATCGGTTCACTTGACCATTTACATTAAAATGGACAAATTTCGATCTTGAATTTGCCCTGTTAGCATTCTATTTCTGAATTAAGAATTACACGTTCAGCGCGGTGTCATTATCGGCCAATCGTATTTTTAATCAATAATGCAAGTAGAAATTACGAATTGGGTATAATGCTAAATTGTAATTGGTTTCGCCCAGTACGAATAGCGACTTTACAGACGAAATCTCTAGTTGTACAATGTTAACAGCAAATCGTAACTAGAAATTAGAAATTTGCACCACGTGATTCGAACTGAGGGAACTTATTGTTTTGACGAAAGGGGGTCGGTATTAGTTTTACAACGCTGTTCGGGTGTCAGACATTAAAAGACAGTTTGAGGAGTTGCATTTTACAAAAGCTGTTTTTTTCACTGTGGTAACACAAACAAAATTAAATGATACGTAATACGCAACCATGAATTGTTGTACATTCGATATGAGTATAACCTTAATAGTTTACCATCTCTCTATTGATACAACTGTCAGGATGTCCAATCGATAATAACTGTTAGTTTCAAAACTGTACCTCTATTTCCAGAAAGTTCGTGAAATGCCACAGTTTACAGACATTTGCTGCAGTCATCTATGTACTCATTTCCTATCTTTTTAAACTGCATGGTTGGTTTTACATTCGTTCAATTTTGTCGTTATTGCTCTAGTTCTACAAAACGCTTATGTAGAATAACCCCACCCCAGTGTTTTGTTATGTCTGAGTCAAGCCGTGTCGTAAAACTAAACCCCCTGATTTCCGCCGACACCTTTGTAAAATATTGAGGCTCCCTACGTGGCTCGCGGGGTGCCAATTTCTAATTTCTAATTTCGATTTGCAAGTTAACATTGCACAACTAGCGGTTCACGTCGCTATCCTACTCGGGAAAACCAACTACAATTTAGCATTTTTACGCAATTCGTAATTCCTATTTGGATATAATGATTAAGAATTAGGTTGGCCGATAAAGATACCGCGCTGAACATGTCATTCTTAATTCAGAAATAGAATGCTGACAGAGCAAATATCAAGATCAAAATTTGGTCCAAATTTAATGTAAGTGATTTAGTGAACCGATGAAATCATGAAATTTACCCATATTTCGACTTTCATTCTTTGATTTCAGAGTGAAAAAATGGTTGGCCGAATAATGTCACGGATTTTGAACAACCCTTATATTTCTAATAACCACAATCACATCTATCCAGATGTATTGGAAATAAAAGAAACAACAGAAAGTGTGAGCTCAGTATCATACCAAGATCTGTTTTGAAATTAGACAAAATAAATTGCCACTAAGCTTTGAGACAAGGGGCCTAGGAATCCGTGGCACAAATGCAAATGGAAATTTAAAATGGGGTAAAATACAAAAAATGTGATTCAGAATATCAACTGGAGAATTGTAATAAGTATACAATCATGATCATGTAGAGGCAATTGATTGAAATAGCAATTTATGAGATATTATAATGTCCAAAAAGCTGACAGTACAGACAAAACAAATGCTTGACGGCAATAAACAATCACTTTCCATTTAAATGAACAGCATTGTTGACAGCTCAGCTAAGTATTCACAAGTTGAAACTCCTAATAAAGCTGATTGTTTACTCTCACCTTGATGACAACATCCATGTCAAAATTGTACATGAGAAGTTGAGAATAGATAGGACTGGATTGACACAGATTTTCTAGTATTCCTAATGAGTTCTTGATGATCACATGACTCACTGGTGGTGGATGAATGCCTCTTAAGGTGCACAGTACTGCACGTGTTGAGAAATCAATGACTGCAACTTTAAAAAATCATATTTACTTTAATATTTCAAATCAAACAATTATGAGTTCTTAGGTAGTAAGTACCTCGACATTGAAAGACCAGCTTAAACTTTCCTTAATGAAACTTTTAACGATTTTCTTACCAAAACATGAATCAAATTCAGGGGTTACCTTGCAAAGTTTAGTGCTAGAGAAACAAATTATATGATATCTACTGATATTTGAAATTAAAAATGGTTTCCATCCCTGCGTTAACTCTATGGGGAAGTATAACATTTTTGATTTTGAAACAATAAAGAGTATGAAAATGTTTCTTTCACCAAGAGCTTTCAAATGAGCCCCAACAAGTAGTAGACTAGATTAATATTGAACAAATTTCAGAGCCTGAATATAGTCCGCAAGGCACATTCTCAATGTACCATTTTAATGTTTCATTTAATATTCACAAGTCATCACGGTATTATGTAGTGCACGCGATTGACCTTTCCATGAAAGCTGCTGTGACATTCCCTGTCAGGAAAACCTTGCCCTCTCCACTGCTGCACTTCGGCCTAATGACATTTGCTTTCCATGTTTACAAAAACAGTGATGAAGCTATAAATATTAGTATTCATAGATCACACTTCCTTTGGTTAGTACAGTACATACATACATATATGGTGCAATAGATCTGTTGTTGAAGACAGTATGCAACTGATATCAAAGACACTTTTCAATACCAATATTCCGTTTTATTTGCAATTTGCTTGTGTAATTGCGCTTTCATATTTCCAACGCTTTGCTACTCAGCTTTACTCAGCCAGTTAAAGCGATGAAATTCGTTTCTTCGCATCGATAAAGTGTGTATGTGCGATGTATGATAGTGAGCATGCGTGCGTGAGTGCTTCACGAACTCTACAACGTGTTGAGCGGTCTCAGTCAGAAAAATGTAACAACTTAGCCGGCTATTGAACCACTCTTTTTTGGGAGTGGAGATTTAGCCGAGTGGTTCTGTCTGTGGCCTCTCAGCTAGGCGACTGATGCCGTATGTTGTGGGTTCGAATCCGATTGAAAACTATCCGTATTTTCTACCCTGGGTTGGTAACACTGCTGGTGGACAGTTTTGTCCCCGAGGTTATCGTTCGCCCAGTTAATTAATTATAAAGTGATGAAATTCGTTTCTTCGCTTCGATAAAGTGTGCATGTGCGATGTATGATAGTGAGCATGCGTGCGTGAGTGCTTCACGAACTCTACAAGGTGTTGAGCGGTCTCAGTCAGAAAAATGTAACAACTTAGCCGGCTATTGAACCACTCTTTTTTGGGAGTGGAGATTTAGCCGAGTGGTTCTGTCTGTGGCCTCTCAGCTAGGCGACTGATGCCGTATGTTGTGGGTTCGAATCCAATTGAAAACTATCCGTATTTCATTTCACATAGCTGTCCCATTAGATCCATTTGCTCTTCAAAACGCATTAGCACTGTTTGATGATACAATGGAGATAAAAGGAAGTGCCAACTAATCATACGTGATAATTATTGGTTGTAATCTTTTTCGTAATTGTAGGGAAAGGTCTTAACAGTGACTGAGCAACACTTTTGTAGGTATTTTGTATAAAGTCATAGCTTTCATAAAATTCAAACATTTTGTAAAGTTTCATTTTTCATTTATAACAGATGACAAATTTTTGAATTACATTGATAAAACATTTCACAAATTCAGAACTAGATTTATTATTTACATTGTAAGAATTTTTGGGCCGTTTTGTTTCATTTTTACGATCCTAAGCTGACAAAAATGTCTTTGTCAGACAACAACTGTTTGATAGTGGTTTGAAGCATTCAACTTATCAAAGCCATTTGTATTTGTAATAAGTTGTTCATGGACATTGTACATGTGCTAAAATACTAGCCAATTGTACCAAACTAACGAAACACTTACAGGAACAGATATGGGAACGTGAATGTATTGAATCTTATGAATATCGGCTTCAAGCCTTTTGTGCCTCACCTATCAGGCTTTCTTACCAGTGAATGTAATGAAAATGAAGCAGTAACCATAAAAAAACAAGCAAATAGTGAATTACTGGACAAGGTATAACGCCATATCAAACTTCATAATTTTTGCTGCAAAGTATTACACTATACAACTTTATCCTTTGAATATTTGTCATACTTTTGTCAATCTACAGCTGCAAAAGAACATCCATTTCATCAATAAACAGACATGATGACAAAGAACCATCAAATTAGTAATCTTAACTATTATAAGCAAGTCAAAGACATTTAATATTGTTTATGTGGCAAAGTTTTTTCAAGCAATTCCTGAATTTGTCATTGCTGCCTATTTTACTTATAAGCTGTCTACAGCACAGTATTAGAGATATCCCATGATTCACTATTATTTGTACCACAAAAGATTTGTAGAATTTTCAGCTAATCACTTAAGTATCTAAATATACCTGTACTACATGTAGATGTAATACGACAATTAATAGTATTAAAATGATTCCATTATAGCTTATATGCAGAGTTTATTACCTACTTAATTGACAACGTACAAATGAGATAGAATTGTGGATTATTCAATGTACTGTGTGAAGTAGACGGATCTAGAATTTTTTTTCATGTAAACAGTGACTATAATACTTATGGGATATTCAATCTACTGAATGCCTCCTTTCTCCTTCATTTTGTACAATATAATACAAGCAACCCGACAGCCGATAGAGCTTCGCTGTATTGCGTACAGTCAGAATAACTATTTGTGACATATGTTTTGCTTAATGTGGAAATCTTTGATAGCTCGATGTCATGTACTGTATGATGACAAAAATCAATTCTTTGACAGAAATCAATTTTGCGACAAACGTGAAAGTTATTTAAACTGGTTGGTAAATGAACCAAAATGGTAAGCACCTAATGTGATTGCAACGAGTTTGAATACGTAAATTCAAGTTTGGAGTGTAAGTAAGAACAGTATTTTATATGTTTGAAGGTGAAGAAAGACTGGGACTAATTTCTAATCGAAAATGGAATTTTCCATTTACACATCAATCTATTAGATAAGCTTCACCTCGGTGACAGTAAAGTTAACAAGCAGTGCCAGCCAGGTTCCAGCTAATCAACTTGTTGACATTAGCATGTTGTACGTAGCGTATAACTCTGTCTCATCACTGTTCTCTAGAGAGTCTGTGCTTTCACCCAAAAGTTATTGTATTGGCGATGTATTAACTATAAAGTGCATGCTTCAGCAAAGATAATTTCTAGTAAAACAATAGATTCAACCCACCAGATGTCATGACAAAAATTACCTGAGGGGAAATGCTTTGCAAACATTCTGGCATTGCATACTGGTGATTCCATGGTAATTTCTCCATGATTCCATAATCTAAAGTTTTGACGAGTAAGGTTGGCATGGTAATCCAGTCCTTAACTTTTGCTGTATACAGTTTGTGTTGACCATTGAACACTCTGCTATCATTTTCTAACCAATACATGGCTTCTTTTGTAGTCTTTGAAGAGGATACTGGGGAAAGGCATATAATTTTTATGAATTACAACATTTTGTCTCAATGATTTATTTTAAAATAAATAATTCATCATCCAACAGGTAAGCCCAATGACAGGATGAGATTGGCATTTACCAAATGAAGGACTGAGGAGCAATGTGCCTTGCTGAAGGGCATACAATCTCATCATCATCTCATGGTGAAACCAGAAACTGTCCTCTCTGCCATAATACCCCCTCTATAATTAACTATGGGGTATATTACTGTCTTGAGGTTTATTTGAAGTTTCCTGAAATTAATCATGTACACATGTACACTGTGACTACAAACATTGCTTATTAGAGATACTACCAGGACGGCATCACTTAGTGTACAGCTTTCATACGTTAATCATGAAATTATGTAAAGTTGTCATTTCCCTAAGGTGGCAAAGGGATGAATAAAACTTCAGTTTGCAATTTTTTTTTGAATATTAATATTTTAAAACAATTCTTGAGGTCCTTTCCCACTGATGTATAAAGTCTGCATAAAGTGCCTTGTACTGATTTCAGCAATTTTTGCCATTACAGTTGACATGAGTCAATGTCCATCTCTATACTTTGAATTGCCTACATTTCTTCCAAAGTTGTGTCAAATATGAATATCATAGAGTCATCAACAGGAAGTGCTATGATAGGCAGATTTTGGTACCATTGTTTGTGTTCCCAAAAGCTTGACAATTCAAGAAACATTTCTTTCAGTCCTGATTTGCACGAGCACCTGTATTATTATCCTAGTGTTCAAGTGCAAAATCTACAATCAAAATTTAACGAAAGCATAGAATTCCAATACGCTTTATAAAATTGCCAAAAGGTGTCTCAATTGCATATCAATTGATATCTGAAAATGACTGATGTTTCAAATTTGTATCTTTCCTAGATGAACACCAAATTTTCTTTGAAATTTGCTACATGCTGTATATGTCATTTGAAATTGATGGACGAGTTCAGTTAATTTCCGTTGCACTCTTGTAAATAAGAAAATTTCACCGAGAATCCGTTTAATTATTCATTGAATAATCAAATACAAAGAGAGTACATATCTACCTGGCGATAGAACAATGCAGTCACCATTTTTCTTGTTATTGATATCGAAGACCTTTTATGAAAAATATTATTAGTAAATTAAATTTGCAATTACTTGGCAATAAAAGAAACAAGTGTAACGATTAATCATTCATCTCAATTGAGTATGTTCATAGCGTATCACCTGTATTCTGCCAACAAGAGAATTGAACTCAGGATAACTCTTCACGTCTGTTTACTGAAGAGTTCATAAAATGTCATGATAACTATTCGTAAGCCTATGACATTTCCTTAGGCAGAAAGCGCCTCCGTGACAGATAGTCTGACTCTCATATTTCTAAAATTCTTTTCTGATCTACACTTGTGGGGCTCATTTTCCCGCTTTTAGAGAAAGAAGAACTTTCACTTTCTCAGTTTTTCGAAAATCCAAAATTTAATTTTCTCCCAAACAGTTAACACAAGAATGGCGGCCATTATGAATTTCAAATATCACAAAATGTTGGGTAATTTGATTCGCTAGTTCCAAACTTTGCATGGGGACCTCTGATTTTTATTGCTGATTTGGCAAGATAATGGTTGAAAGTTTCATTCAGGAAAGTTTGAGCAAAAGTTTAGGAAAGTTTGAGCAAAAGTTTAAGTCATTCACTTTTGAGGTGCATAGTACCTTAACCCGAAGAGTTGCATGCATTACCATAATGGCAAGTAGTAGTAGGAAGAACTTCATTCAAGTATTTTGCCTTTGTATCAATACAATAGATATACATAAATAGATCAAAACCTGCCTACATGACCTGTCTGGTAAATAATCCACATCTACCGTATAGTAGTGAACCCAAAATAAAGCTTAAAGAGGTCATTTATAATTACTACCGAAGGTTGGTACATACAGCATGAACTAAACACCCCACTTTAAAATAGAAAGGATACGTAGGTGACCACTTGTGAGATGACAAGAGGACACCAGGGTGGTAACCACTTGACATTTATTAACCCAAACATTTTCCATCTGTGAGTTTGGGCATGGATAAGTGTAAGTTTCCATGAGGTGACCGCCCTAGAGCAACAGAAGGTACTTCCAGCTCCTAGTCTAAGATTTTACGATAAATATCTAAAATCCGTTTTTCAATTATATTTTAGTTGCTGAAAGACTTATTTGAAAATAAGGCAGATATTAATCGTGACCAAGTCTATGAAATGAACTTTCATTGTCAATTGAGGACATTTCACTTTTTGCTAGATATTTTTGAAGAACCCTGGCTATGTCGAAAAGCAAATACCATCCCTCTCCAACCTCATATTCACGCAGGACAATACACTTACCAGTATACAATTGATATAATATCCGTAATCCATAAAACATTGCTAAGTAATTATAGACTGTATGGGTAATCTTGATAAACAGAACGACTGAACTAAACTAAATTTACAAACCCTTGAGCTAGTTCCATTTACTGAATTTACAGCTATTGTACAAATATTCATCCTCATCAAATTAAGATAATTTCCTGAAAATTTGATTCAGCGTAAACCTTCCTGCAGAACAACCATGACATTTTTATACGTTGTATCTGCAAACATTACAGATGATGCTCCTTTATTAACTCCCTAGGTTGGCACTTATAAAACACTCCTGAGGTTAAAAAACTCCCTAACTTGGAGGAAACTGCTCCCACGGAATACTTGTCTTCACTGCCTTGGAGTGTCAAATGAAAGTAGGAGTCATCTCAGCAATTTTTTCATATTTCCAACAGAATACAATGTAATACAGTTGAATGGAAATGTTTAACACGAGTTGGAGAATTTCAGACACTGACGCTAATAGGGTATTGCCTGCAGAATACATTGCCATCTTAATAAAGAGATTTAAACTACAGCCTCTTGATGACAACTACTCCCAGGAGGCTGTATTTCTTAACCCTGTGCTAACTTGAATACATTCAGTAAGAGTGTGCATAATGAATGTCCGTCTGACAACTAACCTGGATTCCAAATAGGACATGAAACAAATCAAACCAAAATTACTACGCACACTCTGGTAAGACAGTGAAATGGCCTTGAAAAAACTTTGAGTGACATACACTGGTGAGAAAGATGAGAATTATAAGCCGTACCATCAAAGACCACTATGAATATGATAATAATGCTATACAAACAGGTACAATAATATTTATGATACCGGTACCATGTTTTTTTTTGCAAAACACACCAACGTCATAAAACGAGTCTCCTACCAGTACAGTCAACTAAAGATGTTAGCTAAGGTCATTCATTCTACAAAGACTTTTTTCAGCAATTTTCGTCGCTAAATTTTTGGCAAGGTCTAAAAGTATAGCAATATGAGTAAAGGGACTTGCCACACCTGACCATCAACAAAGCATTGCAGCCATGCTCTTCTGGTCAATATTTATCAAATTTACAACTAAACATTACATCATTTTCCATAGGGCAGGAAAAATTATCAAAAGTGACAGCTATGGGCCCTTAAAGACAAAAGTAAGGTGAAACCTGCTGAAAGTCAACCTCAAACTACTTTTCTTATCAGATACAAGATATGATCCCCGCTGCTTTGCCAGAGACAACATGTACTGAGTTATCAATTTACATTAACCAATTTACAGTGTGAATAACTTTTTTGAATTCTTGGTGTCTTTCCTCACTGATGGGTAAAGTGTGCATATAGTGCATATTACTGACTTCAGCAACGTGTGTTATTACGATTGTGAAAAATGTCCAGGTACTTTGGAATTGCCTACATCACTTCCAATTACTTTTGTCAAATACGGATATCAGAGGTCATCAACAAGGGGTGCGTCATAGGTAGATTTTGGTTCAGCTCTTTCTGTTGTCGAAAGCATGATGAACCATGGGTGTTAGTTTGAAATTTGAAGAGCTGTAATTGACAGTTTTTTAAACCGAAAAGTTGGTCACCCGTAGAATTGTCTCGTACACACCGGATGCAACGTGGTCTGCTTGAACAGAATTTGGTTACATTGTTACATAATCTATTTCGTGCGACGTATGGTCTGATATACTGTGCAGAATGTTGGCAACATTGGTTAGAAAGTTACAGAACATTGATTTCTGGAACCAGTACCACAGATATTAATGATTTTGATGCCATTTCTTTGGGGTTTCAATGACGGCCACTTCTTGACTTGAAGCAACCGCCCATCACACCTGTTGAAGTGTGCACAGGTTACGTAACAATCTATATTTCCAGTGAATTTTCACTCGATTATTGCTACAATCTGGAGATATAGAGCGGAACCCGGGCGAACCTAAACCACGTCAAGCTAAGGCGTCATCGAGAAGTGACTTTGAGTTTTGTCGACATTTTAAGAAGTATTCAGACTGATATAGAGGAAAATAAAAGAGATGTCAGTGGAATAAATAAAAACATTGAGCGATTAAAAGTGGAATAAAAAGTACTAGTGAAACAAAATTGAGGGTTGTCGTAGTTGAAGAGTTGAACATCTGGAAGCGGATTTATGAATTTACGCTCACAGAACGTAATATTTATGGTAGTGGGGACTGCAAACTAAACTTTGTCTGATTGTGAAAATGCGGTACGAGAATTCATGGCTACTAAACTAGATATCAAAGAAGCCAAAAATGAAAACACTGTAGTGATAGAAGCCCATCGCTCATTATATATGTACGACACAGACCAGATGAACCACGACCAATCATAGTGAAATTTCTGTTCTACAAACATAGCACAATGTGATTGATGGAGGTCGAAGGAAACTACGTGACTCGTCCATGTTAGTGAAAATTCCTCCCAACCTGGTCTTCGCGGAAAAATTGAATCTTGATTCCGTTCATGATCTAAGCAAGAGACGAAGGGAAGAAAGCATATCTTAGTTTCATAAACTCGTTCTTGACAATTTTTTTTAAATACGATGAATCAGAAAAGGGAATTGTTCCCATCTAGCGATGTGGCCAAGCCCGAGAGAAGACATGTGTCTTTGAAGTCTGGTTAAAGTAAAGTATAATTTCTGTCATGGAATGCAAGGGCACTGAAACAACACTTACTCAATGTCAAATGAAAGCAGTTTTTGTCAAAGTTTAATTTTGTTAGTACCTGTGAAACTTGGGCAAGATCAGAAGACAATTTTCTACTTTTCTAGAAGACTCTAACTCCATCGGTAACATGCAAACTTGAGGTATTTTAATAATTATACAAATTTCCAACATGCATTACGCATGATACATTTTACTGATATTGTTTTATTTTGTAAAAGTGTTTCTTTGCCTTTTTGTCAAAGTTCTGCTGATTTTTATGTGAATTTCCTTTTCATCTTTTGTTTCTTTTAGTTATATACTTGTATAATATTTTATTTCTAACGAACTTGTCATTGGGGCAACCTGTTGGTTCGTGAATAAAAAATAAATAAACACATGAATGCTTTTTCATGCTATAATGAACGCATGAGTAATTTTTGCCATTTTCAAGGCAACATTTTAGTATTGTATCTTTGGAGATCAGTACTAATGTTGACTCCTTATTCTCTTTCTTTCAAATGTAAAACATCTTACGTATATGTAAGGCTGCGATTAACACATCACTTAAACAGGACACGATGTTGTATTGCACCTATTTACAACCAGAGGTTTCATCAGCTATACAACTGGAGAATCAAATGGAGTTGAAATCATTGAAAACTATCTTATTAATGTATTTACACAACTTTGGAATTTCAATTTGATTATAATGGGGGAATAAACGCTGGAATTTGTGACCTACAAGATTTCATCGTTGAAAGTGAAGAGAGCAATGTGTTTCTATCTCTTGACTATGATATTGATTATTTTTATGTACCTAGAAATTCTCTTGGCTACAAGGTCAATAATTTTGCCCATTCACTTATTGACCTGTGTCAAAGTTACGACTGGCATATTTTGAATGGCCGTTTTGGAGGGCGAAAGCGTAACTTGTGGTAGATTTCACTGATGATTCTGATCATTTCCCTGTTTCCTGTAATATTTTTTTCTGAATGGGATCTCTCTAAATGAACTGGATGTATGGTGTGCTTAAAGTGCATATTACTGATTTCAGCTATTTTCGTTATTATGATTGACTTGAATAAATGTCTAAGTCCATACCTGGGCATTGCCTACGTCACTTCCGAACAAATATTGATATCAAGAGGTCATCAACAGGAAATGCTGTCATAGGTAGATTTTGGTTCCGCTTTTTCTGATGTCAAAGCATGATTTTTCAAGTAACTCATTTCAAGAAACTCTACAGCGTGTGGAGGGGTGGCTGTCAGAAAAATTCAACAAGTTAGTTCGGTTATTAACCGCTCTTTTTAATAAGATCAGGCCGATCAGCTTTGGATGTCTTTGCTATAACCTGTCTCAACTGCATCGCAATTTAAAGCTTCAAATAACTAACATTTCAAATCGAATTTCGTGTCTTTACTTATTAAACACCGAATTCTCTTTAAAGTTACTACATATTTTGTAAGTCATTAGAAATTGATGGAGTTCATTGAATTTCCGTTGCATTCTGAAATATGGAAATCGTATCTTGGTACCAGTATTTATTATTTGAATAATTAAATACAATGAGAGTACATATCTTCCTGGCGGCAGGAAAATGATGTCACCAGTGTTCTTTTTTATTCATCTTTTATGACCTTCTATAAAATATATCATTATTTAATAAATTAAATTTGCAATTACTTGACAACAAAGGAAATAGGTGAAATAATTAATTATTCATATCAATTGAGTATATTGTTAGCTTATCACTTGTCGTTTGTCAATAAAAGAATTATGACCTTCAATAAAATATATCATTATTTAGCAAAGTAAATTTGCAATTACTTGACAACAAGGAAACAAGTCAAATAATTAATTATTCATATCAATTGAGTATATTGTTAGCTTATCACTTGTCGTTTGTCAATAAGAGAATTAAACTCTAGACAAAATCGTGTCTTTACTTAAGAGTGATTACCCTAGGAATAAAGTTCGTAAAATGTCAGGATAATTTTTCATAAGACTATGACACATTCTAGACCTAGGGATTTGTACGCACTGTTGTCATGGCAACTTCTAGCAGGGAGAACTAAATTCAAGTATCTTGTCGTTGTATCAATACAATAGATTGATATAAATAGAATAAAAGAAGTTCTCCCTGACTACATGACTTGCAAAATTATAAATTGAATTAAAACTAACTTCAGAAAGTTATACTGAGAATTACTTCATATCTACCATACAGTACTTATAAATACTACAGATTTCGATGGAGTGTAAAATTTCAGTACGATAGGAACAACGTCGTTTGGTGTAAATTTAATCTTGATAACATAAACTTTGGATTGTGGAGCCACTAAAGTAATTAACAAAGTGCGATCAGTGTTTGTAGAAGAAGAAGGGAAGTATTTCACCAAAAGTTCTACCCACGCTAGAAAGGAAGACCATTAACCAAACTTTTATCAATGGAAAACACAGTCAACTCCTGCAAGATATTTTTCAAATATTCAAATAAAACCAAAGTGTTCATGTTCTGACTATTTGTGATGTTGAATGCAAATCATCTGTGTGTATGGAGCGGTCAAATACCTGTAAGTTAACTTGTAAAGGACTATTAACATACACCCGTGCACCGAGTTTTGGTGTTGGCGTTTTGTCTCAGCCAAGATCAAAGTCTCTGTTATGTCTTTCTAGCAAACTAATGAGTCATCTTTCAGTGACTGTCTTTCCAGACTGGTGCTCTTGTCCTGTTTTATCTAAACAATGCTTAAATAAGTCGAAATTACAGCATGTCCAGGTTATCAACAAATCTTGTCTGGGTTATGTCATGCGCATTTGTGTCAACATATTGTCTTTATTGATCAACATAAAATATATCTATGTTGTCTTTGGATTTTTATTAATTTTGAAGGTTGCCTCATTTCAGTACCTGGATCTAAAATATGTTAGTGGAAGCTAGGACTGTACTCTAACCCTCCTTGTATAAATACTTGGATGACATGGCAGTTTAGGGTATGCTGCCAAAAATTATATTATTGACAATTCAACATGTTCCAGTGGACAGAACATATATACCTGAAAAAATGAAACAAAAATATGTCAAAAGATATCAACTTTGTCTCTTAAGCAGTTGCAATGTTATTGTTCTTAAAAGTGTTGTTGGGAGAATTTTACACATTAACTAAAACAATTTTGAAGTATGGTCAAAAAATGATCTGTTGCATCCATTAAACAAGAAATGTGTTCTTGCTCTACAATCACATTCGCCTTTCAAAGTTCAAAACGATTGAAACAACGTATGGTATATCTACTACATTAAAGTGAACAACTTAGACATGGGATACTTGGGAAATGGGCTGTGGAATTCATGGAAAATGCGGTTGCGTTGCAGGTAGGGTATACCAAGACGAATGTAGGAACTGGACAAATGACACTGACACTTTTAGTGAAATAAAAGAATAAATTTAATGAAAAATAATTCTATAAAATTCAAATGTGCTGGTACAGAATGATAGAGTGGATTTATAATCTCGTTCAAAACGTACTATTCCTAAATCAGACGTGCTCATTTCTGCACTAAATATGTCTAAGTCTTACAAAAATAACAGATTTTATTCAAAAGCGCAAAATGCCGTCAAAAACATGTCGCGAGGCGAACAAGTAACATGTAAAGTAAAAATGACCGACTGTTACCACTCGTTGCTTTTCACTTATCAAACAAATCAAAGACTCTAAGGTTGGCATACAAAAAGTACAGTGTCCGATGCAGTAGTTCTTTGAACGCCGATATTGTAACGTTGATAACACAGTGACACTTTAGCATTCAATCCAGGGTATACTTTCTTGAGAAAACGGGCATAGTGTCGCCTGCTAAAAGTCACTTCAGGCGTCGTTCAAAAGTTCATAAACATACGTGACAAAACAATATCAACTTTCGCCGATGAGGGCGTCGTCCAACTCACAACAGTCACTGGACACAATGCTTGATACGTTCAGTATATTTACGTATATTGACGTATATGGAATGCAAAATTAGTGGTATACTTTATATATATCTTTGTATATGGAACACATCAATACTTTGATATACATAGCGTAGATCTATGCAGAACAAGAGTATACCTAATGCAGATCTTTGCACACTAAGACAAGTGTACACTGTACTTGATCATGTTTTTGGTATACGCACCTGTATACTTTACTCTCTTGACAAATGTACTGAGTCAGTACATGTGTGTATATTGTTGTATATCAAGCACCTTGCCCAGTGAGTCAAATCCAACGAAAGGAGTTTCGAGTATCAATGAGAATAACTATGACAGTGTCCGCAATTATTCTACATCGATTTAGAAAGTATCGTCCATCTCAGTCGCGTGTTTCATATGAATAAAGTCGGAAAAACATGTCTCGGCGATAATTTGAATTCAACTGGGAAATTCGCTGGTTCGAAAATGCTCGGAGTTCTTCAAACGTGAAGTAAAGCTCGACACTAAAGCGTTGATCAGTTCTATGAATGAAAAATCACTTACATGGTCGAGTGATCATGTTAGTAAAATGATACGTCCTCAGTTCCGACGTCGGCGCACAGGGTACCCAGACATCTGGTTGTTTTGTTTGTTTTGTTGTGTATGCATACTAGTCATGTTTTTGTAGACCAATAAATTCAATTAACATAACTGTTTTGCTGTTCTTTGCTCAAACATAACGTGGATGTCAAAAGAAATCTACAAGGACAATATCATTTATTGATCCGATGCAACTCTGTGCCAACGTCGTTGTTGTTTGTATTGTTGTTTATGTTTATTAGTCGTGTTGTTGTTTGTTGACCATAAAATTCAACGAAATAACTGTTTTGTTGCTATTGGTTCAAACGTTATGTAGAGGTCATAAGACACGCTACAAGGCACTATCATTATTTGACTTCCCAGCAACGTACATTCTCTTCATATGCTTTTACAAGGGGTGAAACCTCAGCCACTTATAGCTCATGCAACCCAATTTGAGAGCCCTTAAATAACACTCTATTCACGAGCCATCGAGTGAAAAGTAGCATGACAAGACCTGAAATATACATAACAAAGCTAGTTTGGGGTTTACTTTACCTCTTATCTCGGAAATCACTGTAAAAACGATTTTAACGTCGTTGTATGATGATTTTACTCGCTTTGAAGGGTCCGGGCGAGGTTCCCATTTTAACGAGTTTTTGAAATTAGGCAATCTCGTGGTCTGTAAAGCAAACCGTAGCCAGCTTAGCCATGCGTACAAGTCTGGTGTGTTCCCGGCGTTATACTACAACGCCGGGAACACACAGACCTGTACGCAGGGCTATAGCCAGCTACGACGTATTCATTATTCCTGACAAGGTCGTCCCAGCAAACATTCTTGTAGGTTTGCATTCTTCAAAACGATATCCCCGTTTAACTTCATTCATCATTTTAGTGTAGAAAATGTTGTTTAGGTGGTTACAAAGGAATATCCCCCATGTCGTTTTTCCAACAAGGCGCAATCGAAGTTACAGCAATTACGTCGACAATGCAACCCTCTCTGCAATCGGCGCTTGGTGTGAAACTATGGCAAGCCAAGTGTTGCAAATTCAAAAACACATTTGTGTGTTCTAAGTTTTTTATGTTTGTGTTCTAAAAATTTATGTTTATGTTCATAAAAACCATGTTTGTGTTCTTAAAATGTATGTTTATGTTCATAAAATCATGTTTACGTTCTTAAAATGTATGTTTATATTTTTAAATTGTATGTTCATGTTCATAAAAAAATGTTTATGTTCTTAAATGTATGTTTATATTCTTAAATTGTATGTTCATGTTCATAAAAACCATGTTTAAGTTCTTAAAATGTATATTTATGTTCTTAAATTGTATGTTCATGTTCATAAAAACCATGTTTATGTTCTTAAAATGTATGTTTATATTCTTAAATTGTATGTTTATGTTCATAAAAATCATGTTTATGTTCTTAAAATGTATATTCATGTTCATAAAACCATGTCCATGTTTCTTAAATGTATGTTTATATTCTTAAATGGTACGTTAATGTTCATAAAAACCCTTGTTTAGGGAGCGTTCAGGTTTTTACGGCTGGGGGGGGCCGGCAAAATCTTGTCGCCGGTGTTCAAAAAAAATATAGACCCCCCCTGCATTTTTCGTGAAAAAAGATGACCCCCCCCCTTTGTCAGACGAAAAAAATTGATGACCCCCCCCCCCCCCCCCCGCTTAAAAATAACTAAAACCCATACGTCAAATTTACCCGCATGGTTTGGATTTGAACTCCGGTACGCCGCACACTTTATTCGTGTAGCAGAGATGCCAGTGCACAAACTTCTCAGCCACATCCATTGAAACGTCTGTTAATTAGGACGACTGTAAGGCAATTTTTAACTTCATTTCAATAGACAACTCATGTCCATGGACATTGTATAAAGTAAACTTTATTGGAGTGGTTCGCCAAAGGCAGCCCTCCGGTTAAGAGGGTCATGGGCCATTACGTGAAGTCAACTTTATTCTAGTGGGCCAACGGTACCACCGGTAAAGAGGGTCGATCATGGCTATTGCATAAAGTAGACTTTACTGGACAGGGCCGCCGAAGGCGCACGGCCATTAAGATTGCCGTGGGGTATTACATAAAGTCATTTATTGGAGTGGGCCGCCACAGGCGGCCCGCCGGTAAAGAGGGTCGATCATGGCCATTGCATGAAGTAAACCTAATTGGAGTGGGCCACCAAAGGCGTCTGCCTGTTAAGAGGGTCATGGGTAATACATAATGTATATTTATTGTAGTGGGCCGCCGAAGGCGGCCCGCCGGTAAAGAGGGTCGATCATGGCAATGGCATAAAGTGAACTTTATTGTTGGTATTATGTTTTTGAAAATGTGGTGACCCCCCCTTTCTTACCAGTGAAAAAGCGATGACCCCCCCTTTGCGGATTCCAAAATTTTGATGACCCCCCCCCTGGATTTTGCCGGCCCCCCCCCCGGCCGTAAAACTGAACGGTACCTTATGTTCTTAATTGTATGTTCATGTTCATAAAAACGCATGTTAATGTTCTTAAATTTATGTTTGTATTCTTAAATTGTATGTTTATGTTCATAAAAACCATGTTTATGTTCTTAAATTGTGTTTATATTCTTAAATTGTATATTTATGTTCATAAAAATCATGCTCTTATTCAACCTTTCATGCTTATGTTCATGAAGATCATTTGTTTGTTCATTGAACAAATTTTATGTTCATTAAAACACTGCTTATGTCCATATCTCCCTGTTAACACTGAGGGCGCTCTGGAGTTAGCAGCACGAGACAGCTATGGCGGCGGACCGAACAGTTACACCGCATACAGCGAGAAAAGTGGGTTTTACATGTGTTTAAAAGCAAAGCTTAGCACATCGTGGATCTAGACAGGTAGAGCGTGCTCAAAAACGGAGATCGGTCACAAGTTTGTACTAAATATCGGCTGTTCTCGGCAGAGAAACTGCACGCTCTCATTCGGAGGCGCAACCAGCGGTTTAACGTTATAGGCCCTAAATGTCTACGCACTTTCGAAGTCCAAAGTCAAAGACTCGGGGCTGTGTGGTTACTAAATATCGGCTGTTCTCGGCGGAGAAACTGCACGCACACCTACAGTCACCTATGGTCGGTCTATTCCGCTCAGCGTCTATGCCCCCATAGACGTGTGTACATCTCCTTCGTCTCAGGCATATTTCCACACGTCTATGAGGGCATAGACGCCGAGTGGAATATTCCGACTGTGACTGTGACTGTGCTGCGCGTTGTCTGACTCGGGGCAAAACCAGCGGTTTGCCTATGGCATTTTGGCAGTCCAAAGTCAAAGACTTAGGGCTGTCGTGGACTGTGGGAGGCACTCTCATTAAAATCCGATGTAGAGAATGGTCCGTTACTAGTGAGAAGACGACCGAACAAAAACAGACCTAATTGTGATAACATAAAAGACCGTACACAGCATGCATCGTACGCAGAGCTATAGTCGTGACGGTCTTCACGACATGCTGTAACCTCCATTAAAACGTAATAATCTCCACAAATGTAATATCAACCACAATTTTAATAAATCAACCACAAATGTAATAAAACAGTCAACCATTAATGTAACAACCCGCCACCACAAATGTAATAAACAAATTACCCATAAATGTAATAAAACTCAACCATAAATGTAATAAACTTGAACTTGCGTATGTGATCATTTGTTTATCAATGCCCTGAGTAAATAAACTTTAATAAGACTAGTGTAATGTTATTGCATACTTTCCTGAAACTAGGTTTCCTTTCCGAAACACAGAATAGAATACTTTGAGAACATAATCAGAAAAAGGCGAGAAAAAACATAGATCAATATTTAAGGGCTAATTCCTCAATTGCAACGATAAAATAGATTTATTACATTTATGGTTGACAAATATTACATTTATGGGTGATTTTTTATTACATTTATGGTTACCATTTATTACACTTGTGGTTGATGTTTTATTACATTTATGGTTGATTTTTGTTACATTTATGGGTGATATTACATTTGCGGGTGCACTTTATTACAATTATGGTTGATATTACATTTATGGAGATTATTACATTTATGGAGGTTACACATGTGACCTGCGTCCTGAGAGTTTCAAAAATGAGCGACCCGCGACTTTTAGATGCAGTGAAATATGACCTGCGAGTTGTCAAATGGAAAACGTATCTTTGATAGGCTATCTGCATCGGGCAGTTGAAGGTATTTGGTCGATCTTTTACGTTATCGTATTTATAAGGTATTTTGTTGTGCGGTCCTCCCCTCACTAGTGACAGACCCATCTCTACATCGGATCAGAGTGCCTCCCACAGCCCTGAGTCTTTGACTTCGGACTTCGAAATGCGTAGACATTTATAACGTTAAACCGCTGGTTGCGCCTCCGAATGAGAGCGTGCAGTTTCTCTGCCGAGAACAGCCGATATTTAGTACAAACTTGTGATCGATCTCCGTTTTCGAGCACGCTCTACTTGTCCGAGATCCATGATGTGCTAAGCTTTGCTTTTAAACATGGACATAAGCAGTGTTTTAATGAACATAAAATTTGTTCAATGAACAAACAAATGACCTTCATGAACATAAGCATGAAAGGTTGAATAAGAGCATGATTTTTATGAACATAAACATACAATTTAAGAATATGAACATGGTTTTTATGAACATGAACATACAATTTAAGAATATAAACATGGTTTTTATGAACATAAACATACAATTTAAGAATATAAACATACATTTTAAGAACATAAACATGGTTTTTATGAATATGAACATACAATTTAAGAACATAAAAATGGTTTTTATGAACATGAACATACAATTTAAGAATATAAACACATTTTAAGAACATAATCATGGGTTTTATGAACATGAACATACAATTTAAGAATATAAACATACATTTTAAGAACATAAACATGGTTTTTATGAACATGAACATACAATTTAAGAAAAAAACATAGATTTTATGCACATAAACATACAATTTAAGAATATAAACATACATTTTAAGAACATAAACATGGTTTTTATGAACATAAACATACAATTTAAGAATATAAACATACATTTTAAGAATATAAACATGGTTTTTATGAACATAAACATAAATTTTTAGAACACAAACATGAAAACTTAGAACACACAAATGTGTTTTTTGAATTTTGCAACACTTGGCTTGCCATAGGAAACGTAGCTAGCTGTCTGTGGCGGGGTCGGCTGCGTCTGTCTATAAAGGTCATCAAAAGGTTAACTCCGCCACGGACAGCTGCTCGCGGTCTCGTCTCGTAGTCAACCTCAACGATGAATGGTGAGTCTGCTTGATTCTTAAATACCAGAGTAAAAAATGAATATGATACATTCTCACAGATAAAATTACCATTTTGACTAGGCTTGGTGACTGAGAATTTTCATTCTCACATTCCTGGCCACTAGGAGTGTGAGATCGACGGTGTGGGAAAAATTTACCTCACACTCTACTCTCAGAAACCGTCTCACACCTCTGTTTAGATGATAACGGCCTTTGTTCCATGCGCAAAATATTATCCGATGGCACGATGAGTAACACACGGACCAGAATTACAAAGTAGGCAGGTTAGATTACGGGGGCAGACGACAGCGTTTTCATGATTTTAGATAACTTTGTACGTTGTTTGTAACCCCGGGGTAGTGACAGACTCACAAAAAAAAACGGAAAAAATTTTCGAAATAACTGGTGAACATAGGCCACTTGGAACATATATGGCCATTTATTTTCTGTTGGACATCTCGTCCGTAGCAGAAGTTGAAGTATCGGCAGCGGAACTAGACACGGAGCCTGCATTTAAGTGACACGGAATACTGTAGATGGCCACGAAGTAGGATAGTCGCTGATACAGTTAAACATTCAATGTTACCAGTGTGAATTTAACGCATTTTGTGGTCATGTGAGAAAAAGAATCTAACACCCCAAGGACCTGGGATTAGATTTCTCACACTCGTTTGGGATATTTTGTCTCACATTCGCCTGCGGCTCATGTGAGACAAAATACCCCAACTCGTGTAGGAATCCCAGGCCCTTGGGGTGTGCTGAGATTCTATTAGTCTCATCAGTGAGAATCTGTTACCATCCTTAATTCTCACCAAGCAGTGCATTGCTCACTGGTCACTAGTGAGAATTCAAAATGTCTCGCGTAGAGCAGTGATAATAACAAGAGATTTTCACCAATTACGAGAAAGCGTCAATTTTTCGCTCCAGCCTCGTAATTTTTTCCTATACTGTTATTAAAGATATAGCACTCTGGCGGTAGGTACATAACCTTAACTATTGATAAGTTAAAGCCTTGTCTAAATCCGTCAAACACCATTCGCTATTAGTTTTTATCAGTGTATACGACACAAAATGGTATCTGTTAATATACAGTAAAAACCAAATCGCATTCCAGGGTCATCATCGTGGAAATGTACATAAACTGATGGCATTAATTTACTCAGGCTGAAATTTTCACTATCTGTCACGACAAATGACAAAACACGCATGGAATTTTACAGGTGCCTGTGTATTTGTAATTGGCTCTAATATGTAACATGCCATTCCCTTATGACGTTTACTTTGTTCCGAACAGAAGTAAGACATTTTACATTAAATTTTGACATAAAGTTTTTGTTTGTTACAAGCTTAAAATGTTTAAAACATATAATTTGTACGTCCCATTTCGATCGAAATATAAGTAACAGGGACATATGCAAGTGCAAATCAGTGTCCTACACGGACTTAAGATTAAAGAACCAACAAACATGTTCATATACATGCAGATATGCCAAATTGCAGCAATAATTATTTATTGTTTTGGTAATCAATTTTGTTAACATTTTATATGAGGAATGTTTTAAAAGTGATTTCAAAACAAATTATACACCATCTTACTGAACATATAATCATCAAGAAAACCATGCTTAAAATGTTATTTAGAAAAGAAATTCTATTACATACAACATTTATCTAAGTGGTTCCTCGAATTCTTGAGCTTAAAATGAGATTTTTCTCCCTTCTGATTTAACATATTTATTAACAGAATAACACATAAATGAATTCAGCTAGTTTTTACTATTCCGATCGCATACATTCTTAGCACGGAAAGTACGATACAAACACATGTTTACAAATACTCCTATCGACATATTCAAGTACACTTTTTGTTGTTATCATACACTGATCCTACGGCGCGCCAAATGTTTCAAAAATATTTATCGATTCAGAGCAAAAATAACAGTCTTTCTCAATTGAAATAAAAATTCGGTCTCATTAGGAAGGAAATAAGAAGAAAAGTATAATTAAAAAACAGAAGACAGAAATGTCATTTAATACTTCATTTTAACTTGAGAAAAAATCTTTAAGCGTAATTAGGAAATAAACAATTTTCAACGATTTGAAAAAGTCATACATCCACACTTATCGACATACATACACGTATAATAATTCGCGAAAAAGGGTGCAATGAGTGCTGATTTTACAAAAAGAAAAAGAAAAATATGTTATACAGTGATACGTCCACAACATTCACAAGAAAATCACTAAAATTCACTACTACCACTTGGAAAAAATAGTACAAAAATAAAAACGTGAACAACATACAGAAAATATTGTAAAAGAATCAGACAAAAAAAGCCATGCATACATAAAATTATTTATGTACTAAGAAAATTAAAAGCACTACGTCTCATAATAAACGTATTATAGATAATCAAAATATAATATGAATCACCAGCCGCTTTGACAGTAAAGAGAGAAAAATCGTGAAAAAATTCGGCAGTGATGGCTCTAGACACAAGTGGATCTCATCTACAAAAAAATAAAATAAAATAAAATAAAACGAAAAAAATAAAAAATGCCATAAACAGAGATACAAAAAAACGCGTTGGCCTGTGGAAAGAAAAATAAATGAGGACTCGCCACAGCAAAAAAAAAAAGAAAAAAGAAAAAAAAAGAAAAAACGAGCACTCGCCACAGAAAAAAACAACAAGCCCGAAATTACAATTATTTTATTCAAAAAAACTCATGATTCACGTTTCCTTCGATCGATGAATCCCCAACAGCGGGGAATCCGATCACCACATACTCCAATGTTTGACGAAATTAATGTGCATTTCAGTGATAACGTGACATCTTGAAACCTAGCTCTGTTTGGCTGGGCCCTGCTCTACTTGAAACCATACTTGATGAAATGAAGTGGGCAATATCACCTAAAGAACGTCCAAGTTAACAGTGAATAGTTCCAGAGAGTCAAGTTAACTGAGCCAATTTCAGGCAGTCCACAGGTCAGATCACGAGCGAGACGTACAACCCATGACCCTTCATAGCAACACTGCGAACATATCGATGCCTTAGGCGCGGTATGGCAGGGAGCCCACTGCAGGCCTTCCACCGAGCCGCACTGTCATCGCCGTTTGGCCTACATGATTTCTACACAGTTTTATACGTATGGTTCGATACATCGGGTTCAAATACCATGATAATAAACCACCTCGTTGTTTGCTAATTCCTCGTCTATCCTCAAAGATCACCCAAATCATGATAAAATGAATAGTTTTGAAGAAATCTGCCGCGTGTTGAGAGAACGTCCATCGTTTTCCGTGTTCGACAAGACGAGCGACGCAACTGTACAAGCCTTACGATTACGCGTATAGCGAGAGTGTCCGGCCTTCGCAACGCCATCGCCAGACACTCTCACTATACTCGCAGGGCTAGACCGGCACATACACGACATGTCGATCCCCATTGCAGAAATCTTTATATCCACACAGTCCAATATATGGAGCTACGATATTTGTGCAGTAGCCTATACATAGCTCTGGGTGGCAGGGCAGGGCTGTGAGTTACCGGCGTTATACGGCCTGGCCGTATAACGCCGGTGTTATACGGCCTGGCCGTATCCGGTAACTCACAGCCCGGCCTTGCTGCGGTTCCGTAGCCCTACCACTCCCTTTGCTGGTTGTGTTGAGCTACAGTGTACAGAGAAATAGCGGCTGCTTGATCAGTGTTTGTCAAGTCGGGCGCGTTCGCGTTCTACAGGTACTAGTGAAAACGTTGCCTTGAATTTAAACGGAGTGTTTCAGCCCGAGTATTTTTGCCTTTGCCACACTCCGTTTAGAGGCTAAACCCACGGGATACGTGTGGTTCGATACATAGCGGCCGCTGCTAGCTTTGCATGGCAGGGCTGTGTGTTACCGGCGTTATACGGGAGGCCGTGTCACGCCGGTAACACACAGCCCTGCCATGCAGAACTAGGCCGCAGCGTGCTGCGTGGTATGCAATTTTACTATGCATACCCACACGGCGGCCGCTGTGTATCGAACCACACGTAACCGTGGGCTAGCGGCAAGCCATCGTTTTGTTGGGGTTTGGGCACAGACTGTCTATGATTTGGGAGAGGCGGCCCTACACTTTACAGCGAGGGGATCGCTGGTTGCCGGCGTGTAGGCCTACTGTACTAGCGACGGGACCGCCGGCCGCGCGCTGGCTTACCACCTCAAGCCTGAGTGTACATTGGAGCGAGGGGACCGCTGGCAGCCGACGAACCACCACGAGTGTTTTGTCCACTTTTAACCAAAACTGGTAACTGTTTATAGAATGGGACGTGTCGGTAACTTGGACGTCCATGAGATGATATTGAAGACTAGAAGCTGAGAGTTATCGCTGAAATACCCCAAATATCATGTCCAACATCCGAGTGTGATGATCCCAAACCCTCTGGCACTCTTAAACTGTAACAATCATGACGTTGACAATTATTCAATTTTCATGTTGGGCTTTTTCTGCGGGGTGTCCCACTCTGTTTTCTTTTCTCGAACGGGCCTCTTTTTTTCTACTGATTTTTTTTTTTGGGGGGGGGGGGTAACCTCTGGGTTTTTTTTGTAACTTAGCCTCGCTTTGGTTTTTTTTCCAAGCTGACCTCGTTTGGTTTCTTTACAGCCTCAACGCCGGCGCGATCGCGGTCGACTTTTCAATTGTGATTCTCTTTCTTTTTTTAGTCAGACCTGATGGTGGTTCGTTTTGTTTTTTGGTAGTAGTGCAAGTACTATTTGTGGTTTTGTTTTTAATCATTTCAATATTTTTTGTGTGTGTGCTTGATTTTTTTTTTCTTTTTTCCCTTATAATCAGCATTCATTGCACCTTTATATCAAATACACGTGTATGTGTACGTCAATAAGTATGGGAGTGTGGTATTTCCAAATTTTTGAAAAGTTTATCTTCTCATTACGGTTTAAAGAATATTTTACAATTAAGCATTACATAACATTCTGCCCTTTTTTGCAATAATACTTTCTCGTTTTATTTTCTTCCGTAATTCCATCGAATTTTTATTTCAATCAAGAAAGCCGGTTGCACGTCATCTTTATCTGTACAGGCACATTCAAATATTTAATGCCACGTACTTTCAAATGAATGCTATTTTTATGTAAAGGTACATTAAGAAAATGCAATGATATGGACGAAAGAACTTTTTTCTTTATTATTCCTACACGTTTAAGACTTTTTTTTAGAAAGAAATTTGACAGTTTATTTTTACTCTATGATGATAAATATTTTTGAAACATTTGGCGCGCCGTACTGATCCCCTGGCATAATTCAACCATTTCATTACACATATGATTTTGTTGCTAACAACGGTCAAGAGAAATTCTTAATCATTTTTTGACGATGTAATTCGCCATTTTGAATGACCAAAGAATATGAAGCAATCACTTTTTTCAAATTCAGGTGAAGCAGGACCTTGGTTTTCAGGAAATGATTTAGATTTTCCGGATATTCGTATTTTGGAAAATCAAATCACGAATAGTGTGGCAACTTTGCTTGTAAGTTAAAACTCAGACAAAAACAAAATGTGATATAATACACTACGTATTAAGTTAAATATTATCTCTTCCAATGGCTATTCACATATAGACCAATTCATCTAACAAATATTTGATAATTTCTCTAACTTTATATTTTTCTTGACACACATGTGAAATTGATCAAGTACTTAAAGAAAAGTCAACACTTATCAGGTGCTATTTTTCATTTCGATATGCGAACAAATTTCCAAATTTCCAAATATAGAGTCTTACAACCCAAACAACTGTGTCAGACTCAGTAAAATATCCTTCTTAACAAACGCTTAAAAGTAATTTTGTGATAAAATGGATCAATATAAACTACATGATGATATAGTGGACTTGAAAAATTACGATTAAATATCTGAGATACTGAAACAAACAGCTGTTCTATGTTTGAGCAACAAATAACGAGTAAAATTAATCTTAAATACATTTTAGTCATCAGTTCAACACTTGAAAATGGATAATTCGAACAAACATTGCGCACTGTGCTTATGTTCACTTTTTTCACTCTGCAATTATTTGTTCAGAGGGCATTTTCGTACGGTAGGATACGATCCATATTGCGCTGGCGTTATGTTAAACTGACTATGTAATCGTTACAATGAAGCCCGACTTTACGTTGCGCACGATCGTGGTGCTTTTGTCTAAATCGAGAAGTCTTCTTCGAACTCAATTGGTATGACCTTGTTCCTTTTTTCCTGCTTCTTTGCCTAGAAATGGAACATTAAATGCAATGTTATAAATATTCAATATGTGCAAACCATTCTTTTTGGCGATTTATCATCTGGGATTAAAACCAATTTTGATGTATACACATTTAGTCTTTACTGCAAGTCACAAACTGATACGGGGATATGTGACTTGCGTGTACATAAAATCTGACCAGCTTGTGATAAAACATCACTTCATACTCACTTAGTAATTTGAGACCTTTATCATACCATTCCCATGTCTAAATACTGTCAATTAATACATATGGTAAAGCGTATTTTAATAGGCACTGTCTGTAAAAACCTGCAAAAGGTGGCCAAGGTCAAATTTTCAATTGAGACGAAACATATCACATATCATAGGGCATAGTTTAACTAAGAAGGAATGAATTTTAATTTTTGTTTAAACGGACCCATTTTGATGTTACAGGCCATGTCACGTGATATGGTGAGGACCTAATATTTCCTTATGTTTTCCCCTCTAAAAAGTTGAAAATTCTGTAAAATGCAACATATTCACTGTATTGTAGATTTTTAACCAACAAAAAGTGCTGGTATAAGTATATATATTTGTCATGAGTAAGGTCCCCTCAGTACGTCCGTAACCTTATATTGACCTTTGACCCTTCTATGCCGTAGAGGGTGCTCTAATGCCGGAGAAGTGAAATCTGAGCAAATTTCAGCATTAAAAACTTCCAATTTTTTAAATTAAAAATGGTAACCTTTGTGCGAGATCCCGTAGTGACATATACATCATGTTACATAACATGACTAATTTTTGTGAATCACTTTTAAAACCTGCGGGCAAACAGTTATTTTTTATGTTATGCGGTCATGAAAAGTTATGAAATATTGCTACTTTCTGATTTTGATTTCTGCTTAAGCCTGTCTTAATCATTTATCAACAAGTTCGTTTTTTATACCATTGACAAAAAATAAACCTAAAAACATATTTTCAAATTTACAAACAACAAGAATAACAACAACAACAACAACAACACAAGTAGCAACTTCGTGCCACGTTTTATTTGTACCATACGAATACATATACTCCGGTATAAGGTGACGAATTCATAGACTAATTTCTTTGTTATCATTTTCATCATCGGTTTATTGCTAACAGTTTACTTTCGAAAAAAACGGAATATGACATTTAACACAAACAAAATTTAAACTCTAAACTAAACAAAATACGATGACTTATTTCCTTGTAAGCTTGAAGTAGCATTGAGTACTACAAATAATGGTTGAACTTCTTGTATGTATTTACTGAAAGTCTGTCGCCTTGGAAAATGTTTGACATTAGGAAGTGTTTAGATACAGCAAACAAGTAAGCACTGCTTCTACTACAATTATAAAAATATTTACCGTCATTGGAACTGCTAGTGGGATTCCTTGACGTTTGTAAGTGAAGACATAAAAAGCAAATAATATAAAGCTTTCTGTCACTATGGGGTCAAAGGTTAATGACATTACGTTACCAATACTGCAACACGCAGTCCAACGTAAACAATAGACCCGCTTGCTGCAATCCGGAAGCAGCCGCCGGTGCACTCCGAGAAAATTGGTGAGTATTGGCATTTTTATCGATGATATTATCGATGAAAATAAATTCGACACACCAAACAGTTTTGTTTCTTTAGTTTTACAAACTTCGGAAGTGAAATTCAGTGATAAAATCCAGGCAACCTGCATCGGTCGAAACAGCGGGAATTTCAAATTGGTGATAGCGATCCCGGTGTGTTGACTTGATGTTTATTTATCAAAATATGAGTCAATGTCAGTCAATGTCATATTTCAGCTTGATGACTTGATGAATCCTAGCAATGTACTGCTATCTTGAATTGCTGTGACATTATCAGCAATCACTTTACCTGGAAACATGGAGGCAGTAGGGTAAACCCTGGCTAGCAATGCCCTGAGTGTTGAATGATTAGACCTACCGTCACATCACATTATCAAATGCTGCGTATGAGAACTTAGCCGTTTATGATTCGAAATAGGCGAGTGTGTACAAGTGTCTGAGACAGGTACAAGCAAGTAATCATTAGGAACGTAATTTTGTTTTATTCTCAATTCACAATAATTTCAGATCTACCTGTTGTCATGAAATGAATATCTCTGTCACAGCTGTGGGTTGTGATGGCGGCATTGCTGCCGAAAAGCAAGTGAATGCCATGGATCGCTTACAGCCCTTGAATTGTGTACTCAAGACATCACTGCACATCTCAGAATAGAAGAGTTCGTCAGTCGAAAACTCTTGTCACTGAGTCTGAACTTATTCTCTTGCGAGCTGGTATCGACCATGATGACGTTTCTGTAGAAAATGTTTGCAACTATCATAGAGATACTCTTGGCACGCACTGTACAGTGAAAGTTTCATGTCAACATCCCCTCCACGCAGTGTGTGAAATTAACTTGAAATGCATGCTGGTCCGAAGGACCAATAGCAAAGAGAATCTGCTGGTCCTTCTTGATGTATGTTGGTCTAACAAAAACTAACAAAAACCTCTCAGTCTTCAAAAATGTATTTTCAATTGAAAATAGCTGATAATATGGTGAATCTGGTGTTGTTATATAATATTGATACAATAAATGAACAAATATGTATTTTAAAATTTAATTTTTTTTGCTCAATATTATATGCCATAACTAGAGGTAGGTATCACCAAGAACTAGATCCCTATGGGAAAAGTTTTTATAGTTTATTCCAAAAGTAACATGGGGAAAAGTCTTTCAGTTTTCATTCCAATTAATATGAGAAAAATTCTTTCAGTCCTCATTTCCAATTAACATGGAGAATAGTCTCAGTTTTCATTTCAAACAAGTCATCGTTGATGACACAGTCCCCACTTGTTAATGGGTAGTACTTTGATTACAGGTCCTCAGAGAGGATAGAGTCCTCTTCATTAGGTCTGTGATAAAAATACTTTTGAATAAATTCGCTTGATACACGTCTGAGCTGTAGTTCAGGACATGAAAAAATCGTAATAAAATGGCCACATGGCGGCCTTATTGGATCGTATCACAGAACAAATCTATGTGCATATGTATGACAGACATCCAGCTCTATGGGTTTGCTCAGAATTAGATATACGCATAATTAATGAGGTACAGTATGAAGCATCATAAGTGTCTCCATCATACCATACATGAAGGATGTAGCACTTGTGTTTACTGAGTTATGGACAAATATGTATATTTGAGGTCAAAGGTCACCGAGGTCACATGACATTTTGTCAAAAAAATTGTCGTGCTAAGTTATCCCTATATACCAAAAATCAGACCTCTAGCTCTATTGGCTTGCTCAAAATTAGATATGCACATAATTAATGAGGTACAATATATGGCATCATAAGTGTCCCATCATACCATACATGAAGGTAGTAGCACTTGTGGTTACTGAGTTATGGACAAATATGTATATTTGAGGTCAAAGGTCACCAAGGTCACGTGACATTTTGTCAAAAAAAATTGTATTGCTAAGTTATCCCTATATACCAAAAATCAGACCTCTAGCTCTATTGGCTTGCTCAAAATTAGATATGTGCATAATTAATGAGGTACAATATGTGGCGTCATAAGCTGTGCCATCATACCATATATGAAGGGTGTAGCACTTGTGGTTACTGAGTTATGGACGAATATGTATATTTGAGGTCAAAGGTCACTGAGGTCACGTGACATTTTTGAAAAAAAAGTATTGCTAAGTTATCCCTATATACCAAAAATCAGACCTCTAGCTCTATTGGCTCGCTCAAAATAGATATGCGCATAATTAATGAGGTACAATATGTGGCGTCATAAGCTTTCCCATCATACCATATATGAAGGGTGTAGCACTTGTGGTTACTGAGTTATGGACAAATATATATATTTGAGGTCAAAGGTCACCAAGGTCACGTGACATTTTGTCAAAATATCTGAGATATCTGCATGAACGGATGGACTCACGGATGGACTCACGGACGGACATGACCCAATCTATAAGCCCCCTGGACTTCATCCGTGGGGACTAAAAACTGTGTCACTGCATCCTTTTTGCAATATGAATACGATGAGAAACTAAATTTTTATTTTTCTTGGCCTTATACATGGGAGTCTATGGAGACTGCCTTATACATGGGAGTCTATGGACTGCCTTATACATGGGAGTCTATGGACTGCCTTATACATGGGAGTCTATGGACTGCCTTATACATGGGAGTCTATGGACTGCCTTATACATGGGAGTCTATGGAGGTGAAAACTAAAAAGTCCTCTAACACGGCCAAATTTGATCGCATTGTGAAACAAATCGACATGCATCTGTATGGGGTAGGGTACTATCCTTGTGCAAAGTTTGAAAGAAATTTACCTGGGCATGTCTGAGATATCTGCGTGAACGGACGGACGCACGGACACACGCACGCACGCACGCACGGACGCACGGACATGACCAAACCTATAAGTCCCCCCGGACGGTGTCCGTGGGGACTAACAAGCATGGGGAAAAGTCTTTCAGTTTTCATCTCAAATCTCTACTACATTGGAACAAGTCTCCAGTCAGTTCATTTACACCATCAGCTATTTCAAAGAGATCATTGGCAATATCATCCTCAGAGCAGCTAGAGTCTCCAAACGCAAAGTTAGATCCATAGTCTGATTCGGTGTCCCAATCTGCACACTCAGTAGCAATTGCATTTGCAGCATCTGTGTCCTTTTGCACGGTTTCCTGTTCTTGAGTAGATGTAGATGCAGTGACTGTCACTGCATCTGTCAGCAACTCCTTTTTACGTCGAGTGAAGCCATCCAGACAAAGTCTTTTGATGGACGGTTATTCATACATATGGCATGGGCATTACGGGACAGATACTGAGATAGCAGAGTTTTTACAGTGTTGCCTCAGCTGTGGCGCATTACGGTTCTTAGCGTGTTCCACGGCGATTTTATGAAACTCTGACTGACTGTGTGAGGCTAAATTTGAGTGTCTAAAGTTGTTAGTGCCAACCACACACGGGCCCTTAGAATAAGTTGAGAAAACAGACTTACAAGATATGCGGCTACCTTACGGGCAGAGAGATCGCCGTATGCTCGTCGGCATGGCATGCAGTACATACATCTTCGACTTATGAAGTAACAACCAGTCGCGGAACTCATTCTGCCATGAATGCTGAAAAGATCGCGATTTTCGTATTTCTCGATCAGGCAAAACATAAATAAATAAATAAATTGTGCTGTTCCGATAACATGGTTTTCAAAACTAAGGTAGGTTGGTCTGCAGGGATTTTTTTCCAATTCAATATTTTTATTTTCAAATATGTATTTTTCAGGGGTTCAGGGCGGTCAAACACTGGCCAAAACATTTCCAGAAAAATGTATCATACATATAAAAGGAATAAACATAAAAGACATCCTTGTTCAAGTAAAAATCAAATGTCAAGTATTACGAACACTTGATTTTACGGGTTTTTTTCTTTCTTTTTTTACTTATGTGTTTACGTAGCTCTAAAAGTGTAGGGTCAGCAGGCAAAAATTAGGGTAGGTCGGGTTATCGGAACAGCACAATTTTTTTTCTTTGGCCTCATATTTCCTTCGTGCCTGTTGCTTCTCCTTGTCGTTTGTTTTTGTATTTTTTTTTTTTGGGGGGGGGGGGGGAGTGGGCTCGCACCCTTCAAAAACACGCCACATATTGGTAGGGTGATCCGAAACAGCGTAGTCAAGTCGCGCGAGTGTGACAGCAGACTTGCAAGACCTATGACCTTTAACAAACTTTGTTAGTATCAAAAATTGTGATAAGTCAAAATAATAGCCCGTGAAATTGGCCAATTGCGTGAGTTATTTAAAACGTTTTAGCTGTCGCAGCTGTCGTTCTCTGTTCGAAGATTTTGTAATTCGTTACGTACTGCAGTAGCAAAACTAGGAAAAACACTCATGCAAGCGGGGATCGGACCGACAAATAGTTGGATACATAGCCAAACAAATTCGATTTTCAAAATTATTATGTGAATTTTGCCTGGTCCGTCGGGGATTCTGTTGGTCTCGGACCAGCGGACCAGCGTTAATTTCGCACGCTGCCTCCACGGTGTGCGAGTATCAAAGAAAACGTGTGATCGAACGATTGGCGTTGATATGGTGATGCAAATAAGATTCGCCTGGGTTGTACATGTTCTGTTTGGTAGTGGTGAGTACTAGAGAACTAATACTCAAAATAAAATCCATGAGTATCGTAGTACTTTATTTTCATAAATATCCTGTATATTTTTCTCTGCAGTTTTTGTTCACCAACCATCAAAGATGGAAAAACATTATATTTTGCCGATTTTTTAAATGTGAGCTCCTTTGAGTGATAAGGGCAAGGTACAAAATAAGCGATGCGAATTTAGAGTTTTATAACAGCGTTTTCGTATAGCTTTCAGTTTCAAAATACTCCACACACTGTTACTCAAAACAAACTAGCGGCCGTGCTTTGCAACCAAGTAGGCCTAACACAGTTCTGTTAAGTTTTGTCTCGCACACGTAGATGTATTAGCACTGTCAATTTGGGAAGTACATTTTTATTTTTATTTTTTTTATCAGGGGTATGCAGGAAATGTCGTGAAGCTCATTCCAGTCGGAATAAACTTTTGTTGAAACTTTCAGAATAAATTATAGGGGATATTTGAAAGAAAATAAGGCTAAAAATTAGGGGGTCACAACGTAAATTTTTAAGGTAGAAGAAGTCAAATATAGACTATATGAATGTTTTTATAGCGTTTAATGATGCCCACTAGTTCGGTTGCCATTGCAACAAATGATGATATGGTATGGGAATATCATGGGTGTATATAACAAACAATAATGTCTTATTATAAACCGCATCATAAACAACAGAGCGAAATTAAAAGGTACTATTCAAATGCAAACTTACTCTAAAAGTTCCACTGTTAGTGCGTTATTACACAGCATAGGGCACATTCTGCGCCTATGCACCCACTGTCTTTATGATAAAACACTTCAAAATGCTGCCATAACTTCTTTATATGATTTAGTATCCCATAATTGGACTGGTTGAATCATATTTGCAAGTGATAAATGGTGGCGATAGAAATGTGTACAAAACATCGACAGAAAGGGTTGTTTTGGCATACCGGAAATGAGCTGTGATATACTGCGCAGAACTATGCGCAAAATTCAAAAATAACAGAGGTGCAGTATACCTTAAGACTTAATACACATTGGATTCTTCCAAAACGTGTTATAATATTGTATGTGTTCGATGACATAAGGTTGTATGTTTGTGAACACTAAAATACTCCTGTTCGCCAAATACTGGTTTCCCCATAGATCCCCAATAAAAGCACGGCCGCATTTCTGTTGGTTTAACAGTGACCTTTGACCTTTGCCCTTAACTGAGGTTTAGTGCCATATCGAATGAATAACAAAATATTTTTTTGTGACGTGTGTAATATTTATTTATGTTAACAACTATGCATGCAGCAGAATGATTGGTATAATAAAATTTAACTAATTGTATAATTATGGCAAGAATTTACAAAAACATTAACAATGTCAATCATTAATACTAGTCTGATCGATATCAATGGAAACAGAAATAAAGGCAGTATAAAAATTTAACAACTAAAATGTACATATTTTAAGAATAATAACATAAGAGCACCATCAATGCCGATAGGGACACGCGGGATTGTGCTAGAATCAGTGAAAAATTGAAAATGACGAGAAAACGCCATTTTTAGGAGTGTTGCCATGGCAACAAACCTTGCCAAATTAATATGATTTTTAATATTTTTGATAGAACTGAAAATGATGTTTCATAGTATACAAGATATCACAATTCAATTTAGTTTTTCTCCACTAAACAGTTTTTTAAAAAAATGGGAAGGCTTTGCAAATATTTCTAATTTTCCACAATTTTAAAATAAAATTAAAGCAAAAGAACAATGAGTGCCCGCACGTTTTTAATCGGATTATTAGACATCGGTCATGGGTTAAAGTAAATATTATATTAACTTTTGCAGTCCCACTTCCTTTTTGAGTTAAACACGTTTGAATTTGAGAAGTTTTCTCTCTTTCACAAATCCGAAAAACATGGCCACTTGAGGGCGCTATCACGAATCTAAGATGGGGTCAAAGGTTAAATTATACCCATTGTCTTAATTGACTTGACCATTCTCGTAACTATTTTACTGTACTTGTACAATTGAAAAATTAGACAAGACAAGTAATGATTGGTGAAAATTGGTATATTTTTTTATATAGTAATGTTGTTTTTGACCGTTTGATGTAAAATTTGCGCCATTAATGTCTTATTTTTCAAACGCTGTTACTATGGTAACAGAAGGTAGCACAACAAAATTATTATACTGGTACTTTAGTTAGGTCACGGCCTATCTTTTGGTATATAATTTATATGTTTTTGAAATTTACCCTTGGCCACCTCATATAGGCGCTCTGCAGGTTTTTACAGACAGTGCCTCTTAAATTCACCTAAAGTAAATAAATAATTGCCCTTGCTGCAGATATTCCAAAAACACTAAAGATATCAAATGTTAAAAAAGCTGAACATATCTCCTCCCATTTGAAGCATTGATTTGAAGAAGTTTCTTGATCGCATAGCCTAGTGTCGCCCACAAAATCCATTGAGTTAAGGGTGAAATAAATAAATAAATAGTGAACTCATCAATTGATGGGTTTTGAGAATGTATTTACATGGTGTGACATACCAGAATAAACATTCCCGTGATGGCATCAGATTTGCTTTCTCCTTCTGCTGCTTAGCTTTTTCAACTGCTTAATCGTCGTCATATGCTGCTGCACTTGACATCTTATGCGTCTCCGTGCATCAAAGCGTGCATTCTCTGTTTTCTTCACCTCGACTAAGCCTGCTTTATAATCCTCATCTCCTTCATAGTGTATACGAATAGCCCTTATCATCTATATAAGGAAGATGTAAGTATATGAGAAAAATACTGTTTTAAGAATGATAGACTACGTTACTGTGATGTCTTTTTTTAGAACTGCAATTAATTTTTAGGTAATTTAGCTAAATAAATTGCATCAAAGGGAAACGTTGATGTTATTGAACAAGTTATTATGCTTGCACATGACTTTACGTGGAATTAGACTGTCCTTTGCAATATGACATAATATATAATATAACACAATGGCGTCGGTATAACTATCTCAAAAAAATTCAGATTCCATACAATCGCATGCTTTTCGTAGTAAAATTTTGATAGCTGTCGGTCCATATCTGTGGTGGTGGTTTTCTGACGGTTTTTGTCCTTTACATGCTGATTTTCATTTTGAGGACTGTTCACGCTACCACCACAGCTATGGTGGATTCCATAAACGAGCGACCGAAACCGTACGCAAGCAGATAGTTGCAAACGATTTTTCACCACTTTGCAACCAATTTACATACAATAAGCATTCACTCATGAATACTACCGTTCACAAATGTTTTTTTTTTTGGTTTTTTTTTTTCGAACATGACAACCAAGAAACTACGTTTGTACCGAACTAGAGTTGATGCAACATATCACTGAAGCTTTTATTACATGACAAAGGCAGACTGAATGTTCGGTCGTTGAGTCGTGAGCGATATGTAGATGCGGCGGTTATAAAACCCACTGTGCCTGGAGGCTGCCTTTTGTCACATGATAAAAGTTTAGAGGTCACCGCTCTAAATGACTGTATTGATATACTGCACCGCAGTTTGGCCAGTATTCGAACGCTGTTTCAGTGTAGTCACACGGGGAAACATCAGCAGAACGGTGGTTTTCACGTGAATTCCCTTGTAACCTGGCTATTAATAAGTATAAGAAAATTGTAAATTGAATGTGAATAAGTCGAAAAATCCTTTGAACTAGCATTTTGCGATTGGTTTGCTAGTCTGTGTGATTGCTCAATAGCTGGAGGGGGAGGAACAAGTCAAAAACTGCCAAAAGTATGGATCCAAGCTATATTGTGGTGACTACAGCCACAGAGTTAGTAAGAAATTACTTACTTCCGCATTTGTTGCACATGCTGACAAAAACACTACTGATGCCTGTTGAAGAAAAATGTTTATATATATATATATATATATATATATATATATATATATATATATATATACATTCAAAAGTAGTTAAACAGTCCAAAGTCACTCGGACGGAAACAAACATAGCAATGATGTAAAGTAACGCCATGCAAGTGCAAGCAATAGATGATTACGGGTTCTCTATGATTGTGTCATATGAATGATGAAGATGTTACATCAGCAGGATAAGTTTCTTACAATTAATATACAGCAAAGAAATAACATCATCAAAATCTCCTAGGTGTTCATCAGTTATTTACCAAGGCGACTGTTTCAGGGATTTGAAAACAATACATTCAACTGCCTTGGCTTCCCAAGCAGTACTAATCAGGTACCACCACACCTTATATATATATGTATATATGTTAATAATATTATATATATATATATATTATATATATATATATATATATAATATATATATATATATATATAATTCTTCTTACTACAAAATGTCTTATCTCACTTGACATTTATGTTTGTTTGCTATCGAGACACAAGTAATACATCAAGATTTTTCTTCATGCTTGTTGATTTGGACAATACAAACTTGCTGTACATACAGCATTAAATCTATCTTTACAGTTGATAGTTATAACGACTTTTATAACCTGTTTGTAAATCCGATTGAAACATTTGCTTTAATTCAGCACTGCATAACGTCGTTGCTGTAAGGCTATCGTGCATCGTCTTCCTCGATTGTAAACGCCATCCTACTGAGTTTTAATGACTTAGACAGTGTTTAGACTCAGTGTAATGGTGAATGTGCGATTCAAAATGATAATTAAAAAGCAGCAACAAGTTTTAGTAATATCAGTAAATAAATGCAAATCGAAGGAATTTTTCAAAACTCAGCAGATGAAATCGCGTTGTCATAATTAGAAATGTTATGATAATGATTTGTATTACCTTGATTTTTAATCAGGCGTAGTTAATCACAGTTTCAAAAAAGAATTTGTACTTTTGAGGAAAAGTTTGCTGGCGTATTTTTGTGGAGAAAAATATCGTAGTGACGTCTCCATTAAACCTTACTTTAGTCAATGAGTGGTTCATTGACACATATAGTGTACACATCTCCAAAATATTATTTTTCCTCTTTATACATATTGGATACTATACATACATCGTTCAGTAAATTTAAATGCTGCTGAAGAGCGAGTTACAAGCGCAGAAAACCCCAAAATACTTTTGAAAATCAACAGCAAAACAGTTTCATACTCACAAACACAAACGATGCAATGCGAATACATATCCAGCAACGAGATCATCAGTAATAGTGGCGTATGACCCGGCAATCCAATACGCAGCGTCTGCTAACAAAAACTGCATTACAGATCTCAGTTCCTCCCTTGATTTGAAAAGTAAAGTGTATCGATGAATTATTACATGAATATTAAAATTCCACTCTCGCACATGGTCTTTAAGTAAAAAGATAAAATTATCTATTTTTCGCACTTTACCCGACACAATTTCCCAATAATCTCGAACCCTTTCACCATTGATTTCATGGAATAAATGACGCAAGATATATTGTTTGTCTTTTTATTGCATTTGTTAGTGTAAACTGGAACACTGTGTCTCTTTCAGTGTTTACTTACCAGAATTTCTGCCATTCATCAGGTTCATACTTCTTCTTCTCCTTGTTGTATAGAATGTGAGTATATCCGAGGCACAGAATACTGATCTAAAATCGACGAATGAATGAAAGTAGTATCTTTGCGTATATCAATAAAGGTATAACTTTTTATACAAAAACAATTAATCAAACTATAAAATATACGATTATTTCACTGCGTGGTTTCTGTAAGGATGATTGTCATTTACTATTCTCCTACGGTAACGCAATTAAGACACATAATTCAAGATAAATTATCTTTCAGAAGTGTTCAAAAGAATCAACAAATGTTATGGTTACACATTATCTTACAGTACTTGTACCTATATATATTAAAAACACTTTGAATGACTGACCGTATGGATGGATTAATAAAATATGTATAAATTGATGGCTTGATCGATGGATGGGTGGATGGAAGGATAATTTGATGGATGGATGGATGGATGGATAGATAAGTAATAAACAAACATACGAATTACTGAATGGATGACTGAAAGACTGACCGAATGGATGGATTAATAAAATATCTATAAATTGATGGTTTCATGGATAGATGGATATATATATATATTAATAAACAAACAAATTTTTAAACGTATTAATGAATGGATGACTGAACGAATGAATAAATTATTCAATGTAAGGATGCAGAACACACCAGAACCATGGTCACATTGATGGCTGTTACAGCGTAGATCACCGAATTTTCGATTTGGCTCCAGCAGCTGTGAATAAAGATTAATATGCTATAGTTACACACATAAATCATCTGTCAACGTTCGTGTAAGAAATCTGTAGTGTAATGTTATGTGTGTAAAAGAAAAAAAATCCTATCCTATCTGTGAATGGATGAAAATTTAACAAGTAACATGATTTGTTGTCCTCGTGAACGTTCTCCTTAGATTGTCTTGTCTTCCTAATGTATTCTTTCCATTATTCTATGTTCAAACCTCATTATACGATAGTCATGAAACGAACGGATCTTTCTGTCAGAAAATGTTCCGTTTTGGAAACTTCAAGTTAAGGAGTTAAAGTTGTACAACTTTTTGTGAGTTGCTTCTACCTTTTGTGATGTTTTTGTAATTGCAATTCATTTTACTAGATCCACTTTGTTATTGTTCATCATTATCACACAAAATTGTGATTACCTTTTTGCATCATCAATAGCTCCAATTGGGTTCATACCAAACCAACACATCAATATCCCTGGCAGGATGCATCCAGTGCATACATAGAAAAGCCTGTTGAGAATATGCATAGAAGTCATATGTATGCATTGTATGTGAGGTAATTCACATTCTTTCCTCATTTTCATTATAGTTGGCGGGATCATTAATTTCTGTTCAAAATACCAACATTTTGTCAACATGATGTCAACAACTAAACCAGAATATCGCAGGATATCAGAATCACATGAAGTCGAAAAGCTTCTTGTTATTTTTCATCGTTTCTGTACTTCATGAATAAATTAGTAAACACTTGTTGATACTTTACAAATAACCTCGCACATCAACAAAAGCAAAACGATGCACACATACCTTGCATTATTACTTGTGTGGATGTACAAACAGAGTCTAAGAAAAGCCTCAATGGATAAATTCAATGTCCATGCGGCATTGACGACTTGTGCAACTTGCACAGCCAATGCAACCATTTGGCATGCTCGCTGAAAAGAAATTGGAAGTGATGAGTGCAGACAAATATAAAATGGTCGTCAATCGCATAAAACCCTAAAACGTTGAATATAAAGTGGAGCACTGATGAAGTCTGATAGATGACGACAAAGGGATTCATAACAAAAAAATGACATAAATGACTCACCGACTTTGCGTCGATACACAGGCTTGCAATGGTCAGTATTGGCATAAGAATATATGACAGCGTGGACACTTTCAGCAAGTTATATCTATCCGTTGTTATCCTAGAAAATACGGTCGTCGGTTTTATATATATATATATATATATATATATATATATATATATATATATATATATATATATATATATATATATATATATATATATATATATATATATATATATATATATATTATATATATATATATATATATATATATTAAGAGTAAAAGTTCAAAATAAACATGTGATACAAATACACACACTGCAAACACACATATTTACACTATACATAGAGTAGGGCTATATACAAAATTTGCGACAACAGCAAAGAAACAATGATTTTTATTTTAGATATAAAAATTCGATATTTACCTCGACAGGGTCACAAACATAAATGATAACAACAATAGGAGGACTGACAACACGTTTAACGACAATTGTTATCGTCCATCGGGCAGCAAGAGGAAACGGCTGAAAATTGTCAAAGAAAGAAACGGTGTTTAACTATATGATAGTAATTGATACCTTAAAAACTCGTATTGACAGATGTATTTCTGTCAAATTCCACAAGTAATCATACCTTAGTCATATCCGCTAGTTAAATATAAACTTGTAAAATGCATTGTTTTGGTTCTCCTTTGACATTTAACCCATCACTTTGCAGGAAGATCTCAAACATTGCATGCCAAGCTGGCTATTGTAAAGCACAGTACAAAAGTCAACTTCTACATCAACATGCAATATGGAACGTACCACAGGTTGCTGGCCGATAGTCATCAATATGGCGTAATTCCCAATTGCGTTGCATTCGCATGTTGTGAAGCTCGTACTCGATTTTGACGAGACCTTGCTACAAGGTTGTGAATTCCATATGCTGGCAAAGAATAAAAATTGCATTTTATGAAGGAACATTACAAGAACATGACGTTCCGCGAATAGATGTGACTTAGCAATCACCGACTACATTAAATAGAAAAGACTCGGGCTTCCCGTGCCGCAATGTGCGAAAACTAGACAGGGATATGTTACAAAACGAACTACAGTGGCTACATGTTGTCGTAAACTTTTATTACAAGGTCACTTCCAACATATATAAAACAGGGCTATATAAACAAGCTCTAACAGTACTCGTGACTGCAATCATGGCTTTATGAGATAACTATTCTGCAGAAAAACACCACAATTATTATTTGTCAGAGTCACTTAGTTATTGAGTATTGACATACGTCAATCTATTAAAATGTCGGATCCTAAATATGATGCAACATAGTACTTGCAACATAAGCTACGATGAAGTTTGAAGTTTAATTGAACGGAACGAAACACGAATAAGGGTGAATGATTTTATGAACTGGCCCTTCAGGGTTCTCTTACTTTTTGGATTTCCATAGGCCATGTGGGCACACTCAGCATCATAACCAACCTGCAATATATAACCAGAAAAAGAGAAGGAGGGAGAGGGGAGGAGAGACAGATAGGGGACACAAACAAAAGCAGACACAGATGCAGTCAGGCAGACAGATAGACACATAGAGATGGAATTGGAAGAATAGAAATATAGAGCAACAGAGATACAGGTTCGGATGAAACAGAATGGAGGTTAGAGTTAGAATGACAATAGACGTTCATCAATTGCAAAACAATGACCAGGTAAATATTGTTGAATTTTCGAAATAATATTTGTAATCATATCAGTATGTAAAGTATTGAACGATATTCTGCCAATTATTTAACAAGAAAACACAATATTCCAGACCTCAATGCCTTTATCACTGAGACTTGGCAAAGAACAAATAGCTTTGTTTCTTTACCTCTTTGTGGTACATCTTTGTTGTAACCTTCAGTGATTCCGTGTCCTTAATGGAACCTGAGTCTGTATATAGCATAACTGATACAACAGGCGAGTTCACTTTCCGCACGCGTTTTAACGCTGTGATAGATTTTACCCATTGTCTTGATTCGTCCCTTCAACAAGACGGAAATTGGTCTTATTCATTTACACGCAGAGAAGATCCGTTCTCTTACGTGTTTTGTATACAGCGTTTTTACTAACTGCTAATAGTATTCAAATGAAGCTATTGGCAGCAATTACCTGAGTTACTTTGAAGATAGCTATTAAATGTATTCAAACGTAAGTGGCACCCAAAGCTTGTATGGTAAACTGAAACCACATAATTTTATTTGAGCAACAGTTACTATGAAAGACTACAGTAGCCTGTGTTAACCAATTAAAAATAAAACCATGTGTAGATTGTACTTCGAATTCCCGGAATAGCTGGTTACATTGTTTGAAGAAACACGCCAGATACTATTTAGACACCTTTCCAAATGAATTGCTCCAAATTCATTGTTTTGTCACTCATGCCATGTAAGAATCGTAAAACCTAAATGTTAAACTTCATAAAAAGACTCCCCTTCTTAGAACGTGTGCGTTTTCAAGGACTACGTATACAAATATGTAATTAAAACCTGGGGGGAGAAGTACCACTTTCAAAGATTGAGGGGTTATTGTTATGAAGGTATGTGAGCGTATAGACACATAATCTTTGAGAGGTCAACTTATTTAACCCTTGATACTGATTTGTATTCACTCTTCGTGACAAAACACAGGGATATATGTCATCATGGTTATCGCCTTTTTATTGCCACCTGACAACTATTCAAAAATATTTTCATGAAAATGTGATACACAGAAAACGTATGATACTAGGCATCCATGAATTCAAAAACTAAATGTATGGTTGACGTAACTTGCTATATTTTTCTAGTTAATCAGTCCGTGTACTATTTTCGGCAAACTTTCATGTGACACCCCCTCCTCTAGAAGTTTAAGAAACTGCTAATGAAAATTCAGCATCACTACATAAATACGACCAAGACAACCATCGGTACAACCATCATTATGTCCAATCTTGTAATGGCAATTAAATTTAAATTTATGGCATAGGCAAGCTTGAAATACCAGGTATTGAAAACAATCCATACTTACACTCGTGCATCGCCAACAGGCAACAGTTCTCCAAAATTGTGATAGACATACACAATGGCAACACTTGTTTCTAGTGTGAAGGGGGGAAACATTGCTTTCATTAGTTTTTGTTGGTTGGTCATACATTGAGCAACAAAATAAAAAATAATGTTATACTCGTTATAACCACAGGGGCTCATTAATGGTTAAGAAAGAATAAAGAATACTAACTATTAAACCTTGCTTTGTGTACGATCCTTCTTTCCTGGTCTCTTCTCTCACCCTGTCCGTGCCCTATGTTTCCTCGCGGTTCGGTGAGCAGTATGGGAACGCCCTCTCTTGGTGACCATTTGACACACTAATACCCTGAATGACTTAAAAACTACAGCTTGTCTGTTTATAAATATGTTTAATTTGGCAAAAGTAAGGGGGGCAACGCAGAAATCCTGTAGGAAAAGTTCACCAAGGGAGGGCGCACCACATACCACATAAAGCGTCTTGAGTCACATGTACAGAGCGAGGTAATATAGGGCGCGAGGAGAGTACAATAAAAAAGCAGATACCTGTATCCTTTTTCTTTCTTATATTTTAACTGGCAATTCATGAGCCTTTTATATAACATATGAAAGCATTTGGGCATATTCGTTTATCCCTGAGATTCCAATTTTATTAGGAAATATCTATAAGAGCTATCAATCACTGATGTTTAATAAATGAAGCCATAGCAAAAGGTTAAGAACAAACTACAGTGGTTTGCGATGACGCATTGGCATTAGACGATCTAGAAATATTGTCTAAATCGAGTTATTGTCAACTCTGTCTGGCATGTCTATCAGCTAGGCGGTATTATCCGTCACTTGCAAAGACATCAACCCTGCAAAAGTTGAAACATTTTCTATCAGGTGGTCAGAAATAGTCAAAACAACATAACCACACCTATTCACGCACACAGCCAGCTGTCTAGGAATCACTTAGTCAAATATAAGGCTTTTCCATTCGCAAAATTTTGAACTGACAACATACACATATGCATCGATAATAATAAGCAAATATTTTCCTCAACACACCAAACTTCATTACGACGGAACTACAACTCGGATTGCTGGTATGGCCTAGGATAGCAGGTGTGGTGTGTTTCGATCAGGTGGTGTTGTTTTTGACTACGTCTGACCTCCTCCTAGACAATCTTTCAAGTTTTGCAGAGTTGATTGCTCTATATTATCGCTTAGCTGATAATTGCACCTGACAGTGTTGGCAACACCTAGATTTAGACAGCATGTCTTGTTCGTTAATACCAACGAGTCAACGCAATCCACTGTAATGCTGCATCTTACAATATTACCTTTCAAGAAGAGATTTCTTGCTTACTTAATTTGTATTCAGAAAACAGTCGCGATTAAATACATTGGCGGATTTTATCAATGATAGTGTTAATCACTTTGATCTCGCGTAAACTTAGAATTTTATGTCAAGATCTATGGCGACCGTTATTTCAAGCAAAGTAATGTCTTCACAAAAGGTCATATACATGTACCGGTACATAAAAAGACGCATTCGTGGAAATTCTGGAAAGAAATGGCCTACCTGTATCGTTTGATAGTTCAAATGACGGTAGAATAGCATCGCTTACAGATGTCTGGTTCACACTTCTAGCTACTCTTGAGTTGTGTTCATGTCCAACTCTCAAGGTTTCCATATCTTTCTTCCCATGTGATAGCAAGTATGCCTGATATTCTGGTGAGAAATTTAAAAATAAATTAAAGGTACCTAGATGCTTTTAATTGATTCCATGCAAACTTGAAGGCAATTGCTGCAGGTTCCCAGGGACACTTTAATACAAGATCCAGAAACCTGCTAAAAGAGCTTTCAGCTCATGTTTTATTATTATGTAGGTGCGCCGTTGAGTCTATTGCTGATATTTGAGGAATGTGTTTCCCAGTTACACATGTAGGTACTTGACGTTGTGTATTGAGATTAAGATATACAACAAAGTAGATACAAAGAACGGTTGATAAAATTGAGAAATTACGCTTCTTTTCAAATTGCTTTGTATGTTCTGGGTAGGAAGCACCAGTATCGTGATGTCACAGCCATTCCGAGTCCACAACAGGTTTGCAATATTTCATTGCGCGACAGAAACCATGCACTCAAGGCAAACACAACACAATTGCTCAAAGTAGACTCATGAACTTGCCTGCAGTAATGTCATAAATGGGGATATCGTTTGACCATAGACACTTTCACTGTCGGATCTAGTTTATCAACGGCCAGGAGGTGAAATTTTTCTCGTGGGCGGTTGCGAAATGTCACTCTCGTGTAGGCTAAAATTATCACGGACGTTGTCCTATATGTTGTATTTTGCGGGCAGTGTTCAATACGCAGGCGGTCAGGTCAGAAATACACACTTTCGCATGAGACACAAAACTCAATCACAAGAGCTCATGATTTGCCATGTAGAAACACTTTGCATTTGATCAAATCTTCTAATCAGATGAAAATAAAAATATTTACTGCCCACTCATTTTTTTTTTTAAATTGATGATTAATACAGAAATCTTAATGCAAAAAGTTCAAATATTATATATCATTGCCTGAATACATTGGTTTATGTGCCCGGGAGCAGGTGACAATTTCATGCCAGGAGGGCAAATTGTCTCATGCTTCGAGGGCACATAAACCATGTATTCAGGCAATAATATTTTTATTACATGCCTCTTCACAGTTAATGCTATATGACATTTAGTTACATGCAGGGCATTTTCAAACAATTTTACCATTATCGACCAGCATCAAACAGATTTGAACGAAAGTCAAAATAGCAGTGCGCGCATGGATATTTTACATTTAGCGTTAAGCGTCTACTTTGACGTCGAAAACGTCGAAGGGCTTCACTGGACCGGGTAACCATGGAAACCGGTCAGTACATCGTTCACCGGCCCGCTAACTCCCCGGATGTTCCTATTCAAATCAATGCACTGATTTGCACTCACATCGAGGCATGTAATAAAATAAAACGGTTCAGTTGACGTAGATGCGGACTTAAGTGACGGATACCAAAGAACACGTACACGTGACACTGAAAAAGAGACAATAGGCCCTGTTCCTCTCAAATACTGGCAAAGTTTTATAATTTTTCATATATGCCGTTGCGACAGAGTTCCTTATGTGCCCGTCACACATTTTCATTATTATTGTCATTATTTAGTATAGCTATGGATTTTAAGAAACGCTTAAATCATTGAGTTTCCATTTATGAAAATTGGATATTAAAAAAGGTATTTAAAACACCGTTAAGACGTGTTATGTCAATACTCACCTATATTTTCATGAGCAAGATTGATCGAAAGATTGTAATTCCGGATGAAGTAGCTTGCAGCGAGGTCGAATTTTTCCAGATCCTCAAATACTGCAGCTGTACCTTTGTCTACGCCTTTGTTCTATGAACAAAATGCAAAAAGGAATTAAATCATCTTCTACTAATCCATGCTGGCATATTTGTCGTTATGGCGAAATATCATATTCCCAAAAAATTAGATGACTAAAATGCCTAATTCAGTCCGAATCTGAACGCTTCGATATTCAACGCTACGAAATGTAACTAAAACTGAAAATTGTTAATCAGTGAAATTAGGGTAGAGAGTTTGAAATGTCATCATCAAAGTGGCATAAGTACTTTATTCTAATACCTAATATGAATTCAAGAGATCATCATCGAAATTTTAGTCCTAACATTACTAGGAAACCCGGTGGGAAAAAAAGCAACGCCAGCGATGTAACGCAGATGCATACACAATTCAACATTATATCCAAACGATCTAAATGTTGCCAGTCCCCACTATTAGAGAATTATATTTTTTTTAATTTTTATCCGAACATCTGTACTTTGTGAATAAAACGATTGATAATATAGAATACGAACCCTATGGATATCTTGCCACCTTTGCTCGTTACGTTTGTCAAGCATATTGCTGACAATTTTCACAAATACCTAGGAACAGGATTCGGAATAAGAATCAACATTATACCTGATATATATATATATATATATATATATATATATATATATATATATATATATATATATATATATATATATATATATATACACGAAGTAATTGTACACATACTCTAGCAAGCGTTATTACTTTTTAAAAGCAAACAGAATATTGGTATACTTCAGAGCATATACAAAGATTTCTTCATTTTATCATAATTGAAGTATTTGCTACATCAGTCACAACTTTCATGTAATTACAACTCATAATTAAGTATAATTGGGCCTTGAAGGCATATTTAAACGCGCGCAATATCCCTCTTTATGAAGTGAAATGCTGGATAACATTTTGTCAATCTTTTGTTCTCAATTGAACTCGTTGACAACTAAATAAATTTCGTGTTAGCTAAATTTGACACTGAAGTGAGGCCTCAATGTAAACGTGAGTTAGCAATACTTACAAACGAGAAATTCATTTTGCTTCCTACGTCACCTTCCAACATAAACGGTTCTTTCTGTGAATCATGTCGAGAATTTCGATAACTTTTAAAAGATCTCCTCCGTTTATTGTTCTTTTATCAAGCGATATAACATTTTCAATTTCGTCAACGATCTTCTCTGCTTGTTGGCTTGTATTAATTCTCCTCGCCTAAAGGAAATAAGGAGATATTTATTGTTATCATACGAGTAAAATCTCTTTGGACAAAAATATATATCAACAAAAAACAAAGACAGTAATAATGTAATAATGGCAATGGTAATGATAATAACAATAATATTTAGTACCTTTTATGATTAATAATTGCTTGTAATTATTCTCGTTTATAGGGAGAAATGGTTTCATTATGTGTTATTTTTGAAAATAAGGAAAATTGCATCTTTGCCAGTACAAAACGGCATTGAATCGCAAAACAGATACTTATATAGAACATTAAGCGTCTCAAGACCTCGAATGCATGCATACTTATTAGCATTTGACTTAATAATCCGTGTATACATTGTTCATCGGCGACAGGCGTGTTTTATCATGGTTACACTAAAATAATGTCACTTAAATATTCACTCATGTTTGAAAAGGGCAAGCCATGGGATTTGAGTCACTTGCACATTGTTACAGATTTGAATTTCAGTGAATTAAATGTTTTAGATGCATAAGATTATGTATTGTTCTTTTATGTCAGACTGCATATGGTTCAGGCAGAAATTTTCCGGGAATGGTAATGTTTGAAATACTTATTACGGTTCGACAGTACCCGTCGGTAAAGTCTAGGCCTGACACACTAGCAGCAGGGCATAGTATTGCATTAGGTTTTGTTGTTGCGTTGACCTGAGGTTTTGTAAATAGGGTGTAGTTTTGCTAAACATACCCTATGAGAAGGGATGAGCAATCGTAAATGTATTATAGAAATAAAAAATACTACAGGAATGGCAGCGTAATCTAGACTGGTCCCAAATTTGGCGAGAACTTATAAATTCAACTAAAACTGGAAATATTTCGCAACATCAATAAAATTTAGTAATATACTAGCATCAGGAAAAACTCTTCAACTGATTGGAAGGCGACAAATGCAAGAAATGTTGTTGACGAAGGACGACACGTAAAACCATTACTGAGGAAAACATTCGCACACTGAAATGGTGGTAGGCGCCAGATTTAAAAAGGAAGCCTAGCTTTGCATAAACGTTTTCGATCAATTTAAAAGCTCAGCACATAGGTTACTTTTTAGCGAAAAAATTCTTAAGCAGGGAAGTTTTTAAGGCCGCGACATTAAAAATCTAGCGCCCTTTGATAAATAAATCACATTTCATACGTGGTTCTTACGTAGCTATCTTTAATTTATATAATAAAATCAGTTTTTTTCTGAAAAGAAAAAAAATACACAAAAGCAAAAAACAAAAATCCGATAAACGCAACATTAAACATTGGTTAAACATTAAACATTAAACGCAAAGTTGGTTGTGTCCACAGCTGAAACTCCAATTATGAGAAGTAAAGACCACTAGTAGATTTGATAATTGGCTTCTTTGCTAGTTCAATCCTGATACGTTGGCTGCTGACATAGTGGATCGACGTTGAAAATAGCTATTGATACCTTCAATAGTGTCAACAGTGAGGCTAAATATATATTTCTATGTTCACTTCTACTATAATCAAAAAGCAGTGTTGTCAGAGTATCGATTAGTTCTTGTAACACATGCGTTTATCAAATAGAAATACTCAATAATCAATATTGCTTAAAGTTACCTGGTCTGCAATATCCTGGTATTTTCCCTTCACGCAATATGTGGTGTCCGGGTCAGACCACTCCCCAGACATACTGCAATAGCGAACGACATTACCTTCAAAACAAAAGAATGGGTAATATTGACACAATAATAGTAACTATTTAATGTACACATTTGTATAATTATTCATTAAGTTCACCTAAATTATTCTAAGAATAGAGCTTTTGGGATAGAGCTTGCGCTGTTAGGCAACAATTGTATGTGTTAAAGTTATACAGTCACCGGTAATCAAAGTATGCCCATATATGGTCAAAAGGGCGTTCCTTGGTATTTAAAATGCCCATGTGAGGGCGCTGTTTTTAAAAAGCGGCCACCCGCTTAAAATCTGTGATTGGTTAGATTTTCTCTTTCCATGGTAACTGTGACAAAATCGGAACAGGTGACAGTATACCTTTAATCGAAAACATGGTAGAAGATGGATGATATTTATCATCGTCAATCAGACTATAAGCAATCAGACTATAAGCCTTCTGTAGATAACAGCAGGATGTAGGAGTACAAATAACTAGAGGAACAATAACTGTTAATCAACACAGTCGATATATGATATACTATGTTCGCAAAATCCCGAATTATATTATAGCTTTGTCAATACCAGTGAATTTTGTGACGTCATATCCACACATTATTACTGATAATGCATTCCATTATTCAACATTGCGGCCCCACAGCGAGCATAACAATCCAAGTTATTTTTTGAAAACAAAAAAAGGACTGCGCATTTAAAAGGAGGGAAAGTATCGGATAAACCATGTAATACACAAAACTAAAAATCTTGATAATGGTGCACAATATTGATAATAATGTCTTACTGTACGATTTATCACATTTTTTGAGTCCTCCCGCATGCACTTGTCGTCTGCTCTGTCTGGCTCGCGCTCAGCATGCAGTCCCCGTACACGCTGGTTGTACTACTACGTTTGTTTACAACATGGTTCGCTTCGTTGCCGTATAGGTGAAACGGAACTCAGTACGCTTGCAAACTTCAAGACGATACTAGGTTTGACACATGGCATGTTATGTATGTCAGTGGCCATGTAAACGATGCAAGCGTGAAAGGCTACTCGAACCAGCCGTAAACGGGCCAACAACGGCAGCTTGCTGTCATCAACCTTGACCGGAAGTGTCTACGGAAATTACTAGCAGCCATTCAAAGTCTCGGTCCAAGGTCAGCTACTGCCAACAATCATGACGACCGTGGACTATCCGTTGATCTAACATCTCGGCCACCTAATTCTGATGCACTGACTGTAATCGGAGACAACTTTCATTCATCGTATTTTTCTCCATGTCTGTGGTTTCACCTTGCCTTGTTTACGATATCGCGACGGAGACCCTCCAGTATGTTTGTCAACTGTACCTTTCAAGCACCCGTTTACGTCAAGTTTTCTCGTTCGCCGAAATAAAATAGGCCATCGAAAATTAAATTTATAGACACAATTATTAATGAAATATAAACATTTGAATAACATTGTTGAACTCTGTTGATATCGTTTGCAATGAATGCTGTACTACTAGCGACATAATAATGATCGTATTGATCAGCTGATACCATGCAGCTCGCTGATCATGCTGATGTCGATGCATAAACATTCCGTTTTCTTCATGTCTGGCATTTCACCGTGTCGGCTTTTTGAATGGCATGATATTTAAAGGTGATGTTTCAAGTTCGATATAGACGGTAGGGATGCAATTCCTTTTCATTTCCTTCATAAATACATCGATTTTTAATTCCAAATTGAACCGTGAAAGTGCTGCTCATTTTTTTGTGTTGAACGTGCGTGTTCAGTGCAGTGCAGTGTGGAGTGCATGTAAATGTATACAGTATACAGAGTTAGGGCCGATCATGCCGGACGATGCTCACTGGCTTCAAACTCAGTTTAAATTTCCTTTTTTATTCGTTTTCTACAACTACAAATTCACTGGCATTGCCAAAACTATAAAATAATAGCAATAATGCACCCCCTCCCGGCCCATAATGGACTCAAGCAAACTTTGCACTCCATAATGTACGAGGCGAAGCCGAGTACATTATGGAGTGCAAAGTTTGCTTGAGTCCATTATGGGCCGGGAGGGGGTTCATTATTGCTTAAATATTTGATTGTAATATAACTTCACAATTAAGACATGTGTTCAAAGGACTTTTACTATACTGATGTAAGCACATGTTTTTCTTTCCCATTGATTAGTAGAATAAAAGACGTAAAAGTAACCACAAAACAAACACGTACCATAATAACCTCGACCACACGTTGCAACTTCAGAGCAATTAGCCTTTGTGGCAGGCCAGGTAACATTGTTGGCAGAGTCGACCGTTTCTTTACAATTGAGCCTCTAGTAGCTGGAAAGTAGGTGTGTGAAAGGATTACTAGCTCGACACTCTTACATATATGATTGGGACGAACCATTCTATTTCTAGGTGGTGTTAAAATTTGATAAATAATATTTGTTTTGGTGGCGACATTTTGAAACCAACTCAGAGCGTTTGTTGAACAGTGTAGATTTGTCAGCATTGATAATGTGCAGCTTTTCTGATATACAAAGATAACATCGCTTGTTCATGTTAGAGTAGCTCAATGAACAAGCATTGTAAAACATGAACAAGCGATGTAATCTTTGTATATCAGAAAAGCTGCACATTATCAATGCTGACAAATCTACACTGTTAAACAAACGCTCTGAGTTGGTTTCAAAATGTCGCCACCAAAACAAATATTATTTATCGAATTTTAACACCACCTACAAATAGAATGGTTTGTCCCAATCATATATGTAAGAGTGTCGAGCTAGTAATTCTTTCACTTCTGAGGATTGCAAGATGCATGAAACTTAAGTAATAGATTTCATTACTTTGTACTTGAAGTAATCTGTTTATTTATTTATTTATAACGCTCTCTGCTTTTTGCATTGGGCACTGTAATTTCCCACGAGGACATCTGTATACTTCGAGATATATATATATATATATATATATATATATATATATATATATATATATATATATATATATATATATATATATATATATAATATTTATAATTAATCATGGATTATGTATTTACGTATGAATTTATGTATGTATGTATGTATGTATGTATGTATGTATGTAGGTAGGTAGGTAGGTAGGTAGGTAGGTACGTTCTTAGGTACATAGGTACGTAAGTTGGTACCTACTGATAAGTTCATAAATATCGCGTTACTTTAATTCAGACTCCTGGTTGGACATACAAACTTTTCAGTTTGATTATGACGGCAATGCCGGGAAAACACAATTCAGTATACTCTAAATATGCTCGTGCTACCATTTGGCCTCTATCTCCGATCATGATAATGATGATGATGATCAAATATTTAAGAAATGAAGAAAAATAAAAATAAATTTGCTGTTGTTATTATTATTATTATTGTTTTGTTTTTGTTGTTGTTGATAGTATTTGCAGAAAAAAACAAAGTTAGCTCTGCAAAATACAATGTAGCCTAATTATACACATGCTACAATAATTCAATACAGCGTAACTATACATAAGGGATGTCTCTTTATATTCACACATTTTTTTTCCATCGTCAAAAATGCACCTAGCAAGTATCGAAAGCTGTAAAATTTGACGTAGGGTCAAAGCACATTAGTCCTTCTCAATCATACTCAAACATTTTTACGTCTTACCGATTACAAGTCGACAAATCAGCAAGTTTTCAGCGCATCTTGTCGTCTCTTACATTCCAGATTTAAAAGACCCCGCGTTAGATTAAGTCACGTGGGCGCATTTCAAATCAAACCAATAGCAGAGCCAGTAGTAAACGAAAGGGCCCAGCGTGAAAACCCGAAAGTAACGTAAGCTTCTGACGTCGAATTTTACCACTTTCGATGCTTCCTTGGTGAATTTTGGGCGATGGAAAAAAATCGTGTGAAAATGAAGAGACATCGCTTTTGTATAGTTAGGCTGTATTGAATTTTGCAGCATGTGTATAGTTACGCTGTATTGAATTTGCAGCGCATATGTATAATTAGGCTGTATTGAATTTTGCAGCGCATACTTTTTATTTACTGAGTCTACATATATTTTTATTTTCTCATTTTTTAAATATTAAATCATCATCATTACCATCATCATCATCAATATCATCATCATCATCATCATCATCATCGGAGATCGAGGCCCCTATGGTGCTACTCATGTTCAATAGGTGAAAACGAAAAGTTGACTAAATTTGATAGCGATCGGAGTAAGTTTGATACCAGCACACATAACGTAGAGCATATGCAGTGTAAAGCGTTTAAAGTCTCGCTTAAATTCAGAATCAGAGGCGAACTTATATTACTGAGACTAATTCACATAGGTACTTATCATTAAAACTGCTAACTCTTGTGTAAGACCTTTGTAAACTATTTCCTTGAAAACATTATGTGAAGTGCAGCTCGACAAATGCATGTTAACGTAGGAACAAAGAATCATTTTTATTAACATGTTTACCTATACACTGACTTGGAAGTACATCTGGTATGCAACCACGATTATCGTCTCTTCTAAAGTTAGATGTACATTTGCACTCGTACCAACCATCAGTGTTTTCACAAACTTCATTTTTATTCTCAAAATCACAAGTATGTGTTTGCTCCTTACATTCGTCGATATCTGAAGGTAAAATGATATATGATAGTATGATAACGTCGCTTGTGTATTGACATCCGTTGTCTGGGTGATAATATTTTTATATTATGTATTTTAACATTATGTAACCTTACACAAATGACACTGGGACAGGTATTGGGTGAAATCCAAGGACGATGGAACACATAGGCTTAATGGCCTTTCGCGTAAAGCCAGTCGCAGATTTGAATGACCTCAAGCGAGGACAGCCTGCGAACAAAGATGTGCGGACTGTCACACCGGGGTTACATGGCGAGGTAGCGACCTAGACGGTAGCGTGGGATTTTTTGCGCGGTCTCGCCTCACATCGGGCAACATGGTAGAGGAAACCCACCTGGCAAATGACAGTAATCCTGATGGAACTTCGTGAGCTTTTAGTCGCCCAAATGATAAAAAAATACCAAAGTTCTATTGAATATTTACTGTTGACCGCTACGCCGTGGAGGGAGGGTGGGATTATGCGAGAGTTTGGAGTAAGGCGAGAACTGAAAAGACTATAGCGAAAGGTTACAAGACTGTTATGCGAGCTGGTGATGACTCGAGTGAGATAATGCTCGTAGATCTCACAGTGAAAGTGAGTTAGGGCGGGAAGCAGGTGAAGATTAGCGCACGATTAGTGTGTTACATTAATGATAATGTGAAAGTGTGGTCAGATAGCTTACACGAAACACTAGCCTTCACCATGGTCTTCATACCCCATCTCTGTGTCAACTATGATTAAGCAAAGCCATAACTATTTAGTAATGTCATGACGAACCTTAAAAATAATTTAAACTTTGGATTTGAATGCGTCGATGAAACGGCCGCGGCCGATCTGACTCAAAGATGCCTTTCTTAATTGTTCAATATCCTGTTGGAGCCATTAACAGCAAGCTAGTCATGTAGAAAATTAGGTACCCTTGACGAATAACTACAATCGCAATCCATTGAGAGTTGAATGGCTAAATAGTGTTAGGAAATGGTGAAGTTTTGTGATCCTGACAATTTGTAACATTATGCAGTATTAATATCAAAGGTCATATCTATTCCTATAGTTTCACATTCGGTTGTTCAGATATTCATATTTGATCTTGAATAGCATAATGATGTCTTGCCTTTCTTGGTTGTTGATATATATCGTTAGGAATATATGTATTCATTCCCTAGACGAAAACAAGACCAATCTAACAGAGTGTTGTCTTTAGTTTAAATGAAGGAGGGCGATTAATAAAAGTAGGAGAGCAATACCTCCACCAAAGTATTGCTGTAATATTTCAGCAGAAGGAAAGTATGAACATTTCTTGTGAGAAGAGATGAAAACATTATACAATGTTGTACGACTGGCTACAAAATCCAAATCAAGTTAATTGATATGCAGTTTTTTAAATTTTGAGCCGCTGCTCACATAACACAGGAACGAACAGTTACCCGACAACTATAATGTAATATTATATGGTTCCGATTTTGACGATCGCATAGCGATGGACACAGTACAGACGTTTCAAGAATTCCGACGTAATATCTTATAAACATAATCAAAACTCTACGACATTATCAAAAATTTCATCCCAAGGTGTTGTCGATAGGATGTTGCCACAGTACAGAGATTTGAAAGTCTACAAGTTTTGAAAAGTGTGAAGTAGGAATGTGCGAAACATCGAACAATTTTGAATTACTACCATCTTCGAGAAGTAAAATAGCTCACCAATGCAGTCAGGGATTTCATGATTAAAACTTCCATCATTGCAGGTCAAGGTAACATTGGCTGTTGGTCTGAATCCATACTCACAGGTAATAACAGCAGAGTCGCCATGCAAAATGTACAAGAGTGGTTCTTCGTAATCCGTTGCAGATGGTTCATAGATAAGGCAGGGATCTGTAAGTGTTGGCGAAACAACTGTAAGACTTCCAATTCCTTCGTCATTTCGAAAACGTGACCTGACTGAAGGATTTGACGTGTACGTTCAAGTTCTTACAAAGTGGGATCAAATGGCTTATAATTTGACTCATCATGGAAGTCTTCTGTACCATTTCGCGAGCATCCATTATTGTTTTGTTATGTATTTTCCGACTTTAACAAAGTTGTATACAGGGCGTGCAAGATGGTCTTTCCCATTAGTGTATGTTGTCTGTACCATTAGTACTAGCATGTAAACCATTATCACAGCATGGGATAAGGGTCTGCTACTGTTCCCTCTACCCATAATTTATCTCTGAACTCAAGTTGACAAATGACGGTTCTGGCCGTCGATGCGTCTTATTTCGTTATAAAAATAGATAGTTTGTGTCGTATGACGTGTAAAGTTTCGTAAACGTGTGCGGAAATTCCTTGGAATCAAAGGATTTACTTTGTTAAGAAGGTAGTTTATCTCTGGTTGTCATCGGCACCATGAATACTTATTAAAATACTCAAAATCTTAATGATGAATCCAATTGCATACAAACTGGATACACACCGTATTTGCGGCAAATGCATAAAGAAGCTACTAGTTACCTCTTGCGACGATGTTTATGAAGTTCTGACGCAACATATGTTTAAATGGCAGTAAAACGATGAAAATACGTCACACGTAATGAAGGAACATGACAATTTCACGTGGTGGGTTTGCAACGTATCACGGTGACTTCTTAATAATAATAATGACGTGCAAATTCAAGATCAGGAGCTGTATTGATGGTCGAAATTCGATGAATTGTTTTGTCTTTAATTCATATATATCGTGTAATCAAAACCAAGCCTTTTGAGTGTTGTTAAATATATCAGTAGGAGTAAGAGCAAGAAGATGGGAGAGAAAAGGTCATCTGCTACCTTGATCCCTGACGACATATAACTTCTACACATATGGAATAAACGAAAATTAACTTTGAAGACTTAGAGCCTCTACCTTGTTCATGTATCACAACGACCTCTTGCATGCCAGTTTCCTGACAGAAGACATTCTACAACTGTAACAACTTGTTACTGTAATTTTGGCCTGTGTTATTTACATTATAACGAGCTGTTGGCTTGGGAAAATAATGATTGCGACTTGTACTGATAGATGAAGGTGGGACATCTTTCAAAGTTTGCCAAATGCGACGGCAATACAAACAAACGAACTACACGTTACGGTAACCATGCCAACGGTAGAATCATAAAATAAAGACCAAAAAAAATACCTACAGTTAACACTGATTTCAAAAGCGCAGTTGTAAGTATTGTCGTGTTTATCCTTAAATGTATAAATGACGGTGGTTGAACCATTACTAAAGGTGTCTAATGGATGATGTGTTGAATTCATGCTTATCTCATCAAACATTGACAAGTCTGGCGCTGTCCAGTTCACGGACACTGGTTCATTATCGGGCGGAAGAAAACTTGTCTCAATGGTTACAGGACACGTTTCTTTGAGCGGTATCTCTGTACAAAAAGAAAGGGAAGATAAAATGTATGTTAATGTACATTGTTTAATGACTGGCGTTAAATAATTGTTTGGCAAAGACGGACAATCAGCAGTCTCAACTTGCGCGCTTATAATTATTACACGCACAACTCAGGGAGACTTAGCCATGGTATTAGGTAGTAATGGAACGAGAATTCATCCATACTAGGGTCAAGTACAGTTATGATGATGGGGAAGTTATGATGTATATTATTTCCAAAACGTTTTGGAATAAATATTACTTATAGCTGTTTTTGACGTTGGTTGCGAGACATCATCAAAATATTGCGCTCACAGTTGTTAATACTGGTAACTTGTCATAGAAAGTCCATTTTAAACCTTCTAGTTTGATAACTACAGATGTATATTCATCATTGTTCGGTTAACTTAGTTCGAAACCAGTACCCACCTTCCACAGTGATAACGAAGGTACAAATTGCCTCATTGCTGGCTCTATCCAAAAAAGTACAAGTTACATGTGTTGTACCGATTGTAAAACTGTTTTGCTCTTCTGGTGTACACCTTTTCGTTACATCGTCATTCACGTTCACATTATCCCTCATAGTAATATTATCGTAAGTTTCAACAAACACCCTTCCATTAGGCAGAGATGCTGATGTAATATCACCACAGGTGACATTTGGCGCCTCTCTGTCTGCAAGTGATAATCATAACCTACAATTGATATGGTTGTAATTGGAGTATGAAGGATTTAGCAGCGATAAATTCGTGCCATAATCTACAATTTTGTCCCATTTTGCTACTACCAATAGAATGTATTAACTACTACTACTACTACTACTACTACTACTACTACTACTACTACTACTACTACTACTACTACTACTACTACTACTACTACTACTACTGCTGCTGCTGCTACTACTACTACTACTACTACTACTACTACTACTACTACTACTACTACTACTACTACTACTACTACTACTACTACTACTACTACTACGACTACTACTACTATCCAGTGGTATTTTTCTCTGTTTGACGTCCTCGTATACGAGTGGGCGAGAAGTTGTGCGGCTCCGCGAAAAACAAGAGTATACCATGACGTCAAACAGAGGAAAATACCATTGGATTATATATTTATCACATGAACAGTCTTCTTATTATTCTTTTGACGTGGATGGATCAAATTACTGTAACAAATTGCATAAATTTCGTCCCGATTTGTGTTTTACTTATGCGGATTACTTTCATTTAATGAGTAAAGCGGCCGTCCCCTAGGAGGTAATTTAATTCATAAATCCCATCAAGCTGAAATTTTGATACATCGAATGGTCTCTCCATCAACCAGACGTACGGATTCGATCACGTGAACATGTCAATCATTGTCTCGCGCTGTACCGATGCCAAGGCAAGTCGACCATCAGTGGACATAACTTTCCCCGTGCTAGCGACGGATAGCCATAGTGTTAAGAATATTTTAGAATATTTACAAATATATTTATGTAGTAAATGCAACAACACGGTCGAAACAGTTATTCTCATTTTCAGAGATGCCGTGGCTTTTGAAAATATCATACAAGTTTACGACCTTGGCGAGAGCGAAAGATTCCGTTCGATGACACACATACTACCTCATTGCATGTTTACGTGCCTACCGCTGCCGCACCGGTCTCACCGCCGGTGTCAAATCGTATCCCGATCTCGGTCACCAATGTTTTCGTATTTAGGACTTTGATGTTTGCAGTGACACATATCTAATTTTGTACATGATGGAAACCCTGTTTTGAGTGTAGTCTGAATCTACTTTTGAAGTACATCTTATGTCTTCGCTACAGCCTTACGCCGCGCTGCAGGTTTGATTGCGAATTTATGGAATTTTTTCTGTGTGATGAAGAAAACCTATTGTTGTTTGTCGAATGACTTTATGCTTGTGCCTCCTATGTCGCTTTCCCGAAGATTACATGGTACTCAATTAAACTTACGTTGAGGTATAGATTTCGGGTTTATCGCTAACCCGGATCGCCAGGTACGACGTCAACACTGAGCCTCAACTGGAGCCGCGACGTTACTGAGTCAAAATAAACGATCGACGGTATCCCCGTCTCTGTCATGATCTGCTTGTATGAACGGTACCATGCCGGAAAAAAGTTCCGGCTGATAACGTAGAACAGGGGTTATTCGGATTTCTTATCCGTCCTATTCTACGTCACACAGGGGGGGGGGGGCGACTTGGGAACAGTTCATGTGATAAAGTTGCTAACTCACTTCCTCATTCACCACTATGAGTTATTCATGTAGCAGTCACGAAAGTGTCCATCTTGACAAGGAAAATAATGAAAGATATATAGCTTACCGAAAACTGTTACTTCAAAATCGCACGTCGCATCATTGCCTACCGTGTCGGTGAACATACAACTAACAGTCGTCTTTCCAATGTAAAATTTACCATTTAATTTCGGTGTACATTCAGGATTGATCAGGTTTTCTCCATCTACAGTGTCTGTCATTTTGATCATCCGTGGCGCAAGTGATTGTGAAGTTGACGCCAGGCTCGGTTGTGGTGCTAACGTCTTCACAAAGAAATTGTACGTCTGATAAACGTAGAGATAATTATCAGTTACGGTTTCAATTGAAAATATACTGTGTAAAAACCTTTTTATAAACAAATTATCCGAAATATCATCATTAAGTACTACGACTACGGGACTGTGGGAAAACTTCACAATGTTACATTTTCTGGCGATTGTTGAGAAGCCCTTGCTTACCTAGCACTGATAGTGATTAATTTGTAATGCTTTCTGGTGAGCAGTGAGAAATGCACTTCTTGGTGAGAAGAATTATATTCATAGATTCAAGTTCTCGCCAGTTAGACTGGAAATTCTCACCAAACAAATGAGAGTGGAAACACTTACAGTGAGAATGTATTATACCCATCATTCACTTCTGAGAATCAACCAGACTCAAGATTCACAAGTGTACCTTGAATCTGGCTGATTCTTGCCAATGAATGGCGAGTTTTGTTGATTAGTATGATCCATTCTCACTGTGGCAATTAACATTCTCATTGCTATTGGTGAGAATTCCATTCTCACTGGCAAGAATTAGTTATTATGATGGCGATTCTCACCAAGAAGTGCACTTCTCAATACTAAATCTGGCTCTAGTTGCGATTTTTGTTTTCCTGTCGTTGTACTCTACTTTATTCCGTTTATCGTAATCTTAAAAAGTGATACTATTTTTTGGCTCTGCTACTCATGTGCACTTGCCATGTTATTTCTTACGTGTACTTTACTTTGGTTGATCACGTTTCATGGTACCAATTATTGTTTCATATAAAGTAATGTTATCCTTTGGCCATGCCTCCTGCTGTTTGTAGACAAACAATAGTATGGATTTTTGTCTTGTACCTATCAGACGATGCCTCCTTTTCACATGTACCCGGAAAAGAGATGATTCCTAGCTGAAGTTGTCTACGTCGGACACTTTGTTGACTCTCATATAGCACTTTAATGACTTTCCGATCACCGTTTCCTTTGTTCCGGTTTAGATATCTTATTTGTCGATTTTCTTTAGGGTCTCCATTCCACCAAGGTAAGGCAGGATATACCGGCTATCTATGCTCAATTTATACAGATTGTGTATCTTGTACATAGAATATACGAGTCCACTCTTTTTGCAAAACCCTTCTGCTTACTGTTTAATCGTAAAATATGAACAAGATCTATTTAAAGTACTTTCCTTGTGCATCACAAATACCCGATTCAAGCTGCTGCACCTGTATTTCATTCAAAATTGGAAATATTATGTCCCAATTTCCATTATGTCATTAATCATTTTTGCAACAAATTACAGTACGGTGTGTCATGGACAAAATTAAGAGAAAGTATCGATTGTGTATACAATGAAAATTACACGAGGGATGTGTTTTGTTTGCACTCACTGTAAAATCTTATCGACAGGGGATTGCATTGCTTGTTTTTTTTTATCTATCAAGGCCCAAGTTGCATTAACTTAATCGTCATGGCATATCAAAAGCAATGCATAGAGACTCTGGCAGAAGAGGGATAAAGCATTCATCCGGCGAAAGGATAATTATTGATCACTTCCATCAGGGCATGAAAAGTCCCATACTAAGGGGAACGCTAAGTAAAATTTTGACGGAAAGCTTCTCAACTATCTTTACATTTTCACATACACGTTCATGTAACACTTCTTTAAACACAAGCATCTAAATATCTGTTGACTCGCAAATTGTTTTAGTATTTTGTGACTGATTCAAGTGTTTAGGAAAATATTAAATGAATTGCCCGTTTTTGATATAGAAAATATTACAAAGAAAGCGCCTTGCTTAAGATACTTCCTATAGATATTATTTAGGCCACATTCAAACTCGAGGCTATCCTCTAGGGCCTACTATGAATCGGTTAAGGAGCACGCTTTCTCAGAGTACTTACAAAAACTGCAGAGATTTAATAAAGGTGTCGGTTTTATAAATCAATTTCGCATAAATTCATTTAAGATTACTTGAAAAACCTTCTTATCATGCTGTAGCAATGACTACAGTGATAACCTTCAATCCCAATATTTTGTGAACACCTTTTGCTTATCAGACCACAAGGTTTGATTGTTCTGGGGAGTTTCATCAGACTGAACATGTAGAGATAATTCCATTATGTATACGGGCGAGTTACATTAAATTGATAAAGTTTTCAACTGTTGGAATTCATGTTGATGTTCGAGTGAATAAGCATATCTTAATTTCGATTTAGTCTGCCACTTTCATTTTATGTACTCAAGTCAACCCCGATGTTCTGCCTAAGTGGGATTCAATAACAAATTATCTGATGTGTTTTACAAAGTTGTTTTTTAAATATTAAAGGGCTGTTATCAAAATACCATATTCCTTTTGGTATGAACATGGGGGTAATTTATTATATAATCAAATATTGACGCGAGCGAGTGTCTTACGCTTAAAGGTGACACGTATGCGGTGCGACGGAAGAAATTAGTGACATCGGGTATTACGAAATAACTGATTTACCATAAAGCCATGCTAAGGAGTTTACAGGTAGAAGTAAACCCCAAGTTGAGGTTACCATTATCCGTGACGCGCATAGATATGTAATATTTAGATCTTGTTCTGCCTTAATGAAGCTTTTTGATTGGCTAAGGTAAGATTTTGTATTGTCATCGATAAGCAATTGCCAAGAATGGCTATTAATAAGCGAAAAGCTGTAAATGCATTCACTGATTTCTTAGAACAAGATAAAATTGTCGTGTATACGCATAACAATTTCTGGCAAAAATATGTAACACTCAGCCTAAACCTCACATAAACTTGATAACCCTTAAAGGAGTGTTTGTTCATACAATCGCTACGACAGAGTTACAGTTGACATTCACACCAGTCACTGTTCCACAGTAGTTTGGAAGCTATAAATAACTGGCTTCACAGTTGTTGAAATAGATGTAGAACAGTTCTGCAGCAAAACAAGTTGTGCGGATGCGTCACGTAGCTATAACTGATAAGTGGGTGTCTTTTCGAAACTCCCTTACACTGCCACCCTTTTCGACGTTAGTGCACGCATTAACCCTTCCATTGATCTTTTGACATTTACTTTTCACCGTAAGTTGGTATTCATTCTTGGTTTATTGTTTCGTAATCTGAATAGAAAATAGCGTGTTTGCAAGGGGAAAAGAGATTTGGAACAGGCAGAAGAGGATGCTACCCACCAAATAATAATGTGGAAAATTTATAAATGTCTGCTAGCAGGATATTGTTGAACCAACATGTTATGATCCCGATGTTTTTGTATTGCCGAATGGGACGAAAAGGTCTACAGACGTTGCACTAGTGTTATTTAAAAACAGATGACAAAGAAAAAGAAATATTGCTTAATAATTTAAGAGAAGAAAATTTAAAAAGTCTGGGCATTTAACCGACATCTTAGTATCCCGATATTTGACAATTTGATTGTACGGAAAAAGTAAACTTGAAAAACAAACCCCACTTCCAGCGCCATATTGCAAATGTACGGATATACCAAAGTATTTGACGTGCGAACAGCATTTGCGGGTCACCAACGTACGGAGACGTGGAAAATCAAGGCATGGCATTGAGTGTCACGTACACCAACCACTGTGTTCAGGTATGTGTTTGTTTGTGTAAACTGCTGTGTGGATTGTATATTTTTCAATTTGTTTCAATAACGTAACAAAGCACTTGAAAGTGGCTTGCTGACCACTGTAAGTAAATACTATTCGGTGTTATAACCAAATACCTGCATAAACTTCAACTTCACAAAATCTCAGTGGATATATTTCTTGTTCCTGCTCAATGCTAATGTATCGAGCAAACGTTGGGTTACAAGAAAATACGAGTTTGTCTAGTGATATATCCTCTATTGATACTGGGTCTCCACATACTGAGTTCACACCAAAGTCTATTGAATTTCCTGCATGGACGGTTGCATTATACGTCTTCAGTGATGGTTTGTCTGTGTACAGAAAATAGATCGTGTTAATTAATTAAATGATGCAAAAAAATTGCAGAGTCTTCAGAAACTGTTTGTTGCTTTAGTTTAAAAGAGATACTGGCAAGGTTCTTGTGGGTAAAACCTTGAAAAGTCCTTTAATATGGTCATGACTGTATTCAAACGTACTTTGATGATTCAACGCGTTGCCTGTGAAATTGTATACCACAATCAGTAATATTGGTGCCAGTATCAAGCTTAAATTGAACACATCACGGTTATCACAGCAAACATGAGTGTCCTAGACGACTCGCCGATGACAAAAGTAAGTTTGTTGTAGTATTTTGTCCTTTTCCTAGTATTTAATCAAGTTATTTCTTATTCACAGAATAATCATGCCAAATCAAGCCGGCACAAACGTTGCAGGTTCACATCTCTCCTGATCCTAAATAAGGCGGTGAAAAATTACGCCGTTTGCCGGATTACAGCCAAAGGTGAGAAAGAGTTGATCAACACAACGAACCTCCCGGTGAGAAGGTTTGTCATGTAGACCTTGATAAGAAAAAAGATGTTAACATTGGATATTTTGGGATGCACTACCTATCTGGGCTGGTTTTTGATTTGCATGTACCGCGAAAAATGGCGGAAAATGGGTAGGGGTAGGGGGTACTATATCCTCCCCTACATTGAGTAAACTAGCATGAAATAACACAAAGCTTATTTTTGGAAAACTCGGATACTGCTCTTTATGAAAAACACCAACGTTAGCAAAATAAATTTGGGTATATTGAATAAGACTTTAAAATGATTTTTTTGCCAATTTTGAATTTTCTTACCCAAAATACCATGTAACAATTGTGATTTACTTTTTATGAAGCAACATTTTGACAGCTTTTGTGTGTTAATTATTTATTTCTACATATTAAACATGAAATAAGTGTTAACATTGGATATTTAACAAAACATTACTTCTCTGGAGTCAATTTTGAATTGCGTGTATCGGTATGGGGTGCGCAAAAGCTGGGGGTAGGGGTACAACATTCCTTCCCTGATGAAGTAAACTGGCTTGAAATGCCATATACCTTATAGTTTTAGAAAGCTTAGATACTGGTCTTTCTAAAATGCATAAGTTTTTAGCAAAAAAAATATGACGTCATAGAATTGGATGACTTTAAATCGATTTTTCTGGTAATTCAGTATTTTTAACTGGAAGAAAATATGATAAATATGGTTTCCTTCCAATGAAGCAAATCAAATGGATTTATGGATGTTATTTACTTATTGCAATGTGCTGAAGAAGAAAATAAATGTCAAAAGTGGGTATTTTAATGCAGTATTGTCTCTGGTCACTAAACTTACCATATATGTTATAATGGTTCATCGTGAATGAGCATTAAGTCGTATGCAATGAACTTTTAATGCACAGTCATTTGCTGAACCTTACTTAACATGACCTGACTTAATGGGTATCATTAGAATGGCAATTTATTGTTCTTTAAAATGTTATATTGAAATAGACAATATCTTCTATGGTTTTTATGAAATAGGACTAAAACATACCCCTCACCCCAAAGTTTTATGTCGCATATTATCGTAAAACTAATCTCAAATTCTGCCTATTATTTACAAAGACATTGTACAAAGGGCAATGATTTATATTAAATTATTTTTTGCTACAGGAACATGTTAGAACTTGAAATGAACTTTTAACTGAAAAAATATTGGGATGCTGTAGCTGTAACAGTAATATTTTGAAGGGTACCACAAAATCACAGAAATGCCGACTCGCATACGTTTTTGTTAAATCTGTCTTCTTGTGAGTCATTTGCTGAGCTTACTCTTTAACATGACCTGACTCGTGGGGTATCACTAGAAATGCAATTATTGTTCTTTAAAATGCTATAATGAAATAGGCAATATCTTCAATCGTTTTCATGAAACTGGACCAAAACTAATACCCCTTACTCCAAAGTTTTATGTTGCAAATTACTGTCAAAATTAATCTTAAATTCTACCAATTACTTACCTAGACATAATACTAAGGGCAATGATTTATATTAAATTATTTTTTTTTTGCAACAGAAACATGTTAGAAACTTGAAATGAACTTTAAACTGAAAAAATATTGAGATGCTGTAGCTGTAACAGTCATATTTTGAAGGGTACTACAAAATCACAGAAATGCCGTCTCGCATACGTTTTTGTTAAATATGTCTTCTTGTAAGTCATCTGCTGAGCTTACATTTTAACATGACGCATCTAATTGGGTATTTTTAGAAAGTCAATTTATTTTTATTTAATATCTTCTATAGCTTTCATGAAATACGACGGTCATGTTATTCATTCAATAGCATCATTCATCGTTGTGTCGTTTTAGTCCGTGGGCTGGAGGGGCCAACCGTGCTGAAGTAAACACCGTGCTACATTACGGTCGCCGGCCGTCCGGCGTGTGCCACGGTGTTAACAGCAGTACGGCCGGCACCATGTATCGGAAAACAAGCTACAGAGTAACTTACCAAGTAATTCGCCACCCATAACATAACACACAAGAAACAGACAATGTGCGATAGATGAAACACGGAGAGAGTTGGTATGGACTTGTTAATGTGTTTTCGCGGCATTTGCTTGCTACAGAATTTTATTCATTCAATAGTATCATTCATCGTTGTGTCGTTTTAGTCCGTGGGCTGGAGGGGCCAACCGTGCATCTCCCCCACATCTCTACTACATGGGTATTTTTTTCTTCTTTAGGACCTGCTGAACAAGAAAAACAGATGTTAACATTGGATATTTTGGGATGCACTGCCTATCTGGGCTGGTTTTTGATTTGCATGTACCGCGAAAAATGGCGGAAAATGGGTAGGGGTAGGGGGTACTATATCACTATTTACTAGGGATCCCAAGGCTTCTGTAAAATACAGGTATGTTACCCTGTGGGTGGGGGAGCACATAATGCCCCCTCGGGACAATGGCCTTATAGATTGTTAGTAATGGCTGCTGTATCAGCAATACAAGCAGGCATCGAAAATTTTCCAAATACGTCATATCAAAATCGAAGAATATTTAAAATTATATTTATAAAAATAGACAGTTATCAACAGTTTATATTACTATGAGGAGAATATGACAGTAGGATTACATGGGCGTGTTTTAAATTCTTATTTTTATAGCTGTGCATTAATAGTTTATTGCATACGACTAAAATGCTCATTCATGATGAACCAGTATAGCAAAACTGGTAAGTTTAGTGACCAGAGACAATACTGCATGGAAAATACCCACTTTTGACATTTATTTTCTTCTTCAGCACATTGCAATAAGTAAATAACATCCATAAATCCATATGATTTGCTTCATTGGAGGGAAACCACATTTACTATATTTTCTTCCTGTCTAAAATAGTGAATTACAGAAAAAAATCGATTTAAAGTCATCCAATTCTATGACGTCATATTTCTTTGCCTAAATCTTATGCATTTTAGTAAGACCAGTATCTAAGCTTTCTAAAAGTATAAGATATATGGCATTTCAAGCCAGTTTACTTCATCAGGGAAGGAATGTTGTACCCCTACCCCCAGCTTTTGCGCACCCCATACCGATACACGCAATTCAAAATTGACTCCAGAGAAGTAGTGTATTATTAAATATCCAATGTTAACACTTATTTCTTGTTTAATATGTAGAAAAAATAATGTAAACACAAAAAGTTGTCAAAATTTTGCTTCATAAAAGTAAATCACATTTGTTACATAGTATTGTTGGCCCCTCCAGCCCACGGACTAAAACGACACAACGATGAATGATACTATTGAATGAATAAAATTCTATAGCAAGCAAATGCCGCGAAAACACATTAACAAGTCCATACCAACTCTCTCCGTATTTCATCTATCGCACATTGTCTGTTTCTTGTGTGTTATGTTATGCGTGGCGAATTACTTGGTATGTTACTCAGTCGCTTGTTTTCTGATACATGCTGGCCGGCCGTGCTGCTGTTAACACCGTGGCACACGCCGGACGGCCGGCGACCGTAATGTAGAAAACATGGTGTTTACTTCGGCACGGCCGGCCAGCGTGTTGGAAAAATAGCGACTGAAGTACTTTTAATTGTGGGAGCCCATTATTGCTTTATTTTTGGTAAATTTACGTTTTATACAATCCAATTCAGATATTTACTATCACTTTGCAAAGGAACAGAAGTGGTGATTTCAGAAATAAACCCTTGTGCGTCTTTCTATTTCTCGATGGAACGTTAGGCTTACTGTAAAACATGTCTTTTTAGCTATAACATTATTTTAGCTAATTTAGCTGAGCTTCCGCTAGAATTTTCAAACCTGCGTGAGGCTGTACGCATTTAGGTTTTTTTCATTTGTGTGAAAATGTATCAAAAACGCATACAACTACATGTATGTGCCTACAATTAAGTATTATACAGTCGACAATATTTTATGCAATTTTATCCGGAAATGAGAAAGCGCGACCACATTTCCGGGGGCAATGATGTACGATCGAGCTAGTGCTATAGAAGATCAAATATGGCGTCTTACAGTGACAGAGTGTGCAGTTCAAATGACGAATGCATGTAATAATAAGCTGGACAAACTCAATTTCGCGCTATGCTAGGAATTATTCTATGAAAAACATGTTCAAATTAAGTATTCGGTAAGAGATTCTGAATTAAATTTCATGCATTTACATTGCTCGATATTTGCACAAATTTCTGACCCATGTGCTAACATCGCGATGCAAGCTGAGAAGCTAAATGATCGATCGATGTAATGCCCAGGTCACTTCACGTATTGCACGTGGCCCGTCGAAGTTTGTCAAGTCAGGTCATGGGAGACATTAAGCACTAGCAATCATTAAACATGAAAGGAATTTGATAAGTCAAACCCATCAAAATGAGAAAAAAACAGATTTCAAGTCTGTAGATCATCGTATATTCTGTCAAATTTTAAGAGTGAGTTTTAATTATCCTTTTAATCCACTTAGTATCTGTCTCATAGGTGTTTTGTTTCATTGATTGATTCAGTCTTGTAAAATATTTGGATATTTTTTTCTTTTTTTACAGATTCGTGACTCTGGTTCGTGTGCATTAAAGATTGCCAGGTTTTTGAAGCAAATACAATCCAGTAAGTGTGAATAAATATGTCTTCCATCTGTGTATCTTTTTAGATTTTATCCTACATGAATACAGTCAAATTGAGTTTAACAAAAAATGTCTTCAGCTGTGACCCTTTTAGGTTTATCCTATTTTGTACATAAGTTCATTGATGGGCGTGTTGCCTTATATTGGGACCTCATTAAAAGAACAAGGTTTTATGAAAAGTGTATAGACATCATCAAGGCTTCAAGCTACAGACATTAAACCATGTATGCATTATAATGGGGGTGTGTGTGTGTGTGTGTGTGTGAGAGAGAGAGAGAGAGAGAGAGGAGAGAGAGAGAGAGGAGAGAGAGAGAGAGAGAGAGAGAGAGAGAGAGAGAGAGAGAGAGAGAGAGAGGTGTCTACAAAATATTTTTCATTTAATCAAGTCTATAGCAAGTAGCCAAATTATTTATCATGTACCAGTAGGGGTATTTGAAATGCAACCCACTCTGAGTTGGGATGTTATCTGAATATCATTTTAGCAACTTTCACTACACTGACAAGAGTTTTCAACTGAACTGTTGAACTTGCAGTTTTACATTGCAGGTAATATATGTAATACAGCATCTGCTGCAGTAAACAGTGATACTATTGTCATATATGTAACAGTATATGGGATTTGAATATGACAAACGAATGAATTAAATATCAATTAATTAGTTAATTAAATAATTAGTTAATTAATTTCTTGTTTTCTATAAGAACGACTATAAGCACACTAAGATTGCAACACATTTTGCAGAAAAATGAGATAAAGATTTTGTTAGATCACATAATGACAAACATCAAAACCTACCAACAAGTTATCGCCCATCATGTTTGTTTTGCAGTTTCCCGAGCTCCCGCAGACTGGACGAGTAAGGGTATCGAAATCGTAACCTAAATAAGAAGTTCATAATTGTTCCAAAGCGTGATGTTTTATTGTCACGTGATAATCAGACGTAGCGTACGTGTAGCAGAGACGTTTGGGACGCCAAACGACACTTCAACACGTACATGTAGTCAGAATTACGTTTGGTATTTTGTTAGATTTTCTTGATTTTTACCGTGCATTTAGACAAGCAACCCCATAAAATAGCATTGTAAATCAGTAGCCATATTTGATATTAGAATATTAGCACCAGTACAAGAATGTCTTACTATGATTTATGATATAAATGAAACATGAAGTCTCATTCCAATTTTTATCTCATACCCGACCACATTTCTTTACACTTCATGAATAACTGTATGAAGGACAATCGACTGATTCAAATCAAGGGTAGAACGAGGAAAAGACTAGTCTTTCCATGAAGGTTCTTTAAAATTACACTACTTGTGCATGTTTCTTAGATTAAAATGCAGCAAAATTATCGAGAACACTGAACAACCCTAATGTTATTTGTCTCAGATTAATATTTTTTGTTCTTGAACTTATAGTTTGGCCCATGTCAGCATAGAATTAGGAACATTGGATCGAGAGGACCAGATATCCTCAGCCGATAAGAAGTCAGAAAGTATATTTATAGCATTTTTATTTCAAAGACAATGGTAAAACGCATCATTTCAAAATGTTATTGTTGATCAACAGGACCCATAAGCGTACATTTTTTGTATAATATTAAATTAAGCCCTTAGAGAGTGTGTGCAACGTTATAATTATATCAATGTTTGAGCCCCTAAACTTGTAATAATTATAATAACAATAACAATAATAACAATAATTCGGTAAAGAATTATATTATTATCATAATGTGAATAATTATAGGTCCGATTTTTAAGAAAATTTCAGGATTGTGGTATTTGGGTCAAAACGAACAAAAGTGATGTCCGTTTTGGTACTCCATGTTTCAATGGTAACTTTTAGGGTTCAAAATATAAATTTTCGTCAAATGCCAACAGCGAAATGAAAAAGTTAAATCAACGGGTTTTTCAGATGTATTTTTCATTTTACGATGAGGCGAATCAGCTCCATTGACCGTAGAAAACAATGGCGTCTAATGTACCGAACAAGTTGCACATTTCTCTTTGTTCACTGGTGAGAATCAAACAAACTCATTGTTCGCTAATGAGAAGTAACCAGATTGATTCACACCAGTGAACAATAAGTCTGGCTGATTCTCACCAATAAATGGTGATTGTGGTTGATTCTCACCGTAAAAATTACCATTCTCATAGTGCTTGGTGAGAATTTCCATTCTCACCGGTGAGAATCTATTTTCTCACCAAGGAGTGCATTTCTCACTGCTCACCGGTGAGAATTTTTGAATTCTCACCGGTAGCAGTGAGAAAGACAAGAGATTCTCACCAATACGAGAAAGCGTCACTTTCTCGCTCCAGTCTCGCAAGTTTCTCCTATAACAGTCGAGGTCTGTGAGTGCGCGAGAGAGCAATCCAGCGCTTGCACTGCATGAAAAACCAATAACACTTAGGGACCGTCTCAGATTGTCGCAGAAGTTCAAGAAACGAAATTTCTTCGTTTAGATCAAAACCCCCTCCCCCCTCCCCCTAAACGAAACTTCAAAAGTGCGAAATGTTCATGTCTGCCTGAGAGTACAATGTTGCATTTTGCTCTAGCTACTAAAGACGTATTCCCCTTGCCACATTACAATTAAAGTAAACGATCAGATTTGAGTACTAACAGGGCATTTTACCGCATAAAAGCTTCATTTTATTTTACTTTCCCTTTTTGCATCTCTTGTGCTGTTCTTTGTCTTTGTGAACACGCAATTTGTACTTGGTAGGGGCGGTAAATAAGTGAAAAACTTTGACAAGGGGGCCCAGGCATGTTCAATCATATTAAAACGACTATGACCAGGTGCATAACAAGTGAGAATAAAGACATCTAGTGGTTAGAGCAGACGCTTATAAATAGCACATTTTTAAAAAATGATACTTTTTGTCTTTGTATAATTTGATGAATGAAATGTTTAGGATACAATGTTCCTATCGGTAAATTGTGTTTGGGGCACAAACGAGAGGGAAACAGTTACAAATTTGTTGGCACGAGTGTGCAGTTTTTTTTAATTTAAAATAAACACACGAAAACTTGTGATCACAAAATAAAAGTGCGAAAGTGAAGTTCACTAATTGAATGGAGGTCAAACCCCCTCCCCCCCTAAACGAATAAATTTCGCTTTTTGAACTTCTGCGACAATCTGAGACGGTCCCTTACTGTATTAGCATGAATTATTGTCTGTATTTTAGCTGAATAGTGCATTTACAGATAAATACAGTCAATAATCCATTGCTTGTATTCAGCAAGCCCGTATTCATGTGGATTCATGTGAATCACTTGTATTATTCTATAATACAGTCAACCCATTAGTGTGAATTTATCTGTATTGTTGCGTTTTGATGCAGTGTTTGCGTGACTGATTTCACGCGCAATAAACCCAATTGTGCATGCTGATATCACTAGACTAAAATTCGCGAGACGAAGTAATTTGACGCAACGCAGAGAAGGCATATGGTTTTATGCATCTTTGCCAGTAATACACATATTCGGGTCAAGACGTGCAAACTTACACACCAAATTCACAAAGTCGCATTAAATGAGGCATTTTTGTTTGAACACAGTAATATAATCTAGAAATACTGAAATTTTACTGTACGCAAGAATGTCCCTACAACTCATGGTTAAACCAGATATGAACTGAATATGCTCACGTGTTTTACAACAGGTTCATTAATAGTAGTACGCTTCACAGAACAATGAGATATATGATATCATTATATGTAGCAGGTTTTTTCAACTTCGCACAGTACTCTCAGAGTTTAATCACTAATTACAAAACTTTATTTAATATGCAAATGAGCTGTTAATTATCTTGACACTGCTCAATGCTTTATGGGACAATTAGATATCCATCAGATCAACATTTGTAGCACGTTTTATTTAATTTAATGCTGTAATTTTAGAGAAATGTCACTAATTACAAAGTTCATTAAATATGCAAATAAACCCTAAATTAACTTGACACTGTTCAATGATTCATAGCACAATTAAATATTTATCAAATCAATATCTGTAGCACGTTTCACAAAACTTTGGTGCCGAAATTTCAGAGTTATATACCTAATTACAAAGTTTATTAAATATGCAAATGAACCCTTAATTAACTTTACACTACTAAATGCTTTACAACACAGTTAGATATCTGTCGTATCAGTATGTGCAGTAGTTTTCATCAAATTTGATGCAGTTATTTCGGAGTTATATGACTAGTTATAAGACTTCATGAAATATGCAAATGAGCTAATTATTAACTTGACACTGCTCAATGCTTCTCAGTACAATTGGATATTTATCAGATCAACATCTGTAGCAAGTTTAATCAAATTTAACGCTGTAATTTTGGAGTAATATCACTAATTACAAAGTTCATTAAATATGCAAAGAAACCCTTAATTAACTTCACACAACTAAATGCTCTACACCACAATTAGATATCTGTCAGATCAGTATCTGCAGCAGATTTCATCACATTTGGTGCAGTTATTTTGGAGTTATATCACTAATTACAAAACTTCATAAAATATGCAAATGACCTATTTGTTAACTTGACACTGCTAAATGCTTCTCAGTACAATTAGATATTTATCAAAACAATATCTGTACCCAATTTCACTGACTTGGGTGCCGTAATTTCAGAGTTATATACCTAATTACAAAGTTCATTAAATATGCAAATGAACCCTTAATTAATTTCACACTACTAAATGCTTTACACTACAGTTAGATATCAGTCGGATCAGTATCTGCAGCAGATTTCATCACATTTGGTGAAGTTATATCAGAGTTATATGACTAATTACAAACCTTCATAAAATATGCAAATGAGCTATTTATTAACTTGACACTGCCTTATGCTTCTAAGTATAATTAGATATATCAGATCAATATTTGTTGCAAGTATCATCAAGTTTGGTGCAGGAATTTCAGAGTTATCTCACTAATAACAAAAGTTCATTAAATATGCAAATGAGAAGATAATTGACATGACACTCACAGTATCATCATAATGTTCTGAGATTGTCATCTGTGAAAAGTTTCATGAAATTTTGTGCAGTATTTCTTGATATATGTCTACACTGTCATTACCGTCTCCATAGGGAAACCATTGTACGGAAAAAAACGATGTTGCATAACTTCATTAATATGCAAGCAAAATAATCGCAATCATACCAATCCATAATCCAATAACACTAGGTCAAAATTTGTAAGACAACACTAGGTCAAAATTTTTAAGACAACACTAACCAAAATCTAATCACTTCTTGCAAGTAACATATGGTACCTGTGTACCGAATCTGACTTGAATCCGTTCAGGCGTTTCTGAGTTATCGTGTAAACAGACAGATAGACACATACACACACTAATACACACACACACTCACACACACACACGGACAGACAGACAGACATCGCTATGACATTAGCCCACGTGTTTTAAACACGTGAGCTAGAAACGACAACGTTCATTTCAAAAGCAAAGCCTGAATCTTACTAATATGGCAGCGACATCTCAGCATTCGTGTGTCCACAGTTTTTTGGCTTTATTAAGTGCAACTTTGTATCGCTCTTGTCGTATGAAATATCACAAAATCCGACGACAATCGATAAAAACAATACAAACGAATGGTGAACATCACGTATAACAAAGCTAGCTCTCAGAAAAGATGTACGTGAAAAGTGACTGTTTCGAATAGAAAACAACTGCTAAATGACAATAGAAAGCGTAACATCACCACGACATAGGTGATGGTCGCGATTATATTTTACAAGGAACCCTGAGTAACGTCATTGCTTTGAGGCTGTGTATGTTGGGGCTTTCCGAGGGAGGGAGAAAATCGAAGTCAGCGTCACCAAGGGAACAAAATTGCAGGTTACATCCTCAAATGATACCTCAAAATTAAAGAATGCGAAGGCCACGCAAATTTCAAGTTGCTGTAATGTAACAGCAATTTTAAATTTTTGACTGTATGACCAAGACGTACTGTCTGATAAGGGTGCTTCAATTGTTGCAAAAGGGGAAGTCTCTGCGCCCTCAGGTAAGATTGCCGTCCCGAGAATGTTGATCCATGGGTGACCCAAGGTTCGCAAAGACTATTTTCAAATCATTTTCGGGTAATATATAGTGTGATAAAGATTTTATTTGATCTCATAATGACAAATATGGAAAACGACTTTAAAATCAAGTTTTGATGATTGTTATGTTGTACGAGCTATCGTCGATCACTTTTGTTTTGCGGTTTCACGAGCTTCGCCGACTGGACGAGCAGGGCAGTGAAATCGTACCCGAGATTAGAGTACGTTTCATCAGTACGTGTAGCGTACCGTTTTATTGTCTCGTGTGATAACCAGATGTCGCGTACGTGTAGCACAGACGTTCGGGAAGGCAAACGACACTTACATGTAGTCATAATTACGTATGGTATTTTCTTGGATATAATTGATTTTTCCCCCGGAATTTAAACAAGCAGACTGTTAAAATATCATTGTAAATCAGCAAACGTCTTTGATAGTATAATATTTGCACCAGTATGAGAATGACTTGCTATGATTTATGACGTAAACGAAATAATGAAGTCTCATTCCAATCTTTTATATGACGCCCCGACATGATTTCTTAAAACCTCATAAATAACTGTATCAAAGAAAATCTACTGATTTAATTCAAGGGTAGAACGAGGAAGAAGAATAGTCGTCCCGTGAAGAATTGTTTTCTTAAAAATTACACTAATTTCGCATGTTTCTCAGATATAATGCAGCAAAATTATCGGGAAAGCTTAATAACCCTCAATAGCGTTATTGGATCACTAAATAATAGTTTTTGCCGCTACACTTGTGGTTTAGCCCCTGTCAGTGTAAGTAATAGGAATATTGCATCGATCGGTCAAGATATCATCTGCTGAAGAACTGAGAATTTTTTTTTGTGGCATTTTTCATTTCACAGAGAATGGTAAAACGTACCATTGCTAATCAATCAATATGACCCATATGCCTAATTGATTTATATAATTCTTTAATAATAATAATAATAATTAATATAAGTATTATATAGAAATAATAATGCGAATAATAATAGGTTCAATTTCCATGAAAACTTCACCATAGGGGTATTTTGGGTCGAAAAGACCAAATATGATATCGATTTCACTGCCCCATGTTTCCATGGTAACCATTTTAAGGGGTTGGAAATTCCAGTTTTTCTAATATCCCATGAAAAGTTACTTTGATTGTTATGAAAATTATCTAGTGGGGGAGTTCGAGTCAGACAACACAAAAAAACAGACTTATTTTAATGTTTCGAGTTGCCATGGTAACCAATTTGGGATTGAAAATGTTACTTTTTCCCTAATTCCTTAAAGAACTATTGATTGATGTAAAAAATTGATAATAAGGCTTTTTCTGGTTAGCACACAAAAAAAAATCACACTCATTTTAATGTGAGATGTTTCCATGGCAACCATTTAGGAGTAAAAATTACCAGTGTTTCAAAGATTCCACCTAAAATCCAGTAATCAACAGAATGTGTTATATCAAAGGGATATTTGGGTTAGAAAGACAAATATCCAGTGTAAAAATCCATTAAATCAACAGAAATATTATACTGAAGGGTTATTTTAGGTTAGAAAGACAAAATATGATATCCATTTTTACCTCTCCTGTGTTTCCATAGTGACGACCTATTTGAGTTTTAAAATTTCATTTTTTTTTCAAAATTCCAATAAAAGTAATCCTAGTAACTGTGCAAATGCTCTCCTAAGTGTATTTATCACAGCATGAACTCAATGTTCATTTTTGTTTTATGTTGCCATGGTAACCTATTTGGGAACCACAACTTTTTTTATTTAAAACAATATACCCTTGAGTGGGTCTATGTTAAAACATAATTCACTGTTTTTTATTTATTTTATGGATTTCTAAGTAACAACTTTTAACGTTTGTTCTATAATAATAATAATTGTAATTTCTTTGCCTTCATTCTAGGAAGAATAATAAAGATAATGTACATTGAGGCCATTCTTGTCAAAATTGTTTTCCGTTTATTTTTGTGTGTTTGAATTAATTTTATGTAGACCAGAAAAAATTTTTCAAGCATTTTTAATTTTGTTTCATGCAGTCATCCCAAATAAGTGTTATAGAGTTTAGTACCAACTTATTATGCATTCATCGAATTAATTTTATGCCTTCAAATTAATTTTATGTGTTAAGATTAATTCTACTTGTATCTCAAATTAATTTTATGAACCCATTAATTTTATGAACCCAATTCCCCTTATCACCCAATGTACCATTATTTATAAGAAGCAGTAACAGTTTTTTTTTTGTTTTATTTAAAACATAATTCACTGGTACTTATTTATTTTACGGATTTATAATTAACGACGTATAATAATGTTCATTTTATAATAATTTATTTTTATTTCTTTGCCTCATTCCAGGAAAAATAATGAAGACAAATTATTTATGATTGTTTGACTAAAGTAAAATTATGGCCATGTAGTGGTGCATTATTTTTTGTGTGACCTGGCGTGACCCCATAAACTCTATGATTCTGATGATTAGCTAGATCTCCCCTTTCCATGGTAGCAATGGCTAAATTTGAACATGGTCCTTGTATACCTTTAACATTTTTTAAAACCCAGCAGGCCAAGACAAGGGGCAATATTACAAGTTAAATGTTTCATGTTTAATATTGCACAGGGCTCGAAATAAACTTTTTTTCCCTGGTAGTCTACTTGGGCAACCATGTTCTGAATGTGGTAGGCCGGTGACACTGGCTGGTAGCCCATGCATATTTTAGATCAGGGCTATCTTTTTTCGTTAACCAGATAAGAAAGGGCTATTTTACAAGGTTCTGCCCATGAAGTGAATTTTCTAGTCTTTTGATGTGTATACTTGCACACCTTTATTGCCCAGGAAACAGGTGTAATGGACGACAGTGGGACTCAAAAGTTTTGTGACCTATAAACAACCCGTTTCACTCTCACAGTTGTATGCAAATTTTAAAAGTCGCCGTGACAACATGACAACAATATGGCATTTTCAGCACTGAGATATACTGTAGCAGGGCTAAAAATAGACCGTGGCCCTTCTGTTGGGAGGAGGCATAATAATGTCCGTGTCATTGTGATTGATACATTATTATCAAAATGCAACGACAATGCATTTGTATTAGCCATCGTTTCCTGTGCCTGTCATTCAAGTACCTCAGTTCAGATATGGAAACTTTGTTGCAAAGTTCCACCGCACGGCCGGTCGTCTCTAGAACAAAGTCATACTATGGCAGATTTCTACGCCCAGCTGGGTTTGACTGCATTTATCTAGCTCGTCCCAAAGTGACGGACGCATCTTTCAACCTTTCAGCTTGGTGAAAAACGCATTTATTGATTCGCCAAAGGCCTGTGGACTCGCTTATTTTTGCACAAGTGCTATACATGGATATACGAAAAAGTTGTTGAATACTCACTGTTTCAGTGAATCCGTCATGATCAGAGTTCTCAAATCAAAAAATGTTGCCGAGCTCGAATACAAAGGTCTTCTCATTAAATTACGTCATTGTTTTACAAGAGTTAGCCAAAGTCTGTCACCCTGATTTTTTCAAAGTTTGGAGAAGGCCGGCATTTCCATCTGAATGATTGAACGACGTGAAACGCAAAATTCCATCGCATATTATCTGGCAATATTTACAGTAGAAATACGGTATACCGTCGCTCCACGCCTCCAGTCCAGGTTCGTATTATACTCCACAAAATGGCCACAGGCCGCGTGAACTTTCTGAAAGATTTCCTAAACGTCCTACTTGTTACCTTAGGGACTCACTTGTGATCTCCTGAAAAGTATTCTCTGCAGTAATTCCAGTTTCTGTCAACATGCAAAGCTCAACGACAAGATTATAGCACGAGACGTAGTGTACAGACGACACATTCACGCGCAAACGAGTGCGCATGCGTGAAGTTATATTTGCAGCACAGATTTCGCGGAAAAACTCATGCTTTTGCTCTATTTCCATCCCAAAACTTGCTCGATCGCTTACAGTAAATGCACATGAACAAAATAAAACTCAACAACGTCAGCACAGGGAGAGGGTTTATGGTTTTCGCCACAACTACAAATGCCACGCTGAAGATACATTTAACATTCCACTGGCATAGACTCTCCACAGTCGCTGTGCCTTGTTTGTGGGCGCCCACGACTGCCACGATGGGCCTGCGATCCGAAAGGCTACGCTGTGCAGCTTAGCAGCTGTGAGCACGCGCTGCCAGAGACAACGACTGTTGGTTTTTGCAAGTATATGAATATTCACAAGGGTAGTGATGTCAAAAGAAACACCTATCTAACTGGGCGGAGAGAATATACGTACGACAATTAGAAGTCACCCTATTGACAAAATTAAAATAAACAACACCTTTTTCCTTTTTTCAGAATTCCCACAGCTTCTGAACTGTTATTAAATTTCTATATAATACTTATAGCCCCTAAATTTGTAATAATAATAATAATAATAATAATAATAATAATAATAATAATAATAATAATAATAATAATAATAATAATAATAATAATAATAATAATAATAATAATAATATGGAGCTTTCATCGGATAACCTAGAGAATGCAGAGTTACTATCGCCAGGCACAGACGGAAACACGGAAAAGAAATAGAAGAAGAATATAATACACAAACAAGTGTATAGAATTGGTCCTCCGAAAACCTTGTCCAATTCACAAAGCTGCAAATTGCAAGGCACTAAAATTTTTAAACATAATCATGTAATCAATGTCGATATATGATAACAGCCTAACAGCTGTATACCAAGGTATACAGTCACGTATAATCTAAACATCCCCATAAATGGTCAAAGGGGTGTTCCTTGGTATTCAAAATGCGCTGTGAGGGCACTGTTTTAAAAAGCGGCCACCCACTTAAATCTGTTATTGGTTAGATTTTCTCTATCCATGGTAACTGTGGCAAATTGGAACAGGTGACAGTATTCCTTTACAATGTCAAGGTTGCTTCTGAATTTTGCGCTTTCGAATCGGACTTCAACTTTTACAAACAGTAGATGGGGATTTGACTGTAGAATTTGTAGAACAATCAATATCAGGCAGAAGTGTTAAGGATTTGAAGGAGAACGCAATATCGTACGAAATTGCGTACAATCCATTGGAGTACTCTGAAATTCCAACAACAGGTGTTGGCAATAAACGAACCAGTGTGACCGTCTCACAGTACCATGAATTACCACACATTCTCTTTGATTTGTATCCATGAAGGTTACTTTTCTAAAAGTTTTTTAAGTTCTGCATGTAGGCACTAATGTTCAGCATCAGAATAATTGTTAAATAATATCCAGTAAAAGTACGTTTAGAAATTTCAGCAAAAGTTTCAAAAAACCATTAAAAAACCATGGAAGTCATGTTCTGTAGGTACTACAAATGCCATACTTTTTAGGCAGCAAGTTATGACGAACTGAAGGGGTCATTCTCAAAGAAAACTTAGAATGCAAATTTCTTTTGTCATTTCCATTGGAAAAAATCGATATCCCTTTTGTTTCAAAAAACAGGTGCAACTGGTCTTTCTACTTTCCATCACATTATTCTGTATGGCTGAAGACTCAATCAGTGGAAAATTTTACAAAAATGCTATCTCCTTTCTCAATCTTGCATAATTTTCCAAATCATTTAAAATGAGAATTGAGAAGAATGGTGTTCTTAAAAGTACGTTTTAAGAATTTTTACAACTAGTCTATGAATTTGTGTACACATGGGAGACCTTGTAGACTTCTCTGGGTGAATCTCTGAGGATACAAATCGCAATGAATTATGGGAAATTTACAGTACTGTGCGTCTGTGCTACGTCACAGGGAAGGAGAAGTAGCTACAACGTGTGCACAGATTCGCCATAGAAGTATTAAATCGCTTACATTATCACCAGAAGGTGACATTATTTTTGCTTCTGATTCAATCGTTCTGGATCTGGAGGCTTCAAAGTCGAGTTCAAAAGTTAATAGCCTAACAGGAATATCTATGAACAACTGCCTCTACTTGAGTGAAATAACATAAAAGTGTTCATTCTAAAGGATGATTTCTGTTAAATGACAGACCTAGATGCCATCCTTGCTGACTATAAGTTGTCATTGAAAATAACAAAACAGATTAGGATAGGATAGAATAGGATTGGATATTTTATTTCCCAATAGAACAGAAAAGAAAAAGAAAAATACAGACATATTAAGATTAGTGAATTGGGTTGGGACTGGAAAATCGCTGAATCTATCATTTTGCCATAGGCCGTCATGTTGAAAATTGTGACCTTTCCTCGATATTTGAAATAAATTTTATGTCAATGTAAGTACATAAATGATAAAACTCTGTCTTAAAAAATATACATGAGAAAGAAGAAACTTGTCAGATAAACAGTGATGACGTTTCAGGGCTCTTTTAACTTTTGACTTAGATCTTAAAGATCTTATACTTTCTGGGATTTGGTTCCAGATCGTGTAACACCAGAGTAGTTCTTGAACACTGTCCTATATTAGTGGTATATTTAGGGATGAGAAGATTTCCCTTGTCTTTCGACCGAGTAGGATACAGATGTTGAACGCTTGAAAAGTAACAATGAATTTCTGGAGGAAAATTTTCACTTATATTACCATAAACAAAAAGTACAGTTTGATAGGTATATTGCTTAAAATCATCAAGAATTTCCAATGGCTGTGAGTGCTCAAATCGCTTGGAGTTTGTAAGAGTACGTACTATTAGTTTTGGGGTAAGATGTATAGGCTTAAGGTAAGTTGCGTAAGTATTCCCAATTACTTCTAATGAATAAGAGATATGTGGTAAAATGAAACAATTATAAATTAGTAACAATATTTGTTTAGGGACAATGTGCTTAATTTTATATAATATACCTGCCTTCGAACTTATTGTTTTGTTAACTTTATCTTTTGTTCTTTCCAGGTAAGTTTATTATCTAGGTCAACTCCAATATATTCAGTGCTTTGAACTTCATAAATCTGTTCCTTTTTGGCCCACGCGGTGGGAGTAGCCATCTAAGTGGGCCTCTGTCATAGGGTGGCGTGTGTTAGTCTGTATGTGTGTCTGTAATATGTCTGTGTGTGTGTGTTATGGATTTGTGTCGTCGATATCTCTCAAACTTTGCATCAAATGCCACGTAATTAGGTACACAGAATCTTTAGGATAGAAACTAGATCTGATTAGGTTTTGGAGGATGTTGGTTGCATAGTGAGCAGAAATTAATTTTTGAAGTAATATTTGACTTATTTCTGTATATGTGTTTGTCTTTTTGTTTGTCTGTTTAAGAATTATGACAATTATACTGTTTGATTGTATATGTAATTAACTTTCTTCACTACAAATATATGGCGGGTGCCACATGTGGGGCAGGATACGCTTACTATTTTCGAAACACCTGACATCACTTCTTGGTCTTCTGGCCAGAGGTCCATATATCTTTCTTTCATGAATTTGACTTTGTTTGTGTACCGTCTATTTACTGTCTGTTCTGTGCTGTTTTGTGTCTATGTTTACAACTATTGTCTTAAGAATTCTGACCTAGTGTTATTGGATTATGGATTGGTATGATTGCGATTATTATTGACCGGATTGACCGGATTGACCGGACCAAAGTTGACAAAACTTACTATTGAAAATACTCTGCTATAACATAAGTGAAAGTCATTTAGCATTTTTACAAAACTAATAAGTAACTAACGTATTTAAGAGACTTTCCTAATTAGGAATATATATCTGTATAGAGGACCAAAGCCGACAAAATGCCATGTACATTGACAATTCTATGATATGAGACTAATATGGTCATGTATCAGTTTTAAATCTGCATTTTGGTAGTTTGCACATTAAATGCTTTTACCAATTATGGACAAGAAGGAATGAAAGAAGAATATGACAACAGTTAAAGAATTTTGCTATTTTGATGATATGATTACGTACCGCAGTGAAAGACATTTAGCAGTTTGATGCCACCGATATATGCTAATTTGCACATTTAACTACCTTACCTGGAAGGACTGTTATGGTAGAAATGAAGGAAATTTTGCAATTTCACATATAATTTGTACTTCGCATATTTCCCGACCTTTCACAATTTAGATATTAAATTGAAGCTATAGACAGTGGACATTGCTAGTGATGTTAAATATAAGCATTTCAATTAAGTTAAGATATAATAGCATAACCTTGGAGAAAAGTGTCAAATTACAGACAACAGCAACATATACAATAACACAGGAACACTTTCATTTCATATCTATTGTCAACACAATAAATACAATACTGTGAATATGTCAGTCAAAATTACCAACGGTTAAAACCTTCACAAAATTTTGGAATTTTTCTAATGTATGTGTCTTATATTGCTCCTAATAGCGTGTTCATGTCTATTTTGTGACAGCAAACCTAAATCATAAAAAGAGTAATTGCCTAAAAGGAAAAATACTGTTATTTAATCACTACATGTAGTGTTTCCGATATAAACAACAGATATGAAGTTAATGATCCAATAAGAAAGATGCCACCTATCAGCGGCTTTTCATAGGAAGACCTAAATCCTCACATTCTCTAAAAATAAAGCATGATGGGATGGTATTTTTTTCAATGAAGCATCTTTCAATGAATCATTTGTGGAAGATTCAGGAAATTGACTATATTCCAAGTATGTTTTCTGACATTTCTACATGTAATCCTATGCCATGGCTACTTTTGAATAGTCCCTGGGTTGTCTACTACCTCGGTGGCAATGTCCTATAGAGACAAAAAGTTATAAAGTATTCAAAACCCCACCTTAAAGTACAAAACGGTCCAGCCCTAGATCACGTGCAACATCAAATGCGCAAGCGCATGCTGTCAGCGTTGTCGTCACAAACTGGTGAAGAGAGTTGATTGTGATCCAACGATGACATCGTTACGTGCTAGCCGTGATCGGTATGACCATGACAGTGTATTACGTAGCTTTCTTTGAGGGCAATACAGTGATATTTTGTGATCATACAGCAGGTAAGTTATTTTATGGCTCTTTCAGAGTGTTAGGTGTCACATCTGATCACAGAACTGCAAATAAAGTAACCATAGATAGCTCCGATAACTTCAAATGCGACGAGTTGATGTTTTCGCTAGAGCAATAATAGCTCTACACCCCTTTTCTCAATACAGATTTTGCTTTATACAGCTTTGTAGATTGCCCAAGGCTCCAAAAATAAAATTGAGTTTGTGTTATTTCGTTTGAATGTTTACGTTCAGTGGAAAAAGTCGATCGGCTTTTTGTGGTATCTTTGTAGTATGTAAATCAACGTGTGAAAGATACGATAGAGTTACCAGTTCATCTCTCTCTCTCTCTCTCTCTCTCTCTCTCTCTCTCTCTCTCTCTCTCTCTCTCTCTCTCTCTCTCTCTCTCTCTCCAGCTTACCACTTTAAATGTCATTTTATGCTATTTTACAAAGAGCTGTGTGCTTGGATCGTGTTCACCAGCTCGAGCTCAATCTTCGACTGTTATCGTGTTTATTGTAATTCGATGTTTTTATTCCTGCCATATTTTACATCAGACGCGCAGAATTTGAGTTGCTTTAAATCTCCGCGGATTTATGAAACAGTGAATCGAATGAATAAAACGTTAGATGGTCGCATTGGTGAAGTGATCGTGAAATTGACGCAATATAGTTTGGCAGTTTGTCCTCTACAGGGCGTGTAATGAACGTGAAACAAACATGGCAAACCAGCTGCATGTATCAAGAACCGCGTACGCCAAAACAAATTCCTTTAAAAACTGTGTATAGTCGAAATCAAAACGCGACGATGAAAATATTGCACCTTTTATAAAACCGCTAGCAGCAAAAACATCGATACTGGCATTCAAGTGAAAGTAGAGGCTTAGAGAAACTCTTGTATTAACTGTGATTGCGTTTTCAGACGAAACTTACAAGCAAGCTAAAAACCTCTTGCGTAAAATAAAATAAACAGCAGCTAAACCATTCATTGAGCCTTTATCATAAACGTAGAAAAGACGTCCATGCTGCAAATGAAATTCACTATTGCAACGTTAGACACGACAGTAAAAACACGATGAAGCGATGGTGTCGAATGCGGAAAATCAACACACACGGTGATTTTTGTGATTGCTTGGGTAGAGAGACAAAGTTCAATTCATATAGTCTCTGTCTCTGCGAAGACCGCGGATTGGAATACTGAGCACGTCAAGGCCGAAATGTGCATTGTAACTATGGAGACTAATGGTCTTTTTCTGAGTAAGGCAGACTGAATTCCGAGAACCCGGCTAGACTTTTCGCTCTGCAAATATACCGTTATTATCTAAAATCTAACGATCACAGCAATTTGTCAGCTTCATGAATTTGACTTTGATACACTTATTTGACATCTGTCAACCATCACAGTCATGGATAGCGGTCCGGGGGTCATGAACATTCACGAATATACCGCAACTCTGTAGTGGATCGATATTTTTGGACACCATGCATGGCCATGGCTGGTCACCGGAGGCCTGAACGATGTTGTATATCGCCACTGTGTTCAGATACATGTCTTGTTCGTGCAAGATTGTGAAATTGTCGATAGTTGTTCGTAACGATTTTCATTTGTTTCGTATTTTGCATGTAATAGGTTGTATGACGTCACCATGTGAACATCATCGAAAACAGACTTTGTTAATAACGCATGGCTTTGGAAGACTTTGTAGCCAATAGGCTTCATTATTATTCTCACTTTGAACCAATAATTCTGTCACACTTCCGTTGCTGTTCCCGCAGTTACGGGAATGAAAGCGAGGTTTTACCGCGTTTTGTTATTCCTTGTGATGCCATGAGGGGAGTGCGAGGTAACAGTGAAAATTGATCGAACATCTTCGTATCCGTTTGGTTACATTTCACACTAAGCTTATCATCTTATGCTTGCAATGTTCCGTTCAGTTCAGCTTCGGCATGCAGATTCTAGCACCTGAATGGATCCGATTTTGGCGCAATACTCCCCTAGCGAGTGTTCTCCTGGTAATTTAGCGTAACAGTGTCAGGCCAGACAATAAAGACAACACGCCATGGCAATGACTTCACTAGTTCTAAACTTAACCCGATTCGGATTTTACATGAACACAAATGTAAATTGTGTAGCCCTTCATTCTCCATTTTCCTAGGCTTTCATTTTCATTTGTAGCATTCAACACATAAACGGTTAAGTTTCACGGACAATGAGATTCTTGATTCAAGGTCATTTTCATGTTAATTAATTTCTGTAATGAGGCTATTTATCAATATTCAGTGCAACAATTTAAATGGGTCCCTTGCCATTTGTTGATTGTAGTGTTGGTTGCAGTAATCTATGACATTTTAATCCATAGATTATTTGCAAAAGTAATGAAACTTTTTAACAAGGAAGTCTATCAAAAGGCATTTGATTAAACTTCTCGGGTACATTGGTTATACTTAGATTTATTCATAGTAAAAATGTGATGACCAAGTAGTACTGATTACAAACATATAATAAAATTCTGTGCTTCGTGAATATGACGAAAGTGAATCTGATATTATTTGTAACTTAATGTGATAGGACTTCTAACCTTCAGCAGCTGTAATTTTATTCATGCTTGAATTTTATGAGTGTCTCATATTATCATTAGCTCATTTACACATTTCATGCCTTTTAGTAATTAGGCCATGAACAAAACTTAGTGGAGTGGATTTGATCCAAGTTGCATTTAACATACTTTTGCATAATGGACATGCTATGTTTACACCATACTTACATTTTGTAATATTTATTGAATACATTTTTTGAAGTTCGATGAGTCTCACATAATTAGTTAATATTTTTAAAAATATATCCCGTTTTCTCTCCGCAGATTTCTGAAGGGCTGACCATAATTAATAACCAATTATATCTTGCGGCATTCACCACCAGGGAGCATAGAAACAACAGTGAAAGATGCATTTTCAGACAAAAATACTGGAAAATTTGACACACAGGCATAGAATTGCCAAACCTATGCTGTCAATCATACCAAATTCACTTACTTTGATCTGATACACAATTCACGATGCATAACAGTCCAACAAAACAACCCATCTGGAACCATTCCTGTTACAATTACACGAAATTCCAAACTTACACTTCACAAGTTTAGATTTCTGTAACTTTATTTTAGTTGTTGTGTAAATTCCTGAGTTTGTTCTTTCTATAGCATTGTATGGTGTTACTTGAAAAATGCATATTATTTGTCCATTTTAATGATAATTTGTCTTACTTTGTTTACTCTAATAAAAGCTGATTAATATTCATGTGTCATGTAATATTAAAGAAATATTTTGGTCTTCCATTGAACCCATGAAACTTCAGAGATCCCATGCTTGCTTTTATATCATAGGTATACACAAATCATTTTCGTTTGGTAAATTTGATGACAAAATCTGTTCTTCAATTAATCTTGCATTTTTCAACTATTACCGCGTGGGCAACTTAAGTTTTACTTTGATTAATACTGATTATGCCGTGGCATTGCACTAGTCTATTTTTAACCCCGGAATATTACATACTCAGGCTCTTTCTTATTTATTGTCAGTTTGTAATTACTACACCAGTCAACTACATGCTGTAACTTTTCATTAACATAATGTAAATCTATGACTTCACTTGAGTCAAAAGAATGAAATAAACAAGTATCATCAGCAAATAAGCGACTATCAAAGAAATCTGTACACTTTGCCAGGTCATTGACATAAATGAGAAAATGAGAAAAAGAGTAGGTCCGAGTACAGACCTCTGTGGGACTCCACAGGTAATTGGAAGTTCTTGGGACTGAACCCCATTAACACATTCAAGTTGTTTCCTATCGGAGAGGTAGTTTATAAAGAGATCCAAGGCCACCCACGTATTCCATATGCATATAATTTGTCGATTAAGATACTGTGATAAACGGTATCAAAAGCTTTTTTCAAGTCTAAAAATAACCCAATAACTGTTCTTTCCCTGTCAATTTCATCAGAATGGCAAGTTTTGTGCTAAATTTTTCTCTAAACGCATATTGACGGTGATAGAACAAAGAAAAGAAGTTACAAAAGTAAGGAATTTTATCTCCTGCAAACGTTCATACAGCGCCACCTGTGGCAGGGGTCAAGAGGTCATCGTGTAGGCTTGTCCTATCCTCTTTTGCCCTGAGACGGTCCTCCAGGCAAGACTGCCATTTCGGCAGCTGGACCTCATCTGAACTTTAACAACGGTAACGGTATTTATATAATCCTTTCTTCACAAGACACCATGCCCCTATCCGTGTACTACTTTTGGGGCATTCTTTCATACGCCGTCAAGGAAAATATACGGTCAGAAACTCACTCAGTTTTTACCTCGCGTGCGCATGCGCGCAGCGAGGTTATGGTTTAGGCGTTTCTGTGTGTCTGTCTGTTACCACGATATCTCAAAAACGGCTTGGCAGATTCCGATCACATTTCGCACACAATTTGTTCTTCAAATTTGCAAGAACTGATTAGTTTTTGGTGGTTGTGCTTTGCGAATTTATCAAGTTATGAGTAAAAGAAAATTTGTGGCCTGTATAAGTCTATGGGGAGGCTAAATAAGTATGTTTGAGGGCGCTATACTAAAACATTTTACACAAAGTGATTTCTGAATTCAGTCACTCGGCCGCGCTGATCGCTAATCTTGAGGTTTGACTGTTGATGTCGTCGTGTCGACGTTTGACTTTAAGAATCGTGTGGGTTACTCTGGACATAGCGAACCAAAAGCTCCATTTTCTCTGAGAATGAGATGTAGAGTGACACTTTTCAATCTTGTGTGTGTGTCAGCGAATTTATATTCCGGCATGGTTCCGCTGAGATCAGCATAATATTATGGCGACGTATTGACAGTCTGTGTCTTTTAAGTTGCTTTTCAAGATTGTATTAGCTACAGAACCAACAATGACAAATTTTTCATGAGATTTCCATGTTGGCATTGATGTTAAATCAGCAGCAGTAGGCTAGCTCCTGCGTACAATAGGTCTGCGTTTCCCGGCGGTACGGTGGTAGGCCGACGGCTTGTACCACACTGTCCACAGGACACCACGTGGTAGAGGCGTGTGCACAACCTGTACGCAGAGCTTCGAATACACTAGACAGAGTTCGTGTTTCCGTAAATTAGGCATTGAACTTGACAATATAGGCAATAACCAGAATCATCGACCATCGCCTGACAAGTGCACCATAGTCAGCTGTACATGAGTTGCGTGGCGTGGTGAGCATGTTCCCATGGGTATTATTTTTTGAAACGCGTACTTCAAAGGTCACGAACTCATTTTGCTGCTACACGGCGCGGCACAGATGATTTTGAGAATTCGGGAACAAATTTTGTCATCTATTGACACATTTTCCTTCTTCATAAAGCCAATACCCCAAGAAGTACTTTACAAAATGTGCACGCGAGGCCATTCAGTTCATATCTGGTTTTCTGTTTGTCCGACGTGCGTGTCTTGTGGGTAGGGCCTATCAGCGGAGGTAACGTTCTCTGAGGGCATCGTACGTGAGAGACGTATCGCGGATTTAGTATTTTTAGACATCGGTACAGACCATCTCTGTAGAGTGCATGATTCACTCGAGGCTATTGCTCAGAGATTATTTATTTATTTATTTATATTATTTTTTCATGCAGAATATCTTTCGGCATTTCAACGTAACGGTTCGAGTATTAGTTGTTCGCCAAGGTTTGCATCGTACCCGGTGTCCGGAAAACTTCATTGCACGTGTAGACGCGCTGTACAAACACTTGAGGGAGTCTTTGGCGGGAAATCCCTTTGTGTTTTTCGGGTCACATGTCGGGTTATGGCGGTCATCGCTACAAGTATTCCACAGGGACGGGGTACACTTTAACGAGCTGGGTATTCGCCGGGACTTTCGGAGTGTACGGCGTGCTCTACTTCGCGCTTGTCGAGCATTGGCATCATTTTATATTTTTTGAAGTTTTAGCTGTGGTCCGGTCGAAATGTCGACAGAGTGGCATCAGACCAGGGCATGGGAATCATGTGTGTGAATCTTGCTACATACCACTCCCCACGCGACTTGTTGCTGTGCTTACAGCCCATTACAGGTCCCCAATGTCGGGTGTTGCTGTTTTTACATTTTCCATTTCGGTGGAATGTCAGCTGCTCTTGTAGCGCTGTCTTATTTTTACCACATTGTTGGATTCAACTGTGTTTTTCAGCTTGTTTTTTCCCTTCATTGTTGGGATCGGCTGTGCAGGCAACTTTGACATTTTTTGCCGCGGAAGGGTGGATGTATTTTCAGTTCAGCGTCCCTGACGGATTCTCCATGCCGTGGATCTTGCTGCCATTCAACCACAGCTTTTCTTTTCCTCATTACCTTTAGTCACGCAAAACTATTTAAGTAAGAGGTGATCTGCTTATTTATTATTTTCAAAAATACTTTGCTGAGCTTTGGTAATACAGAAATTGGGCGATAATTTCCAGAGTCTGTGGGCATCCCTTTTATAGATAGGGGTAACTTTTGCAATTTTTAATTGATTTAGAAAAACTCCCGGGGAAAAAATAAATTATATACATAGGGCCTTGAAATATACTCTTCAGCACAAACTATTAGTTTCAGGCTGATGGTGAACAGCAAGGTCAACCTACTGTCTATTTTCCGGAGATTTAACAACCCCGAGGTCCAGTCTGTCGTGGAGGAGGTAAATATTCTCCTTGCAAATTTTTGAGAATGCCGTTCATGTACCGCAATAATTCCCATCTTCTCGTCTCCACTTCTTGCTCAGAGAGAATTCATATTTCCTAAGCCGGCTTTGATCTCTAGCTTCAAAACGTTAATTGTTGTCTGATACAATATAGAATCAGCACAGCAATATGTAGTTTTAGACCGATTCACCGATTTATATTTTTAACATTAAACAGCGTATAAAAATCAACCTTACTTCTACAATGGTCGCCCTTACAATGACGCTGTAACGAGTAAAAGCCGCGATAAATCTTACATGTGTGGGGAAGACGGTCATGTTCAGAAAGTATGCTGATACAATGCTAGTATTGAGCGTTGGAGCTGCTGTAATACTGGATACAATCAGAAATATCGCACTCTTGATCGCTGAAACCGCTAGATCCCCGACAAAGAAGTGATAGCCGGTGACGAACAGATTTAAGTTGCTGAAACACCATAAACCCAGTAATGGTTTTATGGTTTGTTCATCGAATGCTAAAAAATTTATTAAACATGATTGACCAGATTAAACTATTGTGTTTTGTTACTGAATGTGATCTTTTTTCTCTTCAGTCATGTAATTTGTAATGCCAGAAATTTTCTTGCAGAAAGTTTTTCGAATTCTGACATTTAATGCTGATAATTACAATTAAGAGCGTTAAGATCACGATGATAAAGCAGGTGGCGGTCGTATCATGCACCTAAAATCTAATATTAGCCGTGCTAGGACACGTGATTTAAAAAGTTATCGACCTGAAATTGTGCGCATTGGATTAAGCCAACAAACGTAGTTACTTTCTCATTGGTACAATTTATCATCGTCTGCCAAGCTCATTTGTTATTGATTTGTCAGTTGTTCAGATAACCGAGAAAGCCTTCCATGAAACTAAAGAAATGATCATGTATGTAGTGATCTCAATGTTGAAGTTCTTTCTGAACGGGGGTTCTTAGCACTTTATTTTTCTTTCTCTTATTTCATTTGATATGGTACGATGAGTTGATGATGGGCCTTGCCAAAAAAGTGAAATCTTACCAAAGTGTTGTATTTCCAATATTATGCCTTTCTGACCACTATGCTGTTTATAGCTGGTCGTAATTAGGCGGTCGTCCTAAAAAGTCTAGCGTCAATATCAAAGTTCCCACGGCCTTTGAAACACTTCAACTCTGAAATAGATATTGACAGCGGTTTTGATAGTGAGTCTGTATTTTAAATGAGGTTTGTGATTGTTACTTTTCTTTTGAACGATGGGTATGCATGGTTAACTAGTGATATTGTGGATGTTATGAGAATGCGAGATTTGTCTCTTAAATATGCCAAGGTTACTGCTTGTAAGAGTTCTTTGGAATCAAGGCGGATCAAGAATACTGTTATTAATCTCATTGTGAAGGCAAATGAGTTTTATTTTTGGTATAACAGTGTTGTCGAATCAACCTTACTAATCCATCATTTATAAGTCGAAAGTCGAAACTACACTCATGTAAATGGCAACCGTTCTTTAAAAGATACAGCAAAGTGATCAATAGCGATGACTTCCCAATCTAACTGACATATTGTTTTTTAATCGCTATTAAAATTCAACTGCTCAAACAATCCCTTTCTGATCAAATGACTGGTGAAGTGAAATAAAACTTTTAAACATACTTGAAAAACGGAGAAAATTCAAAACAGAAAGTTAATCATGTATTCACCTAATTGGCATCATGCAGTAAACGCGTATGCAATACATGCATTTGCTGCACATCAAAACAACCATCCTTTCTTTGAATCTAAGGTCTGTGTCGAGTAAAGTAATGATATGGCAATGAAATTCATTGTACTCAATGGTAAGAATTCATGATTCAAGGTAAAAAAACTGTTAAACACATACAATAATCCCGTGCATGAAATGGTAACACATACATCGTGGATAAGCTTGCAGCATGCAGCAAAGCAACAAGCGGTCGTTGTGGATTATTCTATTATATCGAGCAGGGGCCACAGAAGGTTAATAACGGAATGTTACAGAAAGTACAAGGGCAAAATTTAGTTTCGCCTGCCATTCCAGTAGATGAATGTCAATGTCACATCATTTTAGCATCTTAAATTAGTTTACTAGGTTTTAAAGGAAATTTTAACGACTAAATAATTTACAACATTATGCTCATGCTTACACTCCCTGTCCAACAAATAGTATATCCATTACAGCTCTTCATGCATAGGCCCAAACACATACCAAACGACCTTAAAAGTGTCAATTGGCAGGCAGTCAGATACATCAGCTGTCGTTTGTAAATATGCAGGTTGATGGTCTTCTAAATCCTTAATTGGTCAGTCATCAACAACTTCGTATTTGTAATCGTTGAAGTCATACTATCGTCTATTTTTGAGTGGTGATTGTTGGCTTTTTGCACTAAACTAGGGAGGTGTCTTATGCCAATCACAATACAACAAATGCCATCAAAATATAACAAATGCCTATCACAATATAGCGAATGCCTATCATCATATAGCAAATATGCATTACCATTTAACAAAGTACGTCAAGTCATCATTTTACTTCACTAAGACAGCTTCGACTTTTCATATTAATTGACATTCTTTCTTACAATAATGACACGAAGTAGTACCAACTTGTGATTCAGAAAGGGACAGAGACTTGGGATCTCATGATGTAGGATTGTTACTTGAAATTTTTGAACTGTTATAATTTGATTTCTTTTTCTCTTTCGAGAAATTCTTTGATAAAGAGGGGAATTAAATTTCCCTTCACTGGTTTCGTATGAAAAGGACCAAAATGGTTTGCTGACAAATGAAATAAACACTGTATTGATGCTGATAGTCTGTCTGAAATTCTGTACCGTCCAGTATTTATACTAAATTTTTCTATCCAGAGGATGTCAGAAAAGTCTAGAATTTCTATTGGTATGCACATAACTGTTCTAAATATCTCCACTTGTACTAAATATAAACTCCTACAAAGTTCAAAACTTAGCAAAATAAATTCAAGGTCATGGAGGAGGATGACCTTAAACATGCGACCTTCAGAATGTTCTAGATTAAGGTCATGAGTGGGGAGAATGACCTTCATAACACTAGCGATACTTACAACGATGATTATTTTCAAGATTTCTTACACGATTTGTCGGTCAATGTGATCTATTTTGAGACAGACTCTCCACCATTAAGGAGTGGGTTTGTGCATGGATCATTATAACTTGTGACCTCTACTGGTGCTGGTAATGTTTTTGCAAATTCCTGAAAATTAATGCATCTATTATAAGTTATATTTTGACTTTTTGTTAATCTAATATGACTTTTCGTCATTCTTATTTTCTGACAATTTTCAGTGTGCGGGAGTTGTTCTAACTCTCTATAAGAAGGCGGTATTTCCGATCTGTCTAAGTATCGACCGATTTCTGTCTCACCAGCACTCTCAAAGATTCTACAAATACATATTTTCAATTATTTAAACAGGCATTCTTCTTGCACCTGGCTATTGCTTGAAAATCAGTCTGACTTCACAAGACACTTATTATACCAGGTAGTTTTCCTTCGCTTGACTGATACAATTTTGAGGAATATAATCAAAGGTTACTTAAATAGTGCTCGTTTACTTAATTTGTCAAACGCATTTGATCTTATCGATCGCAGCATTTTTCTGCCTGAACTGTCTTGTGGCTTGTGAAAGAGTGTCATTGAATGGTAAAAATTTCACCTTTCTAATCGTCAAAAATTTGTTTCGTGTATGCTTTATAACTGTGATCGTCGTATTATAACTGGAGGTGTTGTACAGGGTTTAATGGAGCAAGTAATTACAAATTTATAAAATCGTATTTAACCCCTTGACTACCAAGGCCAATGTATTCCTATATACCAGGCCCCTTATGTAAATATTGATAAAATCTTGGGTGTGGTCATTGCATGAACACTGCTTAGAGTAAAAATTAAGTAAGTACCAATAAACCATATATTTTCTGAATCAGTATGAAATTTCCAACTTTTTCATACATAAGTTTTGTATTTCCAGGTCACGTGACTGATCACATGACACATCACGTGACCAGAGTTTGCAAAGAATATGAATATTTGAAGCATCAGGACGTGTTTTGAACCAATAAAGTGACGCAAATTTGAATACAATTGCAATTTTCATGGCATTGTCTTTACACATATGTAATATAAACTACTCTTTACTTTATTTATAAATGTACCTATCTAAGATTTTTCTCAAAAAAGGCAGAGTAAATGAACCACAAACATCAGCATCTGACATGATTCTGTATTTGAAAATCAACACATATTATATTTGTAAACACCTGCCTTATGTCTTTGTTGCAGAAACAATCATTTAAAATGGTTATAATTTATCGAAAAATAATTCACAATATTTAAAAATACATTTTGGGGAACAACATATCACATGACCAAACACATGACCAGTCATGTGTACAGTCATATTGATAATATGGCTGCTATAAAATTTCACTGGCTTATAGTAAAAATTGTATTTCCTCTAGTTTCATTCACGAATATTGCTGTTAACAGAACATATTTACATATAAATAATTTGTTTTCCATAAATAAACATTTCACTTCATTAAAAAAACTAACCATAAACATCTTCGCAATAGTCCGTACTTCTGAAAACTGTAAACAATCAGCGCGAGGCTTCTGTGATCAGTCTGACCTTTTAGGGTCGAGGTCATGGGTCACGACATTTGCTTCCGGATTTTGGCCATACTCGGACGTACGGGGGCGCAATCACATTCAGGCCAGATCGGAATACATCAATCTTAGTTGCGCTGCGTGCCGACGCCGAAATTACGGGATTTTTAGCGACAAAAACGAAGCAAATACGACTATTGTACTGTGCCGGATATTTCCGGCACTCAAGGTATATGGTAATTCAATATGGCGCCGGATATATCCGGCGCCATAGGTAGTCAAGGGGTTAAAAAACTCAATTCAAAAATAAAATTCAAACTCCAGACAATAAAAAATCAAAGAAACAACTATTGCAACACATTACAGATTAACTATTTTTTATAGATGTGTCTTAAGCGTATGCTTAAATTGCTTTTAATTGTTTAAACAATTCAGCTATCTGGGAGAGAATTCGAAAGGTAAGGGCCACAAAAGGTGAATTCCAAATTGTTAATCTTAGGCAAAAAATGTGCTGTTCCGATTACATGGTTTTCAAAAATAGGGTAGGTAGGTAGGGTAATTTTTTTCATTTTTTCTACATCTCAATGTGCATTTTGTACGCGTTCAAACAAACTACTTGTGAACAATTTCGTCATGAAACGCACTCAAATTGAATGCCTATATATTTAAATAAAATATTCATCGGTAGAATTGAAGAGTGTGATTTATTAGACTGCCACGGAAAATGATATGGCTGAATTATAATTCTTTGACAGGAAAGTGAACTGTTTATCCACAGGTAAATCCTCAGTTTTTGCAGTCGCTCGCAAGAAAAACGAACATACTTTACGTTGAAGTTGTTTGTAGCCTCGCCAACCTGTATATTTGTCCGCTGTACTTCCAACCATGGGCCCGCAGCATCACTGGCACATTAAACTAGAATAGTATACATTTTACATTCAGAAAAACCTGGATTGTGTTCCTCCAAAACTTCTTCGAATGTAGAAGACAAAATCGACCTTTCTTCGCCATGATCGCATTTGCGAAACGAAATTTAGTACACGTTATGTCAATCGTGAGTCGCCATTTTGTTTGAGACAGGGCCTGCTATAAGTAGGGATGCCGGGCCCTTTTTGTTCTTGGTTAAACTTACTTACTTTTTCTTGAAGATCTTGTCTCAGGATTCAAAAAATTGTTTGAATGACTGTTTTATCTTGTCTACTTCCAGAGTTCAGATTTTTTGTAGAATTAAAATATGCTCAATTTTTTTGAGAAATTGTCAAAAAATTTCAACATATGACTCTAAGAGTCATTTTATGGGTATACCTATGAAAAAATATAGTTGTATAATAACATTAATTCTCAACTGATCTGCTTTAAAATACTTTTATGCACTATATTGTAAGAGTAAGGTATAAGGAGCTTTTGTTTTCTTTACACAGAGACTTGAAAATGCCAAAGTTTTGTGAGAGAGTTGAAAATTGGACGGCACTGTATACTATCAGTCAAAAAGCTATTTTTGCCATTGTCAAACTAATATACTTTCAGAGTTTTTAAGCTAGCTATGTCAAATTTTGAACACTTAATATTGCGAGATAATGCAAAAGAATACATGCATTTAGATTTGTAAAATTACTTGAAGTTCGTATTTGAGATACACTGACAATCAAGGAGAGCCAAAAATGTTGAACGGAATGTCAATAAAATAGTCATTTTTCCCCATTCTCTAACAGCTGTAACTCTCAGAGTTGTTACGCTAGCTGTACCAAAGTTTTTCACAGTTAAACTTGGGTAATAACAGAAAGAAAAAAGTATATTTTAGATCTGTAAAATTGCTTAAATGTTACATTTGAGAAATTCTGATATTCAAAAAACCAAAATCATAGGAATATGAATAAAATAAGTCTCTGTTCAACTGATCAACTCACACAATAATACCCCTGGAGCTGTCCTTTTTTACACAAGAATATTACACCCCCCCCCCCCACAAAAAAAAAGCTGTCATCATGTTGTACTCAATTTTCCTTTTGCATTAAAGCCCCAATAGCTACAAATGTTAATAAACCGATCTCAAAATATCCTTAGTTTTCCAAGAGGTTTCTTTGAATTAGACCCATTAGAGACTGAAAATGTGTATAACGCTGCCATGAGTGTTATGAGTGGCATGTAAATGCAAAACTTTGAACGTCATTTTAGATTTCCCGCCATTTTCAAAAACTTGTCATATGACAGAGAAAATAAAGATTACAACAACAAAATGTTAGCCACCGTGTGATGCATTCAAGTAAATGGCATCATACTTGTTTCTGTAATGATCACGATGTATATGTGCCGGAAAATACTGTTTTTTGTATTTTTCCATGGGTGTGCCTTTTATGGGGGCGGCACCCATTTATTATTAAACCTGTTAAAACGTGTAGGCATGGTCCAAATCAGCGAGCAGTGATACTTCAATACACGTCCTTCAGCAAGTACATTTAAACGAACCAATTCTGGTTCGAAAATAAAATCATGAAAATAATGCATAAAATTAGCAGCTATTGGGCCTTTAAAATCTAGAGTCAGGGTTATGACTTTTTCCTTTGCTCTTGGTTCTTTCCTTAGATTTTCGATTCTCTCTTCATTTGCCCGTCTTTCATCTTGTCTTGTTTTTCAATTCCCGATACCTGCACTACCCCTTCTGTCATTTTCCCCAGTTTACGTTAATGCTGTTTAAAATTAAAGGTTGTTTACATACATTTATTTGCATGCCATGCTGATTTTATTCCCATACATCATTGAAAGAGTATTCATTTCTGTTGTCAAATATCATTTGTAAATTTTGTGTAACATCAACAGATGAAAAGTGAACACAGTTAAATGTTCGTTAAACTACCAGGGTTGAAAACAGCTGATCGTAGCGTTGGCAGTTAGGGTCTGTTCAACGAAGTACGTACGGCTAAATTCACGGTAAATTCCGAACGCACAGACTATTTGAAACTACTCAGAACTGACCTTAACACAGGTTGTGGTGTAAGGTTTATATTTCAATGATAGAATGACTATAAAAAGTAAACCACTCTTTTTGGGAGTGGAGATTTAGCCGAGCGGTTCTGTCTATGGCCTCTCAGCTAGGCGACTGATGCCGTATGTTGTGGGTTCGAATCCGATTGAAAACTAGCCGTATTGATCAAAATTTGCTCGATTCACTATCACAAAACACTTCCGGGTTTTCACTTGGCCTGCATAAAATGGCCGCGCTATGTATGGCGCGGTTCGGAAATGACAACAAGAATGTAAATGAAAGATTACATCAGAAAGCGGCCATGAAAATGCTTCAAACTTTCCACAAATTTTAATAGAGTAACAGTTGCTGTTTGGTATACTAACTGTGATCACTGAAAATTTTACTTGCATTTTAGAGAAAGCCTACCTACAAAACGCCGTTAAGGCACTGAACAACATACCGTAACGAGCCATTCCATTCTAACATAGGAAGTAGTGGCCTGAGAAATGTGCGTCCCACTGTACGGCACGCTGTATGGCGAAAAATAATGCTTTATTTTGAGCGCTAAAATGACACGTTTTTTTGTTTGTTTATTTTAAAAAAATAGCATGGTAGAATTAGCAGTTGAATTGGAATTTTTTATCGAAAATTTTATTAAATTAGACCTGATTCTTTTTGAGATACATAGTTTGAAAACCGGAAACCGTTCAGTGTGCAACAACTGTCAGTGTCATGCCGTAAGTTTTCAGTGAGCGTCTGGCATCCCTGCAAAAGAATGACATCATAGTTCTTGCATGATTTGCGCGATTCGTCATAGTTCTCGCGTGATTTCATGCGTTTCACGTTTTTTTCGTATCGTTATTTTTACTTCCAGGTTTACGAAGCTCTTAAAAAGTCTAGGGTCGGGGATAAAATTGGGGAAGGTCGGGTAATCGGAACAGCACATTTTTTGGCCTTTATAACGTAGTTACAGATAAATTCTGAAGGCTATTGGTTCTTCAGTTGTATATGGAGTTACTTTTAACCTCAATCATATCTGTGATGTACTGCGGTAACTTGGCTTGTGATGTATTGTAAACTAATAAAATAATTCTGCTCTGGCTTTTACATGCAGCCTATGTAATTCTACCGTTGCTTTTGACACATTATCACATTTCTTTAGACCCCTGATGACACATAGCATTTAATTTTGTAAACGTTGTGACTTATAAAATAAAGACAGGCATTTTATACGTAATCGAGTTTACGTAATCGAGTTTACGTAATCAAGATAAGACGTTATTTAAGCAATAATGCACCCCCTCCCGGCTCATAATGGACGAAAGCAAACTTTGCACGACATAATGTACGAGGCGAAGCCGAGTACATTATGGAGTGCAAAGTTTGCTTTAGTCCATTATGGGCCGGGATGGGGTGCATTATTGCTATTATTTTATAGTTTTGGCAATGCCAGTGAATTTGTAGTTGTAGAAAACGAATAAAAAGGAAATTTAAACTGAGTTTGAAGTTAGTGAGCGTCGTCCAGGATGATCGGCCCTGACTCTGACATATTACATGCTCTCCACACTTGCACAGTGCACTGCATGCTGCACTGAACACGCGTTCAGCACAAAAAATGACCAGCACTTTCACGGTTCATTTGAATTGAAAATTGATGTATTTTCGAAGGAAATGAAACGTAACTGCATCCCTACCGTCTATATCGAACTTGAAACATCACCTTTAAATATCATGCCATTCAAAAAGCCGACACGGTGAAATGCCAGAGATGAAGAAAACGGAATGTTCATGCATCAACATCAGCATGATCAGCGAGCTGCATGCCATGGTATCAGCTGATCAATACGATCATTATTATGTCGCTAGTAGTACAGCATTCATTGCAAACGATATCAACAGAGTTCAACATTGTTATTCAAATGTTTATATTTCAATAATAATTGTGTCTATAAATTTAATTTTCGATGGCTTCTTGAGAAGAGCTATTTTATTTCGGCGAACAACAGAACTTGACGTAAACGGGTGCTTGAAAGGTACAGTTGACAAACATACTGGAGGGTTTCGGTACCGTCGCGATATCGAGAACAAGGCAAGGTAAAATCACAGACATGGAGAAAAAAACGATGAATGAAAGTTGTCTCCGATTACAGTCAGTGCATCAGAATTAGGTGGCCGAGATGTTAGATCAACGGAGAGTCAAAGGTCATGATTGTTGGTAGTAGCTGACCCCCGGGGGGGGGGTACTTCCATTACTTGCCAATATGTATACGTGCCGCCCAATGGGGTGGGTATTTCAGCAACTTGGTCTAAAATGGGGGTATCAATTCACAGTAAACCAGGGTCTAAAATGGGGTCGATTTTTGAGTGCCACACAAGAACAAAATTCCAATTGTCAGTTCTTCCTAGCAGGGTTTTGAGCTGCACTCAATAAGCATCGATATCTTTTTGTGTGGCAGCGGAACCATTAAAGAGACCCCCTGGCTTTATCCAAAATAAATATAGACTTTGTTTTAAAACACTGTCACTAATTGGTCAGAATTCCATGTATGGAAGAATTTTACCCAATAGAAAATATCGAAGCAAAATGGCTCTACTACTACTCTCATAACAGGTCGACCATGGGAAAACTGGCAGTGCCTTATTGAAGTACGGCGAGGCTGCTTGTAGTTTGGAATTTTAAAAACCACCAGTTAGACTGTATTAAACTGCAGATAAGTGATAATTTCAGAAGCTGGACAAAACTTGGTGAGGGTGAAAGATAGTTTCTTTCACTCATTTTTTTTAGTATTTCCAAAAATGTTTTTGGGAAATCATATGGCTTGGCTAGCAACAACATAGCCGTAAATGCAGTATAGTGGTAAGCTCTGCTGGTAGCTCGGTCACGCAAAGGCTTGCTTTTTACCCGATTACGTTTTTGCAAATTTTGACACTATGACTTTTGACCTGGGTCAAAGGTCATACGGTCTAAAATGGGGTCCAAAAATAACGAGATTTTAGGTCTAAAATGGGCCCCGGGTTTTGTACGTGCGGCCGCACACCCCTACCACTCCTCAGACCAGGTACCCCCCCCCCCCGGGAGCTGACCTTGGACCGAGACTTTGAATGGCTCCGTAGTATAGCTATATCCGTAGACACTTCCGGTCAAGGTTGATGACAGCAAGCTGCTGTTGTTGGCCCGTTTACGGCTGGTTCGAGTAGCCTTTCATGCTTGCATCGTTTACATGGCCACTGACATACATAATATGCCATGTGTCAAACCCAGTATCGTCTAGGAGTTTGCAAACGTACTGAGTTCTGTTTCACCTATACGGCTACGAAGCGAACCATGTTGTCAACAAACTTGGTAGTACAACCAGCGGGAGCGCCAGCCAGACAGACGGCAAATGCGTGCGTGAAGACTCAAAAAATGTGATAATCGTCCAGTAAAACATTGTATTACATGGTTTATCCGATACTTTCCCTCCTTTTAAATGCGCAGTCCTTTTTAGGTTTTCCAAAACAAAACTTGCTCGCTGTGGGGCCGCAATGCTGAATAATGGAATACATTATCAGTAATAATGTATGGGTATGACGTCACAAATTCACTGGTATTGACAAAGCTATAATATAATAGTGAATAAACTAACATTTCAGTTGCTGTTTGACTCAAGGATTTACATATACGTCGTTTGCTGTGTAGATTATGATTCACATTTCTTGATACTTGATTTACACGGCATTCCATCGACAGATGTAATTCAACCACCCACCAAGACTCCACACAAGATCAGGTAGTTAGATAAGATTTGGCGCCCAATTCTAATATGACCAAATGTTGCCTTAACTGATTAATGCCTAGTGCCGAAAAGAATAACCTCTGTTTTGCTGCTACTTAACTTCAATCATTCTGCAATTCAACATCTAGATATAAATGTCAGAACCTTCTAAATTCATAGCATTATTTTGATGTCCCATTCTAGGTGTGAACATTTTATAACTGTCAGTATCATTAGCATTGCCGAAAGCTGCGAATGTGTCTATCGATTGTATTCAGCAATAAACTTGCACAAGCTGTGAAAAGTGAGGGCCAAAGACATGAGCCATGTGGGACACTAAATTTAATATTCTCAGTTTCTGAAAAACTACAAGAAATTGACATTTTTTGTGATCTATTGGTGAGATGATAAGTAAGCTAACAAGTACACTATTTTATCATCTAATATTATGCTCCATAGTTGTAATGTAGAATGATCAGCGCTTAGGTAACACCGACGTCCACGACGCCGTTTGTTGACGTCCATACACTGATAGATATCGGACACAGTTCTACAGAGTACAGTCTCGGTGCTATGAAACTCTCTATATGCCGATCAATAATCCTGAAGATGAGCATTAATCATACGAATGCTTAGTTGATCGACCACGAAAACGCTCAACTAATGTTGAAATGAAGATTAGATTACTGAGCACAATCGTTTTGTACGGTACTATGGCTTAATAAAGAGCTGAAAGGTTAAGTTCTAGGTCCGTTATTCTTCATATTTAATGATATGCCTGTGTCTGTGCAAAGTTCGTCCATACATACATACACAGATGACAAACATTTATTGCGAGGGTAAGAATTTGAATGAGGTAAATTGTACTATCAACAGCGATATTGCACCTATCTCGAATTGTTGATCTTTACCTCTATTCGTATTAATACTACTTGAAATAATACCATTCTGACAACAAGTCCACAAAAGTTGAAAAGCGCTGTTAGGAAATAGAAATAACAAATTTACTATTGGTCCATATTGCTGGTTAAAAATTTCCCAAGCTGAATTTGGTACTATATTAGGATTAATTCTTAATGAAAATTTAAGTTGGAACAGTCACATGCATAGATTGATTGATTTTGAGCATGTGCATTGGTAACGTCCGTTGTCTTCATCAGTTTATCCCAAAGCAGAATCACTTTGCATGGTACTTCGGCTTAATAAAGAGCTCATTAGATTATTGTTTTGGGTAATACGTCTGAATGTAATATCGATAAGGTTTTCACTTTGCAAAAGCATACTTTACGTATACTTTTTAAATTTACCATATGATTTTCCCTCGGCTGATCTCTTAAGAATGTTTGAAGTTATGTATGTTAGTAAGTGTATTTTTTTACTCGATAGCTATAATTGCCCATAATTGTTTATCTCAGACTGCACCTCGTTGCCCCAGTAACTTGTTTATCCTTCATGAAATGTTAACTCGTACATGGCGCACTCAACTTCTCTTTTGAGTTTTTATGTTCCTAGATTTAATGTACCGTTTGATCAGATACGTTTTCATTATGGTGTTACGAAAGTATGGAATTCGTCTACAGTTGAAATTCAGCAGCTGCTTCATACCATATTCCTGTTTATCGACATACACTCACGTATACACACTCACACACTCACACACACACACACACACACACACACACACACACACACACACACACACACACACACACACATACATACATACATACATACATACATACATACATACATACATACATACATACATACATACATACATACATACATACATACATACACACACACACACACACACACATACATACATACATACATACATACATACATACATACATACATACATACATACATACATACATACATACATACATACACTCATGTCCTTTGAATGGAGTGGGAACAACACATCTGCCTGTCATTTATACTTACCTTCGTTATAACCAAGTAATCTGGCTGAATGTTTTTCCATTGATGTAAACGGATACAACAAACATATCGACTGTTTGTGTACCCAGTAAACACACTCCGCTTTGCTCTTGCATTCGTCGCAACATGCTTGCTTATGTGTGGTGGAAGGTGGCAGGAGAAATATTCCTTTAAGTTCTACACCTTCACGTTCGTTGCAGCCTATGAAGTAAAAGAAATGAATATTACAAGCTTAAAAGTGGTCACACATAAAGAATTCGTGAAAAGTAGTGATTTTGGAGCGTAGAAGAAAATTAAAGATGAAAAGGGATTTCTACTTTTATCACATGCATAAACCCAGTTATCCCTAAAGTATGACGTCACCCTATATGAATATAACTACGATGAATCCATATTCCTCATGTGGTGGATATGAGACCCGGACTACTTTTAAAATGTAAACAAAATATGCTGTTCAGAGTTTATTTTCAAATGCTTGAAATGCAAAAGTGGGGAGGTAATGAAGCATAAGTAAATATGGCGTATTAAAATAATAAGTGTAAAATACAAAATACCGTCGATATTGGAATTTTTATGAATTTGTTTCTTCGTCGTTGATGTGCGATTGAAAAGTTTGATTTCTACATCAGTGATATTTAATACGCTCTGTTACGAACGTTTTGTCTTGTCTACCAAATCAAAAGAGTCCCTGTCAATGTCAATCAAACAACATGATAAGCATAGACGATAACCAAAGTCAGGTACCGATCATCCCAGTAGCAGTAAGAATGTTTTCTCAAGCAACATTGACGGGTTTCAAGTTCAACGTCACGATCAAAGCTGCCGCGGCAGTCAACGAGTCGAGCCCCCTGGTCGAGCCAAGGAAGCAAAGAGCGTTCATCATTTCTGACAGCAATGAAAGGCTATTTAATTTTTCAAGAGCGACGAGTTAACAAGGTTATCAGTGCAAATAAAGGTGCAAGTTATTGTTCTGTCCATGCATATTGTGCATCACGTTTCCTGTGTTGAGCCTTGTTGGTGAACTTCCGTCATCTCACGTCTGAGCTCAGAAAGACATGTTTCTTGCAGTCTTACCGATCGAGTCAGAGCCAAACACTGTTCTTCATTATATATGAACAAGCTCATTTTATTCGTAAAATATTAAACATACAATTGATAATTTCGTAAAACATAATAATTGGTAATTTTGAACATTTCATGCAAACTTTGCAATGCAGATTTTTTGAATGATGTAAAATAACCCGTTCCCGATATCCGCGGCTGAGTGTCGCGATGTCCCGCTTGCACGTCCAATAATTTTATGAATGAATTTTCACTCAAACAGATGTTATAGTGGGAAACTAGCACAACCTTGGTCAACAAGGCCATTTCTAGCCTGTCTATTCATACACACAACGATTCTTGCCAATCACAACACTGCCAAAATTGTTTTGTCTAGCAGGCGATCCGACCGAGCCCATCTAAGCACATATGCCGTGCATCTTTGGCAGAGTGCACTTTCATTGCCCAGTGCACGCATGTATGTAACAGGTGCGTTCCCAGCAACTGTTCAGTTGCAGGTGTCAATATCTTCATGAAGGCGCGACCTTGCACAAATTTTAAATATCTGATATTTACAATCTGTTATCGAAGTTTGACATATCGACGATTTCGGGACTAGTATCTATACTAGACGATAATAGAATGAACTGTGGTTGTCGCATAGGAAGCCACGTCTGTGAAATCGACGATATTTACCCGATATTTTTCGGCGATTTGGGGACTCTAATATCGATACTAGACGATACTAGAATGACTTGCCTTGTTTCTCAGCACGCCGGGTCAGTGAAATAGCCGATATTTACCCGATATTTGTTCGGCGATTTGGGGACTCTAATATCGATACTAGACGATACTAGAATGACTTGCCTCGTGCCTCGGCACGCCGGATCTGTGAAATCTCCGATATTTACCCGATATTTTTCGGCGATTTGGGGACTCTAATATCGATACTAGACGATACTAGATTCAGTCAAATCGCGCGTAAATATCCGATATATATCGGAGATTTCACCACCTCACAGTTCTTGCCAAACCCGACTTCCAAGGACTGACTCTAGCTTCGATACTAGACGATACTAGATTCAGTCAAATCGCAAGTAAATATCCAATATATATCGGAGATTTCACCACCTCACAGTTCTGGTCACACCCGACTTCCAAGGACTGACTAGACTCTAGCTTCGATACAAGACGATACTAGATTCTGTCAAATCGCAAGTAAATATCCGATACATATCGGAGATTTCACCACCTCACTGTTCTGGCCAAACTCGACTTCCAAGGACTGACTCCAGCTTCGATGCTAGACGATACACTCAGACTGGATATACTACAATTTTTTTCTGGTTTGCCGACCAGCCCAATTCAAGCCAAAAATAACCTGCTTGTTTGTCGGTAAAAGAATTGTTTCGAGTTGTGATTTTTGGCTTATTTTAGGCTTCCTGGCATGCCAAGTCTGGCTTCTGTGCATACCAGTTTGATTTTCGATATGGCATATATACATGCCATGCAAAGATCACTACAGCTTGCCAGTAACCAGTTAGCACTGAAAAATGGTTTACAGGCAATCCACTCTTGTGTGAACTAGGCTTGCTAGCATGCCATGTTTAAGATACTGTGGCTTGCCCATATACCAGATAGTGCTGAACAGTGGCTTATTTATTAACCAATACCACACTTCTCTGTCTCAACAGTAAGCCAATTCTGGTTTCATCGGGTTTGAAGATGAGCCGATATTAGTGCAATGTGGCTTACCGACAAACCAATTTTCTGACTAATTCTGGTTTACAGGCAAGCCACTTTGTAGTCTGGTGCCGAAACCCTGATTTTTGGCCGAACCCAAAAATTTCGGCCCCACAATGGTTCTCGATGGTTTCTGTATCTTCAAGCCTACTGAATCAGAATCTGCATGATGCCACCCTGGCATCCTTGGGCATTTTAATATATTCAAGATGGCCGCCAAGATGGCCGCCAAAACATGTAAATGGTAATATCTCAGTTCTATGAAATGTTATCAAAGTGATTTTGGTGTCATTTGCCAGGTAAACAGGGCCAAGGAATTCATTTCTTTCATTGCCCAACATGTGCAACTCTTAATTTGCATAAAAATCCAAGATGGCTGCCAAAATCACCTCCAAAACAGGTAAAATGCCATATCTCATTTCAATGAGAAGCTGTTGGAGTCATTTGGCCTCCTTTGCCAGGTAAATGGGTTAAGAACTCATCTTTTTCATTGCCTTATATGTACAACCCTTAATTTGCATAAAAAGCCAAGATGGCTGCCAAAACGACATCCAAAAACAGGTAAAATATCATATCTCAGCTCAATGAGAAGCTGTTGGAGTCATTTTGGTCTCCTTTGCTAGGTATATTGGGTCAAGCAATTCATATCTTTCATTGGCTGACATGTACAACCCTTAATTTGCATAAAAATTTGCATAAAAATCAAAATACCTGTTTCAGTGTGTAAGGAGTCATATCTCAATACACTATGCCACTGATTTTGGTGTCTTTCGGCATGTTTTACAGGTCAAAAATTGGTATCTTTTGTTATATTTGCTATAAAATCAACCATGAAAATCTGAAATTGATGCTTACAACCCAAGATAGTTGCTAAGCTTGTTTCCACAACATATATCAAGGTATATCTTAGCTGAAATTGCATACTAGAGACTAATACATTAAGGGTTCAAGGCTGAAGGATAAGTTTCTTTCATTATATTAAATGTAAAGTATTTCATCGAAAGCCAAAATGACCAACTAATATAAACTATGGCCACACAAATGGATGTAACAAAAATATTGAATCGTATCTTAACCCACGAAGCATTCTTGATACCTTTTTTGTTGTGCTCGGTCAGGTTTTATTGGTCGCTGGGTTTTCATTGCTTGCTTTCTGCACTTGAAAAATCTTACTTCTAGTGGAGGGATTTAATCCCGCATTGTAGCTATAATGGTTTCCTAAAACATCACACCGTATCTTAATATATCCAGCATCTTTGACACAAGGTTGTATGTGTTTGGGTACGTCTGAGAGGTCATGGATTTCACATTTCAACTCATATAAATTGTCAAACCATCCATTTACATGAATTATATTATTCTGTTTGACAGTATAGATACTTTCATGTTATCCCTCTGAAGTTCTACCCTTAGCTTCGCGCTTGACACCCATCCAAAGCACATTGAACAGTTTAATTGCAGTACAATTACGTATACCCAATATTTAATTGGATTGTTGTTCTTCTTATAATTAATCATATATATACCTTGCTCCTCCAAAAGCAATCTTTTTCACTAGTTCTAATCCACTAACTGACATAAAAGTTCTTTACTGATGAGCATGTGCATTTTTCCTTGTGTCTCGGATGAAACCAAAAGTACATTGCAGACCAACCTGTACTGTTTTGATGACTTGTACAAGCTTTTATTGGACTATGAAAAGAAACATACCAACAACCAAAAATGTATGCAGACAAAGAGCTACAACTGCTAGGTGCCCATAAGTTGTCTTGGTATGGTGCAGTGGGCTATATGCTAGCCATTTGAGCCGCAACACACTAAAACAGCTTCTAAAAATAACGAGCATAACAACTGACACACATACACATATATAACTTAGACAAGAAAAAATGAAAAAAGTAAACGCATATAGATACTCAGATTTATACATATACCGGTATATCTCTTTTTAATACTCGTTTGTTGTTGATTTTGCAAAACCTTTATTGTACTTTATGATCAAGATCCAACTTGGATACGACTTCAATAAGGCTTACTTTACTTCACTTAACTTTATATATGTAAATAAGGAACGGTATAGCGAACAAAGATCCAAGTGTCAAACGGATTTCGTGACTTTGGTTGGCTGAAAAATGAATCAGTCAAATCGCTTTTCACTTTAACTTTTAGTCAAGGTACAGGTGACCCTCCATATTCCACAGAAAGTTAAAGCGCTCTTTAACTCAACTGGCTGTGACATTTGTATTTTCTGGCAGTATAGTATAGCAGGCAACTGCCAATATAAATGGCCCTGCTAATAACAAAAGCGACGAAGATGATGTTGTGCCAGAATCTTACCGAATCTTACAGTTCAGGTCGAAAACTTGAAATGAGTATTTTGGTATATTGTTACAGATAAGTATTATAAAACGTGCCACCCAATGATAAATGGTACGTAAACAGTTCATGTAATGGAAAAGTGTGTTCCTCGATACCTAAAATGCGGCCAAAGATTAAGAATCAATCTCAAAGATGATCAATGATAATACAAGTTAAGGCTACATGCCTGTTTTGCGACTCTATTTAGGGCATCGATGATGTTTTGACTTCACTTTTGATATATGTAGGATTGTACAGTTTATATGCAATTGACCCTTCAAATGTATCAAAAGACACAAAAGTTGGTCTTATGAGCTATCAGTAAATAGAGACATGATGTAATATCTTGACACCATTATTAGCCTTATCAGATAAACTCCCTCTTTAAAATTTGTAGTGTTCTTGCAAGTTTTTTTTTCAGGTCAGATAACTGGAGATTCAAATTCTGCAACTGGATAAAACATGACCATACTCATCAAATAGGTCTTAAGAATGCTTGATTGGTAAAGATGCAACTCATACCTTACTAATATTGTGTTTGTAATGCAATTAAACTGCTCAAAGTGCTCTGAATTGTGTCAAACGCAAGAAGTTCGTATTTCTGCTGCCTATGAATGATGTTATAGCAGAAACTAGAGACTTGTTTGCAGCATGACGGTTGTAAAGTTTAAGGTACAACGTCTGACGGATGACATTAAAACTGGTTGTCAAAAGTGGCAAAAGACAAGTATCTTCATTGTCATATCAGAAAACCGTGCCTGTAATGATAAAGGTATTCATAGAAGGCCTCTGCTACACCCACTTGCGGTCATCTGAGTGACTAAGTTGGTGCAAAGATAAACAAGACAGACGACTCAGGTTGGCTCAAAGATGACCAAACAAGTCACTTTTATGCAAGAGATACTGCATTTTCGGCAAATTCGCCTTGAATAATTGAAGCTCATTATTGTGGTTGATCTGCAAATGATAAAATGACCATTGATGTTGTATGGAAAGATACAGTTCATTATCATTTAATTTAAATGAATGGTTTGACAATTTATGTGGATGGAAATGTGAATTCCACGACCTTTCAAACAGACCAAATCACACACAACTTTGTGTCAAAGATGCTGGATAAATTAAGATACGGTGTAATGTTTTACGAAACCATTATATAGCGGCAATGTAGGATAAAATCCTTCCATGATAAGTAAGATTTTTTCCAGTTCAGAATACATGCAATGGAAACCCTGCGGCCAATAAAACCTGACCAACCACAACAAAATAGATCTCAAGAATGCTTGGATTCATTAAGATACGACTCAATGTTTTTATGGCATCCATTTGTGTGGCCATAGTTGATATTGGGTGGTCATTTTGGCTTTCAATGAAATACTTTACATTTAATATAACGAAAGAAACTTATCCTTCAGCCTTGAACCCTTAATGTATTAGTCTCTAGTATGCAATCTCAGCTAAGATATACCTTGATATATGTTGTGGAAACAAGCTTAGCAACTATCTTGGGTTGTAAGCATCAATTTCAGATTTTCATGGTTGATTTTATAGCAAATATAACAAAAGACCCGTAAAACATGCCGAAAGACACCAAAATCAGTGGCATAGTGTATTGAGATATGACTCCTTACACACTGAAACAGGTATTTGGATTTTTATGCAAATTTGTATGCAAATTAAGGGTTGTACATGTCAGCCAATGAAAGATATGAATTGCTTGACCCAATATACCTAGCAAAGGAGACCAAAATGACTCCAACAGCTTCTCATTGAGCTGAGATATGATATTTTACCTGTTTTTGGATGTCGTTTTGGCAGCCATCTTGGCTTTTTATGCAAATTAAGGGTTGTACATATAAGGCAATGACAGATATGAGTTCCGTAACCCCATTTACCTGGCAAAGGAGGCCACAAATTAAGAGTTGCACATGTTGGGCAATGAAATAAATGAATTCCTTGACCCTGTTTACCTGGCAAATGACACCAAAATCACTTTGATTACATTTCATAGATATTACCATTTACAAGTTTTGGCGGCCATCTTGACTGCAATCCTGAATATATTAAAATGCCCAAGGATGTCAGGGTGGCATCATGCAGATCCTGATTCAGTAGGCTTTGAAGATACAGAAACCACCGAGAACCATTGTGGGGCCGAAATTTTTGGGTTATGTGTTTCGGCACCAGACTATTGAGAATATCTCTGGTTTACAAATATGCCATTATAAGCTAGCTTGCAGGCATGCCACTCCAGGGCTATTGTATGGCTTCCTGACAAACCAGTTCAATATGAACCACATTGCCTTGGCGGGAGAGGCAATTTTATTGACAATCCTTCGAATTTAAATTGGATTTCATCAAATTTTGCAGATACAGGGTAGGATATCATCAAATGCAATGGCCTATTGGGTTCTCTGTGTGACGAAGCCGCACTAAGTAGGATTGTACCACATCTGAAACACAGACAACAACTGAAGTAGTAAGATATCCTGCAGACTACGTGAAAAAACAACAACAATCAAAGGATTACAATTAATCTTAGACTAAAATTTATTGCAATTGACAAAAAATGAAACAGTAATTGTTGCAAATATAATTAAATCTAATACTTACAAGGGTATACTTGCTAAAAATGACATACTTTTGAATGCTGCTTGTAAAATCATATTGATAAAATAATTTGATGGTATAACATTTACCTCGTGCATCTGATGCCAAATTGCTAGCAGTTTCACTGGGAACCCCTGCAGACTACAGGCCACTCATAATTACCAGCCCATTTATGACTCATCCAAGCTTAGTCTTTGCTCTGATCGGTAGTCTACAAATTGATATGTCCTTTCACACATCTGATGTAATCAAATACAGAGAAATTGAACCCCTGGGTAACTGAGCAACACAAGATTGTCTCTTTCCATGCTGCCAGAATATAACACCTTAAAGAAACAACACAAACAGCTTGCTCCTTCATAGACGAGCGCATCAAAAAGGGCGACTTTGCCTCTGTGCCTGGCAATATGAGTTTTCCAACATCCTTGAATATAAAAGATGCAAACATTAAAAATTTTAAGTAAAAAATTAGCTCCTGGTAAAACATTCAGTGTCCAGCTTCTAGTACGATGAAGGCAAGGCCTAGCTACTGGTATATTTAGGGAAATTTTATTACCTGCCTCGTTGTGAGTGTAATTCAGAGCATTGATTTGAATAGGAACATACGGGGAGTTAGCGGGCTGGTGAACGATGTACTAACCGGTTTCCCCTGCCCTTCGATTCGAAATTTTCGACGTCAAAGTAGACGCTTAACGCTAGATGTAAATATCTATCCACGCACTGCCATTGTGATTTTCGTTAAAATCTGTTTGATGCTGGTAGATAGTGGTAAAATTGTTTGAAATGCCATGCATGTAACTGGATTCCACATAGCATTAACTGTTAAGAGGCATGTAATAAAAATATTGCCTGAGCAAGTGGGTTTATCTGCCCTCGCAGCAGGAGACAATTGGCCCTCTTGGCATCGGGCAAATTGTCACCTGCTCTCAGGCACACAAACCCATGTATTCAAGCAATAATATATAGTAACACGTATGTTGTAATGTTCATTTGCAGTATTCTAAATTACTGTCATGTTCACACATATTTGACTGCAGGAACACAATTATTAATTCATTCCTGCTGCACAAATAAGGCGACATGACTGTTTCAGGGTAAACTCTCTTAGCATGAAAAATATGAGCTCTCAGAAGCCAATGTCAATAGTCAAAGTCCCTTGCTCGCATCACTGCAATGGCAAAAATGAGTAAAACTATGGTTTGAATGTCACAATAATGAATTTCAATTCCAGAATATCAAAATGAATTTATACAAATGCAAGATATATTAGAGTCACAGTACAATGTCCTTTTGAGACTTGCAAAGAAGTTGGAAAGACTTTGACAAAGCATTTTCAAACTCTGGCTATGCAACAGTCATCATTGATAAAATACTCCACGTATATGATGAAAATTGAAATAAGAAATTATACTCCACCAACTGTAACTTTTGGCTACTTCTTCAGTATTTCAGTATTATCAATACAGTTTCTTGACGTACTTCCTACAGATTCTAAAATGCCAAGTATTATGCTTGTACACACAGCCTGTATATTTGCAATGATCATCTTTATAACTGACAAATGAATTCTCATCCCACGCTGAATGAAATTGTTAACAATAACTATGCTACATGTAGAATAGACTGCCCTGAAAAGCTAAACATTAGGGATTTCATCAAGCTTGAATGACTTGAATGGGAAACTGCAGCCGATGTCCAGAACAAAAATGCTGGAAAAATGAACCCAAGTTGTGGCTAATGGAGATCAGAACAACGATACGAAGCCATAATCTACCAAGTAAATGTATGATTCATGTGTACCCGGTTTTTTACATATCTTACTGAGAATACGTCATCTTAAAATATCATAGGACAGAACATTTTGCTTGAAATGCTATTATAGTGAGGGGGGTTGAAATACAATAGGAGTATGAACCTATCACACCCCCTCAACATGTGCATGTTTTACTCATCACAGGAACCTTTCATGTCTTACCACAGAACTATGCCAACATCGTAGCACATCCCTGTACCAGCTATGTACTTGACAGAACTGTAGTCGGGGTCTTTTCTACACAGCCCTGGTATGGGATGTGTTCTGTAGGCATGCAATGTGCCTAGCACTATATACATGTACCAGAAGTGCTGTTCACCTCCCTATACGAGGGCCTGTGTTCAGCATCAAAGGCACAGTGATGAACGCATCTAGTTACCAGCCCTGTTGAAATTTTCAGCCCTTTCTTTCACCCTAGTCACATAGATACTTACCTACATGTACTAGTCTTATTTCAATACACAGTGCCGTTGTGGCTATGCACACATTCATGTACCAGCTATGTTGGAATTTCCCCAATACAGAACTGTAACACATTGCTGGTACAGGGCTGATTGGGAAGCTGATGGTCAAGCTGATTTTTTCAAAGCCATGTTGCATGTACAACGTTTGTACACAACTGTTGACATACAAGGTACATGGATGTGAAATGCAGCTGTGGTACTTATTTTTCTGACTGTGCTGTACATAGCTGGTGGCCTCTATAGCTTCTCAGGCTGGTACAGGTATGTGCACATCCCTGAACCAGCCCTCAGATGGTAACAGGGTTGTCGTTAGCTGTACGGCAACTTTGGCAGTTTCCTAGTAGTTTTCTTTTGTGTATACATTGCAGTTTCTTGTTCTACTTCTTAAGGCATAATGAATGTCTAGCATTTAGCTCATCAACCCAGCTCATGTGTGAATATTCAGCATTGTTATTGTTGAACATTGGAATTTCAGTCTGGAATAGAATTCATTTGTCAACATTATCAGTGGTTGTTAATTAAACATGTAACACAGTATGTTGTCAAGCAGAATGTTGTTATTCAAGATGCTGTTTTGTAGCCATCGAAACTGCCGTTTATACACACAACAATACAGCTGAACAAAGTTGCTAAAACTTGCAGCTAATGTACCTTAAACAGGAACTCACAGGAACATGGGTGCACAATAGGGGGATTTACTGATGATGCAGCCATTTGCATACACTGGTGGGGAGTTTTTGAATTCTCATAGCATTGCTTTGACCGTACGATAAATTTGAATAATCATGATCGCGACTTACGTGATATATGCAAAGAGAGGTCAAATGGTCATATAGGGAACACATTTTGGAACATATCCGTTCTCTGACAAAAAAACAGAACATTTTTTCAGTGTATTTTTGACTCAAGTTTAGTCTCGCTATATATTCACAGACATCATATGCACGATTCAATGATAATATACGCCTGAAGCATTGCAAAATCATGGGATTCTGGGGCCGAATACGGCACGCCTGATCAGTAGCGTGGCTTTTTTACATTTGCAAAGATGTACGATAATCCGGCTTTTATAGGGACGTTCCTGTTTAAACAGTAACTTCCTTCTGAAAGCCAGATTATGGTATATCCATGCAAATGAAAAAAGCCATGCTAGTGATCGGACGTACCGTCTTTGGTTCCAGAATCACATAATTTGCCATGTTTCAGGTGTTCCTTGTCATCGAATCTTGCATATGATGTATGTAAATACATAGCGACTACACTCACTAGTACAGAAATTTGCGAGAAATTGCGAGAAATGGTCACTTTCTCGCTGAATTGCGAGAAGTAAGCGAGAACTGTGCTTTCTCGCATGCATCTGCGAGAAACTGAATTCTCGCAATCAATCAGCGAGAACTATGTTTTCTCGCTCTGCATCTGCGAGAAATTGTGAAATATGTGTGAAATGCTTTACACAGAAGAATACAATTTCTCGCAGATGCAAAGCGAGAAAACAAATTCTCGCTGACTGATTGCGAGAATTCAGTTTCTCGCAGATGCGGAGCGAGAAAACACAGTTCTTGCCAACTGTTTGCGAGAAAATTAAATTCTCGCTGAGTTATTGCGAGAAAGTTATGTATTCTCGCTTACTTCTCGCAAAAAGCGAGAAAGTGTCCATTTCTCGTAAATTTCTCGCAAATTTCTGTACTAGTGACTTGAGTCAAAATAAACTGAAAAAATGTTCCGTTTTTGTCGGAGAACGTGTAAGGTTTCAAAACGTGTTCCCTGTACAACCGTTTGACCCCTATTTTGCATATGTTACGAAAGTGCCCATCATGATTATTCAAATTTATCATACAGTCAAAGCAATGCTATGAGAATTCAAAACTCCCTCCCAGAGTATGCAAATAGCTGCGTCATCAGTAATCTCCCTATTGTGCACCCTTGGTCCTATAATTCCTGTTTAAGTAGTTTGCACTGAACTTACAATTTTTTGACAAGAAATACTTATGTCACAACTGCACCCATTTCCAAATGCAGTTTTTCCGCAAAAGACATTCTTGAGAAAAAAAGCTCCCAAAGTTTTTATGCCCATTAAATAATGAGGAAAATGGAAAATTATATTAATTCTAAATTTGATACATCAGAGTGAAATGCAATATCGTAAACCTGGTACATGCAAGTGGCTCCCCTGATATGATTGATTATAACAATAATGGTAAACGTGTACATATCTGTTGAGAGACCATAACAAAGATATGTCACAGATATAGGTAATAACAGTTGAAATTTCAACAAAACTCAAAGTGTTGTATATGTGGAAATATGAGGAACAAGCCCACCTGACGTATTATTATTGCTGCTCACAATGATATTTAGTTACCTTTTATATCCAACTTGAGTTGCACCATATCTGCAGGGCAGAGTCTTCACTCTACTTCCAAATTGTACTCACAGAATCCATGTTAATTTGTGGAGCTGAAGGATTTTATGTCATGTTATCATGTCCTGGACAATCTGTTGAAAGAGAAACTACAAATAGTCAATAATCAACATTTGTACATGAAGTTATTTGCTGAAAATAACTCCCATCTTAGTCTGTATCTGCCTTGAATGAGATCAGGGATCACAAGATTTGTGTAATGATTGTTGTGCAATGATGTTGAAGGGCTCAGTTCAAATCATGCACTGGAAACTTACATTCGCCTTGAATAACATGATCAACCATAACATCATTTTGGACAAACGATTTGTGAGGCATGTGTCTGTATAAGTTGCCAGTTTGAGGTTATTATCAACGTAAACAAGTAATCAGCCATGAAACAGTCTATGTTTGTTGTTGGAAGAATGGAAAGTGGGTACCTGCATCTCAGCAATAGCAAGCTAGCGTGCCTTACGATCACATAGAAATGAAGCGTGAAACAAATGTACAGTTTACTCACTTTTCTGCTTCCTTCTTGTAAAATACAATGTAGGTATCCATCTGACATGGTGATAGCTCTTGTTGCTGCTACTTGTTGGTGTATTTATCCTGTACGATAATGACGCCACTGTGAGTATTTAGGTTGCAGTGGCGGGCATATCGACTACGGATCATAAATCGATCCAAAAATCGATCTACTACGCAGTCTACCCGTGTAAGGAGCGCCTGTGCTTTGAACGATCCCGCCAAAATCAGGTACACTTGCACATCTACACTCTCCACGCAGTCGCGATACTAGTTCATTACAATTGTGTGGTAGTCGGAGTCAGACTGCTTATCACATTATGTCAGCTGGCTTATTGAGATAGCGGTCACTGATGAGCGGGAGGAAGCTTCTGGAATTTTCTTTGCCAGGAATAAATTTGAGCTAGCAGTGATTTATTTTAGGAATTTTAGGAATAACCTTATTATAATACACCTTTCTTAGTCCAATTTTACCTCGAATAAGTAAAATTAAAGCTTTTTTAGAATGTCCGTCCCGCACTGCACTGAGCGATCGCGAGAAAACTGAGAACGCGTTTAGCGCGTCCGCTACAAGCACAGAACGAAATTTCAAACCCGCGCAGCGCAGTGTAGGTGATATTTATAATTGTAGGTCAGCAGCAGCATAATTTCACTCAAATTCACAGGTTTTTGATTCATCATTCCTACTCTAACGTTGTGAAGTACTGAATACTGAGAAGTATATATATTTGTGAAAATGTAAAATTTTATCTTCCATTTCCCCGTGTTCACGTGAAGGTGTTTTGAGGCCAAAGGTCAATAGCGTCCAATGACACCTAAACTTATTGTACTCCGCGTCAAAGTTATTGGACTCTGCGTCTCTGATACCCAAACTTACTGTACGACGAAACTCCATAGGTTACAGATGCAGGTGTATAATGATGGCAGATATTTGGCAGGTATAACCAGTAGGATAGCGAGTCAAATTTAGCTTAACCTTAGTATTGCAGGGCAGCTTATCCTAGCTCGTTGGCTAGACAAATTTTACCATTTGGCGACAGCGTAGATTCAAGGAGGAATACAACGGGAAAGAAATAGGTCTGAGAAAACAAAACCATGGCTCAGTAGATATGAATTGTCACCTTTCACATACAAAGAAAAGTGGTGTGTCGTTAGAGCTTTATTTTGTCCTTGTCTATGGATGATTAAAATAAATTATCATTCAGTACTTTAATTAACTGCTCTATTTCAGTAGATTTTGATAAGTATCAGCTGTCAGCATTGACTATTAACGTGCCCTCCCCTCGTATTACTGTAAATTATCGACAATCAACTTTAGAGAAAAACATACCATACGTATAGAAGTTGTTTAGAATACTGCAGCTTTTCGTAAATTTATTTTCCACTTTAATCGGCCGTGTTATGTCAAATTCACTTTTTTCTAACAAAATGTCATGACATCGCGCTTCATATATATGGAAATGTTACTAGTGCGAGCATGCCTTCAGTTAGCGGTAGTCCGATTATGAAGACTATGATCAATGAGAAAGCAGTTTTATGTCACAAAAGTGCATTTCGGCCTCAATTTTGACGTGCAATATAATTTAAAGAATATACTCGGCTGTGCGTCTTAATTCTGTCTAAAATATTCAGTTGCTCTTTATAAAAAATGTGTACGAAACGTCTTGTGATAAACTGCGCAGAGTTAGAACAGTGGTATGAGCAACCATGTATACTTGATCGGTTTTATAAAACAAGTCTGTAGAGAGTTGCCAATCATGATCGACATGTTATATGGGAAGACAGTTTGACCTTGCTTGCCCATGGCAACGTAATCTGTTTATATATATATATATATATATATATATATATATATATGTAACCCCGGTTACGATTGTAAGTCATGTGATTAGATCTACTGCGTGTTGTTTGAGTGTGATGACACATGTGTGGAATTTCATTGATAGCGTCTTCGCCCACAATGCATTGCAATGCTCTACTGATTTTCACTGCTTGAAGACAGTACTTTGGTGTGGATGTACGTTTAGGAATTATTATCCGTTTTACTGCCAAGAAAAAATTCCAAGACAACGTGGTTGGTCTTTTACATGACTGTGTTTACAGGTATGTGTATTTGAACGCTTTGGTATTGAAAACAATGAACTTTTAAAAGTCTCAAAGTGTGAGACACACCCCTCAAGTTAAAACGTGGAAGGACCATGTGTTTTCCCAATTGACAGGAAAAGTTTCTAAGTTGTTATTCTGTAGTTAGTTTGATTCTAGTAGTACTTTATGATAGTAGTGAAGTTTATTTAACATGTTGAAATTGGGTTTTCTGATTTTGAAGGAGATTTTCTGTGATTCTTAGTTCTTTGTTTCATGGGATTTTTGTACAGTGTATTTGCTATCATGTTGACTTAGTCTCATCTTGAATGAGATAGTGTAAACAGAAGGAAACGCTTACATAATTGCCATTGGTCTTTTACATGACTGTGTTTACAGAGGAGATTCAGTTAATGAATTACTGGTAGACTGCGTGTGTTCCTGTGTGTTCCTATTGTGTGGCCCGAGTGAAGAGCCAAGGAGTGCCTGGAATTTGTTCGAGTCAATCATCAACTCAAGTATTGCTACCAGGGTTGGAATAACAAATCCCCAGGGAGAATCGTCTGGAAGGACTCTGTGTGTGTAACGTAGTTTCCTATTGGATAGACTGTCATCGTCATAGCAACAGGACGGACATTGACCTACATGAGGCCATTGTACAGCCATATGAACAATAGCTAAGTGAATGAACCCTAGACAACAGCCATTTTAGAATTATCTGGAACTTTATTATGGTGGATGAACTTTAGATTTTGCGCCTGGAAATTATTTTCCAGTAATACTGCCATTGGTTTTAATCATTGTAGACCAGTGTTTTTATTCTTTTATTATTATTATCATTAGTAGTAGAGATTTTAGCTGTAGTGAAATAAACCTTAATATAAACTGCAACGCAAATTGTACGATAATCATTCTTTCCTGGTTTGTTTATTGTGTGATATGAACCTTGGTCGGGTTTAATTATCTGGCTAAATTTAATTGTCAGTTTAATTACCCGGTTACAAAATTGGGGGCTTGTCCGGGATTGTGGTTATTGGATTGAATGAGTTATTTATCGTACAGTTAATGTTGCAGTAGTGTTTTTAACAGTTAAGAGTATAGATTACAAAAGACCAACCCCGTTGATATCAGTATTGCATTGCATTGTTTGTTTTGTTTTGTTGTTGACGAAAAATGGATGAGCTTGAGAGAAAAGCAGTTGAAGTATATGATAAGAATGGTATTGATCTTAGACATGGATTAGTTTTCTGGGTTTCCCATGCAACTATTAATGATGTGAGTGATTTATTGCAGTTTATTACCAGAGAATATAAAGATGCCGACTTAACAGAAATATTAAGATGTGAAGGGGGAATAGGTGTGCTTTGCCACTCAGCCACAAAGAGGGAATGGGCTGATTCTTGGCATATGAAAAGAGTGGAGCCGACACTAGTGTTGGGATGTTCACTCCTGTTGCCTCGGTTTTTTAAAACGCTAAGGTTCCCCCATTCGGTCAAAGTCAGAGAGGAGGCTTCCCTGCATATGGCCAGCAGCGATGGAGCATCTTACCGCTGGATGAGGGAGGGACCGGAACCTATAAAGGAGGATTTGGTGATTGGCGGACGGCAATCAAGACTCCACCACCGTTGACCCCAGCACAATTGGCTGGATTTGACGGCTACGATGATGTACAGGACAGAGAACCAGCAGAATATGTTTCATTGCCTACCCCTCCCAGGAATAGTACGCCTTACCAGCTGAGAGAAAGACCCCCAAGCAGATCACCACCACCACGCCAAGCTGGTCCTGATGCTGCTTGGATGGATATGATGGAGAAACTTGTGACTAACCTGCAACCAAGGACTAATGAGTCTGGGTGGTATCGTAAACTGAGAGTTTTCTCCGGTAGGCTGCCAGTACCAGTAAATGAAGACGACTACGAAAGTTGGGCAGAGCAAGCAGAACAAATGATCAAAGAGTGGAATGTATCAGACGCAGAAAAGAAGAAGCGTATTGCTGAAAGCTTAGCCGGACCTGCTATGAACACTATTAGGTCATTGACCCCAGCACCCAATTTGACAGTACGTGATTACCTTGATGCCCTTGAGGGTTCGTATGGCACAAGACTTACCCCTGCCGAGTCTTTGAAGGCATTTCAGTCGTGTTATCAGAAAGAAGAATGGTCACATTCTCAGTATTTGCAGGAATTACAGACTCTGTTGCGACGAGCAATACGACAAGGCAGTGTCAAAGAGTATGAGGCCGATTACCTTCGCCTGAAACAGTTCACCGATGGAGTGTTGTACAATGAAAGCCACTTGTCATCGCTGCAACTCGACACGAAGCTCAACCAACCGCCAGGTTACATCGAGTTAATGCAGATGGTAAGGAAGGAGGAAGCACGTCAAGAAGAGAAAGCTAAGAACAGAGCCCATAAGGGGACAACGCCGAGTGCCAGTACGAATTACACCGCTGTCTGTGATAGTTTTGAAGCAACCGCAACATCGGCACCAGTGGCAAAGCAAACATTGGATAAGTCGGATATACAGCAAGTAGTTCAGCAGGTAATGGATCAGATGATGAAAGGAAACGACAACCAGTCACCCACACAGCCAGCCTCGAGTAACACCTGGTCGACGCCAACTAGTCAGCAACGACCACGTCAGCAAAATCGCAGGAAGAGAGAGCAGAACCAGTCCCAAGTATCGACACCAGCCTCCACCCCAACACCAGAAACATCGACATCAGCAACGGAGTCGAGTACTAACCCAGCGGGATCTGATATGTTCAAGAAATTGAACTTTTGCTTTAATTGTGGTTTGGACGGACATACGGAGAAGAAATGTTTCAGAAAGGATAATCCAGACCTACAGCTGGTCAAGCAGAAGTTCGCACGAGCATTTTTTGAGTCGAAGGGAAACTACCGGGACACCCACAGTAGAGGGGCCGGTGGATGTCCAAGAAGAGTGTAGCCCCAGTAATACACACGAAGAAAGGAAAGACAAAATTGACAACATTGCACAAGTTAACGAACATTCCGTAGCCAACAAACCACTACCCGAAGGGCTGGTAGGCGATAGTATGACTACAGAAGTGTTCGTCGATGGAATCAGTTGCCAGTGTTTACTTGACAGTGGTTCCCAAGTCACCCTCATTTCCCGCTCGTTTTATGACCGACACCTGTCTCACTGCCGCCTCAAGCCAATTGAAGACTTGGTAGTACGTGGTGCAGGTGATCAAGTGGTTCCGTACTATGGGTATATTACAGTATCTATTCGGTTCCCTAAGGAAGTAGCTGGAGTGGAGGAGACTTGTGAAACACTTGCGTTAGTTACCCCAGACCGTGACCAAAGTGGAGACGTACCAGTGATTTGTGGTACCAACACTAGTATATTTCGTAATATGGCCCATAGATGTAAAGAAATAGCGGGAAAGCATTACCTGAAGAAACTACCGATGGCAGCCCTCTTCACCGAAGCATACAAGAGGATAGATGCCTTTGACAAGTGTGGCCATGATGGACGGATCAACCCTGTTAGGCTAGCAGGGAGGAGACCCGTTACTATACCAAGTGGAAAGACAATGCCATTGACATGTATAGGAAGAGGAATAATTGGATTGCCAGAAACTACCGTGTTGGTGGAAACTCCATCCCATCACCACACCCCAGGAGGATTGATAATAAAGAGCAGTGTCACCACCCTCCTGCCAGGGAGTACCCAACGAGTGAAAGTCATTGTGCATAATGATACCAGACATAACATAACCATCATGCCAAGACGCGTTGTTGCGGACTTAGTCTTGCCAGAATGGGTGCGGCCCATACAACCCAGTGAACTTATGCCTGAACCAGAACAAAAGGGCTCTGAGGGGAATACTGAGTGCGGCAGTTACCAAACGAAAGTGACAGCACAGGACAGTGCTGACAAGAAGGACGATGAAGCGGACTTCGTTGTTGACTTTGGTGACTCCCCGCTTAGTTATGAGGACAAGGTCAGAATCAACGAGAAGTTAAAGCAACGACGGCATGTGTTTTCGCAACACGATTGGGATGTAGGACATACGTCGGCCATTGAACATCACATTCCCCTGAGTGACCCGACCCCTTTTCGTGAGAGGTCACGGAGAATTGCACCGGCGGACTTCTATGATACAAAGCGCCACATCCAGGAATTGTTAGATGCCGGTATAATAAAGGAGTCGAAGAGCCCATATGCTTCGCCTATTGTGCTTGTGAGAAAGAAATCGGGGGCGATACGTATGTGCGTTGACTATCGAACTCTAAACACGAGGACAATACCCGATCAGTATACGGTACCTAAGATACAGGAAGCACTCGATTGCCTAAACGGGTGTACATGGTTTCATGTGCTGGATTTGAAGTCGGGTTATTATCAGATTCCCATGGCGGAGGAAGACAAGGAGAAGACAGCTTTTATATGTCCCCTTGGGTTTCTACCAGTTTGAACGGATGCCCCAGGGAATCACAGGAGCACCAGCCACTTTTCAGAGACTGATGGAGAAATGTATGAGTGATATGCACCTGATAGAACTATTGATATACTTGGATGATTTGATCATATTTGGCAGATCAGTTGACGAAGCAGAAGACAGGCTAATGAAAGCGCTGGACCGATTAGCTGAGTATGGTTTGAAATTATCACCTGAGAAATGTCAGCTTTTCCGGAGGACAGTCACCTACGTTGGACATAAAGTTGATGAAAATGGTGTGAGCCCTGACCCCAGCAAGATAGAAGCTTTGAAGAATTGGCCCACCCCAAAGAATATTAAAGAGCTAAAGACATTTCTTGGATTTACAGGATACTATCGACGCTTTGTAGAGAATTATGCCCAAATTGTCAAGCCAATGAACGACCTGACTGCTGGGTATATCCCTCCGAAGTTGAGAAAGAGGCTAGGGAAGTACAAGGACAATGATGGCGTACCATTCAGAAGTGCTACAGAACCCTTCGGCGACAGATGGACGCTAGAGTGTCAAAAAGCCATGGATAAGATCATCGAACTACTGACAAACGCACCAGTATTAGCCTTTGCAGACCTATCCCGACCGTTTATACTGCATACAGATGCCAGTCTGGATGGCCTGGGTGGAGTACTGTACCAAGAACATGATGGCCTGCTTAAACCAATCGCCTTTGCCAGTCGAGGACTGACTAAAAGTGAAAAGAGATATCCAGTGCATAAGTTAGAATTCCTCGCCTTGAAGTGGTGTGTCACAAGCAAGTTTCACGACTATCTGTATGGGACGAAGTTCAAAGTTGTTACTGACAACAACCCGCTGACTTACGTCCTTACCACAGCAAAGTTAGATGCTACGGGACACAGGTGGTTAGCTGCCCTGGCAGCGTATGATTTCACACTACAGTATAGAAGTGGCCGAGCAAACATCGACGCTGATGCACTGTCTCGCCGTCCAAATGCCGACATGCCAGATGACCAAGAAACACTAGATATGGAAGAAAAGATAAGACGACTGAGAGAACGCGTCCTAGGAGTTGATAAACAATCAGATGAAATTATGACCAGAGAAGTGATAGGTGCCATTACCATGAGCCATGGTATCACAAGACCCGCTACAGCCAAGGTATGTCAGCATCGTGTTCTGTCTTGCACTTGTACCACCGAAGTTGACAATAACCAGCACCACAGTAAGATTGAATCCCCTGCACTTGCTGAAACAGTAGCCATCTCAGCAGCTGCATTGCCGAAACCGTATTACCAGCTACAATACTATGGTGAAAATCCCCCTGGAACCCCTGTCTCCATGGTAGCAAAAGAGAAGGATTGGTTTGCCTTGCAAAGAAATGATGAAGTGTTGAATGAAGTGATAGGCTACATTGAAAACGAAAAGAAGAAAGTAGACTTGAAATCACTTCCTGATGAAGTCAAGATATTGCTCAGACAAAGAAACAGGTTGTTTCTATGGCATAGAGTATTATTCCGAAAGACTAGAGATAACCATGGAAGGGAGACTAATCAGCTGGTATTACCGACCAAGTATAGGGCACAAGCCATGGAAGCCTTGCATGATGACATGGGTCACATGGGAGTCGACCGAACTTTCGATCTCCTCAGAGCAAGATTCTACTGGCCAAGAATGAGAGCAGATGTGGAAAGAAAGTGCCAGACTTGTAGTAGGTGCGTACAGAGAAAACAGTTGCCACGCCGCGCTGCTCCAATGATTAACATCTTCTCCAGCTGTCCAATGGAATTAGTCTGCATCGATTTTCTGACCATAGAACAGGACAGAAGTAACACACAGAATGTACTAGTGGTAACTGATCATTATACTAGATATGCTCAGGCGTACCCGACTAAAGATCAAGAAGCAAAGACGGTGGCGAAAGTTCTGTGGGAGAAGTTCTTTGTGCATTATGGACTACCTGCCCGTATCCATAGCGACCAGGGACGCAGCTTTGAGAACAGACTCATAAGAGAATTACTGAAAGTGGCCGGTATACGCAAGTCCCGAACTACCCCATATCACCCGCAAGGGGATCCGCAGCCAGAGAGATTTAACCGTACGCTGCTGAACATGCTAGGAACGTTAAACACCAAGGAAAAGCAGCACTGGAGTCAGCATATCAGTTTTCGGGTGCATGCTTACAATTGTACCAAAATGATGCCACTCAGTTCTCACCGTACTACCTCATGTTTGGAAGAGAAGCCAGACTACCCATTGATCTTTGTTTTGGTGTTAGCCCAGATGAATACACCAAACATGATTACTTGCAGTACGTCGAGGACCTGAAAAGCAGACTGAAAGGAGCCTATGAATTAGCTGAGAAGGAAGCAAAGAAGAAAGCACTCGCCAACAAGAGACGCTATGACAGCAAGGTACGTGGTAGTGATCTGCTTGTGGGGGACAGAGTACTAATACACAATGTCGGGTTGATAGGCAAACACAAACTGGCCGATCGCTGGAAACCTGATGTGCATGTTGTTGAGAAGGGATTGGATGACAACTTGCCCGTGTATGTGGTAAAGCCAGAAACTGGAGATGGGGTAGAACGGACACTACATAGGAACATGCTACTTCCTATTGGCTATTTGTCCGCCTCAGAACCAGAAGAGGTTGAAATTGAAGAAAGAAGACCGGTTACCAGACAGTCCGCCAGACAACAGACTGATAAGAAAGATGAGACAGACACTGATTCAGATATGGAGGAATTGTTTGCCAACCCGCCAATCCCCAAAGCATCACCCATAGTAACTGACGACAATGATATCAGCACCATAGAAACAGCAGCCGACCCTACTGATACAACAGATGTGCCTGATGAAAGAGAAACACACCAGAGTGAAGTGGAAATTATGCCACAACCACCCAAAGAAGGACGACCAAAACGACAGAATGCTGGATGGCCTGCTGATAAATTGACCTATGACCGAATGGGGGTACAAGCAAATTGCAAATTGCTAAGCCTGTTAAGTCCTACCACTCATGTAATACCTATACCAGGTACAGAGATGTTTCTTGTTTGCAAAGACGTGAAGTATGATTAGAGTGACTGACTGTTAAAAACAATAACAGTGGGTTGCATTGACAATGACCTTTGCCTTTTGTTAAGTTTTTAATGTTTTAACTTGAGCCTCATTATATCAATTACCAAAGTAACTTACACCCGGAGTGTGTAAGCATCTGAGGGGAATGTGTAACCCCGGTTACGATTGTAAGTCATGTGATTAGATCTACTGCGTGTTGTTTGAGTGTGATGACACATGTGTGGAATTTCATTGATAGCGTCTTCGCCCACAATGCATTGCAATGCTCTACTGATTTTCACTGCTCGAAGACAGTACTTTGGTGTGGATGTACGTTTAGGAATTATTATCCGTTTTACTGCCAAGAAAAAATTCCAAGACAACGTGGTTGGTCTTTTACATGACTGTGTTTACAGGTATGTGTATTTGAACGCTTTGGTATTGAAAACAATGAACTTTTAAAAGTCTCAAAGTGTGAGACACACCCCTCAAGTTAAAACGTGGAAGGACCATGTGTTTCCCAATTGACAGGAAAAGTTTCTAAGTTGTTATTCTGTAGTTAGTTTGATTCTAGTAGTACTTTATGATAGTAGTGAAGTTTTATTTAACATGTTGAAATTTGGGTTTCTGATTTTGAAGGAAATTTTCTGTGATTCTTAGTTCTTTGTTTCATGGTATTTTTGTACAGTGTATTTGCTATCATGTTGACTTAGTCTCATCTTGAATGAGATAGTGTAAACAGAAGGAAACGCTTACATAATTGCCATTGGTCTTTTACATGACTGTGTTTACAGAGGAGATTCAGTTAATGAATTACTGGTAGACTGCGTGTGTTCCTGTGTGTTCCTATTGTGTGGCCCGAGTGAAGAGCCAAGGAGTGCCTGGAATTGTTCGAGTCAATCATCAACTCAAGTATTGCTACCAGGGTTGGAATAACAAATCCCCAGGGAGAATCGTCTGGAAGGACTCTGTGTGTGTAACGTAGTTTCCTATTGGATAGACTGTCATCGTCATAGCAACAGGACGGACATTGACCTACATGAGGCCATTGTACAGCCATATGAACAATAGCTAAGTGAATGAACCCTAGACAACAGCCATTTTAGAATTATCTGGAACTTTATTATGGTGGATGAACTTTAGATTTTGCGCCTGGAAATTATTTTCCAGTAATACTACCATTGGTTTTAATCATTGTAGACCAGTGTGTTTTATTCTTTTATTATTATTATCATTAGTAGTAAAGATTTTAGCCGTAGTGAAATAAACCTTAATATAAACTGCAACGCAAATTGTACGATAATCATTCTTTCCTGGTTTGTTTATTGTGTAATATGAACCTTGGTCGGGTTTAATTATCTGGCTAAATTTAATTGTCAGTTTAATTACCCGGTTACGTATATATATATGTATAATATATATGTATATATATATATTATATATATATATATATATATATATATATATATATATATATATATATATATATATATATATATATATATATATATATATATATATATGGTACATGTTGCCGTTAGAGCACTCTGGTGAGTCCATATTTTCAATCCTCAACAATGTGTAACCTTACTCTCTGTGCCCAAGTTCAGAGGTTGCCATAAACCCATTCTGGTGATAACCGGAAGGCACATTGTATACATTTTGTGTATTTCGCTCACTGCTTTAATAGTAGTTAGAGCACTCTGAGATTGTTGGGCAGCCTCTTGCGTAATATAAGGGGCGTTCACTGTTGGCACTATGCTTCGCTCATGGTACGTGTTGCCGTTAGTGCACTCTGGTGAGTCCATATTTTCAATCCTCAACAATGTGTAACCATACTCTTTGTGCCAAGTTCAGAGGTTGCCATAAAGCCATTATGTTGATAACAGGAGGGCACATTGTATACATTTTGTATATATATATATATATATATATATATATAATATATATATATATATATATATATATATATATATATATATATATATATATATATATATATATATATATATATAGATATAGATATCACATACATAGAGCCAGTTATCCCTATAGTTTGACGTCACACTATAGGTATAAGGTTTACAGTATCCGTATACCCCTACTTCTGACGTCAGAAGTAGGAATATACAGGGTCCGCACTTGTATCTACAGAAACTGTTTGCAATCATTCTCGTGCAGATGAAAATTGAGTGGGCACAAAGGAGTTTTCTGAAAATGCGGTAAAGGGTAATAAATAGCGAAACATCAAGGCTTTGGTAGCGATGATTTTGAAAGTTTGTCTGTTTTTTGTAGTTTTTTTTCAGCTGGGGAAAACGAGAGCGTTTTGTCTGCTCCCAACGTTTGCTACTACCACTGTACAGTGTGTTATCTCGTCACAGACCGATTCATTGCTCAAAATCGACAAATTTATCTCTGAACAAGAATCCAACAAATTTATTAAGAATATGATGTATCAAAATCAACACATCATCCTGTCAGGTGACGGGAAAAATTCTTAGCATCGGCAAAGTGAAGTATTGCTGTTGAACTTCTGCGGTAGGACTGTACTAAAGCGAGAATTGTTACTGTAGAAACGTACGGCAAACGCGGTTTTTAGAAGTTTTGGCCACTTCGTCGACAGCTTGATAGGAGCTCTGACAACAATGAAGTGTTATCATAAGACATGAGTAAACTCGAGATCGAATGAACGTTACATGGCAAATGTTAAAAATTTCTTGTTGCGCTTTGTTACTGTGATTCTTTATGATTTTAGTTTCATTCACAATTACGACTTACTATGATACACTTTTCCTCTCAATTTCAAACAACGTAAAAGGCGCTGAGAATATATACGAACAGAAGATCTTCATACGGCATCGTACTCCTCCAGTCCTCGCCAGTTTCGAGCAATATAATTTTCCTAGGTGCAGTATGGTTACATAAATGACCAAGCTGAACAAGAACGATGTGATATAGATCAATTGTGGTTTTATTCATACATTATGACAGAAGTCAGGAACTGACACAATTTTTAGATAGCAGTAAAAATGACGACTGCAGCATTGCACAGTGTGTTCGTTCGTACAGTATAAACAACATATAAGCGCCGCTATGAACAGCAAGATAAGGTTAAATTTCGATGCATTTTTTACATTATCACTTTACCTTCAAACAAAATAATGCATCTGAAGATATTATATCATCATCCGTTCCCTTGTCCTCGCTGATAAAAGCTATATCCATTCAAGTTTTGCGCGAAAATCCGACAGCGAGAAACAATTCGGACGCATCGACAGGAACGTTCGTCCGAATGTGAACGGAATCAGCTGGAGCCGTACCACTTCATCCGCCGCGCTGACATAATTAAGGTGCAAATTACATCACACGGGAAAGTGAGTTTTCTTATAAAAAAAGCGGGTCTATGCATGTGATAAATATATAATCTCCCAGTATTTTTCACTCATGTGACGTCATCGAAGACTAGTGTTTCCCCGAAAATAAAGGAGTCTACCGACTCGGAGGAATACTTCCGCTATGTTGGGGGAAACCCTCGTCTTCGATGATGTCACACTCGTTTGAAATACTATATATATATATATATATATATATATATATATATATATATATATATATATATATATATATATATATATATATATATATATATATATATATATATATATATATATATATATATATATTCATGAGACAATGATGCATTTATTTTCAAGTCAGCCAATAGGTTAATTTGGATAATACAACATATTATAAATTAGCATGTTAAACTAGTGAGACTTGACCAAATAAAGTTTACGAATGTTGCTGTGTCATCTACATGGTAATCTTTATATTTAATGAACTTTCCCGATTAGCGATATCTCGAAGAACTTCACTAAAATTTATGAAAGTACTTTGAACAAAGATGACAAAATTATGCAGTAATAGAGACAGACATTTTGAATGTTCACATCAGCTAATTTATAATTTGCAAATTAAACTTGAAGGGCTTTACTTTGGCGATAACACTTGTCACATTAAGATAATGACGGCAGTAATTTCGGGAATTTTCATTAAGTTTTACTTCCTTTTAAGCTTATATCTAACATGTATACTTGAATACTTGGAATTGAAGCTATAGTAAATATTGTTCATTGTGATGATCATAACAATTTTAATAAAGTTGCAAATCATGGTAAAAATGTCAGAGAAAAGTACCCATTTACATGAAATACTATCACACCGAAGCGATTCCAGTTCATGTCTGGTAAGCAGCCTCTCGTTACAATATTAATCCATTGATGTGTCATATTTGCAATATTTGTTGAAGACGCATTGCAAGTAGAATAACAAAAATGATTACCTGTAGTATTGGTATTAATCAACTTCACTTTTTTGATGCGGTATACAGGATTATTTCCCAGGTCAATCCTCCACCACTTAGAAGGCTCCACATCATCAATGAGAAAGCAAGTGTTAACATCACCGTCGATAGCGTCTGCTGACAGTGCGTTTGTTGAACTTGTCCATGTGGTTTTACCAGTAGCAATATTTTTGAGATCTAAAAGAGGGAAAAGTTTGATTTTCCCTTAAATATATATTTCATAGAGCATAATTCGGTTTTTTACAGCTGTATGGAACAAAATGAAACAATGAGCAAAAGCTATCTAACTCGAACATCACAAGAAAGGCAATAAAGTTGATACCGTCCAATTTTCTTATGTATTTTCTTCACAGAGTTGAACCTTGAATTTCAGAAATCGAACTAGACTGTAAAAAAAGACGCGTCTTAATGCGTTCAAAATGCTGATGGCGGTTTCAAATTTGAACGGCTAGTGTTCATATTGTTAACACTAGTGTTCATATTATTAACAATGATGTTCTAAACCTGAACACGGAGTGTTAACAACCATCTCCTTCAAGTGTTCAAAAACTCAGCATTACAGAAATTTTACAATACTGTAAAACAATTAACAATCTTTAGTGTTTTTTACTTTACTGTGGCTATATTAAATTTACTACTGCCTCGCTGTCCGGCAAATGTACACGGATTTTGATGTAACGAATTTCCCACTAAGTGAAAAATATCTCCGGTCTAAAATTGCTGAAAGCATGTTTTTTCTACAAAAGGAAGTATATAAAATAATTTTACATGTTTACTACGGGTTGAAATTTTGAAATTTTGAAAAGAAATCAGATAACCACCATAAACGTTTCAATTTTAACATCGGCGTGCAAGAGGCGTTCTTCTCCTAAACACTTCGTGTTCAAGTTTGGTGCCTTTTCTTATCCCGTCGTGCATCGAAGGAAGTTGCGACATTTTTCTTGTAAATGCACGCTGAAATCATGATCGTACGGAAGCAAGACCAGAAAGAGAAGGTTTTCTCTCCAAAGTAGTAAAAGGTGTAAATTTTGAAGCATCTGTATTATTATCCTTTGAAAGTATTGGTATAGTACTTTTGAATAGCTAAAATACGTGAAGAAACCATTTTTCTTTCAGTGACTGGTATACCATACACTAGCTGTGAATATGCAGCGTTGTTTTTGGCCAAGGCGTATTGATCGCACTCGGGTCAAGGGTCATCACCGTAGAACTGTGGCGATGACCCTTGAACCGAGTGCGATCGATATACCATATTACCGCTGCGTAATCACAGCCAACATATGTCTTTTAGTAATTACAATAGCATGCAAAACATTAGTTAAACATCGCAGAGAGTACATTCTATTGTTTCAGGATATGAGAGTGGCTTTTTTTTACTTTCCATCAGTTGATGACAAGAGGAAGCCAATATTTTTTAACAGTATCGAAAAGAAGCACTATATACCAAAGACCCCCTTTTCCTTTACCTAATAAGGCCACCTTGTCTTTCGTTTAAAGTGTCATGTCGCCATATTACCTATTGTTGCATTATTTTCAGGCTCTGAAAGTCAGATTTGCCTGGTAATCGAAGAGTTATTACAGAAGCTGATGGTACAGAAATTGAAGAAGATGAGTGTACAGGTAGCTGTCTGGAAGCAAGCTTGAGAATCTTAGTTCATCTCTAACTTTCATGGGTCAGTAACTGAATTTTGATAAGTTTCTGTACTTTTGTTCTGAATTTATCTAAGCTTTGATAGAACGCTAGGATCAACTAAAATGTTACTGGAGAATAAGTTTTCAAATACGTGTCGTTTCCCTTACTTGCAGCAGAAAGCGAAAGAAAATTCAGAGTGAAAAATGTACATTCTGAATTTCTAAATTTTCTGAAATTTCAGTCTGAATTTTCTGTCGCTTTCTGAAGACATATGTGATTGAATGTGACATGAAGTCTCCTTTATCAGATGCACGGGTGGAATGAAGAATTGAAGCAGAAAGCGAAAGAAAATTCAGAGTGAAAAATGTACATTCTGAATTTCTAAATTTTGTGAAATTTCAGTCTGAATTTTCTGTCGCTTTCTGCTTCAATTCTTCATTCCACCCGTGCATCTGATAAAGGAGACTTCATGTCTTTGAAGGCTTATGCTCCAGTAAGATTTAGTTGATCATAGCCTGCTACCAAATCTTAGATTGCTTTGTATTGTAGATCAATACGTCTTTTGTTCTCGATTTGTTACTGTTTTTTAGCTTTGCTGTTAGCGACGCAAAGGTTGTCTAATACGTGAAAGTGTGGTGTCGTCCTCAAATGTTTACATCCCAAGCTTTTTCTTCAAAACGGCCAGTACGATTCCTTTAATATTTGGAGTACAGGTTTCCAGGGATTACCTAATCATATATATTCAAGTTATGATGAAATACGCAATTTGTATTTTTGAGGCTAATTTTGCTATTTTTGGCAAAATCTTCTTCTCCTTTACTGGTCGTTGGACGTCTTCAATATTTGGTAAACATTTCCCTAGAATGACCTGCGTCAAATTTGTGCTAGTTGTGATGAAATATTCAAATTGTTATTTTTGTCGTTTATGGTCAAAAAATCTTTGAAAATCTTCTTCGAAACGGCTAATTGAACAGCTTTGATATTCGGGACTTAAATCTCTGGGGATAGCTTTTTTCTGATTATGCAAAAGTATGCAAATTAGGTAATTAGGTAATTATAAGGTAATTATACATTTATGCAATAAATTTAAAGAAACCAAAATAGAAAATAATAAAATAATTTCCATGAACTTGAAATCTTTAAACAACCACGAACGTGTTTTTTTTCGAATCATCAACTACTTTTTCCTGTGGATAAACTCAATCACGCTGATAAATAGCGTGCTGCTGGTCTGTCTATCGTCGTTATTATCGCCACAGAAGAACGGCGAATGCTTGTTTAAACATACCAGAGAACGCGATATTCAACTGTTTGACTGAAGTTCACGTATTTCATTACTTGTACAAAACTCGACTCGGTTTTAGAATTGTTCGAGTTTCGTGTCAGAATCAATTTATTTCAGTTTTTCGCCAACTGCTACTTTTTACCTTACTATTAGGAAATAGTTTTAGATACCAGATATTGTCTGTTATATTTAGTTAAGCTTAACTATGGGTTCCAACCTGGCACAAGACAAAGGTAGCCCTGCTCTGTAAATTGCTGTTCTGAGGTCGGAAACCGTGTTCATGGAGCTGTCCATTTTCAGCTCCATGCGTGTCAAGGTGGACTGTGGTCGTACTTCAACATGCAGTTCGGAACGTAAAAGCTAGTGTACGCAACACGGCGTCTGAATGAACTTCGGATTTGTCGGTATATGTTCGATATTGTATTATTGTCATGTGTCTCTCTCCGGGCAGGAAGCTGAAAACGCGGTGACGATTGCGCAACCAAAAGACAGGAATACGCAATATCAAAATCACATATGTTTTACGAAGTATATACGCAGCCTGCCATTTCTTCGCTTAAATTCAGATTTTTACTGGTACACTGCAGTACACAGTTTATACGCTAATTTGTATTGAGCAAGAAGATTATTCTCAGATTTAGCTCGGAATGACAGCTGTGTAAATAAAGCCTAATGCTTACGTCGGATTATTGGATTTCACAAAAAAAACTTCTTCTTTACAAGAACCAAAAGACCATTCAAACTCAAAACTTGCACATAGTATTATCAGTGCAGGTACTTTCAGTCATAACAACCGCTTGGGCCTCGCCAATGCTGCTTGCAGCTTTAAGATTATCTCTCATTCATATCTAGCGTATGATCAAAGCCACGCCTTAAAGATAATGTTTAAAATCCCATTCTAAAATAATACGATAAAGGTAATACAAAAGACAAGAGAGAAAAATGCAACAGACAGGACAGAAGCTCGAGGACAGAACGACCAAGAAACGACCAAAGAAAAGTCCAAGACATTTAGATAGGGAAGTCGTATCTTGGGTGATGGCATCTATCAAGCTTGTCTACAAAAATAAAGTATATGTAATACCAACGGATCTTCACATCTCGTGTAGAAATTTGAAGATTCCGAGTACCTTTAAGCAAGCCATGGCGAGCCCATGATTAAAAGTAGGCCAGGACGATAAAACGACATAAACAACACGAGAAAACGAATAGTAATAATCGTTAGACAACCTGCACAAAGAATTTCAAATTGTTGGAGTAGAACAAACAGTGTTCTTTCAAAACCTGAAAAGTTTCAAATATTAAACTGCAAAAGTTACCGTACTAAACACAACAAAGTATACAGTTGTCACTCAGAAACCAAATGTTGAAAATCTTTGTAGAGTGGAAACTACTGTCTCTTTCATACAACTACATTCATTGGAGCTATTAAGAAGAGTAAGTTGGGTAGCTGAATAAATCATAACAGCCCGTGAGTGTCTCAAGTATCAAATAATACATGTCCCAATGTCCAAGGCACAGTTCCTGCTCCATTAGCTGTAACAATTGGCTATTTATTCTGAATTCTATGTATCAACTACCTTAGCCTATTTCCAATAGCGCTGTTCGCGATGAAAGATTGTTACTACAAAGCTGCATGCGCGTGACATCGGACACCGCTGCCTGAAATTCGGACAGATTTTGTTGTTGCATGAGCGATTGTTGTTGCAGCTTGTACTCTAATCCATAAATAAATATGAATTAGTATGACGTTTAGTATGCATTATAACACCAGATTTTATTTTCATCCTTCTTTTGGAAAATGCGGATAAATATTTATTTTTGCATACTAATGAAAGACAAATAACAATCAGTGATCACTGCTATTGCATACTAACATGTCAAATATCCTGCTAAGACAGCCAATGCCAAACGGTAATTGTTTTTTTTTAGTTAAATTTTTAATCGGGATTTTTAAAATGACCAATTGTTTCTGTAGCGGAAAAAATCAAAGTTAGAGCAACTTCAACTGCGTACGAACTATTTTGAGCATCCAACAACGAACATTTCACCGACGATACCTGCTTGCCACGGTGCAGATCCTATATCATGATCAATCGCGGATCGTGGAAAAGCTGATTGCAATTCAGTTCCGTTCATTATTCGAAGCTAAACCACTCAAGAATTGTTTTCGATCCGTCTTATATGGAGACCAAAATCATTTGACGCCCTTCTGCCATTATGAAAACTTTGAGGGAGCAATTAACTTTTGAAACGATCAATCGATCGTGCGGTACACCAGTCCGCCATAAAGGGAGTTGCAGATGTACTTTATGTGCAGCGGCCGATGTACCCTTTTACGATAGGTAGCTGATTTTTTTTTAAACGGTCGTACAACATCTGCATTTTTGTGACATTAAAGTACACTACTGCGTGATGGCACTTTGAATGTGTCATTACGGACAAAGGAAGGGAACAATGCGCCGTATTTTCGAGCAGACGATCTGTGTTTGTTTGTCTTTTCCGATTTCGCCAAAAAACCTACCCGCACGCGGACGGCAAACAGAGAATTTTATTTTTTTAATATTTATTTTCTCTGTCACAAGATTAGTTTTTGAAAAATAATGGCGGGAATTTACATGCCACTTTCGACACTTATGACAGTGTTATGCACTTAAACCTTTGGAAACTTGGGATATTTTGAGATCGATTATCGACACATTCACAGCTATTTGGGGCTTTAAGGTAGAGGTTAAAACACTTAAATCTACCAAGTAGCATTATATATGTACTGAATTATTTGATTTCATTGTCACAGCGATAATTTCGTACGGGAGTGACCCAAACAGCTTAATATGCTTCACCCAAAAATTCGTTCAGAACGTATAACAGATCAAAGTAGGAACAGCAATAATGCCTTCTCGTTTGCAGATGGAACCAGTATTGAATGTCGTATTGAAACTTGTTCAGATTGCAGACGTCAAAGCATTATAACAATAAATGTCTGTCACCGTTGACATATGTGGATTCCCTGACCTTGTTGGCATGACTTAACTGTAACCATGAAATGTACACGAAGTACAAAACGAAATTCGTGCATTAAATTTGGTATTTTTACAAATGAGAGTGAACCTTTATAATTCATGCTCAAGGCTTGACACAATATCTGACAGAATAATCTCACCTGTGAGTGCCGCTGTGAAAATCATAAAGTCCCAATTTCTGACCATTACCAAAATGATGCTGTCAGATGACGCTAACTGTAATGTTATGTGTCACGTATGCAGTGACATGCAAAATGGATGATGCAATTTATTATACTTTGACAGGGGACCATAATACTACTGGAAAATATTTTGGGGTTATTATGAAAAAGCCTAACGCTGCACTATGTACAAGAAGGAAGTATGCTCTGTTAACAATTGTTTACAATTCTTGTTTGTATGTTGTGCATATTATGATTTCCTGTCTTCGGGCGATTACTCGTGGTTTTTGCTTAGTACAAACGTTGCCTTCTTTTATAAACGGCATTTTTAAAATAAATTTCTCGTTTTTAATGATTTTGATGTGTGATCTTACCTCTGTGGGATACTACTACTACTATACCCTCGCTTATCATCGATATCTGTCCACATAGCTGTACCTAAAGTATCTTTCGTCATCGGGACTTCGTCTTTTGTTCTCACGCTGATTGTGAATTTTTTCTGTACTTATATTGTAAATATTTGTAAATTCATTGTATTTCACATGTTCTCCTTTTCTATTTTCTCCCTTTTTTGGAAACCGGTTCCCTTTTTCTGACTTTTAGTCTTGTACAATTTTGTGTATATAGTGAATAAACGATGGTTTGAAAACTACTACTACTACTACTACTACTACTACTACTACTACTACTACTACTACTACTACTACTACTACTACGACTACTCTGTGCGGACGTGTGGTAGATGGGCTCCTGAACTTTGTGTTGTATTCTCATCATTCAGCTTTATTGATCAACTCTACTGGTATATTTACTTCGTGAGTAATTGATACTTTCAGTTTTGCGTAGTTTTTGAGGTTTTTAAAGCTCGATTGGCTGGATTGGAGTGGATTGTATCTTTCCCCTTCCCAGCCACTGTGGGTACGCAATATGGCTACCAGGTCGACAATCCATTCAGGCACCTCACCCGTAAACATGCTGTGAGGTGCAACAATGTCGAAGGTGTGCCAGTAGAAAACTATGTGTCTGAAATTTCAAAGATTGTTGGGGCTGAAAATATTATTGCAGCTTCACGAATGAATCGTTCAGTGGTTGTGTATCTTGCTAAATTAGAACACGTAGAGTCTGTCGTTGAACGCCAACTAGTGCTTGACAATGAATTCGTCCAGGTTGAACACATGCTCAAACCTGCCTCCAAAGTTATTTTATCTAATGTGCCCCCATTTATCCCTGATGAAAAACTAGAGGAAGAATTGTGGAAACTAGGAAGAGTAGTTGGACATATGCGAGTCATTCCCCTTGGTTGTAAAGATCCTGCCTTGAAACATGTCAAGTCATTCAGACGGCAAACTGACATTTTATTACATAATGACAACATCAACGGGCTAATACAGGTCAAATATCAAGATCATTTGTATCCAATTTACATTTCTGTTGATGAAATGAGATGCTTCGCTTGTGGTATGAAGGGCCACATTCGTAGAAATTGTCCAGGTCAGCCCGGTGTTTTGCACGTTGTTGAAAATCAATCAGGAAATGTTTCTACAAATTCAGCTCATGAAACTCAGGCTCATCGAAGAAACGAAAATAGCAACAGTCAGAACAAAGAGTCGCATAAGAATGTTGATAATGCAGAAATTTCTTCAGCTGCTACTGATAATTGTTGAGGAGCAAGGTGTTGATGAGCAGGTTAAAGTTCAAAATACTAATGATATAGAAAAAGGCGATGCAAATGATGTAATCAATGAGGAGATAATCAATACTAATGACAATAGCAATGAAGGTGTTAACGACGAAACAAGTGAAGGAAGGGCCAATAGTAAGAACGCAAATGTTGATGACACAGAGTCCGCAGTTGTTGGTGTAACTGTTGAAGACAGGGTACGAACCCCTGCTTCTCCTTCCCCTTCCACTTTTCCTTCCTCTCCCTCTCTTCCTTTTGCTCCTTCCCCTTCTTCTTCTTCCTATGTTGGTTTTTCTCAATCCCTTGATTTTACAGAGACGCCTTTCTCTGGTGTTAATACTGGAGGGATGCATTCAGACTCTGATTTTCCATTATCCCAGACAACTCCGGTCAAAACTGGTAATAGATTCGATATTCTCCGCCAAGATTCTGATATTGACGGAGACGAAGAGGTTGATGACGCCGATAGTTTTTCTGTGACATCTGAAGTTTCTGATACTTCTGAACTGACAGATCGCAATGATCTAAGCTTTAGCAGCCTTTAGAGTTTTTAGCGCAGATTAAAGGTTCAAAAAAGCCAGTCCAGAGATGTTATGAATATTGTCCAGATTTAAGACTTCTAATTAAAGCATTGCATAAGTTGCGCAAATCTGATCATGTTACAGCCAGCCAAAATGTAAGAATATATAGGCTGACAGTTAAACTGTATGCGTATACCAAGACTAAACATTATTCTCTAAAATAATGGTCACTAATGCCTTAATTCTTTTGTCTTGTCTTTTAATGGCAAGTATTTCAACTTTAACGTGGAGTAGTAATGGAGGTCACGATTCTCTCAGGCGTTATCAAATTTTATCTTACTTGAATGTAGATCACCATAACGATTTTTGTTTCCTCCAGGAAACTCACTCAACAATTGACAGTCAAGCCCAATGGCAAATTATTTGGCGTTCACCAATATATTTTTCTCACGGAACTAGTAACTCGGCAGGTGTCGCTATTCTCTTTCCCAAGAGAAAACAAGTGAATGTTATTTCTCAAAGTAGTGTTGTTAGAGGTCGCTTATTACATCTCCACGTGACTGTAGATGAACAGCCATTTCACTTAGTGAATGTTTATGCCCCGTATTCTGGAGAGGAACGTTTATGTTTCTTCGCTCAGCTTAAAAAGTTTTTAAACAGTATTAATGATGATCCAGTTATTATGGGGGGAGATTTTAATTGTACGCTCATTTCTAACTTGGACAGGGGTTCCGAGACTGAGCCACACATGAATTCTTCTAAGTTTCTTTCTGATATTGTTCATCGCACAAAACTTGCAGATGCGTGGCGTCATGTTCACACCTCCTCACGTAATTATACTTGGCAAAGAAATAATAATAAATCACGGATTGACACCTTCTTCATTACAAAAGCCCTCACTTCAAAAATCAAATCTGTCTCGATTGATTCATGTCACAATTTATCTGATCACAGTCCAGTTTCCCTTCATATTTGTGCCAATTTCACTAAAAATAAAAATCCTGTTTGGTGTCTCAACACTAGTTTCTTAAGTAATGAAGACTACTGTAATTTGATCAAGACTTTTTGGCAGAAATGGCGCAATGAAAAACAAAGATTCACTTCACTTCAATCTTGGTGGGACATTGGCAAACAAAAAATAAAGAAATTAGCAAACAATACAGCTATCAATACATCTACCGTTATAAGCATATGAAAAAACGAATTAAACGATCACGTCCCAAATCTGCAATGCCTGCTTGCTGAACGCCCTTCACTTCATAAAACATATCAGCAACAGAAAGATATCTTGGATAACTTAAATAAGATTGAAACTCAAGGCGCAGCTGTTCGAGCACGTTATCAACAATTTAATGATTCCGATGCCAGTACAAACTTTTTCTATTCCTTGAGAAACATAAAGGTCAGCACAAATCTCTTAATCAGCTGCGTCGTCACGATCAGACCATCACTGAAAATCAACATGAAATCCGTTCACTTACTCGTACCTTTTATCAAAATTTGTACCACTCGGAACCCATTTCAACTGCAGCCCAAGATTCTCTTCTTGATAATTTACAAAAATTAAACCCGGATAAAGCTGAACAGTGCGACGAACCAATCACTTTTGAAGAAATGTCCTCAGCCTTAAAGCAGGTTACCACTGGTAAAACACCTGGAATTGACGGTATACCAGTGGAATTTTTTAAATCGTTTTGGTCCACTATTGGTCATGATTTGCATGATGTTTTCCAAGCCTCTCTCACAGATGGTATTTTACCCACTTCTTGTCGTCGTGCTGTTCTGACTTTACTTCCCAAGTCAGGTGACAATACTTTGCTACGTAACTGGAGACCGGTTAGTTTGCTTTGTGCAGAATATAAAATCTTTGCAAAAGCTTTATCTATTCGTTTGAAAGGCGTGTTACCTGACATCATACACATCGATCAAAGTTATACAGTTCCGGGTCGTCAAATTTTCGATAATATCAACTTAATCAGAGACTGCATAAGTTACCATAACGAATTCACTCTTCCGCTTGGTATTGTGTCACTGGATCAAGAAAAAGCTTTTGATCGGGTCCATCATAATTTCCTCTTCAGAACTTTGCATTCATTTGACTTTGGTGATAATTTCATAAAACACATTAAATTGCTTTACACTCAAACGGAAAGTCTTGTTCGAATCAACAGCTCTCTTACTGCTCCAATCCACTTTGAACGTGGAATTAGACAAGGGTGTTCTCTATCTGGTCAACTTTACGCCATTGTTATTGAGCCATTGCTTCACAAATTCGTGAAGATCGAAATATTCAAGGAATCATGATTCCAAAATCTAATGGGCGCAAATGTAAGCTATCTGCCTATGCTGACGATGTCAGTCTTTTTATCACACATAATTCAGAATTCAGTATTCTCGAAAAATGGTTGCGTACTTATGAAGATGCTAGTAATGCTCGGGTTAATTATAGAAAATCCAAAGGGCTGTGGGTGGGTGCTTGGCGTAACAGAAGAGACACCCCCTTACAAATTCAATGGAATAGTGACGGTTTAAAGATCCTTGGTACTTTCATAGGCAATATTGCTGACTATTTCATTCAGAATTGGGATGACTGCATATCAAAAGTCAACAACAAACTTAGTTGGTGGTCAAGATATGCCCCTGCAATGTCGTACCGTGGTCGAGTAATTGTTATTAACCAGCTCGTGGCCAGCAAAATCTTACATCGCATTTTTTCTCTAATTCCGCCACCTGATGTACTCAATGAAATTCAACGTGCGCTTCTTGATTTCTTCTGGCAAGGTCGTCACTGGGTGCCTGCTACTGTGTTATACACTCCTCTCGAAAAGGGAGGCCATGGTCTTATTAATCTCCCTGCACGTGCAAAGGCATTCCGCTTACAATATATACAAAGATATTTGTATTCAGGTTTAGATCACCCTTCATTCTCATTCACTGATTATTACTTTAGGCGTGTCCACAAACTTGATTATAGTAGACAACTTCTTGCTATTAAAATTCCCAGTATTCCTGTTACCATGCCTCCATTTTATCTTGACCTGTTACAAACTTGGCAGTCTTCCAAGGCTGTTCGTAAGGGTGATCCCACCTCAACGGATAATATTCTCCAAGAACCTCTCTTTTTAATGATCAAATCAAGCATTCAGTATTTGATGATCAGCCAACCCTTTCGAATCACCTCATTGATGCTGGGATAACAAAAATAAGTGACCTTGTCGATCCTTTTTCCAGAAACTGGTTATCTCATGATAATATAGCAAACATAATGCCCATTTACTCGCGTAGGATTTTGAGCAATGTCGTGACGTCATTACGTAATTCCATTCCTGAACAATGGAGAGATAAATTACAACATTCGTTCTCCATAGATGTCAATCTTAACGTTCCAACCTCCCCCATCAATACCCGTTTTCACTTTGACATCATTCATACCGATGAAATAACATTGTCCTTAACTGCCCCCTCTATAAAATTGAAAAGAGCGCAATTTATAAATTCCTCATCATGTCTGACTTCCACAAGAAGCATAGTGATCGTCCTGACACTATTTGGAGGGAATTACTTGGTCTGTCAAAAGACACGAAGGTAAATTTTAGTTTCTGTTATACTAGTCCTATACCTAAAACTGAAGGTGATCTTCAATGGCGCATTTTGCAAGGTGCCTATGCAACTGGTAACTACCTGTTTCAATGTCATTTCAGTCAGACCCCAAATTGTGTTTTTCTGTGGTAACAGAGATGACCTTGTTCACATTTATCTGGAATGTCATCGACTAACCTCTTTGTTCAAATTACTGCGTAAATTATCTCGTCAACTACTTGGACCAAACTGTAGGATTTTGTACTGGTGGTTTGTAATGGGCCCACCTTTTATTAAAACTGTTATGGATAAAAATATCCATGCCCTTTTAAACTATATTTTCAACACTGCAAAACTTGTTATCACATGACTCGTCGTAAAGCCATCACTGAAAATGATCCGCACCTGTCTGGTGACCTTATTACCGCCTTTAAGGTGAAGTACTACGAATTACGTCAAAATTAAGTTGTGGTGTCATTTCCTTCAAACTTTGCACAAATATTCTTTGAAGTTGTGCAAGTGCAAAAATGAAATAAAAAAATGGGGGTCACCACGCTTGTTTCCATGGAAACGGACGTTAAAATGGAGTCGTTAGAAATAAATAAAAATGATATAATTCACTTAAACTAAAGAAAGCAATTATAAAACGCTTAGCAAATGAGTTAATTTTAATAAATACCAAGACTTAAGATCCATATTTATTGAATGTATAGTTTTCATGATGTTTGTGAAGAAATTTAACATAAGTATCGATTACAAAATGACGATATCGAAATTATATCACCATATAATTTTCGAACTTATTTCCTGTCGTTTTGAATGGTGTCATTTTGACCAAACTTGGCGAATAAACTCCTGACATAATACCATTTAGTTTACACTTTTAATAAAAGGGTGTCACCACGCTACTTTTTACAATATCTCCAGGTGAATGGGTAATTTGCGCCATATAAAATGGAGAGAAATGTTAATTTTTCGCTCATATTGAATAAAAACCAGCTTCCTAGGGGGTCAAAATACGACAAGGTTATAGGTCACATGCATTTCTAAGACACTGGGTCAAAAAATTAGGTAAAAGCGCAATTTCAACAATGACAGGTGATGTTAAATACATGCGCTACAAAATAACCCATTTGCGGCAGGCTGGAGTCAAATCTGCGCAGAAACGTTCTAAAGCGTGTGCGCGTCCGAATTCGTCGCCCTTCACCTTAAATCTCGTCTCGTTCGCGTATACTAAATGAATACGCTTACCATGGTTTCTCCAGCGAGAACACGAATTTGATAGATTTTGGTGTACGAACAATGTTTTAGCTTCTGTTAGTGAAGGAAAACTGAAAATTGCAGATATTCTCTGGTGAGGTGAGCTTGTTAGATCTGTGTATTAACACACTGCATACACTCTACAGCATTAGGCTACACTTCTGATAACTGAGGCTCGAGTAGCTTCGAGTCTATGCCCTGGTCACCGTACTCCTCACGGGAATCATTTTCATGGTTCGGACAGTTGTCGGAGGGACATACACTTTGCTTTGTTTCAGGCTAACCACTGTGCTTGTGTTAGCGTTATTGCTGCCTATTATCTTGACGTCCAGCTGTCAACATTGGTCCGACCAATCTCATGTGATGCTACTTTTTAACACATGTCACCTGATGTCATCTAAATACTGGTTTTCGCTTTAGGCTGGATGCACGTACGCTTTGGTAGTCATCTCATCGCTTGATGTTAATTTTATACTACCAGTTAGCTAGTGATGTCATCGACGTTTTGGTCTCCACGTCAAGATCCAATCGAGCATCAACCTCAGTGCTTCTGTGTGTTTTTCTGTGAACGCTGCTTGTGATTCTCAGTTTGAAACTTTTTTTGATTTCTTTTGATTTTATTGATTGCACCAGATTGACGTGTACAGCTGAGTGTAATTTTGTATTTTTGTACACGACTTTTATTATTGGAATAAAAGTTCCATTGAAAAACTAAAAACTACTACTACTACTACTACTACTACTACTACTACTACTACTACTACTACTACTACTACTACTACTACTACTACTACTACTACTACTACTACTACTACTACTACTACTACTACTACTACTACTACTACTACTACTACTACTACTACTACTACTACTACTACGCATGTGTACACAGCGTGGTAGTGTGCTCTGAGTTTTCCTACAGTTTTTGAGTCCTTCAGTGATTTCCGGACTTAGATCGTTGTCTGATCTGTTTTTGCTCCGGTTGTGGACTGCTGCTGTCAAGTTTTTTGTGTGTTTGAACTTTCGATTGAAGAGATTTTTGCGGATTCCCTCAGTGGTTTCCGTGTGCTATTTCCTAGGCCAAGATGGCCGCGCCATTCATTGACAATGGACGCTTAGCTACGTTTGCCGGTCTCACGAGGAAACATGGTGTGAAGTGTGAATCCATGGAAGGAGTCTCTGTCGAAAAGTATCTACAAGCTATTTCAACGATTACTGGTCCACAGAATATCATCGCTGCTTCCAGAGTTTACGGTTCAGTTATCGTTTATTTCAATTCCGTTACTTGGGTGGAAAACGTGTGTGTCAATGGTTTCAAACTGAACGGTTACTAAATTCAAGTTGAACCTGTTGTAAAACCAGCGACAAAAGTCGTAGTGTCTGGCGTTGCTCCGTTAATTCCGAATCATGTGATTGAAACTGAACTTCTTAAATTTGGTAAACTGTCAGTAAAATCAAAACGATTCCTCTCAGATGCAAGAGCGAACATTAAATTTAAAGCATGTAAGATCTTTCCGAAGACAAGCTCTGGTACTGATTGATGCCGACTTTAACGGTACATGGGAAGGACCTTTGACTGTAGAGTACAAAGGTAAAAGATACGGAATTTTTCTTTCAACCGAAGAAATGAAATGTTTCAAGTGTGGACAAAAGGGACATGTTTAGCGTGATTGTCAACATCAGCCCAAATCGAATATTGCGAGAAAAAGACAATACCACCGTAATTAACGACGATCAATTTGAAAGAGGTGTTAAAATTCCGACCAACAACGATGTTCAATGATGTTCAACGCCCGATGGAACCAATCTGTGGTGATTCGTCTACTGTTTCCAATCAAGGCAAAGATGTACATCAACATGAAAACACAACGATGGCTGATAATGTTGATGGTCATAACGTCGCGGACATTTCTGATACTCTGCAAATCAACAGTGATGGCTATGGTAATGAGGAACAAGAAAATATAGTTTGTGATGACGAAACTGACATTGTTCAACGTGAACCGTCTTCAAAAGATGTTACAGAAACTGTCTTAAACACTGACAGAAAGAATGGTAACGAAATTTTAAAGGGAAATGATGTTACTGATGATGAGAGTGTAAGAACCCCTCCATCGCCTTTCCACCTTCTCCGGACCTGTGTTTTACGCAAGCTTCAGAATCCTCAGATTCTCTCCAGCTTGCACTCTGCCGCTTGTTCGCTCTGGACTTTCTGATTTCGTTCCGGATTCTCAAGACATTGTAGACAAGACCAATGCATCGATGGATATAGATATGTCTACAGTTGATTCTCAGAGCTTTTCTTTCTCGTCGCTTTCTTCTCAACATATTGCTAACCAGCCTATAGAAGAAAATTTTAAGATTCAACGCCAAGGGAAACTGATGACAATGAATCAGTGGTGTCGGACGTTTCAGATTCTTCGTTTTTCCATGATGTATCAACTCAATCGATTGCAGACTTCTTGGAAAATACAAAACATTCAAAGAAGTTTATTCAGGATTGTTTTGACGTCCATCCAAATTTGAAAGAACTTGCGAAAATGTTGCTAGCATATCGCTCTTCACAGCCCGTGAACACCGCAACGAGAGCTCGCATCTACAAGCTGGTTCATAAAATCAAAGACTATGTCAGAACTACTGGTAGGTCAACTGCGATTGAGTCTTCACTTTAATTCAGGTTGTTATGTGGAAGCTTCTTCTCACAATCCTATCTACAGGCATGGCTCTGTCCTGTGTAACGCTTAATGTTCGTGGGTGTCGAGACTCGATGAAACGCTTTCAAGTTTTTGATTTTTCAACCATACCAATCCAGCTTCTTGTTACCTTTTACAAAAAACTCACAGCATACCAAGTGATGAAAAATTATGGCCTTTGATTTGGAGAGGACGTTGTATTTTGTCGCATAGTTCAACAAACAGTGCAGGCGTCGCTATATTGTTTTCACCCTCCTCTTCAATTGATATCATTCGTACATCAGAACCAATTCCTGGACATTTACTACATGTGCAGTCACGCGTTGATGGCAGCCTAGTCAATATTATTAATGTGTATGGACACTATTTCCAATGTACGGCTGTGGTGTTTTACCAAACCAAATGATCTACTATCAAGCTTAGGTGTTGACAGTTTTGTTATTCTTGGTGGACCCTTACGAAAATAGTCTGTAGATATTCTATTGAACTCTGATATTCTATAGAAATTCTGTATATTTTATGGAAATCTGATGGAAATATGCTTCCATTGAAATTCAATTGAAAATTTTCAATACAATTCTGTAGAAAAAATTAAATTTTATAGAATTTTAATGTGTATAGAAACTTTAAATTCTATTGAAGTTTGCTGATAATTTTCTGTAGAAAATCTGCAGAAATTAAACATATTTTTTATGGAATTTTTCAATTCCATAGCTTTTGTGGAAATTTTTTTTCTGTTTTCTTTCCCACAGTCTACACTGTTTCAGACTTAAGTTCATGTTTTTGCATGTTGGCATGAGCTTTGATAAGAACTCAGTGACATATATAGCTGGTTTCAATATGGAATAGGTAGTGACATATACCTATGGAGAGTTCTAAGCACATTCTCGTGTACCCTTTAATTCTGAAAAGTTATTTTCATTTACACACACGTGCCAGGAAAATGTATACAGTTTCAATTGTACCATTCCTTTTGTACATTTCATGACTGTACACAGACCAACCTGACTCTCTTTGTTAGATCCTAGGTCAAGTGAGCTGACCTGTGCCTTTGCTTTGTTATGCAAATAGTTTCCTGCCTTTACAATGGGCTGATTACATAATAGTGTAGCCACGCATTATTCATTTGAACTTGAGGCAGTCCACAGTGCACATGGCTCTTATGAAAAGTACTAAAGTTCAACTCCAAATTCCATGGAAAATTAGGATCCAAGGTCCATAAGCAAGATTCTAACAGTGTTATGGAGAAGGGAGCTCACTAATATGTCACAACTGTAAGGATCCACATTGCAGCATCAACTGAAAATTACGTGAGTTAAGATACACAACACTTTAATTATGCACTTGGCTGAGTTGACAACTCAAAACTGCTAGACTGGAGAGGTAGGCCTTGCATTCATATGTGTAGGTTGCTTTATATTTTGTAGTCCCTGTATGTTTCATCAAGTTTCGAACGATTGTTAATCATAATTCTTTTAGAAATAAACTACATGTTTACAATTTACTTGCTGGCTGATTTTTGTGAGTTTTGCAGTAATTCATTGCATTGGTATCTATGGCAATATCATAAGGTGGTACTCCTTACTTAATAAAAGTTTAACACATATTGTTGTCATACTTTCTAAGAGATTGAACTCGTATAAGACAAACAAACTTCTGTAAAGAGTGCAGAAATTAAATATAGTTCTACAGAAATTCTACATAAAAATTCTGTAGAATGTGGTATAAATTCAATATAGTGCTACAGATATTCTGTAGAACGTGTATCGAATTTACATAGAAATTCTGTAAATTCTACAGAAATGATACAGAAATTCTGTTGAATTTCTACAGAAAAAGGGGGCCAAAACTCCATTAAACTCCGTTAATTTCCATAAAGGTTCAGTAGAATTTCTGTAGAAATTCTGTATCACTTTAATTGAATTTTGTCATCAATTTCAATAGAATTTCTACAGAAAATTTTCATAAGGGGAGGCTTAAATTGTACTCTCAACGGAGAATTAGCCAGAATCAATTGTAAGGAGTCTGACATGTGTGCAGTTCGCTATTTTAATAATTTAATCCACATGCCCATGTACAGGCTTGTTGACAGTTGGCGCCACTTTCATGGAGACAACCGTAATTACACCTGGCACAGAAATGACAAAAAGGCCCGTCTTGACAGGATTTACATCAACAAGTGGATGAGATCTCGCATTACGGTGGCTTCAATTCATCATTCTGCGCTCACGTTTTCTGATCATTCATTGGTAAAGTTAAGAGTTACACAGAAAGAAGTCAAACATCGCAACCCAATATGGTGTCTTAATACAAGCATCTTAAAGCATGAACTCTATAAAGATATCATTTCGCATTTTTGGTTAAACTGGAGACAGCGACAAAATCAATATTGTAATTTGTTGACACGGTGGGGCATAGGCAAATGGAAAATTGAACTTTTATCTCAGCAGTATTGTGCTTCGAACCAGTACAACCTGAAATGGGATAAATACGCCTACAAAGGGAAATTTAAGAACTTGAGAAAAAGTTACATGAAGACAAAAGTCTCTTTGGTGAATATCAACAAAAGTTCTCTAGCTCACTTGGTAGACCTGGAGAGCAGAGGTGCAGCTGTACGATCCCGTCACCAATTACTTACTCACAGTGATGTTTCGAACAGTTTCTTCTTTTCTCTTGAACGAGAGCGGAGAAGGTCAAAGCCCAGTATTCACATGAAACGTGATGACGGCTCAATAACAGAAAATCCCGATGAAATTCGTAACATTTTTAACAATTTCTACAAGGAGCTTTATTCTGCTGAACATGTTGACGTTGATGCCCAGTCTGATTTGGCGCAATTAAATGAGGAAGATCGTGATTACCTTGATGGTGACATTACTCTTGATGAACTTACCTTTGCTGTAAAACAACTTTCAACTGACCGTACTCCAGGAATGGATGGTTTGCCTAATGAATTCTACAAAACATTTTGGTCTGTTATTGGTCAAGACCTTCATAAGGTATTCATTGAGTGTTTCCGTAATGATCAGCTTCCTATTTCTTGTCGGAGAGCAGTGCTAAGTCTTCACCCGAAAGCTGGAGACAACACATTAGTTAAGAACTGGAGACCCATTAGCTTGTTATGTAGCGATTATAAAATTGTCACGAAAGCTCTCTCAATTCGTTTACGTAATGTTCTTTCCAAAATAATTCATGTTGATCAGTCCTGCTCTATTCCAAATCGTCACATATTTGATAATGTGAATTTATTACAGGATAGTATTTTCTATGCCAATGACACAAACTCACCTCTGGGTATTGTTGCTCTAGACCAGGAAAAGGCTTTTGACCGTGTCAGTCATGATTACCTTTTTAAAACTCTGAGCTCTTTTGGCTTTGGTCCCCGTTTTATCAATTACATTAAAACACTCTATACAGATATTCAGTCAGTGTTAAAGATAAATAGTTCCATTACCGCTCCAATTTCAATTAATCGTGGGATTCGTCAAGGTTGCTCACTTTCTGGTCAACTTTATGTGATTGCCTTAGAACCATTTTTAGATAAGATTAGGAATAACAGTAACATGAAGGGATTGATAATACCATGCTTTTCTGCGTATGCCGACGATGTTGAAGTTTTTATTACTAGAAATGAAGATTTTAGTAACTTAAAGTCCACCCTTAAGTTGTATGAAAATGCGTCTAATGCAAAAGTTAACCTAAAGAAATCTGAAGGTCTCTGGGCTGGTTGTTGGCGTAATCGTATTGACACGCCATTAAATATCAAATGGAACTCAACAGGGTTAAAATTGATCGGTGTGTATGTTGGTAACTCAAATAATTATTGTCAGAAAAATTGGTCTGAATTAGTGAACATCACTGAAAACAAGGTGAAATTTTGGTCGTCTTTTGCACCTGGCATGTCATACAGAGGTCGTGTTTTGATCATTAATCAGCTGATTGCTTCAAAATTACTCCATAGATTGACTTGTACAACTCCCGATGATCAAACAATTTCTTACCTTCAAACCCTTTTTCTGAGATTTTTCTGGCAAGTACGTCATTTGATTCATTCGGAAACTCTGTACGTTCCTCTCATTCAAGGTGGCCAAGGCCTTATTCATCTTAAAACTCATTGTATTTCTTTACGTCTCAGTTATATTCAAAAGTATTTGTATCAGGATGTTAATCATGTGGCGTATTATTTAACAGATTTTTATTTTAGAAGAGTTGGTGGTCTCAATTATGACAAACAGTTACTTCTCACAACAGACATTGATTTTTGTAATGCTGCTATTCCTGCTTTTCATCGTGATTTATTACATTGTTGGAATTCTGTTGATAAAATTCGTAAAGGAATTCCACTGAGTGTTCCTGACATTCTTAAAGAGCCTCTTTTTCAAAATCCTCTCATTATGCATCCCGTTCATAAGTCACCTTTTACTGTACCAGCCTTTGTCAATGCTAATGTTACAACTATAGGTGATCTTTTCAATACTGTGGGAAACCGGTAGTTAACCTCTTCAGATTTGTGTGATAAAGTTGTGATTCATCTACAGCGTATTATTTCTTTGTCTTTACAATGTATTTACAAGGCTATTTCTGTTCGTTTAAAATCCGACATTGAAAATCATTTTTGTAACAACAATCCAAACAATGCGCCAGATACTGTGTATTCTTTTCAGCTGCAACATTCTACAGAGCACAATTATTTTCTGTGTAAAATAGAGAAAGGTGCAATTTACAAGTACTTGATAATGGTTCATCATTATGCATGTTTACCAGACAGATTAGACACCATCTGGAGGGATATTTTGAGTATTCCACATTCCATCAAACCAAACTTTGCTTCGTGTTATTGTGATCCCATTAGAAAGAAAGAAGGGGATTTACAATGGCGCATTATGCACGGAGCCTATCAAACTAGTTCTTTTTTGTTCCGTGCTGGATTTCGTTCAGATGCCAACTGTTCTCTTGTAATGACATCGATACACTTTTACATACTTTCCTTGAGTGTCCAAACATTCAACCGCTTCTAGGTGTTATTTCCACTATAACGTCTCGTTTAGTTTTACCTGGGCAAGTTGTAAACATTGCATGGTTTTTCATTAATCCTCCTGTTAAAAACTCTTTATTTATTCATAGACGTGCAATGTCTCTGTTTGTTTACATTTCTACAATGGCTAAGTTGTGTATTCATTTAGCAAGAAGAAATGTGTTTAGGAACCAGGGTCCTGTTGATCCTTTAGACATATTTAAAATCAAGATTTTCTCCAGATTGAGACTTGAATTTGAGTATCATCGTCTTAATGAAAATTTACATTCTTTTAATATTATTTGGGCTTTTGATGATATTCTTTGTGACACTCATGATGGTCAACTCAATTTTCACATTTAAGAAACTTCCCTATTTTTTTGGTCCATCGCTAGGTTGTGTCACCTTTTTGAATTAATTTGCAATAGGGTTAAGATATGTCGATCTTGCTGACATTTACTTTTGTCATCCATGACGTTTTCTGTACAATGCTGACCATCACTTTAAAGTGATTTTCTTTTATTTGTATCTTATATTTCCTTTGGTTCCTTGAAATGTAAAATTTTCCTTTTACAGTTTTAGTATGTAGGAACCTGTGTGAAATAAAGATATTTGAAAAACTACTACTACTACTACGACGACGACGACGACGACGACAACCAACAATCAACCTATTACAGATAAAGAAATTGACAATACCAACACCTCCGACGAAAAAGTGGAAAACGGAATAACTTGTGCTGACAACAACGATGATGATGATGAAAGAAATAAAAACAAGGACACGTTTGAAACTGTTAACGCCAATAACATAAACGAATCGAACAAATGGCTGGAAATGAACAATCACTACAGAATTCGACGCTAATGGTTTCAGACAACCAAGAAATTGCCGATCCTAACCAGACAACTCCAATGATCACTGAAGAACCAGAAAGACTTGATCAGGAAACCAACGCCCACAAGGAAAACAATGCTGTTGATGAAAATACAGATGAAGAGAGGGTACTAACCCCTCCTTCGCCTTTTCCCTCCACCCCTTCCCTCTCTTTTACGCCTGGTTCTCCAAGCCCTTCATCTGAGCAGTCACCTTCAATTGATCTGTCAGGCCTGCCATTTTCTACGTTGACGGCAGGAAGTCTGCCTTCCTCGCAAGGAGTATTGCGCGACCCGGAAGGCATCAGTTTTTCACCATTATCATCTCAAAATGTTACCTCACAATCAACCGAAGTTGACACAAGAGAGTCTATCAATATCGAAATTGACGACAATGAATCTATGATATCAGATACGTCAGAACAATCCCAGTACCACGATATCTTTTCAACAGAAGCAATAGAGGAATTTCTCGAAGACACCAAACATTCTAAAACATTCATACAAGACTGCCTAGATTTCCATCCTAACCTGAAAGAATTGAGCAGAATTTTACTCAAACACCGATCAACGCAACCAATGAACAAATCACAAAAAGCTCGTGTGTACAAACTAGTGACAAAAAACATCAGAAGTATGGGTAGAACAACCTATTTTTCGTAATTAATGAAGCAATGACGATTTTTCAGTGTTTGTTGCGCTCATGACGTCACTATCTTGCACCACACTTAATGTACGTGGATGCCGCGACGCCATGAAACAATATCAGGTGTTTAAATTTTTGAAGAAGGAAAATTTTGCCGACTTCTATATGTTGCAAGAAACACAGCACACCTAGTGACGAACATGTATGGCCCATAATATGGCTGGGAAAATGCGCCACGTCACTTGGAACAAGTAACAGTGCTGGAGTAGCCATTTTATTTTCACCACGGTCAAAAGTTGACATTATTCAGAAAAGTGAACCTGTACCTGGTCACCTCCTGTATACATATGTAAAAGTTAACGATACACCTGTAAACATTATTAATATTTATGCTCATACAAATGCTAATGAACGATTGCAGTGTTTTTACCATCTCAATAGACTACTAACTAATTTAAAATGATGAACTGATCATATTAGGAGGAGATTTTAACTGCACCCTAGATCAAGAGCTAGACAGATTTGATTGTGTAGATGCCGATCAGCGTCCTGTCCGTTCACTCAACAACCTAATTCACCAACACAAGGTAATCGATAGTTGGAGACACTACCATGGAAACGGCCGGAATTACACATGGCACAGGAACAATAAACATGCCCGTCTGGACAGAATATATATTCGTAAGTGGATGAACGCACGTGTCACATCTGCATCTATTCACGACACTGCTTTGGCCTTTACGGACCATTCATTGGTCAAATTAACACTTTCAGGAAAACAAATCAAATAACGCAATCCAGTAAGGTCACTCAACACAGACAACCTCAAACAGGAACCTTACAGAGAAATTATCACACACTTCTGGACTAACTGGAAATTAGAACAAAGTAAGTCTACCAATCTTCTTACTTGATGGGAAACCGGAAAATGGAAAATTAAACTTCTTACCCGACCATATTGTACTTCAAGACAAGAACAGTACAAACAACGTAAAACGCATCTGGAAAAGGATATTCAGGAACTTGAGAAAAGAATGCATCGCAACAAAAACAATGACGTAATTAATGAATATAATGAAAAGAAAAGAATACTCTCACACTTAGTCAGGAGAGAAATTAGAGGTGCAGCTGTTCGAGCCCGACATACCATGCTACAAGACAGTGATATTTCCAGCAAATTCTATTTCGGTCTTGAAGAAAATAGAGGAAAATCAAAAGCAATTGTTCATCTAAAACGCTCAGATAACACAATCAGAGAACACCAGATGAAATACTACACATCATCTATAACTATTATCAGAAACTTTATACACCGGACCCAGTTGACCCAACAGCACAAACTACATTACTAGAGAATTTACCGCAATTAAATGATTCCGATCGAGATTATTTAGACAGTGATTTCACCTATGAGGAATTTACAAATGCTGTTAAAGTACTGGCTACTGACCGCACACTAGGAATCGACGGCATACCAAACGAATTAAATAAAACGATTTGGCCACTTCTCGGCAAAGATTTATCCAAATTTTTAGTACATCTCTAAAAAAACGATAAACTTCCTTTGTCTTGCAGAACAGCAGTTATTAGTCTGCCTCCAAAAACAGGTGATAATACCATTGTTAAAAACTGGAGACCAATAAGCCTGTTACACCCGTGGCCACTTTAGTGTTGATTAAGCCTGTCTGGTACAAGCAGAAATTCTGTTTGTATAAACGAAACAAAGTGGTGATCGGTGTAATAAATGTAAGGTTCACTATCGGCACCCCACTGTTAGGATTGAGATAACGTTCTACTAAAATGTCTCGCCTGCCCAATTCAAATCGATCACAACACTGCACTGTAGTAGACACGCTGTAAGTCTGCACTCCGACAATGAACATCAATAACAACGGTCGCGAATATCATAGGGGCAAATCCTTCAGTGGGGACGTAGCAAGCTTGATTGTTCAAAATATAAGAGATTGTGGTGGCAATCGGGCACCTAGCGATTGGCACCAGCGAGGAGGAGCTTACAAGGAAACAAGCAAGCGTTTTAAGATAAGCGTGGAGGGAGCCAGAAAAGTTTGGAAGAGATGTATATGTATCAGGACAAGTTCCCTTCAACCGGGATGAGAAAAGTGTCGTTCATGGTTACACACATGAGAATACATGTACATGTAAAATGCTACCCCGTCTGTACTTTACTCTTACCTTTTCTCTCGTACCAAGTGAAATTGGAGTTTTATTCACGGTTTGTAGGAAAGAAACATGGCTGTTTATTTCGAAATTGTTGCATTCAAGACGGGCGATGTTTGTAATTTAATCACTAACATTTTCAAAGTGGCATTTTCTCAATTCCCGCGTCTGAACAAAGTCTGAACACGACACTTGCGATACAGGCTATAGTATCGTTGGTATTCATTCACTGCAATATTGAAATCGACACAAAATGTGTGATGTTCTCTAACACTGACTACATTTGAAAGACATGAATTTTAGCAGATACTGAGTACTGATAGGGCAAATGCTGTGGTCAACATCATTTGTATACAGTGTATTTTACAATCACTCCCTAATTTCAGGCTAATCGGCGTGTCCATGGGGTACCGATAGTAGGATCATTATCACCACTGATACAGGGTAAAGTAACCGTTTTATCACCCTTCTGCAGAGAGAATTTCTGCTTGTACCAGACAGGCTTGATCAACACTAAAGTGGCCACGGATGTATGTAGTGATTACAAAATCTATGCCAAAGTGCTGTCAATGCGTCGGAGATCCACTCTACACACGATCATCCATGAAGACCAAACCTGTAGTATTCCGGGCTGCTGTATCTTTGATAATATCCACCTGCTTAGAGACAGCATATTTTATACAAATGATACAGACAAACCGCTAGCAATCGTAGCACTCGATCAAGAAAAAGCATTTGATCGTGTTAGTCAAGACTACTTGATTAGAACTTTAAAATCATTCGGTTTTGGCCCTCGCTTCATCGACCTCATAAAATTACTCTACACGGACATCCATTCTCTTATTCGAATAAATAATACACTCACCCCTCCAATTGAAATTAAACGTGGAATTAGACAAGACTGCTCGTTATCGGGACAACTCTACGTCATCGCCCTCGAACCTTTACTTGATAAAATAAGGAATTTAAGCGGAATCGATGGTCTGAAAATCCCCGGAACACCTAACAACAATATATAACCTCGCAGAATATGCCAACGATGTAGAGACACTACTTAGTGTCTGATAGCTCAGTAAAAAGCTTCGTGCTTTTCCGATTACTATATATGTGTGTACTTTGTGTGTGTACTGTGTCTGTGTGTCGTCTGCTCCACGCATACCGTGTTGTTCGGTCGCGCACAGAATTGAAACATCTAAGTCGGTTACTGTGACCAACTCTTTGGGTTGGAAGCAGTGGCCGACTGGTTTTGTGTGAGGCCTAGCAGCTAGGCGATGTTGCCGTGAGTGTGTGGGGGTTCGAATCCCGTTTGGGTTATAGTAAAATTTATATTTCTTTAACCTGAGTGGACAGTTCTGCTGGTGGATATTTACTTGTCCCCGAGTCTGTCTGATAGCTCAGTAAAAAGCTTCGTGCTTTTCCGATTACTATATATGTGTGTACTTTGTGTGTGTACTGTGTCTGTGTGTCGTCTGCTCCACGCATACCGTGTTGTTTGGTCGCGCACAGAATTGAAACATCTAAGTCGGTTACTGTGACCAACTCTTTGGGTTGGAAGCAGTGGCCGACTGGTTTTGTGTGAGGCCTAGCAGCTAGGCGATGTTGCCGTGAGTGTGTGGGGTTCGAATCCCGTTTGGGTTATAGTAAAATTTATATTACTGAAGAAACAGATTTTGGAAAATTAAAGATGTGTTTGGAACTGTACGAACGTGCTTCCAACGCTAAAATAAATATCGAAAAATCAGAAGCTTTATGGGTTGGAGCATGGAGAAACCGTGTAGGCAACCCAATGAATATGAAATGGAACTCCACTCGGAAACACCGTGCAATATCATCAAAAGAACTTGACGGATTTAGTGAAAAGTACAGAAAACACACTGAAATACTGGTCGGTCTTTGCTCCTGCTATGTCACACAAAGGATGCATACTTATCATCGATAAACGTATCACATCAAAATTACTTCATAGATTCACGTGTATTACTCCTCCCAAAGAAACATTATCACACCTTCAACGCTACTATTATGTTTTCACTGGCATGGATGACAGTGGATTCCGGCAGAATTACTGTACCTTCCGGTCAGTAAAGGTGGTCAAGGATTAGTACATCTCCCTAGTCGTCTCACTTCACTTCGCCTACTTTTCATCCAACGTTACCTTTATCAAGATATTTCACATCCAGCTTTTTCCCTTACTGATTATATCTTCAGCCAAGTGGGACAATTAAAGTACAAAAAAACAGTTGCTGTTAACAACCGACATCAACGTAAACGCAGCTCGCATACCTGATTGCTACAAAGAAATGCTTCAAAACTGGAATTCGCTGAACAAATTAAGGAAAAGTTCTCAACCGAGCATTTCGGACGTTCTTAATGAATCGCTATTCCAAAATTCACGTTTTTTGCACCCACTTCATAATTCCCCCTTTACCTTCCGTCCTTGGTACACGCTGGGATCACCGTGATAGGTGACATCGTCACCTTGCCAGAAAATCGATGGCTGTCAGCAGAAGACCTTGCGAACAGAATCGCAATCCACTCTACCCAAATCCTAGCAAATATACTGAAATATATTCAACGGGCGATCCCAGATAACCTGAAAACTATCATTGAGGATTATTCATTAACCCAAATCTTAACCATGTACCTGACTCCAATATTACTTTCAACTCCATCACTCTATTGAACACAACATAGAACTCCACAAAATAGAAAGGTGCTATATACAAATATTTTATTATTGTTCAATATCTCACACAGTTACCAGATAAACCCGACTCCGCTTGGAAAGATATACTTAGCCTTTCCAATAAAATAAAACCTGATTTTACGGCACGTTATACTCTTCCCACAACCCAGAAAGAGGGATACTTACAGTGGGTACAGGTACCTTCCTTCATAATTCAGGTCTACGTCCAAATGCTAATTGTCCGCTATGTGGGGAAAAAGATTCTCTCCTTCACGCTTTCTTGGACTGTCCATACATCCAGCGACTACTAGCCTGCATAGACAACATTACATCACCCCTTGTGCACCAAGGTCAAGTCATCAACATTGCATGGTATTTTATCAAACCACCAAACAAAACTGATATTTTCATAACCAAATGCGCTAAGTCACTTTTCAACTATATTATGTCAACGGCTAAAATGTTGATTCACCTTGCCTGAAGAAATGCAATGCAACTGACATCCACAATTAATCCTCAAGAAATATTTAACAATCATATGCGAGCGCGAATACTATTTGAGTTTGAGTACAACAGACTTGAACAAAATTTACGTGTGTTTGAACAACTGTGGGCAGTCAAACCGCTCTGTGTTATATAATGAATGATCGCCTCTTTCTGAATATTTGAAGGAATAACGTTAAGTTCACTATACGATAGCAGTAAATTTCATTAAAATACCTTCACTGGTGGATTGATGAGTTGTTACTTTTGACTACACTTTGTTTTCCTTGTTTTAAATGAAGTGTTACAAAAAAACTACATTTGGTAAGATACCATAAGTCATTAACAAATCCCTTTCTGAAGACCTGTTTTATTTTAATGTGATTGAGAAGCCATACTTTATACATATGTACTTGTACTGACGAACGATTTAATTGGTCATACATCAGATTTTCAGTTGTTTTCTCGTCCAATACCGTGTAACTTATCATACTTGCCTTTTTCAGCCTTTTAAACACACGGCATTATTGTACATTATTTTAACAACTATTCCTTTCAGCCTAGTGTATATATTGAAAGTTTGTATACTGAAGGAAATACATATTCCATTGAAAACTGCTACTACTACTACTACTACTACTACTACTACTACTACTACTACTACTACTACGCATGTGTACACAGCGTGGTAGTGTGCTCTGAGTTTTCTTACAGTTATTGAGTCCTTCAGTGATTTCCGGACTTAGATCGTTATCTGATCTGTTTTTGCTCCGGTTGTGGACTGCTGCTGTCAGCTTTTTTGTGTGTTTGAACTTTCGATTGAAGAGATTTTTGCGGATTCTCTCAGTGGTTTCCGTGTGTGTGCTGTTTCCTAGGCCAAGATGGCCGCGCCATTCATTGACAATGGACGCTTAGCTACGTTTGCCGGCCTCACGAGGAAACATGGTGTCAAGTGTGAATCCATGGAAGGAGTCTCCATTGGAAAGTCTTTACAGGCTATTTCATCGATTACTGGTCCACAGAATATCATCGCTGCTTCAAGAGTTTATGGTTCAGTCATTGTTTTTTTCAACTCAATTATGTGGGTGGAAAACGTTTGTGAAAGTGGTTTTGAACTTAACGGCTACACGATTCAAGTTGAGCCTGTTGTGAAACCAGCGACAAAAGTCATCGTATCAGGGGTTCCACCGTTTATTCCCAATCATGTGATTGAAAGTGAACTCCTTACTTTTGGTAAACTGGTGAGCAAAATCAAAACAATTCCTCTCGGATGCAAGAGTGAACAATTGAGGCATGTAAGATCCTTTCGAAGACAAGCTTTAGTGCTGATCGATGCCGACTTTCACGGTACATTGGAAGGACCTTTAACTGTCGAACACGAAGGTAAAAGATACAGAATTTATCTTTCAACTGAAGAAATGAAATGTTTCAAGTGTGGGCAAAAGGGACACGTTCAGCGTGATTGTCAACAATCACTCAAAACCGAACAACTGCTACGTTGCAAGACAATACCACCGTAATTAACGACGATCAGTTCGAAAGAGGCGTCAAAATTCCGACCAACAACGATGAATCTGTTCAACGTCCGATGGAACCAATCAGTGTTGATTCGTCGACTGTTTTCAATCACAACACAGTTGTACGTCAACGTGGAAATGAAGACACAACGATGGCTGATAATGTTGATGGTAATAACGTCGCAGACTTTTCTGATAAAAACGTTACGGATACACATAGTAGCTCGCAACAGGACTGTGATGACCTTGGTAACGAGGAACAAGAAAGTATAGTGTGTAATAACGAAACTGACATTGTTCAACGTGAACAGGTTTCAGAAATTGATACAGAAACTGTCTTGAACACTGACAGAACGAATGGCAACGAAATTTCAAATGCAGACGATGTTACTGATGATGAGAGGGTACGAACCCCTCCATCGCCTTTCCCCCCTTCTCCGGACCTTTGTTTTACGCAAGCTTCGGAATCCTCGGTGTCTTCTCCGGCTTGCACTCCGTCGCTTGTTCTCTCCGAACTTTCTGATTTCGTTCCGGATTCTCAAGACATTGCAGACAAGACCAATGCATCGATGGACATGGATATGTCTGCAGATGTTTCTCAGAGCATATCATTCTCACCGCTTTCTACTCAACGCATTGCAAGCCAGTCAACAGAAGACAGTTTGAAAGATTCATCGCAAAGAGAGACTGATGACAATGAATCTGTGCTATCGGACATTTCAGATTCTTCGTTTTTCCATGATGTATCGACTCAATCGATTGCAGATTTCTTGGAAAATACAAAGCACTCAAAGAAGTTTATTCAGGATTGCTTTGACTTTCATCCAAATTTGAAAGAGCTTGCGAAAATGTTGCTGGGATATCGCTCTTCACAGCCCGTGAACACCGCAAAGAGAGCTCGCATCTACAAGCTTGTTCGTAAGATCAAAGACTATGTCAGAACTACTGGTAGGTCAACTGCGATTGAGTCTTCACTTTAACTTCACTTTGTTATGTGGAAGCTTCTTCTCACAATCCTATCTACAGGCATGGCTCTGTCCTGTGTAACGCTTAATGTTCGTGGGTGTCGAGACTCGATGAAACGCTTTAAAGTTTTTGATTTTCTCAACCATACCAATCCAGCTTCTTGTTACCTTTACAAGAAACTGACACATACCAAGTGATGAAAAATTATGGCCTTTGATTTGGAGAGGACGTTGTATTTTGTCACATGGTTCAACTAGACAGTGCAGTTGTTGCTATATTGTTTTCACCCTCCTCTACAATTGATATCATTCGCGCATCAGAACCAAGTCCTGGACATTTACTGCACGTGCAGGCACACGTTGATGGCAACCTTGTCAATATTATTAATGTGTATGGACATACTATCTTCAATGAACGATTGTGGTGTTTTACCAAGCTGAATGATCTACTATCAAGCTTAGATGTTGACAGTGTAATTAGTTTTGGTGGAGACTTTAATTGTACTCTGAATGAAGAATTGGACAGAATCAATTGTAAGGAGTCTTACATGTGTGCAGTTTGCTATTTGAATAATTTAATTCACAAGTATAGACTTGTTGACGGTTGGCGTCACTATCATGGGGACAGCTGTAATTACACCTGGCACAGAAATGACAAAAAAGCCCGTCTTGACAGGACATACCGTAACATCTCCTATGTTTACAATATAGAAAGTCCGCAATGGGTTGTGGGAATATTTTTGATCTGAGCATGCTCAGTGAGCCGTAAACAATATAATCATAATCATAATCATAATCATAATCTTTATTTCTTATATAGCGCATTACATATTTAAATATCTCAATGCGCTTTACATTAAAAACAAAGAAAAAAGTGACAAATAAAAACAGTAAATTTAAATGTTCAATAAAAGTAACAGCTGGTAAAACTAAAACTAAAGAAATGGTTAAAAAGATCAACAAATAAAACTCAGGTATAAAATTACTTAAAAGGGTATAAAACTCATGTATAAAATGACTTAAACAGGTAAGTTTTTAACCCGACTTTAAAATTATCGAGTGACTGAGATGCACGAAGGTGCGACGGCAAAGAATTCCACAGACGAGGCGCACATATTGAAAATGCCCTATCACCATAGTAAGCTGTGCGGCCGATGGGTTGGTGTAACTTAATTTCCCCATTTGAAAATGAACGCAATGTATGACTAGTACTACGTCTAATCAAAAGCTCATGAAGGTAAGATGGTACATGACTACAGAGAACTTTGAAAGTAATACAAAGAATTTTAAATTGGATACGTTGTTCAACAGGGAGCCAATGAAGGTCACGAAGAATGGGAGTAATGTGATCACATTTTCTCTTCTTGGTAACAAGTCGAGCTGCCGAATTTTGAATTGTTTGCAGTTTGCGTATTTCAAATGAAGGGAGGCCAAAAAGTAAACTGTTGCAATAATCCAGGCGAGATGTGATAAAAGCATGAATGAGTTTCTCAGTTGAAGGCTGATCGAGTATATTACTAGTCTGGTTCCCTGACCCATTTCCCCGGTAGAGGGCGTGGGGAAATATAGGGTCAGGTACTGGCTATTGTAAACATGGACGCTATTGGGTTAAAATAAAATAAGCTGTGATTGGATGAAAGTAACACTTGTAACTTTTTCTCATTTGCATGCTTTGGTTTCGCACTTTCAGGCTCACTTGACACCAACTTCTTGTTTGTACCACAAAGCCGTGGAGGTAGAAAGAAAGACTTTCTACCTCCATGATTTAGCCACTGTGATTTAGCACACCTCTTTATACTTTTAGAACGTCGACATGATGCCTGGCATTTTTCACGAAATTCGGACACCATTCTATCCATCGAAATCAATCGTCGTTCACAGTTCCAACAAAGTTTGCTTTCAATTAGCTGTGATATCGCAGCAGTACTTGTGGCGTGTATCGAACGTGCTCGGGTCATTGGGGTCACGCCACAGTCGGCAAGACCTCAATGACCCTAGCGCGTTCGATACACGCAACAAGTACTGCTGCGATATCACAGCCAGCCTTCAATCATCTCTATTTCCCCGTACTTCTGGATTAATCCTTTCAGTTTATGTTTCCCGTCTCGTGTGCCAATGTTTTGGTTCGGATACCAGTGTTCCAACATAATTCTGATCCAGTCGAATTTTGACCGGCGTTTTCATGGCAGCAGCCATATTTGTTGTAGCATGTTCTGTCAGGTGACTAACCTCCGCCATCTTGAACAAAATTCTGTTCAAGATGGCTACCCGGTACCTGACCCTATATTTCCCCACGCCCTCTACCGGGGAAATGGGTCAGGGAGCCAGACTAGTATATTACGGATTTTACCAATCTTCCAAAGAGCATGAGAGGCCGATTTACACACATTGACAACATGTGCAGACATACTGCCACTAGAATCCATCGTGACACCAAGATATTCTTCTTTCGGTTAGTTGTCATTTTTGTTGTTATTGTCGGATTTGTGGTCGATTTTGTTGGATTCTATCTTTGCTGAAGCGGGCAAGACCAGTGAGGCAAGATGGCGTCCGCAAGCCAGGTGTTCAGAGGTCTCACTCGAAAGCATGGTTTGAAATGTTCATGTGTTGAGGGGGTGAGAGTCGAGACATATGTAGAAGAAATTGCGAAAATCACGGGACCTGGAAATATTATCGCTGCGTCTCATGTTAACGGTGCAGTAATTGTGTTTTAAGTTCAACTAGTTGGGTCGAGACCGTTTGTTTAGACGGCCTTGAACTAGATGGCTGTTGGGTTTCGACAGAACCATTAGTGAAGCCCGCAACAAAGGTCATACTTTCGGGAGTACCGCCCTTCATTCCAAACCAAGTTCTCATAAATGAACTAAACAAGTGTGGTAGAGTTGTTGGTGGGGTCAAGACCATTCCTTTAGGTTGCAAGTCAGAAAGATTGAAACATGTCAAATCTTTCCGACGTCAAATGTATATTCTGCCAACAGTTAGTGACGATGAGTTATTGGGATGTTACCACGTTACGTTTAAGGGCAAAATATATCGTATTTATTTGTCATTTGATGAACTGAGATGTTTTAACTGTCATAAAATTGGTCACATAAAAAGCAATTGTCCTGGGTCTGAGACAATCGTTGAAAAGGAAAATGCTAAAGATAACCAGGAAAAACCGAGCCAGAAAGATTATTACAATATCGAAAACGCCACTGACATGGTTGACGAAAATGAATATGCAATGATGGAAAATATTCAACGCTATGGTACACCTATTATTGACAATGAAGAAGCCAATGATGACAAAAGCGATGACATAAAAGATAGCCTGCACGATGAGAGCTCGGTCACCACCACTGATAAATATACCGATGGCAAACGAAACAATAAGACACAAAGTGACACAGGTGATAAAGACGTTTCAATATTACCGACCAATGAAAGTAGCAAGTCTATTTATTTCAAAGAAAGTTACACATTACCGAAAATTAGCAATGGCAACACTTCAATAGAAAATGCTGATGAGATGGAAACCGACAACAAAGAAAACCCTCGTGCAAACGATAAAAAATCTACTAATGAAAAGGCGCTCCCATCAGAGACTTTGCCTATCGATAAAGAAAACTTTAGTGTCGAAGAGAGGGTACTAACCCCTCCTTCACCTTTCCACCTTCTCCAACCTTTTCGCCAGCCTCAGATTTCACGTCTTCGTCTGATTCGCAACAACCAATTTCCGTTTAGCTTTCTGATTCGTCTCTTCCCGGTCCATCAACTCTCTTTAGTGAAGAGGCCAGTGTCTCTCAAGATCTTTTTGCTACTCCTCGTCAAGAAGATGATCACGATGAAACAACGTCTATGACATCAAAACTATCCGATATTTCCCAGACCTTGAAAATAACCGTCAGTTACCATCCTCTCAATCAATCGAGGAGTTCCTTGAGGATACTCTTCACTCAAAGAAAATAATTACCAGATGCATTGAGTTTTGTCCGGATCTTAAACTTTTAATCACCGCTTTCAATAAATATCGAAAATCCTGACCTTTAACTGGAGCCCAAAAAGCACGTGTTCAAAAAAATTAGCTATAAAGTAAAGCAGCATATCAAAACCACTGGTAAATTCGTCCATTAACTTTCTCCGCTATGTCTAGTCTCTATTTCATTTAACTAGCTGCTATGGCAACCATTTCTGGGTTGACATTAAATGTCCGAGTCTGCCGAGATTCACTCAAGAGATGTCAAGTTCTCGAATATCTCAAAAATGAGGTTCCTACTGATTTTCGGCTCAAACAAGAAATACATACGTTGGAAAGTGGTGAAAGAATTTGGCAAGTTATTTGGAAAGGAAAAGTCCTTTTTTTCATAAAAGTACAAATCAAGGAGGAGTGGCGATACTTTTCTCACCCAAGCAGAAAATTGACATTCTTGACACGAAAGAATTAATGAACGGTCATCTCCTTCACGCACACGTGCTTATCAATGATAAACCAGTGCATGTAATCAATGTTTATGCCCCCTCGAATTCTCCGGATCGTTACCAGTGTTTTAAAATTCTTAAAACGCATCTTGATTCCCCTAACAGTGACCCGATTTTCTTGGGTGGTGATTTCAATTGCACTATCGATTCTGAGATTGACCGTTCTGGTAGAGAGCCTGACCCTCGTACTTCACAACTCCTCAACAAAATTATTCATCGTTTTGAATTAGTTGATGCGTGGCGTAATCAAAACATTTCCCTTCATAATTTCACTTGGTCCTGCGATCACAGTTATGCCAGGCTTGACAGAATTTATATCAAAGAGCATTCTGCAAACTGTATAAACTGCTGCAATATTATTAATTCTTCTCTCTGTTTTACTGATCACTCTGCCGTGAAAATAGTTCTTTCTCAGAAATGCACTAATCATCATAATCCAGTGTGGCATATGAACACAGATATTTTAACTGACAATGATTATGTTGACCATTTTCCCTGTTCTGGGGAAATTGGCGCCAAAAGAAATCAAATTATCATAAAATTCAACATTGGTGGGATATTGGAAAAAACAAAGTCAAGCAGCTAACTCAGCAATATTGTTATCATAAAAATACAGAAGGAAATATTTTGAAACGCGACCCTGAAAAAGAAATTCGCCAGCTAGAAAACTCCCTTTTCCATGACCTGTCAGTCCATGCTGTTTATAAAGCTAAGAAAGACCTTCTTAAGGAAATTATTGACTGTGACACTAAAGGGGCGGCCGTTCGCGCCAAATATACACTATCAGTACAAATGATACTCCCAATAATTTTTTCCGTGAAATCAAAATCAATAATGGGAAAAGAAAGCCTATTATCCATCTACAGAGGGAGGACGGTTCACTTACTGAAGATCAAAAGGAAATAAGAAACCTTACATATGCGTTTTATCAAGATCTGTATTCCCCGGACCCGATTGATAAGAATTCTGAAAAACTCCTGCACGATAGTTTGCCACAACTTAATGAGACAGACAAAGATGTTTTAGATAGTCCAATCACTTATGACGAACTCACAAATACAGTTAAAAACCTCTCTCATGGTCGCTCTCCTGGGATTGATGGCTTACCAAACGAATTTTACAAGGTTTTCTGGTCAGTAATGGCAGAGACGTTCATGAAGTTTTCCTTAAATCCGTCAGCGATGGGGAACTGCCAATGTCTTGTAGAAGAGCAGTCATAAGTCTTTTGCCGAAATCCGGAGACAATGCAAAACTTAAAAACTGGCGGCCAGTTAGTCTTCTATGCAGCGACTACAAAATTCTCACCAAGACCCTCTCCCTCCGGCTTCGTAATGTTCTCAGTACCATAATTCATAATGATCAAAGCTGCAGTGTCCCAGGTCGACAAATTCACGATAATATTGCTATGCTCAGAGACTGCCTTCAATTTGCAAATGCTGAAAATATTCCTCTCGCAATAATTACCCTTGATCAAGAAAAGGCATTCGACAGAGTGTATCATGATTACCTTTTTCACACTTTAGAGGCTTTTGGCTTCGGCCAAAATTTCATCAACTACATCAAACTTTTATATACCAATGCACAGAGTTTAGTCCGGGTCAATAACAACCTCACTGTCCCTATTTCCTTTAACCGAGGGATCCGCCATGGCTGTTCCCTTTCCGCACAACTTTACATTATCGCCATAGAACCCTTGCTCAATAAAATCCGGACTAAAAGTGATATCAAAGGTCTAACCATTCCAGAGTCTCATACAACTTGTACTCTCTCAGCGTATGCAGATGATGTAGATTTTATTATAACTCGAAACGATGATTTTAGTAAACTTAACCACTGGCTTAATACTTACAATAAAGCGTCAAACTCTAAGACACATTTTGGTAAGACGGGGGGGTCTTGGGTTGGAAGTTGGCGGGGAAGGAAGATAGCCCTCTCAACATCACCTGGAATAGCAACGGTCTTAATGCTTTGGGGTATATCTGGTAACGACCAGCAGTTTGAAAGCAGAAATTGGACTGAGCTGGTTGATAAACTTTCAAACGATATTGAATACTGGAATCAACACGCTCCAAACATATCGTATCGTGGGAGAGTTTTGATTATCAATAACTTACTAGCTAGCAAATTTGTGTACCGTTGTTCCTCACTTTGCCCTCCTGCTGGCACGGTGGCCTACGTTCAGTCTCGCCTCCTTGACTTCTTTTGGCAAGGAAAACATTGGATCCCTGCAGAAAAATTATACCTTCCTATCAATGAAGGAGGACAAGGTCTTGTTCATTTACCATCTCGAATCAAGTCCTTTCGTCTCCAGTTTTTTCAATGATATCTCTATTCCGACTATGACCATCCTATTTTCCGTTTTGTTGATCATTATTTCAGTCAAGTTCAAGGCCTCTGTTACTCTAAAAATCTTCTTGCAGTTGAAATTGATTCCCCTTTCATTTGCATTCCAACTTTCACAATGACTTGCTGACATGCTGGTATTCACTATCAAGAATTCGTAAAACAAATTTTAAAAACATTGACGAGGTCATTCAAGAGCCCTTGTTTTACAACAAGGAAATCAATCACCCAGACACGAGAGAGACGTTAAAAATATATTATTTTATCAACTCTGGCATCACAAAGATTGGCAATTTAATTGATCACCATCAAAAAACATGGTTGACTAATACAAACATCTATTCTAAGATTGATATCAATTCTCGTCGCATAGCTAAACTCATTTACAATGACATTTTGAAGGCAATTCCACCACAATGTAAAAATACGATCATCTCCTATCTCAGGGGAGAAAATTCGATAACTGGGACGCCAATACATTACTGTTATGAACTTCACCACTCTAATGAAATCAAACTACCCGCTTTACAAAATCCAGAAAGGTGCAATTTACAAATATCTCATCAAGGTTCTCCAAATAGAACGTCTTCCTAATGCGTCCGACACGTGTTGGCGGAACATTTTACAACTCCCTGACTCTGTGAATCCAAATTTCAAGGCTTGCTATTCTCCTCCACTTTCATCAAAAGAAGGAGACTATTTGTGGAGATTAATTCATGGTGCATACGCAACAGGCATGCTGCTTTTCAAAATGAGCTATTGTCCGACTCCAAATTGTGTTTTCTGTGGCGAGAGCGACACCTTGCTACACACTTTCTTTCAATGCAACTATAATAATGATCTCTTCAACAATCTTACATACTTATCAAAGCAGCTTTTAAGTGATGAGAATTCTACTATCCCACGCCACTGGCTTATTTTAAATCCTCCACATAAATCCGGTAAATTTCTCTCGAAACAAGCAAACCGTCTCTTCGTTTACATCAATGCTGTCGCGAAAACGTCCATCTACTTAAGCCGTAGAAACAAAAGAAACGAAAATAATCTGCCCACTGAACCTCTGGATATCTTCAAAACTCGCGTTAAATCTCGTCTTCAAATTGAATTTTCGTATTTTAAACTTAGTCATCAACTTGAAATCTTCAAAAATACCTGGACAATCAATAATGCCCTTTGTTCAGTGAATGCAGATGGTACTCTTAACGTTTCGCATTTACTTAATTAGTGGGTTGTTTCATTCAAGTGATTTATTGTACCGTTGTTAACATACTGACAGTTCCGTGTTTCCTGGTCATTGTTGTCTTCGAACCCTGGGCACCGTACTCCTCACGGGATCTTCGGATCGGTCGAAGTTCGATGGAGGGTCATACCTACACTTAACGTTTCTAGCCTATTTTTCATTTACAGATCGTGACCTTTGTCAGTCCGTCTGACCATGCAAGAAACTTCAACATGGGATGTTTTCGACGGATACACTATGTCCCTCGTCCAGTTTTCTACCGCGCATACAGCTTCTGGATTAATCGATATTTCACCGTTAATTTTGTAGAAGTCCTGGATTTTATAATTTTGATTTCCGTTGCTTTTAACAGTTTGATGGATCTATGTATATATTTTGATGCAGTTTTGTAAATAGTTTATTTTCATATTTAATAAATGATTTGTTGAAAACTAAATAACTACTACTACTACTACTACTACTACTACTACTACTACTACTACTACTACTCATGTGTGGACGTAGTTAGTGTGTGCTCTCCATTCGAGTGTTTTTTCTGCATTGTTGTGCATCATCGTCGGAAATAGTTTTTTCCGGTGTTTTAATAACAATGATACTGATAGAAATGATGTTGTTCTTTGTTCTGTTAAACGGGGACTTCAATCATACTGTGATGTTGTCTTTTCTCGGAGTGGTATAAATCAAATGTGGATATTAAAAATTCGAAGGAACTCTTGGAAAATTTGAAATCAAGATCTGTTTCAAAAATAACATCTATTAAAACTTTCGATTTTTCCACATTGTATACCACAATACCACATGATAAATTGAAAGAACGCTTGAAAAACATCATCAACCAAGCATTTTTCTACAAAAACGGTTCACGCCGTTACAAATATGTGGTATTAGGGTATAATTCTACATATTTGTTAAAAATACAACTAATGCTAAAGTGTTTTATACCGAAAAAGACATTATCAGTATGCTTGATTTCCTCATTGACAACATATTTGTTGAATTTGGAGGACACATTTTCCAACAGTGTATAGGAATTCCCATGGGCACTAACTGTGCTCCCTTACTTGCGACTTATTTCTGTTCTCATACGAGGCAGAATTTATCCAGAACCTTATCAAGCAGAAAAAGGTCTCTGTAGCTCGTACTTTCAACCTAACATTTAGATACATAGACGATGTTATTTCATTGAATAACTCTGAATTCAGTAAATATCTCGCTATGATTTATCCTCCAGAATTGGAGATTAAAGAAACTACAGAAACGGCCTCTTCTGCTTCATATCTGGACATTTTACTTGAATTTTACTCCAATGGTCACCTTTCTACTAGGCTATATGACAAGAGAGATGATTTCAACTTTAGTATAATTAATTTTCCACACCTCATCAGTAATATTCCACTCTCACCTGCTTATGGGGTATACATTTCCCAGCTTATTCGATATGCAAGAGCATGCAGTTCATATGGTGATTTTGTAGAGAGACATGGTCATCTCTCTTACAAACTGTTAAATCAAGGTTACACCAGAGCAAGACTTGTCTCTACATTCAAACGCTTTTTGGCAGGTATCGCAAGCTGGTAGATAAATACAATATCTCTCTTCGACAAATGATCACTGATGGCATCGGTGACATTGGGCCTTAGTTAGTGACCACTACCTATCTGACTTACAGATTGATATATGGCGGGTGCCACATGTGGGGCAGGATGCGCTTACTATTTTCGAAACACCTGACATCACTTCTTGGTCTTTTGGCCAGAGGTCCATATATCTTTCTTTCATGAATTTGACTTTGTTTGTACCGTCTATTTACTGTCTGTTCTGTGCTGTTTTGTGTCTATGTTTACAACTATTGTCTTACAAATTTTGACCTAGTGTTATTGGATTATGGATTGGTATGATTGCGATTATTGAAGCAGTTCATGTAAATGACATTGATAGTGAACATTTAAATGTTATGGATACAACAGAAAATGATCCAAACGTTGATGTAGCCAAAAATTCACGGGTTGATGATGACATAGGAAAGACAGCTGACAGAGGTGAAGACGGTGAAGAGAACACTAATGAATGTGACCTTAGTTCTCATCAACCTTCTGCCAGGGAAAAGAAAATACTGATCGATAACAACATTCTACTGAATAGTAATGACAATAATGATGAAGAGGGAGTACAAACCTCTCCTTCACAACCTTTTCCGCCGACCCCCGATCTCTGTTTCACAATTCCGTCATCTCCTCCGTCATCCCCGGCTCAAACAATTTCTCTTGAACTTTCCGGGATTTCAATTGTTTCCAGCCATGATAGCCAAGATTTCAACAAAGCCACTTCTCAACACAGCCATAACTCTCAACACTCTGAGGATACAATTGAAAAATCTCAAGAAATGGTCGACGCTTCCACTGACGATAACGACAAAGAGGACTGTGAATCTATCGTGTCTGATTCGAGTAGTGTGGACCTTTTCCAATCTACAGAATCACAAATTACACCGTCATCTATCACAGAATTTCTCGAAGATACTATGCACTCAAAGAAATTCATCGAAAAATGCAAAGAATTTTGTCCGAATTTAAGATTACTTGCCAAGCTGTTACTTTCATATCGATCGTCACAGTCTCTCAGTTCAGCTCAGAGGGCACGAGTTTACAAGCTGGCCAACAAAATAAGAGCGCACGTCAGAACAATTGGTGGATTGCACTAAGTCATTCACTTTTATTCCTTCGTCATGAGAGTCAGTCATCATTTTTTCATAATTGCCATGGTTGTCTCCTGTCTGTCATGTACAACCTTAAATGTTCGAGGATGTAGAGATGCACTGAAACGCTATCAAGTATTTGAATATTTGAAACAGACTCATCCAGTTGATGTTTACCTTTTGCAAGAGACGCACACCTGTCATGCAGATGAAAATGTCTGGCCTATTGTCTGGCGTGGTAAGTGTTTGTTTTCACACAAAACAACGAACAGCGCAGGCCTTGCTGTATTGTTTTCGCAAGGTGTTAATGTGGATATTCTTTCCAGTTCGGACATAATAGCTGGACACTTGCTTCATATTCATGCCAACATTGACGATGACCCCATCCACATTATCAACGTGTACGCACCTACGAATTCAGTTGAACGTTTGCAGTGCTTCCAAAAATTGGACAATCTCCTTTCCAATCTTGATGACGCTCCAATTGTTTTAGGCGGTGACTTTAATTGTACTTTGAACCCTGTTCTGGATAGACATTTAACCGTCGAATCAGATCCACGTTCCAGCAATCTTCTTTCAAAGATTTTTCGTAAGTACAAATTAATTGACGCCTGGCGCCATCTCCATGACAACCAACGCAATTACACTTGGCATAGAGATGACAAGAAGGCACGCCTAGATACTTTCTACATTAGTAAATGGATGAGGTCTCGTATTCGGACTGCGAGTATTCACAACTCGGCTTCTTCTTTTTCCGATCATGCACTAGTGAAAGTAATTTTGTCAAGGAAGGAAGTAAAGACCCGTAGCCCTGTTTGGTGCATGAATACAAATATTCTAAGTAATCAACATTATCAAGACCTGATATCTCATTTCTGGATGAACTGGAGACTTCACAAGAATGATTATGATAAAATACAGGTGTGGTGGGACATAGGAAAGTACAAATTAAAGATGCTCACTCAGCAGTTTTGTGCACATAATCACAATGAATATCGGCAAACAAAAAATGCGCTTGAACAAGATATTCAACGGCTTGAAAAAAGACTACACGATGACCCGTCACTTACAGAACAATATAATAATAAGAAGAAAATCTTATTTAATCTCGTGTCAACAGAGAGTAAAGGAGCAGCAGTTCGTTCTCGGTTTTGCCTTCTCAATGACTGTGACATGCCAAATAAATTTTTCTTTGATCTAGAGAAAGAAAGGGGTAAATCAAAACCAATAATTCAACTCCGAACACCCGACCAGGCTATAACTGAGGAAACTTCGGAAATAAGAGATATCATCGTTCAATTTTACCAAGATCTTTACACTCCTGACGTTGTTGAAGCTCAGGCCCAAGACGAGCTACTTGAAGATTTACCAAAACTTAGTTCTGCAGATATGGAAGATCTTGATGACGATATTTCTTTAGAGGAACTGACTAATGCTGTTAAATGCATGTCAATAAATCGTACACCTGGAATTGATGGAATCCCTAATGAGTTCTATAAAACGTTTTGGTCGATTATAGGGAGGGATCTGTTGGATGTTTTGAACGCATCGATTAAAGATGGGCTACTTCCACAATCATGCCGTAAAGCAGTAATATCGCTGCATCCCAAATGTGGAGACAATACGCTCATTAAGAACTGGCGCCCTATTAGTTTACTTTGTAGTGACTACAAGATTTTTACCAAGGCACTATCTATTCGTTTGAGATCAAAGCTTGGTAACATAATCGATCCAGATCAAACCTGCAGTATTCCAGGACGTCGAATTTCAGACAATATCAGCTTCCTCCGTGACAGTATTGACTTTGCCAATCAATTGAATTTACCACTTGGAATAGTAGCATTAGACCAAGAAAAAGCTTTTGATAGAGTCCACCATGGTTACCTCATGAGAACATTGAAAGCGTTTGGATTTGGTGCGAAATTCATAAATTACATCAAGTTACTGTACAGAGATATTTATTCACTTATCAAGATCAATGACTCACTTACTTCACCTATATCGATTCGCAGGGGTATTCGTCAAGGGTGCTCTTTGTCCAGTCAACTTTATATTATTGCTATTGAACCGTTCCTTGATAAAATAAGAAAGAAGAGTGGAATTCTTGGGCAAACGATTCCAAATACAAATGAAAGGAATAAGTGTACGTCTGCATACGCTGATGATGTTGAGGTTTTAGTTACCAATGACACGGACTGGAACAATCTGAGCAAGTGGTTAAATGTGTATCAAAACGCTTCAAATGCTAAAATCAATCTTGGAAAGTCAAAAGGATTATGGACAGGATCTTGGCATCATCGTACTGACAATCCACTTGGAATCCAGTGGAGCCAAAATGGTATGAAAGTCCTGGGAACATATTTAGGGAATTCTGAATCATACACGATGCGAAACTGGACTGAACTTGTTGAGAAGGCGGAGGCAATATGACATCAAATCGATTCCAGCAATCATTATCATTCAAGGCAAATAAATTACCAGGTCCAATAAACAGTAAAAACAAAACACACAAAGAAACATAAGATCACTGACAAAATCGGTAGTACAATCTTGAACCACTATATAAGTGGTGGTACCAGGTGTCCGGAATGGGTAAGCGTACCCTGCTAGCATGCTACACCCGTCAAGATTGAACTAGTGTGACAAAGTTATTGTACGGTAATTCAGCTATCTGCTAAATTACTGTTCTGAGTCAAAGTCGGGAATACTGTCTTTCATCATCTGAGTGACAGATTTGCCATATTTAGATATAAGATCTCCATATCTACCATAGAACTTCTTAAAAGATCTAACCTACCTACTTTGTGAAAATCCTTGTCTCACCAGCTTTAAGACTAATAAGCTGTGTCTCTCTTGAAAATCTCCATATGAATCACAAGCTCTACAGTATCTCAGTAGTTGTGAAATGTACACACCATAAGCTGGACTCGACGGAATATTACTGGTCAAGTAGGGAAAGTTAATGATTTCAAAATTAAAATCATCCCTTTTATCATACAACTTGGTGTGTATTGCATTGTGTCTAATTTCAATAAATAGATCAAGATACGATGCTGAGTTCATGCTCTCCGTTGTTTCTTAATTTCTAATTCAACTTGATAGATGTGACGGAGGTAATTAGAAATACCAGGATTGTTAAAACTAATCAGATCATCAATATGTGTGTTATTAAACCATTTGCAGCTCTTTTAGCCCCGGAGCTATGAAGAAACTGCATGGACTAAGCTTCTTATGAATACAAAAATAAGTCTGCAAGAAGTGGTGCACAGTTTGTCCCCACAGGAATGCCTATAGTTTGCTTGAATGCCATTCCAGCAAATAGGATATATATGTTGTCAGTTAGGAACTGTAGCATTTTAATTACTTCCATGTGAGTCTATTTGCATTTGGCATCACTGTTGTTACCAAAATAGCCTGAGTTGTGATTGATAATCCATACCTACGACTGCCATTCTTGTAAAGAAGGCCTGCTTAACCAATGATGACAACCTAGTTTTAAGCTTGTTGTGTGGGATGGTGGTGTAAAGTGTAGAAAAATCAAATGTGCGGATTGAACCATACTTGCTTTTGTTGGTATCTAGAGTATGTAATAATTCTTTAGAATTTTTCAATATCCACATCTGATTAATCCCACTCGTTTCATAAACCTTGTCACAATATCGTACCAGACCAGATTTGATGGTTGACAAAATTGTGGTCAAGAGTTGTGACAAGCGTTTGGTTGTACATCTGCTGCAACCTGCTATAAAACGTTGCTTATATGGATTCTTATGGATTTTGGGAATCCAATATAGTCGAGGTAGAACATTGTCATCATTTGATAGCTTGATGCCAAATGCATTCAAAACCGATGAATGATTATCAAATATTTCCTGTTTGGACAGGCTTGATGTACAGTAGGTGGTATTACTGTCACCTGAATTAATTTTCAGTTCATTCATCAAACACTGAATGTAGAATTGCTTGCAGACAAAAATGATGTTATTAGAAGCTTTGTCTGCAGGCACGACAACATATTTATCATGCAATGCATCTAGACATTCACGTATGGTGGAGTCATCAAATGAAGATGTTGTCTTGATGACAGTATATGAAGAACGAAGACGTGATATACGTTTCTGAACTTTATCTCTGACAGTACGTAACAGTCAGAGAGGCACTCAACGTCTTCATCTTCTACAGAGGCCCACTTCTTTGCATAAGAGGCCCACTTCTTTGCAAAACTTTCTCATTTCTCTCGTTATGCACTCTCTATGTCTTACAGAGGAAGAGTTTTAGTTTTCAATCAACTTGTAGCGTCCAAATTGTTTCACAGACTCTCGTCTTTGTCACCTCCAAAAGAGTTCATCCAACATCTGCAGTCTTTGTTCTGGATTTTCTATGGCAAGGCCGTCATTGGATTGCTGCCGAGACAGTGTGCTTACCCCTTGATAAAGGAGGCCAAGGTTTGGTTCATCTTCCTACATGTCTTAAATCACTTCGCTTGAGATACCTACAGCATATCTATACGAAGACTCTCCACATCCTACTTTTCTTTTTACAGACTTCTATTTCAGCACTGTCGGCTAGTTACATTACAAGAAACAGTACTTTTAACAGATGGGATTTTATTTAGCAACGTTACTCTTCCAAAATTCCATCAAGAACTCCTCACTTGTTGGGAGTGGACTGAAAAAATACGCAAAGGAAATCCTGAGGACATCAATCTGATTTTGAAGGAACCGCTTTTTCATAACCCGCTCATCCCACAACTTAACAACGTGTGTGACAGTATTAAAGTTTGTTTTGTTCGCGGTGGAATTACTGCAATCTGTGATTTAATTGATACTCATGAGAAACATTGGTTGTTAGCATCAGACATTGCTAGTAAAGTTAATATCCGTTCTCGTTGTTTGCTTACTCGGACACTCAGAAAAATCAATGATGCCATCCCAGATAGTATGAAATCAATTATCAGTAATTACCTGGAAAATCAGCAGCCAACTGATGCGTCTCCTTCTCACTATTGTTTTGAACTACACCACTCAAATGAACTCAATCTTGCCTTTTATAAACTGGAAAGAGGTGCGATTTATAAATATCTTATCTTAGTTCAGTATTCAATTTGTTGTCCAGATGCCATTGACACAGTATGGAGGGATATCCTTAGTTTATCAGATACTGTAAAACCAAACTTTAAAGCTTGCTATGTTTCACCGATCACTAAAAAAGAAGGCGACTACTCATGGCGTGTTATGCATGGAGCTATCGCTACAGGAAACTTTCTTCATATTGCTGGTTTTCATTTGAATTCTAATTGTCCACTATGTGACATGGCAGATTCCATTATACATGCCCTTTTCTAATGTACAAAAATACAGCTGTTATTGGAGCTTGTCTCAAGAATAACTTCTTTTCTAAGTTCTACCAATGAATTCACTCCTATTACCTGGTATTTCATCAATCCACCAATGAAAAAACAATATTATTGTCAGTAAACGTGCCATCTCCCTTTCATTTATGTGACGACCATTGCAAGTTTCATCTTGAGAGAAAAAATAAAATGCATAATATCGATGCAGTTGATCCCTAGAAATTTTTAAGACCCGCATACGAGTACGCTTACTTCTTGAATTTGAATATTGTAAAGTGATTCAAAATACAGATTTGTTCATTTCGACATGGACCTTTAATGATGCAATTTGCAGAGTAAACAATGGTAAACTTTTTCTGAATTTCTGAGTTTCATCACTTGATTTTTTACCTTTTCTTTCTCCACTATTAGTTTACCGATTTGCATAATTCTTTCATGATTGTAAGTTTGTTGGTTTTCTCCTTTTGTGATTTTAATTGAGTACAATTTTTTGGGAGTTGTACTTTTGCTATTCATATTGAGTTCCCTTGTACATATTTTTAGTATTTAATGCGATTAGGGACTTTTAAGTATGAATAAATGTTCGTGTCGAAAACTACTACTACTACTACTACTACTACTACTACTACTACTACTACTACTACTACTACTACTACTACTACTACTACTACTACTACTATTACTACTACTACAGAAGCGAGTCTATCTCAAGAAAAGGTGACACATTACTGAAACTTTACAATGGCGACACTTCAGTAAATAATGTTCATGAGATCGAAACCGATAACAAAGAAAACCTCGTGCAAACGATAAAAAATCTACTGACGAAAAGGCGCTCCAATCAGAGATTATCCCTGCTGATAAAGCCAACCTTAGTGTCGAAAAGAGGGTACTAACCCCTCCTTCACCTTTTCCACCTCTCCCACCTTTTCGCCAGCCTCAGATTACCCCACTTCGTCTGATTCTTAACAATCAATTTCCGTTCAGCTTTCTGATTCGTATCTTCCGGTCCATCAACTCTCTTTAGTGAAGAGATCAGTACCTCTCAAGATCTTTTTGCTACTCCTCGTCAAGAAGATGATCACGATGAAACGACGTCTATGACATTAAAACTACCCGATATTTCCCAGACCTTTGAAAATAACCGTCATTTACCATCCTCTCAATCAATCGAGGAGTTCCTTGAGGATACTCTTCACTCAAAGGAAATAATTACCAGATGCATCGAGTTTTTTCCGGATCTTAAACTTTTAATCACCGCTTTCAATAAATATAGAAAATCCTGACCTTTAACTGGAGCCCAAAAAGCATGTGTTCAAAAAATTAGCTCTAAAGTAAAGCAGCATATCAAAACCACTGGTAAATTCGTCCATTAACTTTCTCCGCTATGTCTAGTCTCTATTTCATTTTACTAGCTGCTATGGCAACCATTTCTGGGTTGACATTAAATGTCCGAGGTTGCCGAGATGCACTCAAGAGATATCAGGTTCTCGAATATCTCAAAATAAGGTTCCTACTGATTTTCAGCTCATCCAAGAAACACATACGTTGGAAAGTGACGAAAGAATTTGGCAAGTTATTTGGAAAGGAAAAGTCCTTTTTTCTCATAAAAGTACAAATCAAGGAGGAGTGGCGATACTTTTCTCACCCAAGCAGAAAATTGACATTCTTGACACAAATGAGACATATATGTTGTCAATTAGGAAGTGTAGAATCTTAATTACTTCCGTATCAGTGTATTTGCATTTGGCATCACTGTTGTTACTAAAATAGCCTGAATTGTGTTTGATGACAATGTAATCATACCTACGACTGCCATTCTTGTAAAGAAGGCCTGCTTAACCAATGATGACAACCTAGTTTTAAGCTTGTTGTGTGGGATGGTGGTGTAAAGTGTAGAAAAATCAAATGTGCGGATTGAACCATACTTGCTTTTGTTGGTATCTAGAGTATGTAATAATTCTTTAGAATTTTTCAATATCCACATCTGATTAATCCCACTCGTTTCATAAACCTTGTCACAATATCGTACCAGACCAGATTTGATGGTTGACAAAATTGTGGTCAAGAGTTGTGACAAGCGTTTGGTTGTACATCTGCTGCAACCTGCTATAAAACGTTGCTTATATGGATTCTTATGGATTTTGGGAATCCAATATAGTCGAGGTAGAACATTGTCATCATTTGATAGCTTGATGCCAAATGCATTCAAAACCGATGAATGATTATCAAATATTTCCTGTTTGGACAGGCTTGATGTACAGTAGGTGGTATTACTGTCACCTGAATTAATTTTCAGTTCATTCATCAAACACTGAATGTAGAATTGCTTGCAGACAAAAATGATGTTATTAGAAGCTTTGTCTGCAGGCACGACAACATATTTATCATGCAATGCATCTAGGCATTCACGTATGGTGGAGTCATCAAATGAAGATGTTGTCTTGATGACAGTATATGAAGAACGAAGACGTGATATACGTTTCTGAACTTTATCTCTGACAGTACGTAACCAGTCAGAGAGGCACTCAACGTCTTCATCTTCTACAGAGGCCCACTTCTTTGCATAAGAGGCCCACTTCTTTGCAAAACTTTCTCATTTCTCTCGTTATGCACTCTCTATGTCTTACAGAGGAAGAGTTTTAGTTGTCAATCAACTTGTAGCGTCCAAATTGTTTCACAGACTCTCGTCTTTGTCACCTCCAAAAGAGTTCATCCAACATCTGCAGTCTTTGTTCTTGGATTTTCTATGGCAAGGCCGTCATTGGATTGCTGCCGAGACAGTGTGCTTACCCCTTGATAAAGGAGGCCAAGGTTTGGTTCATCTTCCTACACGTCTTAAATCACTTCGCTTGAGATACCTACAGCGTTATCTATACGAAGACTCTCCACATCCTACTTTCTTTTTACAGACTTCTATTTCAGCACTGTCGGCTAGTTACATTACAAGAAACAGTTACTTTTAACAGATGGGATTTTATTTAGCAACGTTACTCTTCCAAAATTCCATCAAGAACTCCTCACTTGTTGGGAGTGGACTGAAAAAATACGCAAAGGAAATCCTGAGGACATCAATCTGATTTTGAAGGAACCGCTTTTTCATAACCCGCTCATCCCACAACTTAACAACGTGTGTGACAGTATTAAAGTTTGTTTTGTTCGCGGTGGAATTACTGCAATCTGTGATTTAATTGATACTCATGAGAAACATTGGTTGTTAGCATCAGACATTGCTAGTAAAGTTAATATCCGTTCTCGTTGTTTGCTTACTCGGACACTCAGATAAATCAATGATGCCATCCCAGATAGTATGAAATCAATTATCAGTAATTACCTGGAAAATCAGCAGCCAACTGATGCGTCTCCTTCTCACTATTGTTTTGAACTACACCACTCAAATGAACTCAATCTTGCCTTTTATAAACTGGAAAGAGGTGCGATTTATAAATATCTTATCTTAGTTCAGTATTCAATTTGTTGTCCAGATGCCATTGACACAGTATGGAGGGATATCCTTAGTTTATCAGATACTGTAAAACCAAACTTTAAAGCTTGCTATGTTTCACCGATCACTAAAAAAGAAGGCGACTACTCATGGCGTGTTATGCATGGAGCTATCGCTACAGGAAACTTTCTTCATATTGCTGGTTTTCATTTGAATTCTAATTGTCCACTATGTGACATGGCAGATTCCATTATACATGCCCTTTTCTAATGTACAAAAATACAGCTGTTATTGGAGCTTGCCTCAAGAATAACTTCTTTTCTAAGTTCTACCAATGAATTCACTCCTATTTCCTGGTATTTCATCAATCCACCAATGAAAAACAATATTATTGTCAGTAAACGTGCCATCTCCCTTTTCATTTATGTGACGACCATTGCAAGTTTCATCTTGAGAGAAAAAATAAAATGCATAATATCGATGCAATTGATCCCCTAGAAATTTTTAAGACCCGCATACGAGTACGCTTACTTCTTGAATTTGAATATTGTAAACTGATTCAAAATACAGATTTGTTCATTTTGACATGGACCTTTAATGATGCAATTTGCAGAGTAAACAATGGTCAACTTTTTCTGAATTTCAGAGTTTCACTTGATTTTTACCTTTTCTATTTTTCCACTATTAGTTTACCGATTTGCATAATTCTTTCATGATTGTAAGTTTGTTGGTTTTCTCCTTTTGTGATTTTAATTGAGTACAATTTTTTTTGGAGTTGTACTTTTGTTATTCATATTGAGTTCCCTTGTACATATTTTTAGTATTTAATGTGATCAGGGACTTAAGTATGAATAAATGTTCGTGTCGAAAACTACTACTACTACTACTACTACTACTACTACTACTACTACTACTACTACTACTACTACTACTACTACTACTACTACTACTACTACTACTACTACTACTACTACTACTACTACTACTACTACTACAGAAGCGAGTCTATCTCAAGAAAAGGTGACACATTACTGAAACTTTACAATGGCGACACTTCAGTAAATAATGTTAATGAGATCGAAACCGATAACAAAGAAAATCCTCGTGCAAACGATAAAAAATCTACTGACGAAAAGGCGCTCCAATCAGAGATTATCCTGCTGATAAAGCCAACCTTAGTGTCGAAAAGAGGGCACTAACCCCTCCTTCACCTTTTCCACCCTCTCCCACCTTTTCGCCAGCCTCAGATTACCCCACTTCGTCTGATTCTTAACAATCAATTTCCGTTCAGCTTTCTGATTCGTATCTTCCCGGTCCATCAACTCTCTTTAGTGAAGAGATCAGTACCTCTCAAGATCTTTTTGCTACTCCTCGTCAAGAAGATGATCACGATGAAACGACGTCTATGACATTAAAACTACCCGATATTTCCCAGACCTTTGAAAATAACCGTCATTTACCATCCTCTCAATCAATCGAGGAGTTCCTTGAGGATACTCTTCACTCAAAGAAAATAATTACCAGATGCATCGAGTTTTGTCCGGATCTTAAACTTTTAATCACCGCTTTCAATAAATATAGAAAATCCTGACCTTTAACTGGAGCCCAAAAAGCATGTGTTCAAAAAATTAGCTCTAAAGTAAAGCAGCATATCAAAACCACTGGTAAATTCGTCCATTAACTTTCTCCGCTATGTCTAGTCTCTATTTCATTTTACTAGCTGCTATGGCAACCATTTCTGGGTTGACATTAAATGTCCGAGGTTGCCGAGATGTATTCAAGAGGTATCAAGTTCTATAATATCACAAAAATGAGGTTCCTCCTGATTTTCAGCTCATCCAAGAAACACATACGTTGGAAAGTGACGAAAGAATTTGGCAAGTTATTTGGAAAGGAAAAGTCCTTTTTTCTCATAAAAGTACAAATCAAGGAGGAGTGGCGATACTTTTCTCACCCAAGCAGAAAATTGACATTCTTGACACAAATGAGACATATATGTTGTCAATTAGGAAGTGTAGCATCTTAGTTACTTCCGTATCAGTGTATTTGCATTTGGCATCACTGTTGTTACTAAATAGCCTGAATTGTGTTGATGACAATGTAATCATACCTACGACTGCCATTCTTGTAAAGAAGGCCTGCTTAACCAATGATGACAACCTAGTTTTAAGCTTGTTGTGTGGGGTGGTGGTGTAAAGTGTAGAAAAATCAAATGTGCGGATTGAACCATACTTGCTTTTGTTGGTATCTAGAGTATGTAATAATTCTTTAGAATTTTTCAATATCCACATCTGATTAATCCCACTCGTTTCATAAACCTTGTCACAATATCGTACCAGACCAGATTTGATGGTTGACAAAATTGTGGTCAAGAGTTGTGACAAGCGTTTGGTTGTACATCTGCTGCAACCTGCTATAAAACGTTGCTTATATGGATTCTTATGGATTTGGGAATCCAATATAGTCGAGGTAGAACATTGTCATCATTTGATAGCTTGATGCCAAATGCATTCAAAACCGATGAATGATTATCAAATATTTCCTGTTTGGACAGGCTTGATGTACAGTAGGTGGTATTACTGTCACCTGAATTAATTTTCAGTTCATTCATCAAACACTGAATGTAGAATTGCTTGCAGACAAAAATGATGTTATTAGAAGCTTTGTCTGCAGGCACGACAACATATTTATCATGCAATGCATCTAGGCATTCACGTATGGTGGAGTCATCAAATGAAGATGTTGTCTTGATGACAGTATATGAAGAACGAAGACGTGATATACGTTTCTGAACTTTATCTCTGACAGTACGTAACCAGTCAGAGAGGCACTCAACGTCTTCATCTTCTACAGAGGCCCACTTCTTTGCATAAGAGGCCCACTTCTTTGCAAAACTTTCTCATTTCTCCCGTTATGCACTCTCTATGTCTTACAGAGGAAGAGTTTTAGTTGTCAATCAACTTGTAGCGTCCAAATTGTTTCACAGACTCTCGTCTTTGTCACCTCCAAAAGAGTTCATCCAACATCTGCAGTCTTTGTTCTTGGATTTTCTATGGCAAGGCCGTCATTGGATTGCTGCCGAGACAGTGTGCTTACCCCTTGATAAAGGAGGCCAAGGTTTGGTTCATCTTCCTACACGTCTTAAATCACTTCGCTTGAGATATCTACAGCGTTATCTATACGAAGACTCTCCACATCCTACTTTTCTTTTTACAGACTTCTATTTCAGCACTGTCGGCCAGTTACATTACAAGAAACAGTTACTTTTAACAGATGGGATTTTATTTAGCAACGTTACTCTTCCAAAATTCCATCAAGAACTCCTCACTTGTTGGGAGTCGACTGAAAAAATACGCAAAGGAAATCCTGATGACATCAATCTGATTTTGAAGGAACCGCTTTTTCATAACCCGCTCATCCCACAACTTTACAACGTGTGTGACAGTATTAAAGTTTGTTTTGTTCGCGGTGGAATTACTACAATCTGTGATTTAATTGATACTCATGAGAAACGTTGGTTGTTAGCATCAGACATTGCTAGTAAAGTTAATATCCGTTCTCGTTGTTTGCTTACTCGGACACTCAGAAAAATCAATGATGCCATCCCAGATACTATGAAATCAATTATCAGTAATTACCTGGAAAATCAGCAGCCAACTGATGCGTCTCCTTCTCACTATTGTTTTGAACTACACCACTCAAATGAACTCAATCTTGCCTTTTATAAACTGGAAAGAGGTGCGATTTATAAATATCTTATCTTAGTTCAGTATTCAATTTGTTGTCCAGATGCCATTGACACAGTATGGAAGGATATCCTTAGTTTATCAGATACTGTAAAACCAAACTTTAAAGCTTGCTATGTTTCACCGATCACTAACAAAGAAGGCGACTACTCATGGCATGTTATGCATGGAGCTATCGCCACCGGAAACTTTCTTCATATTACTGGTTTTCGTTTGAATTCTAATTGTCCACTATGTGACATGGCAGATTCCATTATACATGCCCTTTCTAATGTACAAAAATACAGTGTTATTGGAGCTTGCCTCAAGAATAACTTCTTTTCTAAGTTCTACCAATGAATTCATTCCTATTTCCTGGTATTTCATCAATCCACCAATGAAAAACAATATTATTGTCAGTAAACGTGCCATCTCCCTTTTCATTTATGTGACGACCATTGCAAGTTTCATCTTGAGAGAAAAAATAAAATGCATAATATCGATGCAGTTGAATCCCTAGAAATTTTTAAGACCCGCATACGAGTACGCTTACTTCTTGAATTTGAATATTGTAAAGTGATTCAAAATACAGATTTGTTCATTTCGACATGGACCTTTAATGATGCAATTTGCAGAGTAAACAATGGTAACTTTTTCTGAATTTCTGAGTTTCATCACTTGATTTTTTACCTTTTCTTTCTCCACTATTAGTTTACCGATTTGCATAATTCTTTCATGATTGTAAGTTTGTTGGTTTTCTCCTTTGTGATTTTAATAGAGTACAATTTTTGGGAGTTGTACTTTTGCTATTCATATTGAGTTCCCTTGTACATATTTTTAGTATTTAATGTGATTAGGGACTTTTAAGTATGAATAAATGTTCGTATCGAAAACTACTACTACTACTACTACTACTACTACTACTACTACTACTACTACTACTACTACTACTACTACTACTACTATTACTACTACAGAAGCGAGTCTATCTCAAGAAAAGGTGACACATTACTGAAACTTTACAATGGCGACACTTCAGTAAATAATGTTAATGAGATCGAAACCGATAACAAAGAAAATCCTCGTGCAAACGATAAAAAATCTACTGACGAAAAGGCGCTCCAATCAGAGATTATCCCTGCTGATAAAGCCAACCTTAGTGTCGAAAAGAGGGCACTAACCCCTCCTTCACCTTTTCCACCCTCTCCCACCTTTTCGCCAGCCTCAGATTACCCCACTTCGTCTGATTCTTAACAATCAATTTCCGTTCAGCTTTCTGATTCGTATCTTCCCGGTCCATCAACTCTCTTTAGTGAAGAGATCAGTACCTCTCAAGATCTTTTTGCTACTCCTCGTCAAGAAGATGATCACGATGAAACGACGTCTATGACATTAAAACTACCCGATATTTCCCAGACCTTTGAAAATAACCGTCATTTACCATCCTCTCAATCAATCGAGGAGTTCCTTGAGGATACTCTTCACTCAAAGAAAATAATTACCAGATGCATCGAGTTTTGTCCAGATCTTAGACTTTTAATCACCGCTCTCAATAAATATCGTAAATCCCAACCTTAAACTGGAGCCCAAAAAGCACGTGTCCAAAAAATTAGCTCTAAAGTAAAGCAGCATATCAAAACCACTGGTAAATTCGTCCAATAACTTTCTCTGCTATGTTTAGTCTCTGTGTCATTTTACTAGCTGCTATGGCAACCATTTCTGGGTTGACATTAAATGTCCGAGGTTGCCGAGATGTATTCAAGAGGTATCAAGTTCTATAATATCACAAAAATGAGGTTCCTCCTGATTTTCAGCTCGTCCATAAAATACATACGTTGGACAGTGACGACAGAATTTGGCAAGTTATTTGGAAGGGAAAATTCCTTTTTTCTCATACGAGTACAAATCAAGGAGGAGTTGCGATTTTTTTCTCACCCAAACAGAAAATTGACATTCTTGACACAAATGAGACATATATGTTGTCAATTAGGAAGTGTAGCATCTTAGTTACTTCCGTATCAGTGTATTTGCATTTGGCATCACTGTTGTTACTAAAATAGCCTGAATTGTGTTTGATGACAATGTAATCATACCTACGACTGCCATTCTTGTAAGAAGGCCTGCTTAACCAATGATGACAACCTAGTTTTAAGCTTGTTGTGTGGGATGGTGGTGTAAAGTGTAGAAAAATCAAATGTGCGGATTGAACCATACTTGCTTTTGTTGGTATCTAGAGTATGTAATAATTCTTTAGAATTTTTCAATATCCACATCTGATTAATCCCACTCGTTTCATAAACCTTGTCACAATATCGTACCAGACCAGATTTGATGGTTGACAAAATTGTGGTCAAGAGTTGTGACAAGCGTTTGGTTGTACATCTGCTGCAACCTGCTATAAAACGTTGCTTATATGGATTCTTATGGATTTTGGGAATCCAATATAGTCGAGGTAGAACATTGTCATCATTTGATAGCTTGATGCCAAATGCATTCAAAACCGATGAATGATTATCAAATATTTCCTGTTTGGACAGGCTTGATGTACAGTAGGTGGTATTACTGTCACCTGAATTAATTTTCAGTTCATTCATCAAACACTGAATGTAGAATTGCTTGCAGACAAAAATGATGTTATTAGAAGCTTTGTCGCAGGCACGACAACATATTATCATGCAATGCATCTAGGCATTCACGTATGGTGGAGTCATCAAATGAAGATGTTGTCTTGATGACAGTATATGAAGAACGAAGACGTGATATACGTTTCTGAACTTTATCTCTGACAGTACGTAACCAGTCAGAGAGGCACTCAACGTCTTCATCTTCTACAGAGGCCCACTTCTTTGCATAAGAGGCCCACTTCTTTGCAAAACTTTCTCATTTCTCTCGTTATGCACTCTCTATGTCTTACAGAGGAAGAGTTTTAGTTGTCAATCAACTTGTAGCGTCCAAATTGTTTCACAGACTCGTCTTTGTCACCTCCAAAAGAGTTCATCCAACATCTGCAGTCTTTGTTCTTGGATTTTCTATGGCAAGGCCGTCATTGGATTGCTGCCGAGACAGTGTGCTTACCCCTTGATAAAGGAGGCCAAGGTTTGGTTCATCTTCCTACACGTCTTAAATCACTTCGCTTGAGATACCTACAGCGTTATCTATACGAAGACTCTCCACATCCTACTTTTCTTTTACAGACTTCTATTTCAGCACTGTCGGCTAGTTACATTACAAGAAACAGTTACTTTTAACAGATGGGATTTTATTTAGCAACGTTACTCTTCCAAAATTCCATCAAGAACTCCTCACTTGTTGGGAGTGGACTGAAAAAATACGCAAAGGAAATCCTGAGGACATCAATCTGATTTGAAGGAACCGCTTTTTCATAACCCGCTCATCCCACAACTTAACAACGTGTGTGACAGTATTAAAGTTTGTTTTGTTCGCGGTGGAATTACTGCAATCTGTGATTTAATTGATACTCATGAGAAACATTGGTTGTTAGCATCAGACATTGCTAGTAAAGTTAATATCCGTTCTCGTTGTTTGCTTACTCGGACACTCAGAAAAATCAATGATGCCATCCCAGATACTATGAAATCAATTATCAGTAATTACCTGGAAAATCAGCAGCCAACTGATGCGTCTCCTTCTCACTATTGTTTTTAACTACACCACTCAAATGAACTCAATCTTGCCTTTTATAAACTGGAAAGAGGTGCGATTTATAAATATCTTATCTTAGTTCAGTATTCAATTTGTTGTCCAGATGCCATTGACACAGTATGGAGGGATATCCTTAGTTTATCAGATACTGTAAAACCAAACTTTAAAGCTTGCTATGTTTCACCGATTACTAAAAAAGAGGGCGACTACTCATGGCGTGTCATGCATGGAGCTATCGCCACAGGAAACTTTCTTCATAGTGCTGGTTTTCGTTTGAATTCTAATTGTCCACTATGTGACATGGCATATTCCATTATGCATGCCCTTTGCGAATGTACAAAAATACAGCTGTTTTTGGAACTTGTCTCAAGAATAATTTCTTTTCTAAGTTCTACCAATGAATTCAATCCTATTTCCTGGTATTTCATCAATCCACCAATGAAAAACAATATCATTGTCAGTAAACGTGCCATCTCCCTTTTCATTTATGTGACGACCATTGCAAGTTTCATCTTGAGAGAAAAAATAAAATGCATAATATCGATGCAGTTGATCCCTAGAAATTTTTAAGACCCGCATACGAGTACGCTTACTTCTTGAATTTGAATATTGTAAACTGATTCAAAATACAGATTTGTTCATTTCGACATGGACCTTTAATGATGCAATTTGCAGAGTAAACAATGGTCAACTTTTTCTGAATTTCTGAGTTTCATCACTTGATTTTTTTACCTTTTCTTTTTCCACTATTAGTTTACCGATTTGCATAATTCTTTCATGATTGTAAGTTTGTTGGTTTTCTCCTTTTGTGATTTTAATTGAGTACAATTTTTTGGAGTTGTACTTTTGCTATTCATATTGAGTTCCCTTGTACATATTTTTAGTATTTAATGTGATCAGGGATTTAAGTATGAATAAATGTTCGTGTCGAAAACTACTACTACTACTACTACTACTACTACTACTACTACTACTACTACTACTACTACTAGTACTACTACTATTACTACTTTTTCTACTACTACAGAAGCGAGTCTATCTCAAGAAAAGGTGACACATTACTGAAACTTTACAATGGCGACACTTCAGTAAATAATGTTCATGAGATCGAAACCGATAACAAAGAAAACCCTCGTGCAAACGATAAAAAATCTACTGACGAAAAGGCGCTCCAATCAGAGATTATCCCTGCTGATAAAGCCAACCTTAGTGTCGAAAAGAGGGTACTAACCCCTCCTTCACCTTTTCCACCCTCTCCACCTTTTCGCCAGCCTCAGATTACCCCACTTCGTCTGATTCTTAACAATCAATTTCCGTTCAGCTTTCTGATTCGTATCTTCCCGGTCCATCAACTCTCTTTAGTGAAGAGATCAGTACCTCTCAAGATCTTTTGCTACTCCTCGTCAAGAAGATGATCACGATGAAACGACGTCTATGACATTAAAACTACCCGATATTTCCCAGACCTTTGAAATAACCGTCATTTACCATCCTCTCAATCAATCGAGGAGTTCCTTGAGGATACTCTTCACTCAAAGAAAATAATTACCAGATGCATCGAGTTTTTTCCGGATCTTAAACTTTTAATCACCGCTTTCAATAAATATAGAAAATCCTGACCTTTAACTGGAGCCCAAAAAGCATGTGTTCAAAAAATTAGCTCTAAAGTAAAGCAGCATATCAAAACCACTGGTAAATTCGTCCATTAACTTTCTCCGCTATGTCTAGTCTCTATTTCATTTTACTAGCTGCTATGGCAACCATTTCTGGGTTGACATTAAATGTCCGAGGTTGCCGAGATGCACTCAAGAGATATCAAGTTCTCGAATATCTCAAAAATAAGGTTCCTACTGATTTCAGCTCATCCAAGAAACACATACGTTGGAAAGTGACGAAAGAATTTGGCAAGTTATTTGGAAAGGAAAAGTCCTTTTTTCTCATAAAAGTACAAATCAAGGAGGAGTGGCGATTCTTTTCTCACCCAAGCAGAAAATTGACATTCTTGACACGAAAGAATCAATGAACGGTCATCTCCTTCACGCACACGTGCATGTAATCAATGTTTATGCCCCCTCGAATTCTACGGATCGTTTCCAGTATTTTAAAATTCTTAAAACGCATCTTGATTCCCTTAACAGTGACCCGATTTCTTGGGTGGTGATTTCAATTGCACTATCGATTCTGAGATTGACCGTTCTGGTAGAGAGCCTGACCCTTGTACTTCAAAACTCCTCAACAAAATTATTCATCGTTTTGAATTAGTTGATGCGTGGCGTAATCAAAACATTTCCCTTCATAATTTCACTTGGTCCCGCGATCACAGTTATGCCAGGCTTGACAGAATTTATATTAAAGAGCATTCTGCAAACCGTATAAACTGCTGCAATATTATCAATTCTTCTCTCTGTATTACTGATCACTCTGCCGTGATAGTTCTTTCTCAGAAATGCACTAATCACCATAATCCAGTGTGGCATATGAACTCAGATATTTTAACTGACAATGATTATGTTGACCTTTTTTCCCTGTTCTGGGGAAATTGTCGCCAAAAGAAATCAAATTATCATAAAATTCAACATTGGTGGGATATTGGAAAAAACAAAGTCAAGCAGCTTACTCAGCAATATTGTTATCATAAAAATACAGAAAGAAATATTTTGAAACGCGACCTTGAAAAAGAAATTCGCCAGCTCGAAAACTCCCTTTTCCAAGACCCGTCCGTCCATGTTGTTTATAAAGCTAAGAAAGACCTTCTTAAGGAAATTATTGACTATGACACAAAAGGGGCGGCCATTCGCGCCAAACATAGACATATCAGTACAAATGATACTCCCAATAATTTTTTCTGTGAAATCGAAATCAATAATGGGAAAAGAAAGCCTATTATCCATCTACAGAGGGACGACGGTTCACTTACTGAAGATCAAAAGGAAATAAGAAACCTTACATATGCGTTTTATCAAGATCTGTATTCCCCGGACCCGATTGATAAGAATTCTGAAAAACTCCTGCACGATAGTTTGCCACAGCTTAATGAGACAGACAAAGATGTTTTAGATAGTCCAATCACTTATGACGAACTCACAAATACAGTTAAAAACCTCTCTCATGGTCGCTCTCCTGGGATTGATGGCTTACCAAACGAATTTTACAAGATTTTCTGGTCAGTAATTGGCAGAGACGTTCATGAAGTTTTCCTTAAATCCGTCAGCGATGGGGAACTGCCAATGTCTTGTAGAAGAGCAGTCATAAGTCTTTTGCCGAAATCCGGAGACAATGCAAAACTTAAAAACTGGCGGCCAGTTAGTCGTCTTTGCAACGACTACAAAATTCTCACCAAGACCCTCTCCCTCCGGCTTCGTAACGTTCTCAGTACCATAATTCATAATGATCAAAGCTGCAGTGTCCCTGGTCGACAAATTCACGATAATATTGCTATGCTCAGACACTGCCTTCATGATTACCTTTTTCACACTTTAGAGGCTTTTGGCTTCGGCCAAAATTTCATCAACTATATCAAACTTTTATACACCAATGCACAGAGTTTAGTCCGGGTCAATAACAACCTCACTGCCCCTATTTCCTTTAACCGAGGAATCCGCCAGGGGTGTTCCCTTTCCGCACAACTTTACATTATCGCCATAGAACCCTTGCTCAATAAAATCCGGACTAAAAGTGATATCAAAGGTCTTACCATTCCAGAGTCTCATACAACTTGTACTCTCTCAGCGTATGCAGATGATGTTGATTTAATTTATAACTCGTAACGATGATTTTAGTAAACTTAACCGCTGGCTTAATACTTACAATAAAGCGTCAAACTCTAAGACACATTTGGTAAGACGGGGGTCTTTGGGTTGGAAGTTGGCGGGGAAGGAAGGATAGCCCTCTTAACATCACCTGGAATAGCAACGGTCTTAAAGACATTTTGTACAGATAATGTTTGTGTGTAATAGGTTTGTATACGTGTATGTTTGTATCAGATTTTTATCCTTGCTCTTATTGTCAGACCTATAAGTGGGCCTTTCGCCTGTTGGATCTGAATAAATAAAATGAATAAATAAATAAAAATAAATGCCTCGGGGTATATCTTGGTAACGACCAGCAGTTTGAAAGCAGAAATTGGACTGAGCTGGTTGATAAACTTTCAAACGATATTGAATACTGGAATCAACACGCTCCAAACATATCGTATCGTGGGAGAGTTTGATTATCAATAACTTACTAGCTAGCAAATTTGTGTACCGTTGTTCCTCACTTTGCCCTCCTGCTGGCACGGTGGCCTACGTTCAGTCTCGCCTCCTTGACTTCTTTTGGCAAGGAAAACATTGGATCCCTGCAGAAAAATTATACCTTCCTATCAATGAAGGAGGACAAGGTCTTGTTCATTTACCATCTCGAATCAAGTCCTTTCGTCTCCAGCTTTTTCAAAGATATCTCTATTCCGACTATGACCATCCTATTTTCCGTTTTGTTGATCATTATTTCAGTCAAGTTCAAGGCCTCAGTTTCTCTAAAAATCTTCTTGCAGTTGAAATTGATTCCCTTTTCATTTGCATTCCAAACTTTCACAATGACCTGATGACATGTAGTATTCACTGTCAAAAATTCGTAAAACAAACTTTAAAAACATTGACGAGGTCCTTCAAGAGCCCCTGTTTTACAATAAGGAAATCCTTCACCCAGACACGAGAGAGACGTTAAAATAGATTATTTTATCAACTCTGGCATCACAAAGATTGGCAATTTAATTGATCACCAGCTAAAAACATGGTTGACTGATACAGACATATATTCAAAAATGATATCCATTCTCGTCGCATCGCTAAACTCATTTACAATGACATTTTGAAGGCAATTCCACCACAATGTAAAAATACGATCATCTCCTATCTCAGGGGAGAAAATTCGATAACTGGGACGCCAATACATTACTGTTATGAACTCCACTATTCTAATGAAATCAACTACCCGCTTTACAAAATCCAGAAAGGTGCCATTTACAAATATCTCATCAAGGTTCTCCAAATAGAACGTCTTCCTAATGCGTCCGACACGTGTTGGCGGAACATTTTACAACTCCCTGACTCTGTGAATCCAAATTTCAAGGCTTGCTATTCTCCTCCACTTTCATCAAAAGAAGGAGACTATTTGTGGAGATTAATTCATGGTGCATACGCAACAGGCATGCTGCTTTTCAAAATGAGCTATTGTCCAACTCCAAATTGTGGTTTCTGTGGCGAAGCGACACCTTGCTACACACTTTCTTTCAATGCAACTATAATAATGATCTCTTCAACAATCTTACATGTTTATCAAAGCAGCTTTTAAGTGATGAGAATACTACTATCCCACGCCACTGGCTTATTTTAAATCCTCCACATAAATCCAGTAAATTTCTCTCGAAACAAGCAAACCGTCTCTTCGTTTACATCAATGCTGTCGCGAAAACGTCCATCTACTTAAGCCGTAGAAACAAAAGAAACGAAAATAATCTGCCCACTGAACCTCTGGATATCTTCAAAACTCGCGTTAAATCTCGTCTTCAAATTGAATTTTCGTATTTTAAACTTAGTCATCAACCTGAAATCTTCAAAAATACCTTGACAATCAATAATGCCCTTTGTTCAGTGAATGCAGATGATACTCTTAACGTTTCGCATTAACTTAATTAGTGGGTTGTTTCACTCAAGTGATTTATTGTACCGTTGTTAACATACTGACAGGTTCCGTGTTTCCTGGTCGTTGTCGTCTTCGAACCCTGAGCACCGTACTCCTCACGGGATCTTCGGATCGGTCGAAGTTCGATGGAGGGTCATACCTACACTTAACGTTTCTAGCCTATTTTTCATTTACAGATCGTGACCTTTGTCAGTCCGTCTGACCATGCAAGAAACTTCAACATGGGATGTTTTCGACGGATACACTATGTCCCTCGTCCAGTTTTCTACCGCGCATACAGCTTCTGGATTCATTGATATTTCACCGTTCATTTTGTAGAAGTCCTGGCTTTTCTATTTTGATTTTCATTGATTTTAAAAGTTTGATGCATCTATGTATATATTTTGATGCAATTTTGTAAATAGCCAATTTTCATATTGAATAAATGATTTGTTTGAAAACTACTACTACTACTACTACTACTACTACTACTACTACTACTACTACTGCTGCTGCTGCTGCTGCTGCTGCTGCTGCTGCTGTTGCTGATACTACTACTACATACACTATCACATATACCACTATATATACTGCAACCATTGATTGTATTAGTATTATTATAATCACAGATATAGTCGTGAAAGAGCAAGGAGGATACTGTAATATCGCCCTACGATTGTTTAGTATTTTGGTCTCATGAATTTAGTTTAGTCGACTGACAATGACTCTGATCAACAATAACTCTACACATGATGCATCGTGATAATAATCTTTCCTTGTTTATTTTATGGACCTTTGAAGTAACCGTTTTTTTCCTTTAATGATGTATTGTTTTAACAATTGCTTAAGTCATAACCGGACGGCGAATCTGGACCTCTATATTCTGTGTTGACAGATCATTTTATCCTGCATCGTAATTAGGTGGGAACAGCCTTCCTCCCCTTTGCTTTTGCCGACCCATCTTTGATACAAATGTCAATATGCAGATTCCCACTCGACATAAGCTGTTTTAGTGAGTTAGATGGAGACCGTTTGGAGACATTTTGAGACCCGGCCTGACAGAAACCAATGACGACCGTTACCTGAAGACTATTGTTAGACCGTTCTAGTTACAAAAGATATACTGTCAGTGTAACTTGACTCAGAGTATTTCCGTGTACCTGTCTCTCTACTTCAACGGTCTACCCCAGATTGTACGTACGTATCAAGACACCGTATATGTCCCTACTCGGCTACGTGGCAATACTTGTTTGTATCACCTCTGAACTTTATTCAGACATATTAAGTCTGCATAAATGTATTGTCGGTTTCTCTATAATTGTATTTGTTGTGAAGTAAAGAATTTTATGAGAAAATTTGATCACGTCATATTTCAGATACATCACTTAAAATACATTTTGCCCTATGTTTCATGACAAATTTAAGCTGTCAAATCTTATAAAGCGCAATAATTGACATTTTCTGTTCACATGAATTTCTGAAACACCCTAATTCTAAAGCATGTTTGTTCACGTTCTATTGTTGAGAAAGAAACAATCTCTGCGTAGTCTTGAAAAGTACCTTGGTGATGCCAATTTTAATACATTGTTAAAAATAATTCTGTAAGCCAATCCTCAGTGAACAATAAACATGGAAATCCTACAATTAAGCAGTAACCCCTGCCCCCGGCCCCTGCCGCACTTTGGTAGACACAAGAATTTGATACAAATGGCATATTGCCATAGGCAAGTGCTATATGGGGCGAATTGTACCAAAATCTAGTGTATACCTATCTGCTGTAGGGGTTATATCAACTTGTGTGTCTCTGTTGTCTTTGGGGTATTGTCATCACTTTAATCCCCAAATGCAGAAGACAGACGTCTAAGAGGTCTAACTTTGGATATTCAGCGCTCAAGACCAAGCATTTTTTGCTCGAGTGTTTACACACGTGAGCATATGTCGCAGCGATGTCTGTCTGTCTGTCTGTTGGTCCGATATCTCAAAAACGGCTTATCAGATCAGAATCATATCTGGTACATATATTCAGTTAGCAAATGGCAAGAAGTGATTAGTTTTTGGTGGGTCTGGCTTGCATACTTTTTGTTCATTGCATAATTAATGATTTTAGAAAAAAAACGGATATACATTACACACAATTTGATGAGATTTGCTAAAAATGTTTATCACACCAAGATATATCAGCAGTGGGAGCCATTAAGGGGTTACATGAAAGATAGTTGCTAATTTGCATATTTAATGAACTTTGCTAATTAGGGATATATGTCTGATTTGACTCGATCAAAATTGACCAAACTTGTATGTATATAAAGATACTATTATGTAACATTAAAAGTCATTAAGCGTTTTAACTTTTGCCAATTCCTAATTTGCACATTAATGAACTTTCCTAATTAGAGATATATATCTGAATTGACTAGACCAAAGTTGATGAAACTTGCTATACACATTAAAGATACTATGATACAGCATTATTGAAAGTCATTAAGCAATTTTTCTTCAGCCAATTCCTAATTTGCATTTTCAATGATCTTTCCTCTGAGATTCACTTGATCAAAGTTGGCAAAACATGCTATGTACATTGATGATTATACCAGGTTAAAACAATATTGAAAGTCATTTCACATTTTCATGTCAGCTAATTTATAATTTGCATATCTAATGAGCTTTCACAGTTCGGCATATATGGCTTGAAGGACTTGGCCAAAGGTAATTACACTTGCTATATAAAGTGGTGATACAATGACAGCAGTCAAAGAACTTTGATATTTTCATTTCAGCTAATTACATATTTGTATACTTCATGACCTTTTAGAATTAATTGATGGTGAATATTGTTCATTATGTTGATCATAATACTTTCAATGAAGTTGCAAACATGTGGCAAAGGTTCAAATTTACACATAACTGCAATATATAATGAAACACGTGAGCATTTTCAGTTCATATCTGGTTACAAGTTGAGATTACGTTGACAACACATACACGCAAACAGCAGATGACAATACCGGTAAGTAACTGTGCAAGTATGGCAAATGCCAAAATTACAGTTAAGCCTTTCTAAAACGAGGCTGAAAAAGTCTGCACATGCGTGTGCAAAACACTATTTATTAAATTTAAGCATGTACTTATTTTATTCATTTATAACTCCCAAATTTCTTGCAAGCTTAATGCCCTCCCCTTTCTTGGTTTCCGCTTTAACCCTCTTTACTGGTTTTGTGGTCCGTTTTAGCAATGCTAAAACAGTATTTTAGCATCAGCGGAATGAGCTTTCGTCCAATCAGAATGGCACAGGGTACGCGATTTAATATGTTTCTTGCATTCTGTCCTACAGTCAGTAATCTTTAATATCTTAACAACACATTTACTTTGTCTCAAAAAGCAACTTTTATCAGTTTTGCCGATGTACTCCCAAAGAAGTGTTGTAAATGTGTACATACACAAGTGTGACTTATACTGGTAAGTGTACACTGATTATGTACATTTGCAATATGCAAGTACCATGATTATTCACACTGGTCTTCATGTTCTCATCTTTATATGTAAATTGAGGTAAAACACTATTGACCAAGGGGTTTCAGAGAATTTGATATTTGTGCAAACGATGACAACAATTATTCTTTAAACCAACTGGGAAAGGAAACCCAAGAAACTCATTTAGGTCATTTATAGCTCAGTTATTAGAAGGTTTTTTGTGAGGCCTAGCAGCTAGGCGATGTTGCCGTGAGTGTGTGGGGGTTCGAATCCCGTTTGGGTTATAGTAAAATTTATATTTCTTTAACCTGAGTGGACAGTTTGCTGGTGGATATTTACTTATCCCGAGTCTGTCTGATAGCTCAGTTAAAAAAAGCTTCATGCTTTTCCGATTACTATATACCGTATGTGTGTACTGTGTCTGTGTACTGTGTCTGTGTGTCGTCTGCTCCACGCATACCGTGTTGCTCGGTCGCGCACAGAATTGAAACATCTAAGTCGGTTACTGTGACCAACTCTTTTGGGTTGGAAGCAGTGGCCGACTGGTTTTGTGTGAGGCCTAGCAGCTAGGCGATGTTGCCGTGAGTGTGTGGGGATTCGAATCCCGTTTGGGTTACAGTAAAATTTATATTTCAAATGAGAAAAGATTGTTCATGAGAAAGAAATTTGTTATTACTTGAACAATGTTAATCCACATGTCTGCAGAACCCAGGTATTGAATTAATAGAGCAGCAATTCTTCAGTTTAACCATTTCTACCGTTTAAGACTAGCACATTTATTTAAACAAACTTACATTGAAGCAACCTATATTATATGCATCTTCTCACTAAATGCTGACATGATATACAACGCCATTCTTAGTTTATTGCAGGGGACAGATGTATTTACGGTTATATATACAGTTAAGTGTGCAAACAAAGACAAATATAGAGACAGACTGGCAACGGGTATTGTTCAAGGTGTGAAACGCTTACGTAAGCCTTCCATGTTCGCCTCGCCTCAGGTAGCTCTCACCTCGCTTTTCTGAAGAGTGCCTACCACGCATCTTTCGGTAGTTTCCGGATTTTCGCCAATTTTAAGTCAAAGTATGTTCGGCAAAGTTTGTGTTATTGTTGTCTTGTAGCGCTGAGCGAAATTGGCATGCTGGCAAAAATGGAAAGTTTTAAACTTCAGGAAAATGAGTGTTACAATTTTAAAAATTCCTCTCACATTTTTATGAATATATAATGAGTGTGTTTGGACCATACTTGAAAGTCTTTTATCAATACTGTCTGGTTTTACTCAATGATTTACGGTCAGTCATATCGTCTTTTAAAAGTTTGTCATGGAAGAACGTGTTTATGAAACTGCTGGCCTATTAGGTTTGATTGCCTTGAAGTAGTGTTTCTGCCCTGAGAGCTCACAAAGTCAGTATGGCAGCACGATGACAATCCCGTCATACTTTTCGCATAATCTCGTGCAATTATCAACCACGAACAAAATCTCCAAAAAATCTAACACCTGTGAAGCTCATTTTAATATGAAAAGGCCATAGTCTACCGAGACGACCATGGAACAAAAGGCATGCCGCGTTGCTAGTCTGTCTTTCTATTTGTCTGTTGTGCAAATAAAGGGTAATATATATAGATAATGGGAGCTAAAATTCCATTGGTGTTAATAGCAGGAATATTAGAGAGGTTTAGTTACATGTCATTATGTGTACGTCTGACAGTGCACAATGACGTATGCGTATCCCGCTCACGTGTGAAATTTTTGGTTTAGTTGCACGTTCGCGATAATTTTGCTGTATTTTTTGTCAGAAACATGCGAAATTCCCGTAAGTTTTTAAAAACACTAATTTCTCTACGAGAGTAATATTCTAGCACGTTGTATCCTCGAATTAAAGCCACTTATTCCATTTAATACAGTTATGTCGTTTAGCGAAATCTTTGCGGACATGTCAGATAAAAAGTTGAATACGACTAAAACATTTTGTTTACGTCAGGAAATCATAGTCAATGTCATAATCAAGTACTTCTTGTGCTGGTGCAAACTCTATGAAGTATTATGATATCAAAGATGTTTGCCAATTTGCAATAATACCTTACAGGGTTTCTTGTCTTAATTTGAAGAAATCAGACAGTGGATGTCTGCCAACTTGTTGGCTCTGAATGATGGCAAGACTGAGGTGATTAGATTCTCCTCGAAATTTAGTGATGGAGGTCAACCACGTGCTTGTGATCTGCGGGTTTGGGGAGTTAGCATTCATTCATCCCCTGTAGTTTGTGATCTTGGTGTTACACTTGATGCAACAGCATCTATGTCGGCTCATATCACAAATTTATGCAAGTCTGCTTCATTGCTTTATGGAAAGTTGGAAAAATCCGTAATATTCTTCGTACAAGTTCTGCAGAATAATTAGTACATGCATTTGTTACATCGACTCGATTACTGTAATAGTTTAATGTTTGGCCTTCCGAATTATCAAATCAGGAAGTTACAACTTATACAAAATTCAGCTGCACGTCTAGTATTAAAAAATAAACAAAACAAAGCAGATTCCACTCAACCAGTACTACGTAGTTTACACTGGCTACCTATTTACAAGCGAACAGAATTTAAAATTTTGTGCTTAACATACAAGGCTTAAGGTAGTGACTCAGTTTGGTTGACACATATTTTCAATCAAAAGTTTCACATAGAAAACAGGGTCTCACACCCAACATGTGGTACATTTTCTGATAGGTCTATATTTGAAGAAGGTAAAAATTTTGTTAGTTGTCAAAACATGCATTGGTGTGTTTGTTTAAGTCAAAAACATGTGATTTTGATTTTTTTCACTTAAAAGAGTATAAGTAAGAATTGGCAGCACCCCTAAGTGATCTGTTAACGGCACTAGACAGCTGGATATACAGGGGGAAAAACCGTGTTTTGGATTTTGAAATTCGCTTTTGTTTCTGCACAGTGAGCCTTCGAAGTGTGAACTGTCGGATTTTCGCATAAATTATCGGCTTTTGTTCACGTTTGTCAAGTTATCGTCACTTCAGGGGGTTTATCAAAAATCTAAGACACGGTTTTTCAGGTCTAATCATGAAGTGTTAGCATGCGAAGAATTGGGGAAATCCGCCCACGCGTCGCCGACTTACACTCATTTGAAGGTGCGCATACATAGCAAAAATCGGAACTGAGAAAATCGACGATTTGTGTAAACGTCCCATTTTTCACACAAAATCGCCGAAAAAAGTCGGATTTTTGTGCGTTTCAAAAAAAATTATTCGATCTGGGTCTAGGTTAAATATTGGGCATCAGGTTAGAGAATTTCTGACAAGTCCTAAACATTAGTTCGCCTAAAAATGATGAAAATTGTGCGTAGAAACGTGAGGCTGGTCAGCGTAAGCGGTGGGTACTATTTACACGATAAACACTAGAGAGATAATTCAGGGCATAATCTGTTTGTCAAATACGTATCTAGCTTATAATTATATTAACTGTACACTGTTTGTAACGGTTAGAGTCTGGTTACAAGACGAGAAAAGTTTAAAACAAATCATACAGCCGGAATGGTTTACAGGTCTGCGTTCTGCGACGACGCGCGCTCGCTCTCTCGCGCAAGCGCTCGACTTCCGGTCTCACAGCCCGTAATTTATGCACGTACCAAGTGTGAAATGGTTGCCCAGTTCATTTTAGTGCCGACTTTTGTGCCTATAGTACAAGACGTCACTTGCTTGCTTGCTTGCTTTCGGAGATGAGACGACCAACTCTCGATGCTCTAAAAAATTCTGTAGTTGAGAAGTTCAAGGAATGCGGGAAAGTCGCACTTGTTTTGTGGTTTTTACATGTGATCTGCTGCAGTCCTTTTGCTCACCATAAAAAATGACCGGGTTTTCGTGCGCTATTTCGCTTTCTACTGTGACATGTACTATTATGGCCTCGGGTATGAAACCAAAATCAACTTCAGTTACACGTAAAAGCGATTCTTCATGACTTAAAATAAACGACTGAGGCGATACTCGACAGATTCACTCATTGTAAAATTGAAACGGCGACATATCGCGACACCCAGCGACACTCTCTTGACCACAGATAGAAATTGACAGGCAAGGATCGTGAAGCGACGTTTCGCGTACGTTGCTGTGCTCTAGACCGACATAACAGTGTCGGATTGACAAATTGGACAAACCATGCTTCCTACATCCATGGACAAACTAAGTCCAAGACAGTCCAAGATATGGGCTGCTGTTATAGAACCATATTTTCCAGTGAAGATTAAATAGATTCTCTTTGGACGGCAGTGTAATCTATAGCCCGGCGTACGATGCTATGTGTTCCGCTACAGCTAATCGCCTCGCTCACCACAACCCTGCAAAGACCCGTACGTAGGGTCGGTGACTTCAAATCCATTTTGGGACTTGACGTAAAAAAGCTAAATTACTGTCGAAATTCAGCGTTCTTGGGCCAAAGTCGTATCCCTGCCTACCTCAGCTACTCGATCGCTTCCAAAAATGCCAGTCTTTTATTCACTTTTCGTAAATAACCGTCGATGTCGGCAACTCTCTCGCTAGCCCTGTGTACGATGCTGTGTGTTAGCTGTAGCGGCCAACACACAACATCGCGTCCATCAGCTTTCCATTTTGCTTCTTCGGCCCCCGTTTGAATTTGCTACACTGCTTATACTGCCGGCAGTCATCAGCCATGTTGGATAGCGTCTCTTATGAAGACGTGTGCGCATGCGCAACATGGTGCGTAAAAATTTACATAATCTCCTCAAGGTATAACGATAACGCTGACAGTAATCCGGACCGTTAAAACAAAAAGAAAATAATAACTCGCGCAGTGGTTAGAAGGCCGTGTTTTCACTAAAATTTAAGACATTTTCCAGTACAATGTTACCTCACAGTTTTCTCTAATAAAAAGATCATATTTCAGGGGTTCAGAATATGAAATAATCACAAAATCGCTAAAATTACAAAGGAACCCGAGTCACTACCTTAAACGACGGCACCGAGATATATAAAAGAGCTTATATGCGTTCGTAATCTGGGACGCTCTCTTCGGTCGACTGCTGATGGTGCAGCGATCAGTTTACACCAGCCGATCGCTAACAGTTTTACGGTGATAGGTCATTTTCTGTTTGTGCTCCTCAGCTGTGGAACAGGCTGCCATCGAAACTCCGATGTGTTGATAATTTAACGTTTTTAAGTCTCATTTAAAAACTTACCTTTTTAAAGAGAGTTACTTGTGTGATTTGTAACCATTTTCCATTGTTCTATTTTAATAACTGAAATGTAATGCGCCTTGAGATATCTTTTACATGGAAGGCGTTTTTAAAGCAATAAATATTATTATATTATTATTATTATTAATTTGCGGAAATCATCAAGAATATCTAAAAAAAATACTACACGTAATTATGACTACGTGATGAAGTACAGTGTCGTTTGCCTTTCCGAACGTTTGTTATATTCGTACGCGGTCTGGTTGTCACGTGACAAAGACGCTACTCATACTGATCGAACGTAATTGCGTGTCACTAAACCTCTATTTGTCAATCAAAAACACTGCAAAGGCACCTTTCTGTCAAAGGTTAAGATTTTTACAAACATCAGCAACAACCTAATCTTTCATAAGTTAGCATGTTATATTCATAAGATATTTCTAGCACAACTGCTACGAACAACAAAGCATCGCATTTGACAAAATCCCTCCCATAGTGAGTTTTCACTTAGGAAAATGCAGTTACAAAATAACACTTCGAACTTCCTATAAATGAAACAAAGTGCTAAAACAGGTCGTCAGAGGTTCAAACTGCTCTTGGGTTTTTAGGAAATCGTTTCAGAACAAACTGATTATCATGCATATCTACAATTTCTCTGGCATAACTGCTTCGTATATTAGTTTATACCAAATAGACAATCAATAAACAAAAGAGAGCTAATCCTTCTCCTGAATGCATAGTTTGCTTTGTCGTGCATTTGTCGATTATTCACGGCTCTTACACATATGGGGGTATTCTGACAAGTCAGCAATCAACTGACTTTTATCTCAACCATGGGACCTATTATAGTTTCCGAAAATTGATGTGATGGGATATATGGTTATAGGATGGTGATATTACATACCTGTTGAGGCAGATGCTTCCTTCTGGACAACGGTCAGCGTTAACAATATCAATATAAGTAAATCCATTGTCACCATGCCATGAAGGCTGGTGTGTTCTGTGAGATCCTACACCAGTATGTCTGATCAGAAGGTAGCTAAGCCTTTTAACTTGCTGACATTTGTTTGGATAAGGGTAACCATGGTTACTAGGTGTGCATATTGAAACCAAATGTTTAGTCTATTTATCATCAATTAACTGCTATCAATAACCTGTTTCAACTGCCTATTTTATGTGATCATACCAATCTCTTGTAAAGCTCAAAGTAACAGAATTGCAACAAATTTCATGTTTTTATCTTGCTCATCATTTGACAATCAAAACCATACCACATCCACATTACTCATGCTTATGCACTGGTGCAGATGCGCATGATAATTTGTCTTGTGTTGTTCATTCAAAGTTGCATGTAGAATATATAAGACAATGAAAAAATGGTCAACGGGGGAATACTTATATTACATTTACATTAATCAAACTTTTATTTAATTCTAATGAATGATTCAGACACAGTTGCTTTTCCAACAGGCACTCTGTTCCAGGTTCTTCAATTTTGGAGGGAAGATGAAAAGAGAAGCTAATTATAGAGGTTATGTTGTATTTATGAGAAAAGACTTTTATAAGACATTTGACATTAGGCAGAAGTGTATCATTAAAATCATGCACGGTCAACAGTTAAACAGATGAGAAGCTGTGTATACTAGTACATTATCATATACCTACATTCATGTGCCTGTGTAAAGCTATGGGAGAAAGCGCCCTCAGATTCGTGCAAATATGGGCAATCGCGTGCATTTCTGAAATATTTCGATTCTGGTTACTACGCCCGTTGCTATCTGCAAACGTTCCATGCGTACACAAAGCCAGCGCGAGATTAGGAAAACATCTGCTCGCTCAGATCGTAGTTGCGCGTGGCAACAGTGGAGCTGTGCAGGTGACATCGGCTTCTATTTCTAAATTCTAGTGAAATCCTGTGTATACTAAGTGCGTGCCTGTTCAGTATAAATTACCAGAAACTGACTGTAATGTCGGGAATGAAATAAAACACTGGAACCGACTGGGTGTGTTGATATGAACTTGTACTTTATTTGGTGTGTGTGGACCCAACCACTTGGCGGGAACAACCATGATATTTCAATAATTGCTATGGCAACTAGTGGGTGATATCATAGAGGGCGTAGCTTATGATTGACAGTTTTAAACCTAGTTTGAACATCACATCCCCTTCCTTGTAGATATTAAGAGTCTCTATCATACTAAACTGATCTGGTAGCATGATATGGGGATTATTGTTCATTGATCAACAAACATTTATAACAAGTGAATTGAACTATAACTTTCAGGTAACCCAAATTCAGATAAATCGTTATGCAACTGTTAAAGTTCACTGATAAGAGTTCATAAAAGTTCAAAGTGTTCAACAATAGCAACGCAACGGATATCAAACACTGTGGTAATGGTAACAGTCATTTACAAATCGAGTATCTTGAGCGGAATGCGTCTTCTGGTTGATCTGCGCAAGGTAGGCGCAGACTTCAGTGAGTAATCATCACTGGCTGGTATGCCTTGGGGTTGAGGACTTATTACAGTCTCCTTGTTGTTATCTTTCATACTGTCCGGTTTGGGTACATTTGTTGGTGACGGCGGTGTGTTTGTAAGTTTTGGTTCATACTCACACAGGTTGTCATACGCGTCGTTACTTGGGTAATTTTGAGGTGGCGACTTATCTAGCTTTTTGTTGAACAATGAGTTTCGCGTGACTGCATGCTCGTCATTCTCAGCTGTGATCATTGTGCCTTTCTTACTTGTAACAGTCATCGGAGTAGGTTCATACGCGGTAGAGCCTTTCGCTTTGTTGAACGGTCGTTTCATGAGTACTTTATCACCTGGTTCGATGTCAGCTGGTTTAATGTTAGACTTGCTGTCGGCACGGATCTTGATTTTCTGTTTCTGCAGCGAGTCATATTTGCGTACGATTTCAGATACTGGGTCGATGTCATTCATCTGCGGAAGCTTGTTGCGTATGATGCGCTTCAAGAACAGTGCTGGGGTGGTATGCCTGTGGTTGCATGAGGCGTTGTGCCGTAGTTGTGCAGGAAGATTTGCAATTCTTTTCTCCAATTCTTTCCTTCCATTTTCGATGCTTTGAAGCACTTTTTTAGTGTTTTGACGAATCTTTCCACTTCTCCATTGGCTCTGGCCAAAGAGGGGTAACTTAGCGGTGTTTGAAGCCTAATACACTAGCGAATCTGTCAAATTCTTCGCCGTTGAATGGTGGACCATTGTCAGATTTGGCTGTGCCAGGTAATCCAAAGGTAGCAAACAGATTATGAAGCTTTGGTATGACACAATGTGCGGCGGTTGAGGTTACTGGTTCGACAAATGGGAAACGTGAATAGTCGTTGATTACTATAAGTAGCGTTTCTCCTTCGGGGTGTGCAAAGTCCATACTGATTTCGTCAAACGGATTGTCCGGTAATACAGACATGTGGAGCGGTTCGCGGATATAGCTTGGAGTAACTATTTGACATGGTAGGCAGGATTTGATTTTGGTTTCAACCATTTTGTCTAGACACGGAAACCAAACTTTCTCCTGCATGAGTCCTTTAGTCTTTACGATACCGAGATGTGCTTCATGTGCGATGTTTACAGTTAGATCTTGCAATGAGGCTGGTATTACTATGCGATTTGATTTCAGTACTATGGCGTCAGTACAGGTGAGCTCATCTTTTACGCGTTCATAACGGGATAGCTCAAATACGGAAACACTGTGTGTGGCTTTGTGCCACTGTCCTGATCTGATGGCGGACATTACAGCTTGCAAGGTTGGATCATTCGCAGTTGTGGTTTCGATTTCTTGCAGCGTGATTGCTTTCGGTACTGCGTTTTCTGCTACGTACGATATGTACTCTTCAGTTATGTCGGTAAAGTCAGATTGGACTGGGTGACGTGATGCATAATCTGCTGGGTTGGACTTTCCTGGTTGGTATTCTACAACTAACTTATATTGTTGCAAGTCCATTAGCCATCTTTCGATTCGGGCAGTCGGTTTAGACGTTGGGTTATTGAACAGCTGAACTACAGGTTTGTGGTTGGTGACAACTGTAAACTCTTTACCGTAGAGATATAGATGAAATCTCTTAATAGACCAATATATTGAAATGCTTCGCGGTCGATTTGCGGATATCTACTCTCAGTAGCGGTAAGCGGATAACTAGCGAAGTATAACGGTGTAACTTCTCCTGTAGTTTCGTCTTTGGGTTAAGACTGCGCCTAGTCCGATTGGACTACCGTCGACATATAACGTAGTTGACTTCATTGGTTGAAGTATCCAAGAGTTGTCTTCCTTGACAGTGCTGATTTCAGCGATTCGAACGATGATTGTTCCTTTTCAGTCCATTGCCATTCAGCACTGTCACGGGTAAGTAATTGAAGTGGACGGGTGATTAATGCAAAGTCCTTGATGAACCGTGAGTAAATGCGGCAGAACTAAGCAAACTGCGTACTTCGGTTACATTGGTCGGTGCTGCAGCAACGTTTTGCAGCGCTTCAACTTTCTTCGGGTCTGGCGATATGCCTTTGCTTGAGAATGAATGTCTGAAGAACAGCATACTCGATGCACGAAATACGGTATACATTTAGGTAGGTTGATTGTGAAGCGATTGTCATGTAGTCGTCTGAATACTTGCATTAGGTGTTTATCATGGTCTGCTTGGTCAATGCCACCTATGTAGATGTCATCGCTGATATTCTTAACTCGTGGTATTCCGCAGATTGCATAACTGACAATCTTCTGAAATATTTCAGCAGCACAGGATAGACCGAAGTTGAGACGTTTGTATCGATACAGTCTGGTATGTGTCGAGAATGTGGTCAAATGTCTCGAGTCAGGGTGTAACGGAATTTGATGGTAGCCTTGGTTGAGGTCGATCTTACTGAAAACAGTGCAACCGTTGAGATCTGATACTACGTCATCGATTGTAGGGATCACGTGCCGTTCACGGATGATATCCTTGTTGACTGAACGCATGTCAACACATATTCTAATTTCGTCTGGTTTGTGTGGTTTCGGGACTACAACTATTGGTGAGACCCATGGTGTTGGACCTTGTGCTCGTTCAATGATATCATCTCTTTCCAGTTGATCAAGTTTTTCTTCCCTTGTTTTCTCACATGGAAAGGAATGCGTCTGTGTGGTTGAGCGGTGTGGTTTGACGTTTTCGTCGATATTTACATTCACCTATGCCTGTGGTCAAACTTGGGAAACTGTCAAGTGTTCAGGCAGTCGATCAGGTGGTTGATTGTCTACTGTGTTGACAACTTTGATGAGGTGAAATCGCTGTGATGCTTTCCAACTTAGGATGGAGGTTGATGTGCCCTTTACTACATGGAATGTTCTGTTGATGAGCCGTGATTACTGGTAACTTTCGCTTGGAACTCGCCACTTAGATTTAACGGGCTTTCTGTCATATATGGATACACTTTGGTAGTACTGGTTGAAAGCTGTGGTGCTTGTCTAATTCTCATATAGTCTTTGTAATTCAAGATGTTCACTGATGCACCGGAGTCAGCCATTATGGAGATAGGGGTACCATGGATACTGACTTTGAATATTGGTTTGTTAATTTGTGATTCTCTCACCTCTACTCCAAACGAATATTCTCTGTTGCCATTTACTTCAAAGCTTTCGGCTGGTGTAGCAGGATCTGACGAGCTCTGGTCACTGACTGCTCTGGCATGATGTTTACTTGTTGGTCTGGTAGTGGTACTGGTTTTTTGTTTACCACGGCAGACTTTGGCAAAGTGGTTGACTTTGTCACATTTATGGCAGCGTTTTCCTTTTGCTGGGCACTCTCCTTTGTGTGGGTATCTTCCACCACATAATCCACACTGTTTACTTTGGTTACTGTGTCTAGGTGTCGGTTTCATGTCCGTTTTGCGTTCGTTACGATATTTAGTAGATTTATAACTTACTGCGTTGGATTGCTGTTTCTCGATTTCACTGGTTTGATCATCAGCGGTTTCCATTGCTCTAGCAGTTTTCAGGAGATGGTTAAGTCAAGACTTTGTTCGATGGCTTTCCGTCGGAGACGTACTGATGTAGTGCCTTGAATGATTTGACGTTTGATCTCGACGTTGACGTCCTCAAACTCACATTTGCGCGCCATTAACTGTAGACGTGTATAAAACTCTGAGACATTTTCGTCCGATTTCTGTACTTCTTTTCTGAACACATAAACATGGTGGTCGATACACTTCTGTGGCTCAAGGTGATTAGAAAATGCTTCTACTGCTACCTGGTATACATCTGTGCCGGCGGTTGGTTCTGGTAGGGTTAGCGTGTCAAATACATCGCAGGTTTCTTCACCAACATAGTGCAGTAACATAGCTTTCTTTGCCCGGGTTCGGTGACATTAATGGCAGCAAACAGATTATTCAGTCGCTTAGCATATTTCTCAAAATGGGTGGTAGCAGTTTCATGTGGACGGAGATCGAATTCAGGAAATACGGGTAGATTTAGAGCCATATTGATCAGAGACGATGCTGTCGGTAACGGTAGATAATAGAACGATATTGTTCAAACTTCAGTGACGGTCTCGATGAGGGCAGGTAAATGGCATTCAACTTGTCTCAGCATTGTAGATCGAGAATCTGGTACTCACTTAATTTACTTGTAGTTTCTTGAAGTGTTCATAATTCCTTCCATCCCATCCTCGTCGCCATTTGTAATGTCGGGAGTGAAACAAAACACTGGAACCGACTGGGTGTGTTGATATGAACTTGTACTTTTTTGGTGTGTGTGGACCCAACCACTTGGCGTGAACAACCCATGATATTTCAATAATTGCTATGGCAACTAGCGGGTGATGTCATAGAGGGCGTAGCTTATGATTGACAGTTTTAACCTAGTTTGAACATTACACTGACAACACGCTTTTGTCCTTCTAACACCTCGATTTCAGCCTTGATCTCTGTTGGTCACGTACAGTACGGATGTTGCTTTGCGCGTTCTAGAATTCTGCAGGTAAACAAATGACGTCATTATGTATGTCAATCCGCGACGGGAAGCGGTCATCGTATTTCTGAAAAACTGACACAAATGGCGATGAATTTTTGATATCGCACGCATTTTTATCTCCCAAACAATGTTGAATATTATGTAAACTACATATTTACCATTTCATAAGGTATATGATAAAACCTTTACGGCCCTGATACAGCTTGGTTGTACGGGCGTACGGGCCCTCGCACGCTCGGGCCCTTCCGCCGTACGACCACGGGCGTAAAAGCCGTATCAGGGCCGTAAAGATTATTATCAAGCCTTGCAAAATTACTTTATTAAAAAATTATAAACTATGTAAAAGATAAGGTATCATCTACTCAGATAACCTATACTGAACAAGATTGGAACTAATTTAGGGAGAATTAGATCATATATTTTTCAAATTTATCAAAAGTGTTGGTTTCTCCATGGATGAATTTTACAATATTACAAATTACTCTTAAAAACAAGTGCATTGCTTAAACAGACAAGCAAATTAGCAAACATTTGCAGATAAAACCAATATTTACTCCACCATCCTATTTTCCAAAACTAGTTCCGATTGTGTTAATGTAACATGGAAAACTTCAAAGCAGTGATATGAACATCAGAGGAATGGTTACATTTGACTTTTTGTTCCACAGAAATTTACAAACGCATTTCTTTTAACAATTTTGACTGTGGTAAAGCTTACAATTTCTAGGTGTGTCATGAACTTGTCAAAATAAAGAGACAAATAAAGTTCTACATATGTTCTGATATCACTCCAACACATACAATAAACACAAGTATCTACACTTGTCCTATGTATGTCACATTTGTTTGTCTATATAAAAGGCAAACAAGTATCTAACACACAAACATTTGAAAAAAAATATGATTTTTTTAGTTTGTCTTATAAGATGAAGATTGGCTCAGGACTAACAATGAACATTATATAATTAGTTTAATGTTGGGAAATCACATGACACTGGTCTGTGGGGGTCATGTTTCTGTACTTGGGACAGTAAAGATATGGCTGCTGGTGTTTTCCAATGCAAGATCAATAGTTACATCAATCATGTCAAATTTTTCATTACACATGCCCTCTGACCTGATAGATCATGCAAGTTATACAGGTAGCAAAACAGACATGCTATTACAGAGCAAAAGTAACAAAATGGCCACCTAGTGGACATAATGGATCGCATCCCACCAGCCATATTGGATCGCATCACACCATAAACTGCAGAAGCTATATTGGATCACATCCCATCATTACTACATATGCACACCACAATAAAATGTCTGTGTGCCATGTCTGAACAAAATCTGTTCATGGATAGTTGAGTTATGGTTCAAAAACATGAGAAAATCGCAACAAAATGACTGCCAGGCGGCTATATTGGATCCTACCGCAAAATAAATTGACGTGCATATATATACCACAGTACTTTATTTGTGAACCAACAATTAACTAAATCTGTTCTGGATGGTTGTGTTATGGTTCAAAAACACGAAAGATTCGCAACTAAATGGTCGTCCAGTGGCCATATCGGATTGTATTGCAAAATAAATTGACATGCATATGTATGCCACAGTTTTTTATCCTTGCACACAGTTTGAAAAAAATAGGCTCAGGGTTGACTGAGAAACGGCTGCTGATGGACACACAGATGACGAAAGGGACCCAATCTATAAGTCCCCGCCGGACTTGGTCTGCAAGGACTAACAATGAATACATTGCTTAAGGTGGAGCCTCATGTTGCCAAAATAGTTTTTTTTTCAAAGCAATATTTCCAATAAAAGATGACAAGGAAACCCCCTTATACTATATTATCAAAAAGCAAAGACTCTTAAGTTAAGTATGGTAGCAGTAGTTTACTTGAAGCATGAAGTCTGTGTATATTTGGGGTCAAAACATCAATTTTGGTATTAATGATAAAAATTATGTAAAAACTTGACACTTTTTTCTTAAAGTACCGGTAATACCTCACTTGAAAGAAAAGTATACGTAGTAAAAAAAATTATTTTATTTTGCATTATCTATCCTCATTCTAAAACGGCATGGGTTGATGGAAAGACTGACCTCAAAAAATATTAAATCATGATTAGCAAAATTTAAAATGCCTCTCATTCAAAATGTAAGAACTTTATTGCCAAACAAAATAGCTTTTTGTTAATTCGCATTTAAAGAACATAATGTGAAAATTTCAGAAAATTTAACACAGCCAGACTAGAGTTAAATTCTTTGGAAATTTTGAAATTCGGAGGAAAACGGAGCCAGGAAGTCAGGTGATTTGCATACATTTGCATATATTAACTCTTCTTTATCAGGCAACTTATGACTGCTTGACAAGCTAAAAGGTGAACCCAACCAATATTTGATTTGGGTTGACAAATTCATTAAAAATTAAATGAATATTAGCAAAAAAGTGCTTTTTGAGCAAAATATGCTGTGTTGCATGCAGGGCTTCCTTCAACTGGGCAAAAGACAGCCTTGTGGACAATTCTGTCCACCAGACATGTACAGATACAGCGTTCTCACCAGGCCGCGATTCCGCGACATTCTCGCGTATTTTTCTGTTTTGTCGCTGATTTCTTGGGCGTGCGCGCCAATAGTGGCGCGCCTTTGAAATTATAAACTTTCGTGGTGCCAGCCGTACGGCCGGCAGGCCGTATCATACAGCCAATACTTTTCACCATGGACGTAAATGATTAACGCGAGTAATTACACTTCCTGGTTGAAACCAGGCGTGGGTTGAAACCGAGGCAATCTGGAGGCAATACCCGCCAGAGGGCGTACTTAAGCCACAGTCACTTGTGATTCGATACATGATGGCCGATGTGTGGATGCAGTATACCACACAGCGGCCGTCGTGTATTGAACCACACGAGACTGTGGTAGTCTGACGCACTGGACGTGTTCGCCTTGCATGCATACCGGTGCATGTCCACGGAATTCGCGGAAGCTGGAGGCGTCATGGGCACGATAACTATTTTCATAGGCTACGACAACGATAATCCGAACTACGAAAACACAAGAATGTAAAGCTTGTATATCCCTAAGGAATTACATGAACATTTTTTGAAAACAACGAACTCGAAGCTGGTAGCATTATACTGTGAGTTCCGCATGGCAACCAAAAACGGGAACGACGTTATAGTGTTCGTGCCGTTGCGATTCAGTGAATTTTGTTCTCGAAAAATAACGCAACTTTGTCTGAGATAATTTTTGGTCTTTGCTATGTTTGGAATCATGTATAAACTTCGCGGGAGATACGTGTTGTGTGATGTTATCAGGCATTTGCTCCGTTCCTCGCCCACACGACCTAGTACCTACGACTGGAAATGATTGACAACTGGCCCACTGCCGATTGATAATATTATTCCAAAAGTAGTTCCGAGGTTTAAATGTGGAATAGTTGGAGGAAAGTTCTCTTATTATGCAAAAAATTATTAATTCTTGGCTTGCGCATGTGATAAGTATATTATTCCAGGCGAACTCATACGTGAGAACATGGACGTCTTTTTCCATGCTTCAATCAATTGACAAAATTTGTAGCCTTGGCTGGCGACCAAAATTTCACGTCAAAAGTTGATGATTGTTTACAAACATCATAGGGATATGTTTCCTGATCTAAATAAATGCTGACTTGGCCTATTCCTTCTGCTGGTTGTGAAAGGGGGTTTAGTGTGCGAAAAAAAGTAACTAATGACAGGAATCAACTGGGAGCTGAACGGCTGGACACTCTAGCAACTACTGTTATTGTAGAGGGCCCGAAATGGACTTTCACACTGGAAAGAACGAAAGTCCCATAGACTTTTCATTAAAAGGCACTGATATTCAATATCAGTTGATATTTTCACCGAATGTTTACAAAAAAGTTGTTAAGTTGAATGAGTTGTTGAGTCCTTTATTTTTTCCATGCATACTATAAGGTTCGTATTTGCAGTTTGACTTTTTAACATATTTATATATTGTCTCACAAAAATCATCCGTTGTCCCGCTTTTTTTGGTCAGCGGGACAAAATGTCCCACAAATTTTTTTCCTGGTGAGAACACTGCAGATAATAGACATTAATAGTCAACATGTAACCAATTTTTCCTTCACTACTGAACACTGTCTGACAAAATTGTCAATTTGTCAACTGATTTTGCACAAGACATGAAGATGACAAAGTAAAGTATTGAATTAGTTCAAAATAACAAGATTTCGGCTCATCCTCAAAGAACTGAAGAGATGGCTGGCAACTTTAAATTTAATGTTAATACCATTATGGCCACTGTTTAATCAAACTATGTCAGAATTATGATACAGGTATACTGATCAAATAAATGCACTTTTTACAGCAACCATGTAAAGTATATCTAGGAAACACTGCTGAGAAAATAAAAAGAACAGATAATGGAAAGAATTCTCTAGCATAAAGAAAATATCTTCTGATGAAGACAAGTGAAAAGCACAACCCACACATGTGTAAAACTAGGCATACAAATATGTAAGACATAAAACATAAAGAGATTTAAAATGTCAGGGACCTACACAACTACATGAATGACCTGTTGCTGTACCCCTTCACTATCTCATTGCTTGAAGCAAATATTAAAGCTATGAGAGGGTTGTTTACCTTTCAAAGAGAAAATGTACAGAGAAAATATATACGCTATAATAAACTTTAATATAAAAGTATTTTTTACATTTACATGGTCATGAATGTCACTTTCAAAAGTTTTTCTCTCAGTCAGGGCTATAAGGCTGATGAAGACAAAGCCGTCTCTAATGTTCATTCAAGATATAAAAATTACATCTGTGTACGTGGAAAACAAAATAAGCCTCTAACATTATTTTATCTTCCATTTGGTTGCTTTATCTTCATTATTTCATTGCCCAAACTGTAAAAGAAACAAAAAGATAGTATTTTTTCAGAGGAGAGAAACAACTTGGCATTTTTCACCAATGGTTCTGAAACCAAGGTTATTACACAGTTCGTTGGCACTCTTAATTTGGAGGTTCGTTTTGAACTACTGCGCATGCCCAGATCTCAACTCAATTATGTCACTGACTTCGAAGTCTTCGTGTCTGGTTTGGGACATCAGCTAATTTCGGCCTTTGTTTTAACGCTATGCAAGGCCAAGTTAGGAAAAATTCGGTCGTGGTTAACCTCGTGACTAACCTCACTACAACATCATGGCAGCAAGAGAGCATGATAAGTCGTAATTTGCCAACTTTTCGAGCTTTCTGTTTGACGTAGTGCAATCGTGACCTCAATGTTTTCAGTATCGGCAGTGACAGGTCAAGCACCTGCAAAAATGTCCCATTTTCGCATACTTATGTGTTGTGAGCAATGTCATTCAAGTTATTCAATTGATAGATATAGATGAACAAAGGATGGCAGTTTCATTGAGCTACGTTGACGGGGGATGTTGGGGGACATTTTTGAAAATCGGTTACCCTTCCAAATTGTATTCGTTGAGCCTAGTCAAGCCAGCGAAATTGATAATCGCCCAACTTTGGATGGCCCAAAGACTTTGGAAGTGCAGCTTTTGATAAAGAGCTATGTTTATGACTGAATGTTTCCAAGTTGTCTTTCCAGGAGTTGAGGCTTTTGACAAACTTCATAAGATTATTTCCAAATACCCCACACTAGGGTAGTACATGGATAGGGGTTGACATTGACTTCGTACTTTCCACTGTCCCTTATAAAGTTAAACCACATCGTAAATATATTAAGCTTCAGCATGCTCGAGATGCAGGTTTTAATACAGATACACTGCTGTTAGTCAGACACGTGTATGTCACACATTAAGAACCGACCTAGACACATTCGGCACGGAGTGAAATCAGTTACTTTGTATGTCGCCTTCAAGTTCAACTTAATTCGCATTCCGGAACTTCATCATTATAGTACATACAGTGATAATACCAATGAATTGTCCCCAGGAATTTACCAATGAATGGGCGCTCAGTTATGAACACGGACGAAAATGTACGGCAAAGCGAACATTGAGGTCTAAATCAGCTTGAAATTGGTGTGTAAACACCTATTTACCTTCGCTAAGCGATCAGTCAAGGCATTATTACAGGGTACCAGTCAACTCGCACCTTTTCCAACCCACCCAGAACCAACTCGCCCGATTCCAACTCGTCCGATTCCAACTCACCCGATACCGACTCGCCCGATGCCAACTCGCCCGATACTATTTTGCAATTTTTATGAGTACTTGGTACGTAAAAAAAAGTTTTATTTCTTAAAACAGCCTACAACACATATTTCTAACATTGAGAACCATAGGTGCGGCTAGGGCTTGAAATATGTGCCATCGGGTTTGCGTACATGGAATCTACAATTACATCTCAAACAACGAGCAACTTGGCATCGGGCAAGTTGGAATCGGGCGACTTGGTATCGGACGAGTTGGAATTGGCAAGTTGGTTGCGGGCGGGTATGGAAAGGTGCGAGTTGACTGTAATGCGTTACCTGGCTGCACTGTGGCCGGTCATCGTCCATTTCCGCGTCAGATAACGTAGGCAACACGTACGTACAAAGATTTCCACTGTAATCTGTTTGATGCATTCAGGGATTGAATACGCATGCGCATATCAAAGTTCACCGAGGTCATCCAATTTGCGATTGCGCAAACGAACTCTAAATTTAGAGTGGCAACGAACTGTTACAGGAAAAAATCTATGTGAAGTGAAAGTCAGCCTACGACGATTTGCAATTCGTATTTGCTTATAAAATCTGGAAGAAGTTTAATCAAGTGTCTTTATGCTGCAGGACTTACCTCTCGATTTCTGCTTTGAATTGAGCTTCCTCTTCAATAAGTATCATCTCATGAATTTCTTGATGACTAACCTACAATCAGAAAATGACAAGTTCAAACAAATGCAATTACCTTTCTTGCCTACTACCCTAGCTTGTGTATGTGGTACTACTCTAAACGGAGACCTCTTTATCATACAGCAGTAACACTGTTGGAAATATTACTAGCAACAATGTCAACTTTATACAGAAAAGAGTTACAAGTTCTTAAATGGATGACACAAGACTTTGTTGGAGGAAAAGTCTAAAATCATTAGTTTATACAATCACATCATCATAATAAGCCTTATTTCTGCATAGTTTGAAAGTATGAAATATGCCTTGCTTATGTCATTGTCATATAACACCCAACAAACTGCAATTAGTTGCACAATGCAAAATGACAGTAAATCATGTTATCAACTTTTTGACATATCATGAAAATGAATGATTAATAGTGCAGAACACCTTCAACCAGAAAAAGAGAACTATTACAAATTTTTTGACAACAAGAAACTTTTTTGTTATTCTTATCAGATTCACAGGGACAATCATCTTATTGATTTTGCTGTGTTTCATGTCTGGTAATTATGTTTTAAGAAATGCTGGATAAAATTTCATGATAGTATGTTCTAGAAATGATAAATTATGATTGTGTATCATTGCGGAGTTATATCAGTCCAAGAGACTAATATTTATTAAGTACACCTACGCAACATAAATTCTGCATAAAATAAATGAAAGCATAAAAGAAAATCAAATTGTTTATCATTACCTCGGTATTTTGAATTCCCTTCCGAAAGTAACACCTGCATGAAGGATCTGGTGTGGTATAGATAATACCAGATGTAGGGTTGATGTGCAGTTCTATAACAAACATATCTTCAATTTGCTGCCTCCCTGAATTGCTAATGAGACATGAAAATTTCAAAAGAATTATCAGGTTAAGAGGTGACACAATTTAAAATTACCCTTGAGGTTGTAAATCGAAACACAGTAACATAAAGGGCATTCAGAACACCTTTATTTGAAAAACATTTTGACCAAAAGTGACCTAAATGTCATTTACTTTACCTAATTTTGTGATTCCATGCAGAAAGCAGTTGGTATGAAGGCCATAATATCAACAATTATAATGACACCCTTAGTCTATCTGGTATCTAGAGTCACTGAGAAGATGTTCGTGATTAACACTTTCACCGCGGGAGGTTGCATTCTGCACCAACGGGCAGACTGCGGGAGGCACGTAAACGCACCAAGAATGTACGCATTTACATGCTTTCTATAACATTGGCTTTGTCTGATCTACGTCATGTTTGTTGAGTATTTCCTCACGCCTACAAATGCCGCCATACATCAGTCATTTCTCCGATGTAATTTGTAAGGATCATTGATCTGTTGTTGTTTTTTTCTGTTGGAGGGTATTTAAAAATGGCAACGCGGGCATAGTTTAACACCGATGAAGCCCTTGAGTATGTATTTTTCTGGACAGTGATAGTGAAATTGACACTGATCGCGAAACGTTTTGTTTGAAGATGAACTTGTAATAAATATGCATATTAACCTCATTTATGTGGAATATGTTTTAGAGTATGTGTCCCCGTACTGAAATTTATTTTAAAACGTATGTAGTATTTTTTAGAGAGTTACGCTGAAAAGAAATACATGTACATTAATATATTGAAAATAACAAAAACATTCAACATTTTTTGAATTCCTTTTGTAAATCCAATATGGTCGATATGATCACGTGACCTTCTAGGTGGGTCACAAGAGCTTTCGTGCATTTTTATGATGCTCTGTCATAATGCAATACTCACTGAAAAAATTGTCCTGAATAGTCTTATAATGAAAAAGATACAGTTGATGCATGTAACTCAATATTTATAAGGCCATATTTCCATAGAAAACTCCGCATAGGAATTCATGTTTATAATCGATATTATTTATAATTATAAACTCAATATTTATAAGGCTATATTTCCATAGAAAACTACGTACAGGAATGCATATTTATTTATAATCCATGGTATTTTTCTCTGTTTGACGTCATCGTATACGAGTGTTTTTCACGGAGCTGTACAACTTCGAACTGAAGGCAAGTCTGCCATCGGCAGACATAGCTTTCATCGCGCCAGCTACCGATAACCATATTTTGAGTTATTTAGAATATTTACAATTATATTCATGAAGTTAATGCAACGACACGATCAAAACAGTAGTTATCATTATTGGAGATGCTGTGGCTTTTAAAATATCACAAGTTTACGACCTTGGCGAGCCCGAAAGATTCAAATCAATGGTACACAGAGTGTACCGGTACGCTTGTAGTGGGCACTGCCGTCACTGCGCCGGTAGCCATCTCGGTCATCAATGTTTTCATCTTACTTTTTGTCTAAAGCTTTAGCGACTCCAAATTTTCGTTGGACATGCCTTCTATGATTCCATATGTGGATTTATCGGGTCACGTTTTTGTCAAAATGCCATGAGAGCACGTACAGCATCGATCACGACAAATCAGTTTATGCCGTGACGTGCATGTATGAACAGTACCATTGCAGGAAAAAACTTCCTGTTGATGATGTACAACAGGGGTAATATGGATTTCTTATCTGTGCTGGTATATGTCACACAGGTGGAGATATGGGCCAGTTCATGTGATAAAACAACATCACTGTTCGCTCCCATATACAATGTAGTTATCAAAACAAGTCAACAATTGTATGAAACATGGACATACATATACAGACAGACTGACATACACAGACTGGCACAGAGTGATGACATTGACCCCAAGTGTGCCTTGGCTCATGGAGATAACAAACAGCTGAATGTTATGATAAAATAGTTAAGTATACACCTATACAGGCACTGAGAGTGAATATGTTACAGCAATTTGATTAGTTGATTAGTTTCTTTTCCTTTTCTACTCCTGTGATAATCTTTAAGACAATCAATCTGCAAGGCAGTTATGTATTGACAAAATATGTTATCTTTACAAGTACACAGTAAACTGTTTTGATTTTTCATTTACAATATTTGGCAAAGATTGAAATACATAACATGCAACCAATGTTTACACTTTGCCTATACACCAGATACATGGAGAAATTTCAACATACAATCATCAACTCAGAAACCCTACACGGAAAAGTAAACATGGTTTTCTTCCAGAACAGCTGGTGCAATCAACATCTGGAACAACTTACAAACGTAACCAATTACACAAGGATGATGAAACAAGAGATAAAATTAAACTGTGGTGAACTTGACGATCCCTTTCAAATCCTTACCTAACTGACATCTTAAACTAAAATACACTGCATCAGGGTTTTACATCACTTTTAACTTTTGAGAGTCCCTGGGACTCCTGGTGTTAGAAAATGGGAGTCCTACATCAAAATATGGGGGTCCCAATTTATTTCACAAAAATGTTTTATAGTTTATCAATGCCATGGTCTTCACTGTGTTCAATTAGTATTAATTGCATACACAGAGACAACAGGTTCCATATTGTACATGGAGGGGTAACTATTGTGCAACACATGCACACAACTATAGGGCATATTCAACTGACTCTGTATAGTTTGAACCGCCTGTATAACTATAATGAAGAGTTGAAGACAAAAACACATTTCACTAACCTTTTTATCGATTAATTTTGGTGTTTGACCCAACTTACATTAGTTTAATTCACGTACGCGTGTGTAACTATCTGTGGCTATCGAGTCACGGACTCGTACTACCATACATACTAGTCAATCCGTTCGCCAAGTTTGCATCCATGGCCAGAAGTCGGGATTTTTTCATTTTAGACATTTTACATTTAGTAGTGCATGTTTGACATGTTAGGTCGGAACTAACATGACCAAAAAAGCCAATCGTGCAAACCTATCGTGTATCGTGCACGCCTAACGTGTACGGACCTAACGTGTCTAAAATGTCTAACGTGCATGTCATTTTAGGTTTTCATCATGAGTCAAAATCTATCATGCCAATCGTGCAAACCTATCGTGTATGGTGCAAACCTAACGTGTACGGACCTAACGTGTCTAAAATGTCTAACGTGTATATCATGACTGTACCATTCAACTTATCTGGAGACCCTAAAATGACATACACGTTAGACATTTTAGACACGTTAGATACGTACTCGTTAGGTATATGTACGATACACGATAAGTTTGCACGATTGGCATGATAGACTTTGACTCGTGGACAACCTAAAATGACATACACGTTAGACATTTTAGACACGTTAGCTCCGTAAATCTTAGGTCGGCACGTTATACGATATGTCTCTAACTCTATCATGCCAATCGTGCAAACCTATCTTGTATCGTGCAGACCTAACCTGTACGGACCTAACGTGTCTAAAATGTCTAATGTGTATGTCATTTTAGGTTTTCATCATGAGTCAAAATCTATCATGCCAATCGTGCAAACCTATCGTGTATCGTGCAAACCTAACGTGTAGGGACCTAACGTGTCTAAAATGTCTAACGTGTAGGCCTATGTCATTTTAGGTTTCATCATGAGTCAAAATCTATCATGCCAATCGTGCAAACCTATCGTGTATGGTGCAAACCTAACGTGTACGGACCTAACGTGTCTAAAATGTCTAACGTGCATGTCATTTTAGGTTTTCATCATGAGTCAAAATCTATCATGCCAATCGTGCAAACCTATCGTGTATGGTGCAAACCTAACGTGTACGGACCTAACGTGTCTAAAATGTCTAACGTGTATATCATGACTGTACCATTCAACTTATCTGGAGACCCTAAAATGACATACACGTTAGACATTTTAGACACGTTAGATACGTACTCGTTAGGTATATGTACGATACACGATAAGTTTGCACGATTGGCATGATAGACTTTGACTCGTGGACAACCTAAAATGACATACACGTTAGACATTTTAGACACGTTAGCTCCGTAAATCTTAGGTCGGCACGTTATACGATATGTCTCAAGATTCACGTGATGGCCTACAAACACGGTAAGGTCTAACTCTATCATGCCAATCGTGCAAACCTATCTTGTATCGTGCAGACCTAACGTGTACGGACCTAACGTGTCTAAAATGTCTAACGTGCATGTCATTTTAGGTTTTCATCATGAGTCAAAATCTATCATGCCAATCGTGCAAACCTATCGTGTATCGTGCAAACCTAACATGTACGGACCTAACGTGTCTAAAATGTCTAACGTGCATGTCATTTTAGGTTTTCAACATGAGTCAAAATCTATCATGCCAATCGTGCAAACCTATCGTGTATCGTGCAAACCTAACGTGTACGGACCTAACGTGTCTAAAATGTCTAACGTGCATGTCATTTTAGGTTCTCAACATGAGTCAAAATCTATCATGCCAATCGTGCAAACCTATCGTGTATCGTGCAAACCTAACGTGTACAGACCTAACGTGTCTAAAATGTCTAACGTGCATGTCATTTTAGGTTCTCCACATGAGTCAAAATCTATCATGCCAATCGTGCAAACCTATCGTGTATCGTGCAAACCTAACGTGTACGGACCTAACGTGTCTAAAATGTCTAACGTGTACGTCATTTTAGGTTCTCCACATGACTCCAATTTCTATCATGCCAATCATGCAAACCTATCGTGTATGGTGCAAACCCAACGTGTACGGACCTAACGTGTCTAAAATGTCTAACGTGCAGACTTTTACAGTGTTTAGTCATGCACGTTTGCCTTACACGTTTGGGTTCTATAATGTACAATGGCATACAACTCCCCATAGCACGATAGCTTCAACAATGTGAAACGTGCATTTTTACCATCTAATGGCCATAGCTCCAAGTTTGATCACATTTTTTGACAAGCACGCCACAAAATCCGCCACAAAATGGAAAGAAACCACTAAGTATCGAGAAAAAAGTTTCATGTCCGGTTTATTTCAGTTAAAAAAATGCGTAACACGTAGGAAATGTCTCGCAATGTCAACAGTTCAGAACAACTACATTTCATTTACAAACCGGGTCGACTGTTATGGCCGTCTCGCTTCAGGACGGCCCGGAGGTCAAATATCAACAGTTTAAAGGGGCTTTTTGGCAGTCAAACGCTTGAAAATTCACAAAATACACTTCAATTTAACCGAATCCTTACAAATTTCTCAATCTTGCATGTTTTGGACTTCGAAAACCTTAACCTCGGGTTCCATGTCGAGAGTTAGGCATCACACAGTGCCGCCATCTTGGCCGCCGATACGTTCGAAGTTCACTATCGCGATCGATTTGGTCACCAAATCGCGTCATTTTTCCATAAAATATTCTCAAAAAAACTGTAAAATCTATCATTTCTATCACCCAGAGGGCAGTAGCTTGGCATAATATAGTTGTCTTCCGTGTCTACGGCATGGTAAAGCTTTCAAAACGTACGTACAGTGTTTCGTTCAATGCACTGTGGCCGTATCCGCGTACGGGTGAAACTGCAGACCTGATTAAATATTCATGAAAACCGCTGACCTCTTTTGAAGAAAGTTCGCATAAATTACTGGAATTTTCGATTGTTAGGCTGCATGATGTCATTATTTTAGTCCTTATATGGTACTAAACTGGTTCAAAGGGTCAGGAATACCCTCCTTCTGGCTGAGTTCGGCAATGCATAGCTAAGTTAGGCATAAGCATAGAACGCAATCACTGTCGGTTTATATACCGACGTGGCGCGCGAGAGCGAGAATGCCGTGTCGGTTTATAAACCGACGCGGCACTTTAAGGGTTAAAGTACGGGGTCGGTAAGGTTTACTGGGATGTGTTTTACGTGTTCAGCAGCTTCGCAAGGTGTACACCAGCAACAGATATTGCTGCGTCCCAAGGGACGCGTGGTTTAGTTTTTGAGGGGTCCTGCGTCCGGTTTTATGCGTAAAGGACGCAGAAATGCGCGTCATGTAAAACCCTGCTGCATGGTTAATTGCGCACAAAAATACATCGGGGTGGACTATTTGATAAGGGACGGTGTCTGGAAGATCGATGAGGTACATTAAAGTATCTTTTTCATCCGATCCATTGTACATTCTTTTTTCCCCACTCTCCCATCTTTTCGTTTTATCAAACCTTCTCTGGCTGAATTTTTTATTTATTTGTTTGGAATTTTTTCAAAATCTGCCAGGATTTTTTTACAGCATTTCAACACCAAATACAGTTTACCATATCAAATGCTTACTAAATCACCACATTATATACTCTTAGTTCCAGTAGGTATAAAATTACCAAAAAAAAATCTTAAAAATACAAAATGAAAGATATCCAGTTAAAAACTGAAAGTTTCGCAAAGTTGCCCCAAAAATTCAAAATTCCGGATTTCAACTTAATTTCAATATATCTTATTAACAAAAACCCCCCTAAGAACCTGTTTACTAAATATCAAAGCAATCAGACTGGTAAATTTTGAGAAACAAATTTTTTGACCAAAATGAGAAAAATTGCCCCCAAAATACAAAATTGCAGATTTCATCCTAATTTTAAATATATCAAATTAACATAAACCCTACGAACCTGTACACTAGGATATCAAAGCTACCAGATCACAAGTTTTAGGAGAAAAATTTTTTGACCAAAAAGGCAAAAATTGCCCCAAAATAAAAAAATTGCCAGTTTCAACATACTTTCAATACATGATATTGGGATTAATCTTAGATACCTGTATACCAAATATCAAAGCTATCAAATCAGTAGTTTTTGGATAAAAATTTTTTTTATCAAAAATTATGAAAATTGCCCCAAAATTACAAATAAGCATGACTGAGGTCATTCTGAGGAACATGAATATGAAGTTTCATAGCAATCAGATGAGCGATTTCAGAGAACAAGATTTTTTGACTAAAACGAAAAAAAATACCCTGAAAATACAAACATGCAAATTTCATCCCAATATTTGCACACATACTTTAGAATACCTAAAAAAATCTGCATACCAAGTTTCAACCAAATCTGACCAATGCTTACTGAGTTTTAGCCATTTGCAGGATTTTTCCTTTTTTTCCCTCATTTGCATATTTTTGGCACTGACATGTTCATTTGAACAAATTCACATCTCCACCCCTAGGTGCACCTGTACACCAAATACTAAGACAGTAGGTGCTACGGTTTAGGAGTTTTTGATGTGGACGGACATACATACATACATACATACATACATACATACATACATACATACATACATACATACATACATACATACAGACGACATTTTTCCACCTTATACGAATACCTCCCATTTGCATATATACATATGCATATTATATGGGAGCTAAAAATTAATCACTTCGTGAAAGTGTTTAAATATGTGTAGGTCATCCAAGGCAACTTCTGCATATAAATATACAGTGAACTCACCAATTACGACTGTCCACAGTGATAACAGGAGCAAAGACAATGGAATACTTGTTGTAAGTCACAGCTGGTATCATTCTACCCATTATCCTATCTATACTTAAACGGACTTGGTCACGCTGATAATAAATCAAAGTAAAAATATACAACAGAATAATGAAAATGAATACTAATTGGCTACTCAAAGAACACAAAAGAACAAAACTACAGTCAAAACCTCCTGTAAAGTCTAATGGTCAATTGTGGGTCAATTCAAGCAAAGTTTAAACCTGAGAGTCTGTATTGCCAGCTAGGCCTTTGATAAGTAGGAAATACACAGTCATTGAATATAAATACACACAAAACCTGATATGATAATCCTCTTTTTGAATATCATATTTTGCTGTAAATACAACAAACACATAACAAACCCATACATAAGACATACATAAAAACATGACACACTTCTGAGGCAAGATATAAAAGTTAGATTTTTCCTTCGCTTAACTTACCTCATTCCTGGTCACCTTGATACCTTGTACCTGATTATCCAATTGAATTCCAAAATAAATGGTACCTCCTCTTCCACTATTGAGAAATGCACATACTGTCTTGGCTATTCTGACATCAGAGAACCTCATCACATTTGTAAAAGGACTAGATCATATGAAATAAATATTAGCGAATTAAAAGTATGGTAGCATCTTTAGAAATCAAAGGCATCTAAGACAAATAAGAAAGAGTATATACCGGTATGAAGACTGTAAGAAATGAGTTGATTTCTGAACATGCCAAAAATATCTTGTTATAGCTGTTATGTGACTGAAATACTATCAAAGCCTGGTATTCCTGGGGAGAAGATACAAAATACACCAATATTTTACATACTGTACGTATTGAAAAACAACTGATGCCAGGATGTTGAATAACATTTATATAGAGTTCTTTCTTATCTGATTACAGGCACTTTATTCACATACAAATGCCTAGCGCTGATCTGAATTCCATCAGACTGCCAGTACAGTGGTTGTGCTAGGAAGTTGTTTCAAAAGCTGTTGGTCTAGCTGCATACTGGTATGTCAATCGATGTTGAGTGAGAAAAAAATGCAGGAAGAAGCAATTTTTTAACCATTTCCAGCACCTGCACTACAAAAATACCACTGAGGACACTATGTGCTCACATTTGGTTTAAATTGGTCCATTCAAGAAATATTTCAACCAGAAAAACAAGAATGACAAAAGCAAATAAGGTCTGCAACTTTGGTACTGGAGGTTATCTTCAGGAACATGCATATCAGCTCTATGGCAATGGGACAAGCAGATCCTAAATATAAATTATTAAGCAAATGTCGACCAAAAAAATCAGCTAGAGAAGGCTTGACAAAAAGAAAAGGTGGGAGTGGGGAAAAAATGTACAAAGGATTTGGTAAAAAAGTAATGCTACTTCATCAATCTTCTAGACCGTACCCCCTACTGAATATCAAATGTTCCACCCCTTGGTATTGACCATGTTTACATAAAGAGCTACAATGGCCAGAGGGCAGGAAATGTATTTACAACCTTGAGGATTTTTTATTTAATGCTACAAGTGCTATCATTCGATTGTAAACAGCACTTAAAGGCAGAGCCTTACCTTAAAAGGGCCTGAAACTAGGCGCCATTCATTGTGTAAGTGGACACTAAACAGGCAACACGCGGGCACACGCTCTAGAAAATGCCACTTTTTAGTTTTTTCTGGCCGCAAAAACGTAGACAGACTGCCAAGCAGTCAGCGCGAAGCTGCTGCCGATGAAACTCTAACGCGACTGGATGACAATTTTTTAGGAAATTCGAGCGTTGGTGGTGGGGAATCAATGACCGTTGGCAATTTGAACCGACCGTCAATCAAACGTTTGTACAAACTCTGTTTGCATGATTAGCAAAAGGTGCGCAAAAGGTTGAGATCAGTTTGTGTAATTAATGTCATATAAATCAAACATCGTACTGGCCAAGTGTTTGACTGGGAGGAGAACTCGACTAATGCCAGAACCTGGGATTGAAAACTGTGGCTTCAGTTTAACTTAGTTACAGATAGTGAAATGCCTTCCACTGTGGGGTTGACTATGCCATCTAGAATTATCCAGGATCCAAATTTCTCATGAGTTCGTATGTGTCTTACATGCAAAAGATGCAAAAATTGATTTGCAATGAAAAAATTAACCTCAGCTTAGTTTTCTGGAACAAATTTTACTACAAATTGATCCAAAATATGACAAAATTATGTTCACAGCCTTCGAAACTGTCTCACAACATATCCCGGGTTGGTGAAGGTCATTTCAGGTCACAACTGAGAAAATTACCTAATAAAGTATACAAATTTGGGGGTTTCCCGACACTTTGAGAAAAAAATTTATCTAATAACATCCATCAGGACTTTTTACCAAATTACAAAGCTATCACACAAGAAATTTTGAGAACAAGTTTTCTTGACCAAAAAAGACAAAATTGTCTTAAAAAATAGAAATTTGTATATTTCAGGGCAATTTCCACATATCTAACTATTGACATCCACCAAATATAAAAGCTGTCTGTCCAGCAGCTTTAAAACGAAAATATTTTTTTATAATTTTTTGACCAAAAATGATAAATTGCTCCAAAACAGTAATTTTTTCCAATTTTGTCGTAATTTTAGCAAATTAGAAGGGTAACACCCTTGCAAACGTCCAACCAAAATTTGAGAGCAATTGGGCCTGCGGTTTAAGAGAAGAGAATTTTTACTTAAAATGAGAAAACTAACCCAAAAATTCAGCAAACATACAAAATTAAGTATATATTCAAAATATTCATAAAAGTGTATAAGGTTCACCGAAGATGTAATGTACTGGAGACAGTGAAATGTGTTTAATGTATTTATTCAGAATATAAAATGGAAAAAATACAGAATTAGAAATATCGAATACTGTGATACAACCATTAACTCAACAAGTCATTGACAATGACATAGTCCCCACTTGTAATAGGAGTATTAGTCTTGATGGGGCATGGAAATGTGGTTATTAAGAAGTATCACTGGAGTGTATATGTTGAGATCTATGAGCACATAGGTCTCTGTCGTTGTTCCCAATTTGAAACACATGAGGCATGTCCAAGTTATGGTTCTAAATCGGGAAAAAGATCAGACCTCTAGCAGTATTGGCAAGCCAAGAAATACAGATGCGCATAATAAATGAGGTACAAGATGTGACATCTTAAGGTCTAATATCCTATCAACATTGGAGGGTATAGAACTTGTGGCTACTGAGATATGCACATATATGTATAATAAAGGTCAAAGGTCATCGAGGTCACATGATTTTTGGAAAAAAATTATATTGCTAATTAATCACTATATGCCAAAAAATCAGACCTCTAGCTCTATTCGCTCGCCAGAATTAGATGTGTGCATGGTTAATGAGGTAAAGCGTGTGTTGTCATAAGGTCTCCCATCCTACTAAATACAAAGGACATAGCACTTGTGGTTACTTATTTATTGACATAAACATATATTTTAGGTAAAAGGTCATCGAGGTCACTTGACATTTGGTCAAAAAATTTCTCTCCTATAGTTATCCCTATATACCAAAAATCAGTTATCCTTTTTTACCAACCAGATATGAACTGAAAATGCTCACGTGTTTCACTATATATCAGAGTTAATTCTAGGACGCGCCATTGCGCAATTCGCGCAAATCATCGAATGGCCCCCATTTCTAGGTTTGATGTGTGACATGTAAAACGATTCAGTTGCCCATGCATCAACCTTTGCAATTAAATACCAACTACAGCATATATGGTGGTACATAGGAAGCTGGGTAGAAAGGACGTGATGTAGGGCAACGGTGTATTGGAGCCATCAGCATGTGGCATGGCCGATGATATGAATGTATAACAAGGGCACTGGCCGCTGTGTAATGTTGGAAAGCTAGTCGCCACTCGGATTTTAAACGCCGGTATAGTTGATGAACCAAGGATGATCGGGCAGCGTTTAAGAAAAACGGTTGAAACGTTTGGCTTGAAATTGATTGAAGCATTTGCAACGTCTACCGTCTATACAAACGAAACGTTGAACTCTGCAAGGAAAACATCCATGATCGTTTTGAAGAGCAACACATTTTAGGTTGGACACATCTCGTTTTCCAGAGTAGCCAGGTCTTTGCATAGAACAACACCGCTGTGAAAAACCCTTGGCCAGAAGCAATGATCGTAAATTTACTAATACATACGAGTTATGTTTAAAAGTTGATGTATCGATCACTTTATTTGGGTCGTACGGGTTACACTCTCGTGCTGTATCGGTGTATTAGTAATTGTCGATGCGTGCAAATCGAGGGCCACTCTCGGAGAAATCCTACCGGTGCGCTAAGCTTTGGTCATGATCGTTTCCATAGTCAAAATCATAGTCCTTAGCAATTTGTACAGTTGTTCAAGTCCGACATATCAATAATTCATCACATAAGTTACGTAAACAATTGGCATGGATCAAACCAAACGGTTTGCTGTTGCCATTGTTGGGCCTGTTGCGTTCGTACAAGGGACAACTTTGCAGTAGGCTGATTGGTTACGGGGGCCCGATCTCCAGTATTCTCCTTTTCTTGACTTGATAGACTATATATTTTCTGCAGAAAATTCAAGGGTTTTACATGTGTGATGATGGCCCCTATTTTCTAAAATGGCCCCGTTTGGACAGGATTTGGGGCCCACAGTTTTTAAATCCTAGAATGAACACTGATATATTGCAGTTATGTGTAAATTTTAACCTTTGCCACATGTTTGCAACTTCATTGAAAGTATTATGATCAACGTAATGAACAATAATCACCGCCGGTTAGGTCATGAAGTATACAAATATGTAATTAGCTGAAATAAAAATATCAAAGTTCTTTACTGCTGTCATTGCATCACCACTTTATATGGCAAGTGTAATTTCCGTTGGCCAAGTCCTTCAAGCCATATATGCTGAGCTGTGAAAGCTCATTAGACATGCAAGTTATAAATTAGCTGACATGAAAATGTGAAATGACTTTTGATATTGTTTTAACCTGGTATAATCATCAATGTACATAGCATGTTTTGCCAACTTTGATCAAGTAAATCCAGTATATATCCCTAATAAGCAAAGGTCATTAAATATGTAAATTAGGAATTGGCTTAAGTAAAAATGCTTAATGATTTTCAACAATGTTGTATCATGGTATCTGCAATATATGTAGCAAATTTTGTCAACTTTGGTCAAGTTGATTCAGATATATATCTCTAATTAGGAAAGTTCATTTAATATGCAAATTAGGAATTGGCTGAAGAGAAAATGCTTAATGACTTTCAATAATATTGTATTATAGTGTCTTTAATGTACATAGCAAGTTTCATCAATTTTGATCAAGTCAATTCAGATAAATATCCCTAATTATGAAAATTCATTTAATATGCAAATTAGGAATTGGCTGAAGTAAAAATGTGTTTTGATTTTCAATAATATTATATCACAGTATCTTTGATGTATATAGCAAGTTTCAACAACTACAATCAAGTTAATTCAGATCCCGGTATATATCCCTAAAATCATTAATTATGCAAATGAGCAAAAAGTATGCAAGCCAGACCCACCAAAAACTAATCAGTTCTTGCCATTTGCTAACTGAATCTATGTACCAGATTTGATTCTGATCTGATAAGCCGTTTTGAGATATTGGACCAGCAATCAAACTTTAAGTGGTGAATGCAATTGACAATGTAATCTTTGCATTCAATCCATTGAAATCCTTTCAGCCGTTCGTGAGATATCGTGTTCACAGACAGACAGACAGACAGACAGACAGACAGACAGACAGACAGACACACGGACAGACAGACAGACAGACAGACAGACAGACATCGCTGCGACATATGCTCACGTGTGTAAACACGTGAGCAAAAAATCAGACATCCAGCTCTATTGGCTTGCTCAGAATGAGATATGTGCATAATTAATGAGGTACAGTATGTGTTGTCATAAGGTGTCCAATCATACCAAATATGAAGGGTGTAGCACTTGTGGTTACTGAGTTATGGACAAATATGTATATTTGAGGTCAAAGGTCACCGAGGTCACGTGACATTTTGTCAAAAAAATTGTATTGCTAAGTTATCCCTATATACCAAAAATCAGACCTCTAGCTCTATTGGCTCGCTCAAAATTAGATATGTGCATAATTAATGAGGTACAATAAGTGGCGTCATAAGGTGTCCCATCATACCATATATGAAGGGTGGTAGCACTTGTGGTTACTGAGTTATGGACAAATATGTATATTTGAGGTCAAAGGTCATCAAGGTCACGTGACATTTTGTCAAAATATTCGAGATATCTGCTTGAACGGATGGACTCACGGATGGACGAACAGATGGACATGACCCAATCTATAAGCCCACTGGACTTCATCCGTGGGGACTAAAAACTGTGTCACTGCATCTTTTTGCAATATGAATACGATGAGAAACTAAATTTTTATTTTTCGTGGCCTTATACATGGGAGTCTATGGAGATCTGCCTTATACATGGGAGTCTATGGACTTGTAAACTAAAAATATGCAAATTTCACCACGATTTGCCAAAATTTGGGAAAGGTCACTCCTATGCACTTCCATACCAAGTTTCAAATCAATCGGACTTGTGGTTTCAGAGAAGAAGATTTTTGACCAAAAATGGGAGAAAATTACAAAAAACTTCATGAAAAATAGCAAGTCCAAGATACTGACCCAAGATGTGCACAATCATTTCAGGTTAGCCCAAAGTACTTACATGCTAATTTTTCATGTAATCTGCTCAGTGGTTATTGAGTTTTTCAATTTTGACTGTTTTTACATTTTTTCACTTAATTTGCATATTTTTGGCAGTGACAACTTCGTTTGAACAAAATCTCATCTATAGCCCATCATCCATGTACACAAAAAATATCAAGATGAAATGTGCAGCGGTTTTGGAGTTTGATGTTGACGGACAGACATACAGACATACATACATATAGACAGTTCCCTAGCCTACAAGAATAGCTTCCATTGCCATATATACATATGGCTATGGGAGCTAAAAACCTGCATACCAAATTTCAACCAATCTGGCCTGTGGTTACAGTTTCTTAGCAATGTGCTAGATTTTCTGTTTTTTTTACCTCATGTGCAGATTTTTGACACTGACATGTTTATTTGAATAAAGTCACATCTCCAATCCTGGGTGCACCTGTACACCAAATACTGGGGTGGTTGGTGCTGCAATTTTGGACTTTTGATGTGGACGGACATACCGGTACATCAACACATATCAACATACATGCATGCATACAGACATACCGGTACAAACACTGCCGACCTACCATATAAGCTTTCTTTGGTCGTACATCAACACATACCTACATACCTACCTACATACACACATACATACATACACACATACCGTAAACACGTACACAAGTACAGACATAGAGATGCTGCCGACCTACCATATAAGCTCTCTTTGGTATATATACATACACCAAATGTGAGCTGAACAGATGCATATAAACCAAGTTTCAAGTTGCAGAGAATAATGAGAGCAAGCAGATGAATTCACCTGCAAGTATCTTTCAAGAAACAGAACTTAACATTTTCCTCGAAAAATCTGTTTGTGTGTTTGTTTGATGCTCGTTGATTGTATTATTTCCTGAAGACAACATTTCCTTTGAACTGTCAACCCACCTGACATCATGAGTACTGTCATTTTGAACATTTGTAGGCATCTCTTTTACGTAAAATGGCAAAGATTCATCAGAAAGTACCTGTAAAATAAATAAAACTAACAAAAACATTCAAAGAATATCATATAAATAGTTGAAAATGCAAGAATTTAAAAATTTCATCACTCTCCCATTTGTGTTGTTGTATTATTTGTAATTTCAGCCTTACCATTTGTGTAGCATTAATCAGGTCAGATTCTGCGCTGACAGAATCATCTTCATTTGTTGTTTGACTAATCTGTCCTGTTGTAAATAAAGAAATTAAAAATCTTTTTAGCCATATCACAATTTACTCTTTTACCTCATTAGTTACAAGTGTACAGAAATGGAATCAAATTAACAATCTGGTTAAAAAAATTAGTATTTCTACTTCTCTTTGAACTGAACAGATACTTCATCTTGATCAAATACTATCAAAACCAATGAGAACATCGGATGCACGGTGCTTAGCATGCATGTCAAATAGCATATGGTAGATGCAAGTACATCATAATGTAGTTCCAACCACTTTTGCTATTTTCTGATGTGAATAGTGGCCTAGTTAAAAACTGGCAAAAAGAAGTCTTGCTGTAGGAAAACGTAATGTCATCATTTCTTCTAGTGAGATAACAACCTGAAAAGACAATTACTCAAACTTTTTATTTTGTTTTTGCCACCAAATATGGATAACTGCATTTTTGTTGATGTCTACATGGACTGCAGCTTTTGAAGAGTCTTGATACGCTGGTGTTTGACATCCAATTGTATGTGTATGCGATTTTGGTTTAGAGATAACCATAACAGAAGTGTATTAAATATTAAATTTGCATTTACCTAGACACCCTTCATTTATGTATTCATCAGAGATGTGAACATTGGTGGCCAATGTACTGCTACTAAGTGCCTGTGCCATACATGCATCAACTTTCTCCTTGTAAACAGAGATCACATTCTCCAACACACTGGCACACATGGCTTTCTGAACTCTGCCTGTTGGTAAGCCAAACTGTCTGAAATTCAATATAACATGATCCAAACAAATACCAATAAATATGCCAGTCCTGTACTCTATATGCACTGTAGTCATGCTTTACATCAGTGATCTTCAGCACCAACCTACATTTAAAATGGGGTAATTGGACATTTCAAAATGGAATGAGGGTTAAAATTGTTATAAAAATAAAAAATACACAGGTAAAAGAATGCAGATTTTCCTCATTTCTTTTAATCTAAATCACGCACAATATACATGCACCACAGTGCTCCCTGTACAGTAAGGACACTGACTGTTTGAAATACATCCTTCATCCATGTTACAAATGCGGAAATTGCACAGATTAAAGTTTATAAACCATTTAATGTTAAGATTGAGAAAGGTTCACTTTTAGGCACATATATCCTGACAGAGCAAACTAGTATCATTGATATATAGGAATTATTGTCAATACTTGAAATCTGTTTACCTTTCAGTACTTGTCATAGCTTGATCAATAAGCTTTGGAGTGTTTATGACTTCTCCTGCTGATGCAACACTACCTTCATCAATCTGACTATCATTATGTATATTGCTAGATACTTTACTAGAAACCTGTAAACATAAAAAAAACATAAAAAACACTTTTCACAACAATAATAAACAAAACTTTCAGATGATACCTATATTTATTCAATTTAACATACAGATGGATTTAAGACTGTAAACAGGACAGCTGATCTATTCCAACATTCTTTGGTAGCATGCACCTAGGGGTTAAATATTTGGACTCACAAAATTTTACAAGAATTCTTGGTCTCTCACTTGTGGAGATCATATTGAAGCTATGAGTAAATAAAATTTTTTACAGGCTTACGTTTGTGACTATCAGAAAGTAACTTTTGTCATAGACTTATTATACCGTAGGTATAGCGGCAATTCTGAATTTTGAGTATTGGTGAACATCAGGTTATTTGTTTTGGTTATACCAGATATTGCACAATGACCACTACTTTTTATTCTTAATATTGAAAGGGACTAGTTTAATATGTCCTAACAGGAAGTTGAGCACAGTTTAAGTCTTTCAATTTTGAGGTGTTTACTATCTTAAAAACATTAGTACAAAGCATGCTTTTGTTAAAATACATGTAGTAAATTTTTAAAAGAGAAATTATTTTTTAATGCATAATACTTAGTGTAACATCATGCAAGATGATGAGCAACTATTACTGCTTATACACTACCATTTTACATTGGAGAGGATATTCAAAAACATCTTCTAATCTGAAATTGGAAAGAACAATTCTAAGCTTCTGAATTTGTGGATGTTCTCAGTTACAGTGAAGGCCTACATCATGTAATTGTAATCTTTAAAGATACTGTACCACTTCTTAACATGAGTATACTAAGGCTAAGAAAATTATAAAGTTTGTTTCTCATCCTCATGCACATCAATTGAGACCCACTGCGTTAACCTTTTTTTCCACTCATGAGGAAATAAAATGAAAAAAGAAACCGGCTAAAATATGCGAGGATAGTGCATAACACAGCGCTGTATAAAAAAGAACCATAAACAAAACAACTGACACTAACATTCCATTCAGAACTGTACACATATGTCACTGTACATTAGTCTGTCAAAACTGCATTGCTGCACTAAAAATCAAACAACAGAAATGTTGCTATTCAAAAATACTAAAGCAACACTGGTACTGCCTTGAATTTATCTCTGCATGCATTCAAGGTTTTCATGTTTTTTTTTGTGACTTCTTGTGTTGGTTGAAGAATTCAAACATAGGGCCAAAGTCCCTGAAGCTACTATAGACATGGATACAAAATTAAGTATTTCCTGACTGTATGAAATGATCTCACTAAAGTCATCCTAGGGACATGTAAACCAAATATTGAAGCTGTCTGACCAGCGGTTTTGAAAAAAACAAGCGACTCAACTGTTGACAGAGCTCTGCTGTGTTATGTAGAGAATAACCTTTTGTGACACATGTATTGATGAAGAAGGTGGATATCTTTGATAGCTCATTTCAGGATGGCCTGACCAAAAAGGAAAAAAAATTCCGTAAAAATACAGATTTGCATATTTCATGAGACTATATTAGTCTATAATAGCAAATAAACGAGAGTTAATTACATTCTAATTAAAGTAAACAAGACTTGCTTAAATCAAGATTTACAGTACGTCATAAAAAAACAGCGTATCTGTCAGGTTATAAAGAATCTTGAGCAGGTTATCTTTTAATATCAGTATTTTCATCCTATTAACCAAGCATATTTTAACTTTCAAATTAACATTGTAAGTAAGTTCTGTTGAATAAGTTGAGACAGTACGTACTCAGAGAAAGCACACTGAAGAGACAAATGTTTGTAACTTAAGAAGTTCAAGGTCATCCAAAGCATTATAAGGAATCATGTTACACTTTCATTGCACTGTTTACACAGATTGCATAATTGCTATAAATAGCACGAGGAATCTTACAGCTCAGCTTTACCATAAAAACCCTATCACTTTGACCACTCTTTTAATTGACCACTCTATTTTTTTCCTCGAAAAGTAATCTTATTTTATCCTTACCAAGTCAACCATAAATCGAAATTAGAACTTTCTCTATCTCTATTTATTTGACCACCCTATCATGACAAACTATTATGAGCAATTTCTTTTAGATAACATAAATGGTGGTTCAGAATATATCAAAGTTGGGATTCAGGAAAGTTGCCTTACATGTTTTAATCCTCCAAGATGGTAAGCATTTCACTATGAACTGTCAAAAAAAGTTGAACTTTCTGATAATTCCACACTAAAATTATTTTGGCTTTGATGATTTCCTAATTAATTCAATTATTTAAAATCATATTAATTATTTTTTTCTGGGTGAATTGATAGGGTTTATACAGTACAAGAATTACATACAATGTAAGTCAAATTTTGACCAAAAATGACAAAAAATTCCTTAAAAATACACATTTGCATATTCATCACAATTTGAACAAATCTAAGTTGGGTTATCCCTAGGGACCTGTATACCAAATAACAAAGCTGTCTGACCAGCGGTTATGAAGAAGAAGATTTTTTTCCCAAAACACCTTTTTTGCATTAATTTGCCTATTTTCAACAATATCAAAAAATTTAAAAAAATAGTTTCTCAAAATCATATTTTTCATCTACATAACAAATATCAAATCAGTAAGTACTGCGGTTCTCAAGATATTTGAGTGGACGGACGCCTCACAAACGGACATACCGGTACATACATACATACATACATACATACATACATACATACATACATACATACAGACTGACGACGGACGCATACCCATCCCAATAGCTTCTATAGACTATAGTCTATAGTGGCTAAAAAATGAGAAGGGGAATAAAAACACCGCATCAATTCATCATTTTTGCAATATGTCTAAGATGAGAAACAAACTTTTGATTTTTGTTGGCCTAATGCACCTTTTCTTTACAAAAAGCAGAATTAGAGAGCAATTAAAAGGACTTTTTTCATGCCTGTAAAGATAGTTTCTATAATTGTAGTTTCCTGTCAAAAATAAGACCAGGTGAATAACCACTGGTGAGAGTTCTTTGACAACCATATTCCCTGACAGCAATTCTGCCAGTTTAATTACTAACTTGGCAGATGGGGAAGTAACACCGTCAGACAGGAAAAGGTTGCATAATAAATATCAAACAGACCAAATAACAAGCCATCGCTAATGACACAGTCCCTGCAGGATTATGGTGTTTGAATTACGGTGATTGAATTACATACTTGGTAGCTTCAGTACAAGGGAGTGGGTTGAATTTGTTAAATATTGGGAAATAACATGATAGTGGTCTGGGGGGGTCATGTTTGTGTACTTGGGACAGTAAAGTTATGGCTGTTGGTGTTTTCCATGGCAAGATCAATAGTTACATTTATAAACTGCCGAAGCCATATTGGATCGCATGGCACCATTAATTGACATGCACACAACAATACAATGTCTGTGTGCCAAGTTTGAATGAAATCTGTTCAGGGATAGTTGAGTTATGGTTCAAAAGCCTGAAAAATTTGGGACAAAATGGCCGTCTGGATCGTATCGCAAAATAAATTGATGTGCATATGTATGCTACAGTACTTTATCCTTCCACACAGTGAAAAAAAATCTGCTCAGGGGTAACAGAGAAACGGCTGCTGACGGATGGAAGGATGAATGGACAGACAGACGGACGGGACCCAATCTACAAGTCTACGCCACGGACTAAAAATTGTTGGCAACTGACCGGATAACACTTGAACATAAGTTCTTGATAGCACACAATGCTTTCATTTTGATATCTTCATTATGAGTCTCTTGTGTGATATGTAAAATATCCGCCACACCATTAAGGTCTACCATCTTCAGACAATTGGCCACACACTCATACAGCTGGTTTTGTAATGCACCAATGGCTGTCAGCAACACATCTTCATTTGACTGGAATCTCTTACAAATATCTGAAAAAAAATCGTCACTAGACTATTTTGCATATAGTGATATATAGTTTTTAAAGTGTATTATTTGAAAATGACTTTATACTTTCGGGATAAAAGAGATTTTGTTTGAAGGACAATAAATTCACCTTCCATTAAGTTCTCAACAACTGTGAGTTAGCCCTTAAGGGCCAAAACTTGGTGGAAAAGTCTGAATGCCAACACCTGCAGCTATAAGAGCAAGTTTAAGACTATGAAAAGTATTCAAATGTAATGAAGATATCCCGAGGGGGTATGAGCTTCATAAATAACACATGAGAATACACTGGTGCAGGACTAACCTAGCATGGCAGCTACTCCTCCTCTCTGTCCTATGAATGCCCTTAAACTGGCATTCCTTGCACAGTTTAGTAAGATACCTGCTACACACACACAAATATCTTCAACTGGAGATTGGCATAACTGAAAAGTAAAAACTATACTTGTTATTGTTCTTCATACACCAGTTGCAGCTTAAATTGTTGGGAAATGAACCTACCAGTCCTCCAGAAAAAATGATGCACTCTAATTTCCAAGGTATTCTATGAAAAACAGACACTGAAGACAAAATGTTTCAGTGGTACAAATAAAGCCACACACAGGAATGCACATTTTTCAATCTACAATTTCAGCATGTGGTTTTGTTTGTACTTTGGGTCCATCTGAATTCCAAGTTTAACTATGTATTAAAATGTTTTATCAGTAGGATGTTTCTTACTACGGAGAACTTGGAAGTTAATAACTGGTAGTCAGGCTTGTTGTACACATGGTATCAGTAACATTTACAAGCAAGCTCTGTGTTTTGCACATCCCTGCAGATAGGGTCCCTTCTCGTACCAATTCCATCAGTATTGAATCACACTTTTAACAAATCTGAATGAAGTCCCAAGAGTCCACACATAAACTTTGAAAGCTATCAGACAGACAAATTCTTATATTTTTATCACAAAACATGGACGCATTTACCTAAAATACATGTCCTGACAAATTACGAGACTATACGAAAAAATGTGATTCAGAATATCAACTCGAGAATTGTAATAAGTATACAATCATGTACATGTAGAGGTAGCTGATTGGACTAGCAATTTTTATGAGATATTTATAATAGCTGCGATACAGACAAAAACAAACGCTTAATGGTAATAAACAATCACTTTCCATTGAAATGAACAGCATTGTTGACAGCTCAGCTAAGTACATTGTATTCACAAGTTGGAACTCCTAATAAAGCTGATTGTTTACTCTCACCTTGATGACAACATCCATGTTGAAATTGGACATGAGAAGTTGAGCATTGCTAGGACTGGATTGACAGAGATTTTCTAGTATTCCTAATGAGTTCTTGATTATCACATGACTCACTGGTGGTGGATGAATGCCTCTTAGGGTGCACAGTACTGCCTGTGTTGAGAAATCAATGATTGCAAATTTACAAAATCATACTTGCTTTAAAATTCCAAATTGAGCAATTGTGAGTTTTCAGGTAGTATGTGCCTCAGAGAGAAAGACCTAATTTTGCTTAAACTTCACTCAATGAAACTTTTAACCATTCTCTTACCATACATGAATAAACATCAGGGGTTACCTTGCAAAGTTTAGTACTGGAGAAACAAATAACCTGATATCTGCTGATATTTGAAAATAAAAATGGCTTCCATCCCTGTGTTAACTCTATGGGGAAGTATATCATTTTTCAGTTTTTGAAAAATTAAGAGTATGAAAATGTCTCTTACACCAAGTGCTTTCAAATGAGCCCCATCAAGTAGTAGACAAGAAAAAAACTGAAAAAAATTCAGCGCCTGAATATAGTCCCCCCAGGCGCATACCCTTTTAATGTTTCATTGAATGTTCACAAGTCATCACAGTATTGTGTAGTACATGCAATTGACCTTTTTATGAAAACTGCTGTGACATATCTCTGTAAAGAAAACCATGCCCTCTCCACTGCTGCACTTTGGCCTAATGATATTTGCTTTCCATGTTTTCAAATACAGGAATGAAGATATAAATATTAATATTCATAGATCACACACTTTTAGTAAATACAGTACATACTGGTATACACAGTACAATGAATTGGTATTTTATAGACAGTGTGCCAACTGATATCAAAGACAGTTCTCAATACCAATATTCTATTTAAGTTGCAATTTGGTTGTGAAATTTAGCTGTCTTTTTTACAGCTGTTTGCTACTCATAACTCAGCTTTAATTTCACATATCTGTCCCAAGAGACTCATTTGTCCTTCAAAACTCATTTGTCCTGTTTGCTGATATAATGGAAGCAAACTGAAGTACAAACTAATCATATGGGGATAATTATACATCTAGGTTGAAATCATTTCATAATTGTGGACAAAGGTCTAAACAGTGACTGAGCAACATTTTTGTAGGTATTTTGTATTAAGTCGTTGCTTTACCTGAAATTCAATATCTTTCAAAATTTAAGTCTTTCATTAATAACAGAAGACAAATTTTTGAATTATGTTAATAAAATCTTTAACAAATTCAGAACTAGATATATTATTAACATTGTAAAAATGTTTTTGGCTGTTTTGTTTCATTTTTACTATCCCAATGTGACATAAATGGTTTTTGTCAAACAACATATGTTTGATACTGGGTTGAAGCAGTTAACTTATTGAAAGCCGTTTGCAATAAGTTTGTACATGGGCACTGTACATGTGCTATATTAGCTAATTGTACCAAACTAACACAACACTCACTGGAACTGAGAGAGTGCCATGAAATGTATCGAATCTAAGACTTATAAATATCTGAATCCAAGCCTTTTGTGCCACACCTATCTATCAGTCTTTCCTGCCAGTGAACGGAATGAAAATGAAGCAGTAATAGAAAAACACCCAAATATTTAATTACTGGACCTGGTATAACGTCCATGTAAAATTTCAAAGTTTTTGCATCAATATATCACACAATACTACTTTATATCCTTTGCATTTTTGTCATATTTCCGTCAATTTACTGCTGTAAAAGAACACCCATTACACCAATAAACAGACATGATGACAAAGAGCCATCAGACAAGTAATCTTGTCAAAGACATTTGTTATTGTTTAAGTGGCAAAGTTTCTTCACGCAATTCATGAATTTGTCATTACTGCCTGTTTGATTTGTTAGCTGTCTACAGTACACTATTGGAGATATCCCATGATTCATTATTATTTGTACAACTGTAGATTTCTCAGTGAAGTTCATCATGTCTCTTTCGAATAGACCAATCCGTAGACCAGTTTTAAAAATTTTGAAAATATACTTTCAAGCTCACTATTCTTCTCAATTCCCACTTTTGATATGGAAAATTACATTTGATCAAGAAAAGAGATAATAAATTTGTAGAATTTCCACTAAAGTTATCTAAATATACCTGTAGTTAATATAATGTGACAATTAATATTAGTATTATTCCATTATTGCTTATATGCATAAGTTTATTAGCTACTTCATTGACACCGTACAAATCATACAGAATTATGGGTAATTCATTGTACTGTGTGAAGTAGACAGATCTACCGGTACAAATTGTTGCTTTATGGGTAAACAGTGACTACAATTCCCAAGGGATATTCATTCTACAGAATGCCTCCTTCCTTCATTTTGAACAACATAATACATGCAACCAAACAGCCAACAGAGTTTCGGCGTATTACGTAGAGACTAACTATTTGTGACTATGTTTTGAGGACGGTGGAAATCTTTGATAGCTCAGGGTGACATACTGTATAATGGCAAAAAATGTTGATGATCACATGACTCACTGGTGCTGGATGAATGCCTCTTAAGGTGCACAGTACTGCCTGTGTTGAGAAATTAATCATTGCAACTGAAATTTAAAATGAACAAAAACCTGTTCAACTTCCTGCCTATCCTGCCACAAGCAAATGCTGTTGAGGCATAGTTAATGACTTTATCGTCCAATTTACAGATTGCAATGAATATCTGAGGAAATTGTGGAGGTCCTTGAGGTTGGATTAATTTCGCAGAGTTGCAGCTCATTGGCCTTGAATGTTTCATTGAATGTTCATAAGTCAGCACAGTATTGTGTATTGTACATGCGAATGACTTTTCAATGAAAACTGCTGTGATATATCTCTGTAAAAAAACCATACCCTCTCCACTGCTTCACTTTGGCCTAATGACATTTGCTTTCCATGTTTTCAAATACAGGGATGAAGATATAAATATTTATATTCACACATCATACTTCCTTTAGTAAGTATGGTACAGGGATTACCCTGGCTCAAGAACGGCATGAGATAAAATCGCACATGAAAAAAAACAGTGGGAGAATTTCAAAGTCTGTGGGAACCGGACCCAACTTTCCCTGATTTTCTGCATATTGGTTAATTTGCATAACAATACACTCAGTGAGACAGTGTTCGGACGACCTCAGTTTTCAGACATTTAATGACATGCTGTTCGTTATACTCACTTCGCTCCGTCTTGATAGCGTTTTACAAGTCATGCTACAGCATATTAAGTCAGGTGACGCTGGCCGTCCCGTTTTGGATTTTTTTTTTTGGTTAAAAGCTATTTCGGGCGCTACAAACTTGGTGAAGTTAGCCACACCGTACAATACGATTACGAGGTGTAGAACGCAACACACAGGGATAGCTGTGGGTCCATAGCTGTGGTGTTTTCAGACGGGATTCATGCCTTTTACGGGCTGGTTTTGACTTTTACGATTTTAACCCCGCCACCACAGCTTTGGAATATTGCATAGACTAGCGGCCAAATCCGCCGCAAGCACCCTTTGCGCAAGTTTGCTCGACGATATTTCGAAAAATTTTCCATCCAAATTACAAATTGCCAACACTCATCGACAGCTTGGTTATTAGGGACTCACCAGACCAGAAATCCGCTCAAAATTCACTGAAATATCGCCTTTTTTCTAAGTTTGCGCGACATGACTACACGTAGACCGCCATTTTGCTAGCGTAAAACTGTTGGTCGAGGATCCCTGCAGTACGTCACTACAGTGACGTAGGGCCGTGACCTCTCAACTTCTGAACACAAAATAACTTACGGCCAGCATCCGCGCGGCGCGCCACGAATAATTATAGATCCTAGGACTGAACTTTTTTCCCCCAAGTAAAAGTTTGGTTTCAGTTTTGTGAGACTGGGAATGTCCATAAGACGAACGATGGTCATCGATATCACACGATGAATCTCTCAGTTTGTGTTTAGAAGTTGAGAGGTCACGGTCTACGTCACTGTAGTGACGTACTGCAGGGATCCTCGACCAACAGTTTTACGCTAGCAAAATGGCGGTCAACGTGTAGTCATGTCGCGCAAACTTAGGGAAAAGGCGATATTTCAGTGAATTTTGAGCGGATTTCTGGTCTGGTGAGTCCCTAATAACCAAGCTGTCGATGAGTGTTGGCAATTTGTAATTTGGATGGAAAATTTTTCGAAATATCGTCGAGCAAACTTGCGCAAAGGGTGCTTGCGGCGGATTTGGCCGCTAGTCTATGGAATATCCCATAGCTGTGGTGGCGGGGTTAAAAATCGGAAAAGTCAAACCGGCCCGTAAAAGGCAGGAATCCCGTCTGAAAACACCACAGCTATGGACCCACAGCTACACACAGGGACAGCCCGTGTCCGATATCTAGAAGCGCTATACACGTTGAAATATAGTTGCGTCATCCGTGGATTAAACGTAACTAATTATCATGAAATATTTCCAAATAGCTTTCTAACACATGGAAATTGAAAATCGGGGTTCGAAGTTTCAAAATATCAATATTTAGCCCCTTATCACATTCAAAATACGACGTCAGATTACTGCGATAGCAGTCCGATTACACGCACTCAACATGGGGGCAAATATTTGGCAACTTTGACCCCTAATTTGCCACTTCTGTCGGTGTTAACAGTTTGAGGATAAACACAATAAAGTTTCGAAGGGTATGGTAATAAGATTTCGTTGTGCTCGTCATTTATTAGCCCTGCGTACGATGCTGTGTGTTCCGCTACAGCTAATCGCCCCGCTCACCACATGTGTGGTGAGCGGGGCGATTAGCTGTAGCGGAACACACAGCATCGTACGCAGGGCTAGTCATTTATGAAACGGCTTTGGGCGAAATTCACTGCCCTGTCCGAAAACTGTCACACTGAGTTAGTTGTAATCGGAGGCGATCGAATCCATACGCTCTAGTGCGGGAGTAACGGAAGTACAGTAGTCCAGAATAGTGCATTTGCGTTTTTTCTTCGCACTACCACTCGTACTGAACACGAATATTCCTTCGAAAGCGCCATTTTGAGCGACGACAACACACTGTACAGCAGCAATGAACACTTGCTGTATCGACTCCAATGATTTGTCAATGAACGCAAAACTTCCTGTTGGTAACCAATCACAAACGCTGTTGAAAAGGGTAACTCTGCAACAGCTTTTTTCTAGCGTAATTATAGCGCTCTCTACGGCGACACAATGAGTGGTTCTGTACTGCAAACCTGTCAAATGTTACCGATGAATTTAGATCGCGTAAAGGTATCACGTACGCGCCATTTGAATTATCGGCGCGACTTTTTTGCCCAATTGATTTTTCTGAATGCGATTTTTCTGATTTTTTAGCGTAAATATCGCGTTATCGCGCCCCAAAGTGATCCCTCCTTTAGTAAGTATGGTACATGTACGATGGATCTGTTTTTTGAAGAAAGTATGCCAACTGATATTAAAGACAGTTTTCAATACCAATATTCTATTTAAGTTGCAATTTGGTTGTGTAATTGTACTTTCACATTTTCAACACTTTGCTACTCAGCTTTAATTTCACATATCTGTCCCAAGAGACTCATTTGCCCTTCAAAACTCATTTGCATTGTTTGCTGATACAGTGGAGACAAACTGAAGTGCCAACTAATCATACAGGATAATTATAGTTTGCAATAATTTCATAATTGTGAGGAAAGGTCTAAACAGTCACTGAGCAATATTTTTACAGGTATAATTTGTATTAAGTCATACCTTTACCTGAAATTCAAATATCTTGTAAAGTTTCATTCTTTCATTTCTTACAGATGACAAATTTTTGAATTACGTTAACAAAACTTTTAACAAATTCAGAACTATAGATTTATTATTTACATTGTAAGATTTTATTTTTGATATTTTGTTTCAATTTTACTATTCTACTCTAACATAATGTCTTTTGTCAGACAACTTATGTTTGATACTGGCTTGTAGCATTTAACTCATCTGAAGCATTTGTGATTGCAATAAGCTTGTTCATGGGCACTGTACATGTGCTATAATAGCTAATTGTACCAAACTAACACAACACTCACTGGAACAGACAGAGTGACATGAAATGTATCGAATCTTATAAATGTCTGAATCCAAGCCTTTTGTGCCACACCCATTAGTCTTTCCTGCCAGTGAATGGAATGAATATGAAGTATTAATTATTAGAAAAACACCCAAATATTAAATTACAAGACGAGGTGTAACTTCCATATAAAATTTCACTATTTTGCTTCTAAGTAATGTATTACACAATACTACTTTATCCTTTGAATTTTTGTCATAGTTCTGTCAATTTACTGCTGCAAAAGAACGTCCATATCACCAAAATACAGACATGGTGGCAGAGGGCCCTCAAATAATTGATTAATAATCTTAACTTCAGGCAGAAGCAATTCATGAATTTGTCATTACTGCTTATTGCAATTTTAAGCTGTCTACAGTACAGTATTGGAGATATCTCATGATTCGTTATTATTTGTACTACTGAAGATTCCTCAGTGAAGTTCATCATGTCTCTTATGAATAGATCAATCCATAGCCTTGGTTTAAAAATTTTGAAAATATACTTTCAAGCTCACCATTCTTCTCAATTCCCGCTTTTGATGCTACGGAAAATTACATTTGAACAAGAAAAGAGACAATAAATTTGTAAAAATTTCCACTAAAGTTATCTAAATATACCTGTACTTGATATAATAGGACAATTAATATTACTATATTTACATTATTCCATTATTGCTTATATGCATAAGTTTATTGGCTACTTCATTGACGCCATACAAATCATACAGAATTGTGGGTAATTCATTGTACTGTGTGAAGTAGACAGATCTACGAATTGTTACTTTATGGGTAAACAGTGACAACAATACCCAAGGGATATTCATTCTACAGAATGCCTCCTTCTTCCTTCATTTTGAACAACATAATACATGCAACCAAACAGCCGACAGAGCTTCGCTGTTTTATGTAAAGACTAAGACTATTTTTGACATACCCCGGTATGTTTTGATGAAGGTGGAAATCTTTAATAGCCCAGCGTGAAGAACTGTATGGCAAAAAATCAAATTCTTTTGACAGAAATGAATTATGCTGACAAACATGAAAGTTATCTGGTTGGTACATGAACTGCAATGGCAAACACTTAATGTTATTGCAAGGAGTTTGAATATGTAAATTTAAGTTTGGAGTCTGAGTATCAACAGCCTTTGATTGTGTTTGAAGGTGAAGAAAGACAATGACTCATTTCTAATGGAAATGGAATTTTCCATTCACACATCTACCTATTAGATAAGCTTCACGTCACTGACAGTAAAGCTAACAAGCAGTTCCAGCCAGGCTCCAGCTAAACATCTTGTTGACATAAGCATGTTGCACAATAGCGTATCACACTGTCTCGTCACTGTTCTCTAGAGAGTCTGTGGTTTCACCCAAAAGTTATTGTATTGGTGATATATTAACTGCAAAGTGCAGCATCGGCAAAGATAATTTCTAGAAAAACAAAAGATTTAACCCACCAGTCTGAGATATCATGACAAAAATTACCTGAGGGGAAATGCTTTGCAAACCTTCTGGCATTGCATACTGCTGTTTCCATGGTAATTTCTCCATGTGTCCATAATCCAAAGCTTTGACCAGTATTGTTGCCATGGTAATCCAGTCTTTAACTTTTGCTCTATACAGTTTGTGTTGACCATTGAACACCGTCTCTGCTATTATTGTCTCACCAATACATGGCTTCTTTAGTAGTCTCTGAAGAGGATTCTGGGGAGAGGCATAGAATTTTTATGAATTACAACATTTTGTCCTAATGATTTGATTTTTTTCAAATTTTAATTCACCATCCAACAGGTAAATTCCAAGGACAGGACAAGATAGGCATTTACCAAATGAATCACTGAGGAGTAATGCGCCTTGCTGAAGGGCATACAGCCCAAGTCTCAAACTAATCATCATCTAATGGTGAAACAAGAAACTATACTTTCTGCCATAATACCTCCCCTACATAATAAACTATGGAGTATTTTTACAGTCTTGAGGTTTCTATGAAGTTTCCTGAAATTTATCATGTACACATGTACACTGCAATTACAAAATATTGCTATTTAGAGATACTTCTATTTAGAGATACTTCTGAGATGCTAATTACAACACCAACATCATTTCAAATGCAAGCAATTGCATATTAAGAACCAGATATGAACTGAAAATGCTCACGTGTTTCATACAGTTATGTGTAAATTTGAACCTTTGCCACATGTTTGCAACTTCATTGAAAGTGTTATGATCAACATAATGAACAATAATCACCGCCGATTAATTCTCAAAGGTCATGAAGTATACAAATATGTAATTAGCTGAAATAAAAATATTAAAGTTCTTTGACTGCTGTCATTGTATCACCATTTTATATAGCAAGTGTAATTACCGTTTGCCAAGTCCTTCAAGCCATATATGCCGAGCTGTGAAAGCTCATTAGATATGTAAATTAGCTGACATGAAAATGTGAAATGACTTTCGATATTGTTTTAACCAGGTATAATCATCAATGTTGTCATGTTTTGCCAACTTTGATCAAGTAAATCCCAGTATATATCCCTAATAAGCAAAGTTCATTAAATATGTAAATTAGGAATTGACTTAAGTAAAAATGCTTAATGATTGTCAATAATGTTGTATCATGGTATCTGCAATATATATAGCAAGTTTTGTCAACTTTGGTCAAGTCAATTCAGATGTATATCTCTAATTAGGAAAGTTCATTAAACATGCAAATTAGGAATTGGCTGAAGAGAAAATGCTTAATGACTTTCAATAATATTGTATTAAAGTGTCTGAAATGTGCATAGCAAGTTACATCAATTTTGATCAAGTCAATTCAGATGAATATCCCTAAGTATGAAAATTCATTTAATATGCAAATTAGGAATTGGCTGAAGTAAAAATGTCTTTTGACTTTCAATAATGTTATATCACAGTATCTTTGATGTATATAGCAAGTTTCCATGACTAAAATCAAGTTAAATTGTGTTGCTAAGTTATCCCTATATACCAAAAATCATACCTCTAGCTCTATTGGCTGGCTCAGAATTAGATATGCGCATAATTAATGAGGTACAGGATGTGGTGTCATAAGGTCTCCCATCATACCAAATATGAAGGGTGTAGCACTTGGGGTTACTTAGTTATAGCCGTATATGTATGTTTGAGGTCAAAGGTCATCGGGGTCACATGACATTTTGTAAAAAAAATTGTATTGCTAAGTTATACCTATATACCAAAAATCAGACCTCTAGCTCTATTGGCTGGCTCAGAATTAGATATGCGCATAATTAATGAGGTACAGGATGTGATGTCATAAGGTCTCCCATCATACCAAATATGAAGGGTGTAGCACTTGTGGTTACTGAGTTATGGACATATACTCATATTTAAGGTCAAAGGTCATCGAGATCACATGACATTTTGTCAAAAAATTTGTATTGCTAAGTTATCCCTATATACCAAAAATCAGACCTCCAGCTCTATTGGCTAGCTCAGAATTAGAAATGCACATAATAATGAGTTGGCAGGAAGATGCCAAGGTCAAAGGTCAAGTGGAATCCCCAAAATTGTGGAGAGCAATTTGGTCCCCTACTGGCCATTGTCCAATAGACGCTGGCTGTCTTGGACTTTAACATACGCCAGAATAAGCCATTGCCATAGCTTAGCTGCATAGGTATAGGGGAGGTCAAAGGTCATAGAAAAATCAGAAAAATAATACTTAAAAATCTTCTTCTCAAAATTGGCAAGACCTGTGATTTTGATATTTGGCATGAAGGAGCAAGGCTATAAGGTCTAACCAGGGTTAGGTTGGTAGCGGGTCGAGATGTCCAGAAACCATGGTCATCATGCTTCCCATAGACTATCATGTATCACAAAAATTAAACTGATAACTTCATTAATATGCAAGCCACGCCCACCAAAACCTTTTCAGTTCTAGCCATTTGAATTCTGAAGATGTCTACCAAATTTGACTGAAATACGTTCAGCCGTTTTTGAGATAATGGGGATACAGACACACAGACACACGGACACACACACACACACACACACACACACACACAGACATGGCTAAACCATATGCTCACGTGTGTGAACACGTGAGCAAAAAATACCGCAATTATACCGGTAGCCCCACGTAAGATTCCAGTCGCTAAATGCGACTAACCGAAACAAGTTAGTCGCAACTCCTAAAAATTTGGTCGCATATGCGACTGAAATGGTCGCAACTTTGAGCCCTGTTTTAGGCTCGGTCGGACGTGTATCAGGATGAGAACACGTGAGTGTTATGGTGATAATTTTGACATCGATGAATAAATGTATGTCTCTAGACTCGCTATGTTTTCGTTTTCAAAAAATGTAATCTTCATTGAAATCCGTGAACTGTAATAAAAGTTATGGAACACTGTTTCAGATCTCTTTTCCTTTGTGTTTTTTATACGAAAAAAATCTGAAAAAATGCTCCCCAAGCCTGAGTTTTATGGTCACCGTGATCATTTTGACATCGATGAATAAATGTATGTCTCTCGCTATGTTTTCGATTTCAAAAAATGTAATCTTCACAATTGAAATCAGTGAACTGTAGTAAAAGTTATGAAACACTGTCTCAGATCTCCTTCCTTTGAATTTTTATACAAAAAAATCTGAAAAAATACTCCCCAAGTGCCACCAAATAACACCATTTTAATATCTGTTTTTCAAAAGCTCCAACGGAGCTTACGCGGTCGCTTGTGGTGCTTCGCACCACGTCTTCGCCCTCTTCTAAAAAAATCCTGGGGAGAACACTGCTGTTCAATGGAGGAAAATTCTACGTTGATGTATGACAATGATTTCTGCACAGTACAACCAGAAAAACAAGAATGACAAAAGTAATTAAGGTCTGAAACTTTAGGTACTGGGGTCAACTTTAGCAACATGCATAGCAGAAACAGGCCCCTCTCAGTATACACAGTCTTCCCCCCCCCCCCTCTACTGTCTATGGTTTCAGCAGGTCTGTTAATATGTAACAGTTCATAAACAATGACAGGAAATGACTCAAGATCAGTGGAGTTGGCCTGTTTCTTACTGGCATGCCATCACTCCTGCACATTTGCAGGATTTCACTTTTTCTTACCTCATTTGCACATTTTTTACACTGATGTGTTCATTTGAACAAATTCACATCTCAACCCCTGCATCTACCTGTACACCAAATACTGAGATGGTAGCTCTAGCGGTATGGGAGCCTTTGTGTGTGACGGACATACATCCGCACATACATACCCACAAATATACAGACATACAGACGCCACCGACTCATCATATAAGCTCTTTTTGGTATTTATATACAAAACCAAATATGAGCTAAAAATGGCATCACTTATCATACAGCTTTCATACATTGTGAAATTATGCTGAGTTGCCATTCTCTTTAAGGTTGAAAAAGAAAGAACTTTAATGTGAAAAACTCTTTTTGTAAATTAATAAAATTCTTGACTTTTTTCTCTGATGTATACAGTATGCATAAAGTACATAATACTGATTTCAGTAATTTTTGCCATTACAGTTGACTTGAATCAATGTCCAATTTACTATAGAAGAATTGCCAAAAGCTGTCTAAACTGCATCTCAATTTATAGCTCAAAATAACTGATTAAAATTTGCATCTTTCCTAGATGAACACCAAATTTTCTTTAATTTGCTACATGCTGTATATGTCATTTGCAATTGATGGAAGAGTTCAGTTAATTTCCGTTGCACTCTTGAAAATAAGAAATATCATTGAGAATCCACTTAATTATTCATTGAATAATCAAATACAAAGAGAGTACATATAGAGAGTACATATGTACCTGGCGAGAGAACAATGTTATCACCACTTTTCTTGTTATTGATATTTTAAGACCTTTTATGAAAAATATCATTAGTAAATTAAATTTGCAATTACTTGGCAACAAATAAAACAAGTGTAACAATTAATCATTCATCTCAATTGAGTATGTTCATAGCTTATCACCTGTCTTCTGCCAACAAGAGAATTAAACTCTGGATAGACTCTTTACGTCTGTTTACTGAAGAGTGATTACCCTAGGAATAAAGTTCATACATGTAAAATGTCATCATAACTTTCATAAGCCAATGACATTTCCTTAAGGCAGAACATACCTTGGGGACAGATAGTCAATCTTTCAAATTTCTACAACTATTATTTTCTGATCTACCACTTGTGAGGGCTCAATTTAAAGCTCTTGAAGAAAGAAAAACTTTCACCGTCTCAGTTTTTTGAAAATCCAAAATTTAATTTTCTCCATACAGTTAACACAAGAATGGAAGCCATGACTTGCTGGTAAATAGTCCACGTCATCTACCGTATAGTACTGAACCCAAAATAAAGCTTAAAGATGTCATTAATAATTACTATCCAATATTGGTACATACCGGTACAGTATGAAACAAACACCCCACTTTTAGAATATAGAGGATACATAGATGACCACTTGCGAGATGACAAGAGGGTATCAGGCTGGTAATTACTGGACATTTAACAACCCGAACATTTTCCATCCATGAGTTGGCGTATGGATAAGTTTTTGTGTCCATGAGATGACCGTCCTAGAGCAACAGGAAGCTACTTCCAGCTCCCAGTCCAACACTTTAGGACAAATATCTAAAAACCCATGGATAAATTATCTTTTTGTTGCTGAAAGACTTATTTGACACAAATACCTTTTGAAAAGAAAGCAGATATTAGCAGTGACCCAGTCTATCATATGAACTTTCATTGTCAATTGAGGACATTAGCAAAAACTTCACTTTTTGCTGAGTATTTGTGAAGAACCCTGGCTGTGTCCACAAGCAAATACCACCCCTCTCCAACATCATATTCACACAGGACAATACAATTTACCAGTGTAAAATTTGTTAATTTCCGTAATCCATAAAATATTACTATATGTATATATAGGGTGTATGGGTAATCTTGACAAACAGAACAACTGAACTAAATTAAATTTACCAACCCTTGAGTTATAATTGCATTTACTGAATTTACAGCTATTGTATAAATATTCATCCTCTTAAAATTCAGATAATTTTCTGAAAATTTGATTCAGTGTAAACCTTCCCTGCATAAAACCATGAATTTTTTATATGTTGTATCTGCAAACATGTACAGTAGGATGAAGCTCCTTTATGAACTCCCTAGGTTGGCAGTTTTAAAACACTCCTGCAGGCTAAACAGACTTTATAATTTGGAGTAAACTGCTGGCATGAAATACTTATCTTCACTGTTTTGGAGTGCCAAATGAAAGCAGGAGTCAACCTTGCAAAAGTTCTTTCATATTTTCCAAGAAAATACAATGTAATACAATGCCACACCCCAATGGATTGAATGAAATGTTTTAACATGAGTTTGGGAATTTTTGACACTGACACTGACACCGACATGTTATTGCCTGCAGAAACCTTGCTATCTTAATAAAGAGATTTAAAGTACAGCCTCTTCATTACAACTCCTCCCAGGCTGTAATTCTCAACCCTGTGCTTACTTGTTGAATACATTCAGTAAGAGTCTGCAGAATGAATTCCTGTCTGAAAACGAACTGGCTTCCAAATTAATCATGAAACAAATCAAACCAAAACCACTACGCACAACCTGGTACGACAGTGGAATGGCCCTGAACAAACTTTGAGAGACATGCACTGGTGAGAAATATGAGAATGATAAGCCATATCATTGAAGACCACTGTGAATATGATAATAATGCTATACAAAGAGATACAATCATATTTATGATACCAGTACACTGTTTTTTCTGCAAAACACACCCACGTCATACCAGATATGAACTGAAAATGCTCACGTGTTTCATACAGTTATGTGTAAATTTGAACCTTTGCCACATGTTTGCAACTTCATTGAAAGTATTATGATCAACATAATGAACAATAATCACCGCTGATTAATTCTCAAAGGTCATGAAGTATACAAATATGTAATTAGCTGAAATAAAAATATTAAAGTTCTTTGACTGCTGTCATTTATATAGCAAGTGTAATTACCGTTGGCCAAGTCCTTCAAGCTCATTAGATATGCAAATTGTAAATTAGCTGACATGAAAATGTGAAATGACTTTCGATATTGTTTTAACCAGGTATAATCATCAATGTTGTCATGTTTTGCCAACTTTGATCAAGTAAATCCCAGTATATATCCCTAATAAGCAAAGTTCATTAAATATGTAAATTAGGAATTGACTTAAGTAAAAATGCTTAATGATTGTCAATAATGTTGTATCATGGTATCTGCAATATATGTAGCAAGTTTTGTCAACTTTGGTCAAGTCAATTCAGATATATATCTCTATTAGGAAAGTTCATTAAACATGCAAATTAGGAATTTGCTGAAGAGAAAATGATTAATGACTTTCAATAATATTGTATTACAGTGTCTGAAATGTACATAGCAAGTTACATCAATTTTGATCAAGTCAATTCAGATGAATACTCTAAGTATGAAAATTCATTTAATATGCAAATTAGGAATTGGCTGAAGTAAAAATAGCGTCAATGACACTGTAGCTCCCATCCTGGACTATTTAGTGTTTGTTCTCTGGTCAGATATTTGAACATGTGTGAAAGGGATAAAGTGCATGAAGTGAAAATACTTAAATGAAATGTACTGGAGACAGTGAAATATGTTTAATGTAATTATTCAGAATATAAAATGGAAAAAATACAGAATTAGATATATCGAATACTGTGATACAACCATTAACTCAACAAGTCATTTACAATGACATAGTCCCCACTTGTAATAGGAGTACTAGTCTTGATGGGGCAGGAAAATGTGGTCATTAAGAAGTATCATTTGAGTGTATATGTTGAGATCTATGGGCACATAGGTCTATGTCGTTGTTCCCAATTTGAAACACATGAGGCATGTCTAAGTTACGGTTCTAAATCGGGAAAAAAGATCAGACCTCTAGCAGTATTGGCCAGCCAAGAAATACATATGCGCATTATAAATGAGGTACAAGATGTGACATCTTAAGGTCTAATATCCTATCAAAATTGCAGGGTATAGAACTTGTGGTTACTGAAATATGCATATATATGTATAATCAGGGTCAAAGGTCATCAAGGTCACATGACATTTTCAAAAAAATTATATTCCTAATTAATCCCTATATGCAAAAAAATCAGATCTCTAGCGCTATTCGCTTGCCCAGAATTAGATGTTACATAATTAATGAGGTAAGCGTGTGCTGTCATAAGGTCTCCCATCCTACTAAATACAAAGGACATAGCACTTGTGGTTACTTATTTATTGACATAAACATATATTTTAGGTAAAAGGTCATCAGGGTCACATGACATTTGGTCAAAAAATTTCTCTCCTATAGTTATCCCTATATACCAAAAATCAGACATCCAGCTCTATTGGCTCGCTCAGAATGAGATATGCGCATAATTATTGAGGTACAGTATGTGGCGTCATAAGTGTCCCATCATACCATACATGAAGGCTGTAGCACTTGTGGTTACTGAGTTATGGAAAATATGTATATTTGAGGTCAAAGGTCACCGAAGTCACGTGACATTTTGTCAAAAAAATTGTATTGCTAAGTTATCCCTATATACCAAAAATCAGACCTCTAGCTCTATTGGCTCGCTCAGAATGAGATATGCGCATAATTAATGAGGTACAATATGTGGCGTCAAAAGCTGTCCCATCATACCATACATGAAGGCTGTAGCACTTGTGGTTACTGAGTTATGGACAAATATGTATATTTGAGGTCAAAGGTCACCGAGGTCACGTGACATTTCGTCAAAAAAATTGTATTGCTAAGTTATCCCTATATACCAAAAATCAGACCTCTAGCTCTATTGGCTCGCTCAGAATGAGATATGCGCATAATTAATGAGGTACAATATGTGGCGTCATAAGCTGTCCCATCATACCATACATGAAGGCTGTAGCACTTGTGGTTACTGAGTTATGGACAAATATGTATATTTGAGGTCAAAGGTCACCGAGGTCACGTGACATTTTGTCAAAAAAATTGTATTGCTAAGTTATCCCTATATACCAAAAATCAGACCTCTAGCTCTATTGGCTCGCTCAGAATGAGATATGTGCATAATTAATGAGGTACAATATGTGGCGTCATAAGCTGTCCCATCATACCATACATGAAGGCTGTAGCACTTGTGGTTACTGAGTTATGGACAAATATGTATATTTGAGGTCAAAGGTCACCGAGGTCACGTGACATTTTGTCAAAAAAATTGTATTGCTAAGTTATCCCTATATACCAAAAATCAGACCTCTAGCTCTATTGGCTCGCTCAGAATGAGATATGCGCATAATTAATGAGGTACAATATGTGGCGTCAAAAGCTGTCCCATCATACCATACATGAAGGCTGTAGCACTTGTGGTTACTGAGTTATGGACAAATATGTATATTTGAGGTCAAAGGTCACCGAGGTCACGTGACATTTTGTCAAAAAAATTGTATTGCTAAGTTATACCTATATACCAAAAATCAGACCTCTAGCTCTATTTGCTGGCTCATAATTAGATATGCACATAATTAATAAGGTACAGGATGTGATGTCATAAGGTCTCCCATCATACCAAATATGAAGGGTGTTGCACTTGTGTTTACTGAGTTATGGACATATACTCATATTTAAGGTCAAAGGTCATCGAGATCACATGACATTTTGTCAAAAAATTTGTTATTTTCACTTTGTTTAGTGTGATTAGATATTATTTTAGCTGAAAAAAGGGTCCAGGGAAAGTAAGGAAAATCCAGTATTCCACAGTGTAACAATTGGCTGAAAATATAAATTTCTTTCAGTCTCTAGAATCCGAAACCGAATCCGAAACCGAGTCTAATTTCAGCATCGTCTAGCCAGAGTGTAACGTGGGGATAGCGCCCTCAAACCACAGATACCGGCTTCCCATAGACTACCATGTATCAGAAAAATTAAAACTGTGATAACTTCATTAATATGCAAGCCATGCCCACCAAAACCTTTTCAGTTCTAGCCATTTGAATTCTGAAGATGTCTACCAAATTTGACTGAAATACGTTCAGCTGTTTTTGAGAAAATGGACCAACAGACAGACAGACAGACAGACAGACAGACAGACATCGCTGCGACATATGCCCACGTGTATGAACACGTGAGCAAAAAAACGAGTCTTCTACCGGTACAGTCAACTACAGGTATTAGCTGAGGTCATTCATTCTATGAGGACAATGACTAGAAACACGTTTTAGGCAATCTTTGCTCCAAACTTTTTGGAAAGGTACGGTATAAGTATCATAGCAATATGAGTGAAGGGAATTGCCATACCTGACCATCAATGAAGCACTGCAGCCATGCTCTTCTGGTGGATATTTATCAAAGCCCCAATAGCTGCAAATGTTTAATAAACCGATTTCAAAATATCCTAAGTTTTCCAAGAGTTTTCTTTGGATAAGACCCATTAGAGACTGAAAAAGTGTACAACACTGTCAAGGTTTTAGATTTCCCACCATTTTCAAAAACTAATCATATGACAGAGAAAATAAAGATTACAACTGAACAACAAAATGTTGGCCATCCTGTGTTGTACATTCAAGTAAATGGCATCATGCTTGTTTCTGGTATGATCATGATGTGTATGTGCAGGAAATATGTTTTTTGTATTTTCCCGTGAGGGCGCCATTTTATGGGTGCGGCATCCCTTTATTATTTAGCCTGTTAAAACATGTAGTCACAGTCCAAATCAGCAAGCAGTGATACTTCAACACAGGCCTTCAGTTAGCACATTTACACGAACCAACTTTGGTTTGAAAATACAATGAAAATAATGCATAAAATTAGCAGCTATTGGGGCTTTAATGTTACAACTAAACATTATGCTATTACAGTCCCTTTAACCCTTTGAATGCTGTAATTTTTCCCACCAAAATTTTAGTGCAACATTTTACCATATTTTATGAATTTTTCTGTGATTTTTTTGATAATTTTGGACCAAACAGACATCACGTTTCATTTGCTAGTTTTTCATCAAAATTTTGGCAAAAATCTGAAAAAATTTGACTGGGGTACATTTTATGAAGGCAACAAAAATTGACTTTGGGGCTCAAAGGGTTAAGACAAAAACAATTTGAAACCCAGAGTACAATGACTGTCCACTGGCCTGTCCGACAACCTAATGACAAGTTTCCTGGTTTCAGCAAAGAAGAATTACATGTATAACCTAATACTGTCAGACCAACATGTACAGTATAGATGTGTGAAAACCAGTTCTGATTTGCTCACCACTAATCACTCATGATTGAGATTTTTTGATCAGAAGAAAAGCAGTGTCACATGATTACCTTGTACTTCAGAATATCTTCAAGTTTGTGAATTGTCTTGGATGTATTTTCTTCCACGAGACGTACACAAAAACACTGAATGTCAGTGTATTCTGAGATTACCACATCACGCCATACACCAGCTCCACTTTCCTTCATGTAGTTTTCCTGAAATGAGAGGTGTAATAATATCAGCAAAGAAAGTTGTGGAACGGTGCTATTAACTTATACCGGTACATTTTATAGCAGTACACGTAGCCAAATTTTCAAAAGAAATCATAAGTACTGGTATATTCTAAAACTAAATTATGATTTGTATGAGTAATGGCATATGAACCATGTTACATCATGTGCAGTAATTATACATCAACTCCATTATTATTATCATCTTTATCGTCTTTGTCATTCTTGTATCGGTAGTTGTCCTGATTAACGATAACATTATCATTTATAGAATTACAAGACAAAGTTTTACACGGGTCTCTCCATTACATGAATTCTTTCTTTCAAAGAGCAATAGCGCAAAATCACTTATATGGATAGCTGCAGAGTTCAATAAAATATGGTGTACCCCGGTATACAGCAAGGCTCCGACAGCACAAATAAACTTTCATCCAGAACAAGCGAATTAAATATACCATACAGAGTGTACATTTGTGTTTCATTCGATATCAAAAATGTAAGCAATATACACCAATATCAACTTTGCATGGATATGGTTTTGTACCCATGTAACAATGCACATGAAGGGATATCTAAATGCGCAGTAAATACATTATATGAGCATACTCACTGTTTTAATTATTCCACAAACACTATTGATGGCAATGAACTTGATTTGATGAGCAGTTTTACGTGTAATTTGCACATAAGTTCACATTCAGTTTCAATGATAGCATCTCATTATTATAACAGGAGATTCAAGGTTATGTTTCTGTTTATACTGTACCAGTACATGCACCAAAGACTGAAAGCTCGTCAGAAGTGTATTTGTCATGTTTGTCAATGCGTTCAGAACTTCTGTAAACCAGAGATGACAATGCATACCACCTCGTTAGGAAATTACATTCTCTAATCTTTGCAATATAATATTCACTTCTATTATTAAACAATTCTACATGTTTGGGAGAGTGTCCATAGAGTTACAAATGGTGTTCAACTTGGTAATGTCTGAATTACACAAACCTCCAATCCTGGCTGACTAACTTGATCCGGTGATGGCCAGGCATATCCTGCAGATATCAATTCCTTGCTGATACTAATGTCAGTTTCTGTTGATGTGTCGTACAGATCAACTTCATAAATCTCTTCTGATTCTAATCCCCTGTAGACTGTCAAAATAGATACAGGGAGACAAAAATCTATTACATTATGGACCCTCATTTTCTGTTGATAGTACTCAGCTCAGACTGTTAAGAAGTCAAAATACTAAAACTTAGTTTTATATTTAACAACAGATACCGGTACATGTAGCTAGCTAGCTAGCTAGCTAGATAGATAGATAGATAGATAGATAGATAGGTAGATAGATAGATAGACAGATACCTGGTAGATATACCAGTATAAATACATAAGCTAGATACTGTACAATGCAGATAGACAGATAGATAGATAGATAAAAAGATAGAGCTAAATAGGATAGATGGATAGACAGTTAGATAGATAGATAAATAGATAGATAGATAGATAGATAGATAGATAGATAGATAGATAGATAGATAGATAGAATGATTGATTGATTGATAAAGATACATGCTGTTAGTTTTATATTAACAACAGATACATGTAGATAGATAGATAGATCGATAGATTGCAGATATATAAATACATAAGCTCCATACACTGCAGATAGATAGACAGATAGATAAATAGATAGATAGATAGATAGATAGATAGATAGATAGACAGACAGACATATAAATACCGGTAGATAGATAGATTGATTGATAAAGATACATGCTATAATTTACCTGATTGCATGTTTCTCTGAAGATAAGATAACTTTTTGTCATCCAGCTGTCTCATATTCCCAATCAATACTTTGTTGTCAGTAAGCTGTCGGAACAAGTCCAAGGCTTCATCTGGATATCTGGATTAAATTTGAAAATTTGTTTTAACTGATATTAACAGCAAATAACGACTGTCATACAATATCTAAGACCTTCATATTCAAAAATAGAAGGTATAGCTTAAAGGTACATCATGTATCGAGGCTGATATTGTACAGTACAAAGAGATAAATCACTTTCTATAATTTATGAAAACGATACTGTTCAAATTAAGCCCTGAAATTTGATCTATAAAATTTGACAGATGAAAAAGTCATTGCTAAGATTAAAAGCCATGGACTTTGAAAAAGATGAATACTATTGGCTATTTTCATCCACTCCCCTTCCCCCTCCTACAACAAGACCTTCCATCCCAGTGTTTCCTATTCTAAATGTGACATTTCATTATGAGTAATATGCACCACTAAGCTTGAACATTAGTAACAGTGGCAATGCAGTATAAAATTCAGTCAATACAGTTTGCTTCGACAGAGCTGTACATTGGACTGTTGAAATGATACTAAAGGAAATATATGTGGTAACGCTACTGTATATAGTGGTCATGAAAGTAGATCAAACAATGCCAATATTAAAACAACACTAACAGAAGGTAACTGATGATAGAAGAAATAGAAGAAAGGAAAAATGCTGAGAGATTAAAACATTAATTTACAGATTGAAAATAGTATAGAATGGCAAATGAACAACAAGGGATCACATCGGTCCATAAGATATTTGTTGAATGATTTTCACCCTATCTTGATCTAATGCTTTGTAAGAAGAGTAAAATGAAACTGGCCAGAAAATAATTAATTACATGGTTTCATCTGTGTGTTCTTCTAAAACAATATTTTTTACTGTACCTGCATTGCAGACTTGGTGTATGTTTGACACCATACACATCACACAAGTTGACCAGCATTTCAACCAATCCCTGTTTCTTCAAAGTGTTTTGATTTTCAGGATGATCATAGGTTAGAGTCTGAATCAAACTTGTTGCCTGTTCAACCATTACTATTTGGTCTTCCTCTGCACACACAAAATTAAACGACAAAAATTGATATGAGAATCTGATTTAATTAGTTTTTGTCCTGGCTGATGTTTGGTTCGTTTTTATAATTAGCAAAAGATATACAAAATTTTCTTTTAAATTTTAGTTTCATCGCCTTTTGAAATCTTGTGAAATGTGTACCGGTATGTATACCCTTGGTATGTCCACAGATATTTTCTGTCATTGACGGTTGAGGCTAAATTTTATGATATCAGTTCTATGTTGTACAGAATTCTTAATTGGGTGCTGCTGGTATTGGAAAAACATGCTATTTACTTAGTGAACAACAGTTTGCCGAATCGACAGGGATGTTCGAGAAATACCGGTATAAAACACTGTAAACAAATTTTTAGTGCAACTAGTCCATTAATTTTACAAAAGTGTTGAAACACAGTGAGGCTTTACAGGCTTATGATATTATGATCTTTGAAAACCAAATGATGTCATTATCAGACAGGAAGGTAGCCCAGCATAGCTGCCATCTTTGGTTGTGGTTTCCTTGACAATTAGCAAACATATATCAATATAATACATTTTACACATTAAATAAATGTCTTCTCTTTTAATAGTTTGGCACTTTAATTGTAACAGTAGGGGCGTATACAAGAAACTTAAACAAACAATTGCTCTGTACACAAATGGGTAACTTACTGGTAGTGAAGCACAGAGATGTGATGTCATCAAGCATGGCAGACAGGTTACCAGGGCAACAAACTTGTTGTTTCACTTTACTGTTGCCATGGCACAGTAGGTTCAATACTGCACAGACATGTGCCCTGGGGGAAAAAGTGTAAATAATGACTGTGTTAAATTGCTATTCATGTTGTGATCTGTGAAAAAATACTGTTTGAGGTTGTGTGCTGTCTTTTCTGAACCTTATCTGTGGTTTCACATCTTTTGACGGCAGTATTATGCAGTGAACAGTGCATGCGCTTCAGCCTTTGACCTCTCTATTTCACTTTTCCTTTGGTTTTTTTTGCAATCAATATTTTGAATGAAATCTAGGGATATTTTGTTTTACATAATGCATAATTGCACTAAAAATGAGTGTTAAGCATTTAGAATCTCTTATCAAATGGAAAGCAAAACATTTCTTATGAATTGTATTATTCAGAATCTGAATTCTCTAAATAGGAAACCGTATTATGTAGCAATGGCCAATAATCACATGGCATACTGAAGTCGTAAATATACACATCATATTGGTCTGATTCTGGTTTTCATTTGAAACAGTGATCACATTGTCAAAACAAACGTTCACATTGTCAGAAAACTGACACAAAACTGGGAATATTATTGATGATGGCAAAAAAATAGCGCATTGACATGTACTGAACTAAAGTAGTCTGCAGCCTTAATCTCAATAGCTCTATTGATGTTGTGTACACAGTGGCTCCTGTTTGCATAATTGTAGCTATACCTGAAATAATAAGTAAATCTTGTTGATCTTAGGAACCCAAGGCACGTTTCAACAACTCCATTCTCAATGATCATATCAATGCATGATTGGTCAGAATGTTTGATGTACTGATTAATGCTTTGAATAGCATCACATAGCTTGTCTTCACTGCTCCCAATGGCACGGAGAGTCTTCAATTCTTCATTCATATTCCTTGAACATTTCAAGCAGCAGCAGTCAAGTAGAGAAAAAAACAAAAGAAATATATGAATTTGAGAATTGCCAGTGAGGGCAGTGTTTAAAATAACACATATGCTGAAAAAGCAGATGATCAGATGAAATTCCAGGGATGCAAAGTCACAGCAAGTATGCCAAACTTTTTGTGTAATAAAAAATTTGTATTTGTTCGCCAATATAAAATCCTTGAAGATATACTTTTTGAATGGAAATATGTTAAGGAAATGTTCAAAAACATGAGCCTGCTACTCTAGGTGTTAGAGTACAAAATCATCAACAATACAATAATCAAATATTATCCATAAAAGGAACTGATGATGACAACAATGGTAGATCACAGTTTATCTATTTACTATATCACACTTTCTACATACCATGTTTAATGTAGTACACAACTTGGCAATGAAAAAAATCATTTGTGAAATGAAGGTCGCCCTTCAATACTATGTAATGCAAATGATGTGATAGCTTTCTTCATGGATGACAGCTCATAATGCATTTGATGATGAAAATACAAAAATTGCTTGTTTTATTTTTTTCACTTTCTAAGCTTAGTGAGGTTGAAAACTTGTAAAGGATACACTTCAAGTCCTATTTTTTGCTTACTTACCAGATCATTACCTGCAAGTACTCTTAAAAATTCAATTCTCTTGTTTACTGTTTGTTTGCTTAATTGCTTATCTACAGTTATACAGATATGAAATTTCATGTTGATGGTGGGCATTTCTGCTGTCAAGGTTTCTATTTTTGAAAAATGATATTTCTAGGCAGATATGGGCAGATTTGTTTAAATTGGAAAATACAATTCTGACTCTGATTTTAATATTGTACGAAGACATACTGTTAGATATTACTGCACAAGCACTATCACTCTGCATTGTATATTGGAACACATTTTCACTGTTCACAAAAGTTTGTCTTTAGAAGTGAAAGTAAAATACAGAATGACCAAATATTTTTGTCACTTTCTTATTCATATTTAATGTCATAATGATTATCAAAAATTCAAATCAAAAAAACATGTTGACCATATGATCACAGAAAATATTTTGTTGCTCATCCTAATACGCGATCAACATGGGCTAGCTGTGTCATCTCTTTTGCATATTAATTCAAAAACATAAATATAAAATATATCAGTGCATTATTACACAAAATAGAAGATGTGTTTGGAATCACACATACATGTACACACTGTACCTGGTACAATCCTAAATAGTAAATTATCTTCTGACTGGATGCTAGGGCTATGCACAGTAAACATTCATGTGTGTTACTGTGTTATATGTCAGCATTCAGATCGTTTCAACTCAAAGTGCATGCATGTATATAAAAAGGAAAAAAGGAAAAAATGCTTGATGTCTCAGTTTTGCAAGAAAACCAGGATGAGAATTAAGCATGTGCTGGTATTATTCTTGCCAAAACTTGCATCCACCCTGAATGTTTACACAGCCTTCATGATGTCACTGCACTGAGCATCAAAGCTAGGAACACAATACTACACTCTTTGTGGACAAAATGTCTACATAATCAAGGACAGATTAGAAAATCTGAGCACACACATTTATCTTCTAACCTAACCTTTGATGTCAACATAAGACAGAAATATCAGTGACAGATGTTCATCATTCTCTTGAGAGCATAGCTGTCAGTATCGCCAATGCTGCACACCATACATGTACCAATACACATGTACAGGCATGTCATTGTCTGACTTTCCAAAACAGCTGTAGAATTTGACACGATCAGCAGCTGTATGACAAACACTATGTTTTCAACAGGATGGCATCACTATCTTTCACAGTATGCATCCTACATGTCACAAGGTTGCTGTAACATACAAAGTCAAGAAGGCTATAGTGAAGACTTCAAGGTCAACATTTATCGCAATTCCCAAGCAAACCTTGACTTTCTCAGTAAGGTACTAACTTGGAAAACACAGTCATTAAACAGAAAGATAAACTAGATACTGAAATACCCAGTACCAGTGATGAATGAAAGACCGTTACATGTACATGCAGTTCATATGGGTTGATCCACAGACAATATTTTCTTCTTCTCTGTGGTTGATCACCGACACATGACATTTTCTTTGGATTCACACATAACATTGTGGCAGAAATTTTGAACATTATAAATAAAATTTGTGTTTTTTTATTATTGCAAAAATGGTGAACCAAGAGAAATTTTTACCAGTGATATCTCACTAATAGGTATTTTTGTGACTTCTCGGCAAGTATTTTTGTTTACAACTGTACATATGGTACATGCAGGGTTTTAGAAAACATGGCCACCAAGATTTTGGTTCTCCTTATACAGTTATAATAAAGCTCCTTTAGCTGTATCTTCTGTTGCCTTTTTTTAACATATTTGTTTAGTGTGTAAAACACAGTATCTTGATCCTTTCCTCAAATCACGTCTTTCTGCAATTGGTATGCGGCTGATATGATTTACTGTTGTCTCAATTTACAACTTAAACCAGAATTTTTTTTTTACTACAGTAACACTGTATGATGTATGTATATACACATTTTTACACAAGGTGTTGTGTTGGCAAAGGTAACATATTTGTATTTCAACTAGTGTGCTAAATTCATTCACATGCAACGAGTCAAAAACTTTCTCTCTGATGTTAAGTTTTTTACAACTTCTGTGTCACCTACTCAAATGGTATGTATGGCTTGCAAGAAATTTCTATATTGACTATGATAAGTTGTGGTTAGCAAGAGAAGAATAAGAATGTGCACATTTAGAACAAACATAATGCAAATATCATATCAAACTTCATTACAATATTTACCCCCCCCCCTTCCACTGCAAGAACCCAATAACTTGCTATCTAACACCACCAGAGCTACACATTTACAATAATAGTGGATACTCAATTCCTTGAGTTTTACTCAACATCAGTTGTCACATATTTCAGGTAAATCAAAAGCTTGGAAAACTATAGGAATAATTATAGAGAAATTTTAGTTGAGTACAAAACAATTCATGTTCACCATCAAGATAAATTGGGTCATTTTGATCAAGAACTAGACTGGAAGATCCGTCGCTCGAGGGCGCTCTGTACGCTCCCCCTCTTACGGAGTGTAGGGAACGTCCTCAAGCGATGTATCTTTCAGTCTAATCAGGAACCTGACGAAAATCGATCATAAGCTCTTTTGTCTTTGATACATTTAGCGCTGAGAAATTTGAGCCACACCAATCAGAAAAATATTTTCTGTGATGAATTTTTGAGTCTAAGTCACTTAGAAGAGCAAGTACAGCTGCATTGTCTGAAAATTTGAAAAATGGGCTAGTTAGAGAACTACTCTGGCAATCATTTGTATACAAGATAAACAGGAACAGACTCAAAATACATCCTCGAGGGGCACAAGTGTTTGGACCGTGAAACTTACACATTGTGGTCCGTTAGTAAGGAAATTACAAACCCAGTGAATGATTCGAAAATGGATCATTGAAGTTCATTAATTTGTCAATCACACTTGTTACTGATTAGTGTGAAGAAAGGTAGAACTGAAATCAATGAATAAAATCTTGGCATAGTTACCGGCTTTATCAAGATATTCTAACAATTTATGGAGAAGACAAGCGACTGAGTCATCTGTACCTCTTTTACATTGATATGCTAAGTAATTTAGGTCCAATTTTGATTGAACGTGGTGAGGAGATTTGACAGAATCAACCTTTCAAAACATTTCATAATGAGGAATTTGAGGGCTACTGGTCTGTAGTGATTTGTGAAGGTGATGGAATTTTGGGAATGGATACGATTGTCAAAGTTTTCCAAAGTTTGGGGATAGTGCCAGTGTCAGTGGAACGCTGAAATAAATCTGAAACACAGAACCAAGTTCATCTGCGCAAGACCACATGACCTTTAAAAGAAATGAGTGTTCTACATACATGTAAATGACATTGATAGGTGCTAGAGTACTGTGGATAGCAATTGTCATTTGTACAGTAAAATGATTTGAGCTTGTATATTGATTGGAATGTTGCTTTATGACTTAATGCATGTTATGTAATGGAATGTTATGTTAGCATATATGTACGTGTAAGATTCAACGTATTCTTTTGATAGATTGTCACCCATCGCACTGTGCGGATTATTGGATAAGGGCTCACACACAGATGGCACGTAGACAACTTGGAGGACAACAGTGTCTGTGATAGAGATGTACATTTGCACGAATATTTTGAATATGAAGGAAGACACAGATAGGGTTAGGGATGAACCAGTGATTTTGGAGGGAAGTCAAAATATACAATTTCTGCTCTCAGTATCGATCAGGCAATACTTGCTACGGTTGTGCCAGATGTCTTTTCCCAGGAATGGGATATTAATGTGCTCGTTGCAGAAATATACCGGGTATATAAAGGGTATACAAACAAAATTACTTGAAGTATAGAGTATTTTCATCTGTCACAATTTTCCTTGAATAACTGATGATGATGATGATGATGATGATGATGATGATGATGATGGTGATGATGATGATGATGATGATGATGGTGGTGGTGTGGTGGTGGTGGTTGGCACACACATGTACGGTAGTTACAAAATGTCCGAGCACACTTCATTTTGACAAACCACTACAATATGAATATTATGATCGTGTTGCATACAAATGCACTCAAGATTCGGAACCCATGTGCTCCTAGCTGTGGGTCCATAGCTGTGGTGTTTTCGGACGGGATTCCTGCCTTTTACGGGCTGGTTTTGACTTTTTACGATTTTAACCCCGCCACCACAGCTATGGGAAAATGCGTAGAAAAGCGTCCATGTTACGCCCGACAGCACCCTTGTCGCAACTTTGTTCGGCGATATTTCGAAAAGTTTCCATCCAAATTACAAATTGCCAACACTCATCGACAACTTGGTTATTAGGGACTCACCACGACCAGAAATCCGCTTAAAATTCACTGAAATATCGCCGTTTTTCTAGCTTCAACCGACATGACTACCCGGAGATCGCCATTTTGCTGGCGTAAAACTGTTGTTCGAGGCTCTCTGCAGAACGTCACTACAGTGACGTAGCGGTGACCTCTCAACTTATAGAAAACAAACTGAGTATTTCATCGTGTGATATCGATGACCATCGTTTGTCCTATGGACATTGCCAGTCTCACATAACTGAAATCAAACTTTAACTTGGGAAAAAAATAGTTCAGTCCTGGGATCTGTGATTGTTTATGCGGCGCGGATGCCGGCCGTAATCTCTCAGTTTGTTTTTATAAGTTGAGAGGTCACCGCTACGTCACTGTAGTGACGTTCTGCAGAGAGCCTCGAACAACAGTTTTACGCCAGCAAAATGGCGATCTCCGGGTAGTCATGTCGGTTGAAGCTAGAAAAACGGCGATATTTCAGTGAATTTTAAGCGGATTTCTGGTCGTGGTGAGTCCCTAATAACCAAGTTGTCGATGAGTGTTGGCAATTTGTAATTTGGATGGAAACTTTTCGAAATATCGCCGAACAAAGTTGCGACAAGGGTGCTGTCGGGCGTAACATGGACGCTTTTCTACGCATTTTCCCATAGCTGTGGTGCGGGGTTAAAATCGTAAAAAGTCAAAACCAGCCCGTAAAAGGCAGGAATCCCGTCCGAGAACACCACAGCTATGGACCCACAGCTAATGTGCTCCCGGCCCCGCGCGAAACTCACAGGTGCATCCCTTCAAACAATCGTCCACACATACCGAAAGAGAGCGAGTGATTGACGACTCGAGTGTTGCGCAACGGCGGCCAACCTAAGCTACCTTTACACCTTACAACCTTTAGAAGTTCTAAGTACGGACGACAGCTGGCTGAGCTGTACGTAAACAAAGGTACACGTGCTTACTGCTATTTACATACATACCTGTCAATGAATTTGTAAGTGTACCAACACTGTCTAACTTCAGATCGTACTCCAAAACGACATTTCACTACTGACGCGTGGTAAATCGAAGAAACCTTTATTGGAGGGGACCGATGAGACCCTACTTTGTTATCTTTACCATTACGAAGTCACTCTCGCGCCGGAATTTGCACCAATCAAACGAATCATTCCTTGTAACAGTACTGATATGGTAAAATACCTTTGATTGGGCTGTAGAAGACGAGGTGCTATTCTGATTGGTTAATGCCAGTTTTTCCCTTGGAGAAAAGCCAACACGAACAAATTAACTTTCTATGGCAGATCGCCGGCGACACAGCTGTTTGGCCGTGAGGTGGAATCCGGATCTAACACAAGTGCGTCACTGTCAAATTGACCAAGACATTTCACGGAAGTGGCAGAACCTAAACATTATTTTAGCCAGCAGGTAGAGGTTCTTTCATTATTTGCCTCGAAGAAAGGAAAGTACAAACGCGAATCGTTTTTATGTAAGTACAAATACCGATCTCCTTACCAGTGCGATTACTTACTGTTTTTGACAACTCGGCACGACGGCGCAGTGACCGTCAGTTTTTAAAAATACAAGGAATCTGACATTTCTTTGAATTCAAATTCATCAATCTAAGATGTAACTGTCAAATGGTAATAGCGGATCATTATATGCATACGTTTCTATTCATATAATGCATGTCATGTGAATTTAGCTAAAGCTCGTGCGATGGGCGTCGTCAGGTTTGTCATTTCCATCGGTATGTTCTCTCTTCATCCGGCGTCCACATGTAAATAATGCGCTGCCGGTCTGAACCCTGCACCGCCCTGAGCAGTATAAGCCGGTGTCACGAAGAACACAGCCCCACAATAAGAAAGCAAGATAAAGCCAACCTCAGGAACTGTGTCTAATGACTGCCGAAACTATACTATACACATTGTTTCCGGTATATGAAAATCTCGCTTCAGCAGAACTCATTGGAATGGTATACACAGCATCAGTGTACCGGTATTATATTATGTCAGATGTAATTTAGGAGAATGCGAGTGCTTGATACAGAGTGCAGTACCCTTATATTATTTATAAATACTCAACTATACTTAGTGTCAGGAGCCTTGTGCTTGTAGGTGGATGCTTTTCAAAAACACAGTGACCCCTTCACCAAAATCAAACATAGGGTCCCTGACCAAAGAAACTGATGAGTCCCTGCATCTAAGACATCAGATTAGGATAGGCAAAATGTCTGAATGCTTAGGTTTCCATCTGAGAAGGAAAGGGTATGAGAGAATCGTATTTTATCGATGTCGGTACGGTCATATGACTTTAAACACGACACAATATGCAATAATTACGCAAATTGTCCGAGTCGAAAACGTAATGAAAACATCAGGTCGGGCAAACAAAATTAATGAAAAGGCTGGACAAAAATGTTAGAAAGAAATCTGATGTTGGTAGGCCTAAGTAAGACTGTGTTTAAAAGAATATTTCATTCGTAATATTCAGCAACGAACTCCGAAAAGTAATATATTGAAGTGTGAATTTGTCGGCGATGTTCGAACCTCCAGTCCAGATATCACTCAGGCTGTACATGGACACACATGCTTTTAGGCCATCTGCACATCGCAAAGTTGTCTAGTGTTTTTTAGCTCCCATAGCCATATGTATATATGGCAATGGAAGCTATTCTTATAGGCTAGGAAAATGTCTGTATGTATGTATGTCTGTATGTCTGTATGTCTGTATGTCTGTATGTCTGTCCGTCAACATCAAAAACTCCAAAACCGCTGTACATTTCATCTAGATATTTGGTGTGTACATGGATGATGGGCTGTAGATGAGATTTTGTTCAAATGAAGTTGTCATTGCCAAAAATATGCAAATTAAGTGAAAAAATGTAAAAACAGTCAAAATTGAAAAAACTCAATAACCACTGAGCAGATTACATGAAAAATTAGCATGTAAGTACTTTGGGCTGACATGAAATGATTGTGCGCATCTTGGGTCAGTATCTTGGACTTGCTATTTTTCATGAATTTTTTTGTAATGTTCTCCCATTTTTGGTCAAAAATCTCCTGCTCTGAAACCACAAGTCCGATTGATTTGAAACTTGGTATGGAAGTGCATAGGAGTGACCTTTCCCAAATTTGGGCAAATCGTGGTGAAATTTGCATATTTTTAGTTTACACGTCCATAGACTCCCATGTATAAGGCAGATCTCCATAGACTCCCATGTATAAGGCCACAAAAAATAAAAATTTAGTTTCTCATCGTATTCATATTGCAAAAAGGATGCAGTGACACAATTTTTAGTCCCCACGGATGAAGTCCAGTGAGCTTATAGATTGGGTCATGTCCGTCTGTTCGTCCATCCGTGAGTCCATCCGTTCACGCAGATATCTCGGATATTTTGACAAAATGTCATGTGACCTTGATGACCTTTGATCTCAAATATACATATTTGTCCATAACTCAGTAACCACAAGTGCTACCACCCTTCATATATGGTATGATGGGACAGCTTATGACGCCACAAATTGTACCTCATTAATTATGCACATATCTAATTTTGAGCGCGCCCAATAGAGCTAGAGGTCTGATTTTTGGTATATAGGGATAACTTAGCAAAACAATTTTTTGACAAAATGTCATGTGACCTCGGTGACCTTTGACCTCAAATATACATATTTGTCCATAACTCAGTAACCACAAGTGCTACAGCCTTCATGTATGGTATGATGGGACACCTTATGACGCCACATATTGTACCTCATTAATTATGTGCATATCTAATTTTGAGCGAGCCAATAGAGCTAGAGGTCTGATTTTTGGTATATAGGGATAACTTAGCAAAACAATTTTTTTGACAAAATGTCACGTGACTTGGTGACCTTTGACCTCAAATATACATATTTTTCCATAACTCGGTAACCACAAGTGCTACACCCTTCATGTTTGGTATGATTGGACACCTCATGACGCCACATACTGTACCTCAATAATTATGTGCATATCTCATTCTGAGCGAGCCAATAGAGCTGGATGTCTGATTTTTGGTATATAGGGATAACTATAGGGAGAAATTTTTTGACCAAATGTCATGTGATCTCGATGACCTTTTACCTAAAACATATGTTTATGTCAATAAATAGTAACCACAAGTGCAGGGCTCGACATAAGCGCTAGCCCACTAGCCCGAGGCTAGTAAATTTTCAAGAGGACTAGTAAAAATGTCTTCGGAGGTAGTCCTGCGGACTAGTGCAATTTTCAAGTTCCGTAGCTGTCCAGGAAAGTTTATCGCTACAAAACTAATGGGACGCCGGGCCACTCATTCGATAAGAATGAACCAACTCCAAGCCTCGAACATTTTATATAAAAATAAACTAACTTTTACCCAAACAAATTGGACAGTGAAACAGTGAAGCAAACTTTATTGATCACCAACTTAAAATGAAACAGTTTACCTGCTACGGAGAATCAAATTGTACTGTACATGCCAGTAACATGGCCCCGGGAAACATGGCTCAATGCAACGCTGAGCATCAAACGGAATTGTCTGCACGTCGTGTATTTTGGTTTGCTTAAAGCTTATCACTTCGCCTAAAAACATGAGCAACCCCATAATTTCGTTCAAACACTGTATCCTTGCCTTTCAAAGAAGATTTTTCTCAGATTTCTTCAGGGCATTCCCAAACAACACCTCCGATAGTTCGTAGCCAGCTTGACCCTGCTTTAGAATGCCTCCACATGCTGACCTCCATATATAGTCAAGACCCCCTAGCTTGATTGAAGCTGATCTTAAAAAGAGCCATCTAGCTTGCCAAAACAGTGCTATGGCAAGTTGCTACTGCTTGTACAGGTGAGGGAATTCCTCACAGATAATAACTTGGTGCTAGCAACTTATTGTTTTGCCATTTTAGTGGAAAAGTGTAAATTATTGGGGCAATAACAGTGAAGTGAAGTGAACCTTAAAACAGTAGTGAAAAAACAACGTATGAAATAATGGGTGTATCAGACTGTTGTATCCAATCACTTCTGGGAGTCATTGGTTATTTTTGTGCTAATCACATTTTGTTACCAGTAACTGGCAAAAACTCATAAAAGACACAAGCACATGAAATGGTAAAATGCAACATTTTTACTATTAAAAACAAAATTTTTCACAAACCATTATTACAAATGAGAGGTCCTCCCCACAAGCTGGTCAATTTTAAAATGTGATATATGTCAAAAATATGAAGGCACTCCACTGGAACATTTGTGAATGGCTGTATGAATTTCAGTTCTGGAGAAACAAATCTGTCCCCACCATGAACAAACATGTTCTTTGCAAATTAGTGGCGCACTACCTGAGCTATGAAGGATTTTCCAACAAATTCATTCCTACGTCTGATTTTATTCTTGATGGCAATAGGCTATTTTCATGACCTCTCCTCCTACACAAGACATTTCATTCAGGTTATTTTAGTGCTTTATATATGATTCAAAGTTAAACATTTTGCAGTAAGCAAATGTGCTGGTCTTGCATGAAAGTTAGTTATTGGGTTTAAAAACCTTTGCGACAAAAAATATGAGAATGGTCATATACACCTCTTTACAACATGAGAGCAACATTTGGCTTTGCTTGAGCAGGACTAGTAGATTTCATTTAGGACTACTAAAAATGAGCTGCTACTAGTCCTTCGGGCTAGTGGATGATTTGACCTTACGTCGAGCCCTGAAGTGCTATGTCCTTTGTATTTAGTAGGATGGGAGACCTTATGACAACACACGCTTTACCTCATTAATTATGTACACATCTAATTCTGGGCAAGCGAATAGAGCTAGAGATCTGATTTTTTGGCATATAGGGATTAATTAGCAATATAATTTTTTTTTTCAAAATGTCATGTGACCTCGATGACCTTTGACCTTGATTATACATATATATGCATATTTCAGTAACCACAAGTTCTATACCCTGCAATTTTGATAGGATATTAGACCTTAAGATGTCACATCTTGTACCTCATTTATAATGCGCATATGTATTTCTTGGCTGGCCAATACTGCTAGAGGTCTGATCTTTTTCCCGATTTCGAACCATAACTTAGACATGCCTCATGTGTTTCAAATTGGGAACAACGACATAGACCTATGTGCCCATAGATCTCAACATATACACTCCAGTGATACTTCTTAATGACCACATTTTCCTGCCCCATCAAGACTAATACTCCTATTTCAAGTGGGGACTATGTCATTGTAAATGACTTGTTGAGTTAATGGTTGTATCACAGTATTCGATATATCTAATTCTGTATTTTTTCCATTTTATATTCTGAATAATTACATTAAACATATTTCACTGTCTCCAGTACATTTCATTTAAGTATTTTCACTTCATGCACTTATCCCTTTCACACATGTTCAAATATCTGACCAGAGAACAAACACTAAATAGTCCAGGATGGGAGCTACAGTGTCATTGACGCTATTTTTTTGAAAGTTGTTCTCTTGTTAAATCAAATGTAAAACATTTATGCTACGGTCATTCTTGTTAATTTTACGACTTCAAATCGTAATGATTTTCTCTGACCAGACCGATTATAACGACTGCGTACGTAGGCTGACCTTGACCCATAAAACATTGCCGGCTTCACGCATGCGCTACATCCGCTATTGCTAAGGGGACACCCACAACACTAGCGACGTGTGCATGGCTGAAGCCGTGCAGAAATACAAGAAGATTGAACTTTATATAATCTAACTTCATATCCATTCCGACCAGTATACAGTCGTGGAGAAGAAATGCCGGGAAAAATGTCAAAAACTACTAGCCGCGACCGGTCGCGGAGAAAGATGCGGGAAAAACACAACTCTGCTAAGAGCCACGACCTGCGACCCGTCGTGGAGCAAAAAGGTCAAAAACTAAGAGTCACGACGAGCACAGGTCATGGAGAAAAATCACAGAAAAAACTCTACTGAAAGCCACGACCTGCGACCGGTCGTGGGGAAGAAGGACAAAAATAATCAGGCCACGACCTGCGACCGGTCGTGGAAAAGAACGGCAAAATTAATCAACTTTGCAAAAATCCACGACCTGCGACCGGTCGTGGGGAAGAAAAACAAAAATAATCAAGCCACGACCTGTGACCGGTCGTGGAGCAAATATTAAAAGGAAAACCAACGCTACTGAAGGCCACAACATGACAACTGGTCGTGGAAGGTTCCTGAATGAACAAATTAGTTAAAATTCGTCCAACTTCTGGTGTCGGAAAGAACACCCGGTTGGGTGGTACCGTTGTGGTAATTACCTCATCACGCATGCGTGTTTAAATCTGTCATGACCAACTGGAACGGCGCCTAATACTGAACATTCACGACCGAAATTGAGTCGTACGACCGGTCGTGTAGTGTGCTCATATAAAACGTTGTCTCATTTTGGGCCACATATGTACCATCACTCCTTACAATTTGCAAAGACACGTTTAAGTGAAACTAACTTTTTCAATCTGACAGATGATACTTTGTAATTGACTAAACAATGACTGACATTCAGTGAAATGGGCATTGTCATGGTCATTGATTTCTGAGCATGTCTTGAAAAGTAAAGGGTGTGTTTTCTACGTCCTTGAAACATCAGAATTTGTAATAAATCAGTACTGTTTCTGACATGACTTCCTGTTTTGTCATTCACCATGGCTGGAGTACTTAGTGACAGAGTAATTGGAGTGTAGAATGTTACATGACTAACAAGTACCTGTATATGCACACATCCTTGCCTACACATACATGTACAATGGGCCATCACTTGTACATACATGTACACATGTAAAATTTTGCAATAAATTCCTTGGCAACTAGCATGCATTAGCACAGGTCATTAACCGATAGTGCTCATTTAACCCTTTTCCTGCCAGACAGTAATAACTGTATCACTTCCCCATCAGCCAAGTCAGTAAAACGCAGTATTGAGCCAAAAAATGACGTAGTTTCACCCACTTGGCTTGATATGTTATAGCATCTTTTGTCCAAAAAAAATCAACTTTACAGTATTTATGTTTTCAACAGCCTTCAAATGTACAGTATTATGTTAAAATACATCATATGGAATACGTTGTGTTTCATTAATTTTAACCATCTTGACCTGGTGGTGAAATATGGACTTGGCAGGAAAAGGGTTTACAGTACTCAAACTTTGCCTGTTATCCGGCCTGTTATATAAACTGACTATGCCTGCTTCAACAGTTTGGCCTTTAACCTTGCTTAATTTGGTGCCACATCCATATGGTGTGAACCTGACTGAGTCTGCACTCACACATACATGTACTGCATGAAGGCCACCAAAGTAGGCATGGAGAACTATGGACAATCTACTTGTACATGGAATGGAATGCATGGTGCAAGAAACATATTGAGCAAATTTCTTAATCTATGTGTATTACCATATTACTTTGTATGTAGTGCATAAATATAGTCAAGCACATCATTGAAAGTGAGTAGATGCATATTACCAATGTACCAGTACCAAAACTAACCTGTGATACCAATTTGTAGAAGTCTGTCAGGGAGTAAAATCAAATACTAGCAGTAGATGTAGTGTGGCTTTACTTTAATGCCACTTCAGCTCTTAGTATGATATTGCCATTCATGTGTGAAGTCATTTAGAACTCTCCACATTCAGGATTAAAAACTAGGCAAAAGTATGATAAGCTGATCAACATCTGAAAAAAAAATGTTATGATTTACTCATATAGTAGACTTTTCAGTGGCAATACATTTGCTTGCTTGGTCATTTACATCACATCCTTTTCCTCATGTTTCCTGTGAAAGGGAAATGTACACTTCTAAGATGTCAGTGATATTTGATAGCACTTCCTCAAAATTGGCCAATTCTTTCAGATTTACCCTGCCAGACCTACATTTGTATCACATCCCCATCTGTCGATTCAATGAAAAGCAGTATTGAGGGAAAATGTATGTGTATTTTCATCAACCTAATATATATATTTTAGCAGGTAAAGCAAGAAAAAATAGCATTTTACAGTAGGCTTACAGAAGCCGTAAATGAAATGTTCAAAATTCAACATACAAAAAATGTAATGTCTTGCCAGTTTTAATGAACTTGACCTGGTGGTGAAATATGAATATCCATATTTATTTCATTCATGGAAGTCATTGATGTGTTATTGTATGAATCAAGCGTACATGCAGTTCTCATCCAAGCATGACCATCGTGTCCTGTCCAAGGTGTCTATCAATAAATATGTATTGTGTTATTGTCTGTCTTGTGCAGGGAAACATGAATTTAAGTTTTCCTGTCTAGGCCTTTGTGTTGGTATGGAAGTGTTGAACAAATTAAAAGCGGATATTTGAACAGAAGGAATTTCAATTATGAAACTTCATAAACAGAAGTAATAAAATTAAGTGGCCTTAAACTAAAGAGGTGGAAAAAAAAACACAATGAGTAGCTGATAAATTGTGTGATAAACCATGGCCTTTAAATGGAGTCAACACTGGCTATTTGATAAGGAATGATACTTGTAAACACAGTCAGGTAAACATATTGGAAGGCAGACTAAGGCCACTGAGTGGCACTGACCCAGACTGTATTTCATTCTAGATTTCCCAGCCACATTACTATTCTGTACATAATATGTATAAACACTTGAAGCATATTCAAGAATTTATTAAGTCAGCATCAGAAACAGATCCCCTGAACTCAGTACAAAATCTTCATTACATCTTTTGCTGTCATGGTCACAATTATCATATCTCTGCACCTTTGCAGTGTTACAAGGCCAGGTCACATCAAGAAGAAATAATATCTACATACATGTACAAAGTCTTTCTGTTTACCATTTCCTTTGAGTTAATATATCATTTATGGATGAATGCAACTTGGGTGTAGTTGTTATTGTTCACTGAAAGGTGCTGTAATTACACATTACCATGAACCCCTCATACATAAATTTGCATGTAAGTAAATCTAATTCACTAAATGCAATGAAAAGTCTAAAAACTAAAATACATCATAATACTTGTGTCTCTGCATTGCCATCAAATATTTCATTACACATGTTATCTCCATGTCAAAAATAGCAAGTCAGTGTTGAGGACTGTATAATTACGATGCTGCAGTTCTCCCTCCAACTTTTAAATGTTTCTTTAAGGAAATTAAGCCATTTATTTAAATTTCCTTCAGTCAGCCAACTTCATGTCATGTATACATACGGTATGTGTATAAAATTTTGACATTTCTGGATTGAATTTGAACCCTCTTAAGCTGAACACATCGGTTTGTGCTTCTGAACAAAGCAATATGTACTCAAGATATAATACAAATTGATATGTTATTCAAAAGTACCTCACCACCCCTATAGTATTATCATACATGTACATTCATCGAACTAGGCTAGATATGGTTAATTTGATGCTGCACACCACAACTATCATGAGGTATATTTATAAAAATTCAACCAGACCTACTAGCGCATATGGACTAATATTGGTCATGTGATGCACACAGTATAGACCTGTATTGTAAGTGATGGCCTTACAGTCTGGTATATCTGTAGATACACAGTCTCGCCAAGGACTCGGCATGCTTTTGGCAGATACCTTCAAGGTTGTGTTATTGTGTACCGGTTTAATGAAACACCTGCGTTTTCACTACAATGTTTATATCCCAATTTGAATGATAGATTTGCTAGCACTGTTATGGTGAGGTAAGGGGAAGGGGTTCACTTGGCAGTGTTCCATTTTGAAAGCTGTGACATGCAGTTTATCACGTACATGTACAGAAAAATATCAGCCGGACAAAAAGACAATGTGATTGTACTTCCCAATACCTTAGTTGCTAAGGAATAAAACCACATGAAAACTATCTATTGAATACTTTTAGTTTCATACCCTATGTATATGATGTGTCAAACAACCGTTTCCATGCAATTAACATAGTTCCACCTTTCGGTCGTGTAAATAACACTATACCGGTAATACCATACAAATCATGACAAGTTTATGTAATGACAGCTGAGTGTATCTTCAGCTACAGTATTCTGAACAACACAGGTTAATTTGAATACTTAGGATTAAAACAAAAAACCTCAAATGTGTCTCACATATTGTACAAAAACACACATTTATATCTCAGTGATCTGATCTGCTGCTTCACTCTATTTGTGTTTTATCAATGAGACATAAATGATCAGATTAAAAGTACACCTGTGTACAGTGTGTGAGTACTGTATTTGTACAACAACTCTCCATGAAAACTCTAAGATTTCAAATGCACTCTACTCAATGCGATGTGTGATTAAATGCATCAGTCAAATTCTTAATAACTATTCGGCTGAGGAAATGTGTCATCAAGTTGCAGGTACATTTAGAGGTCCTCTGCCATTTCACAGGAAATTCTCTGCTTTTTGCCGCATACAATCTTTGACAATTACACTGACTAGTATTCTCTGGACAATCTGAATAATAACACTGATCCCATCAAACAGACTATCACTAAACCCCTGTACTGTCAGGCAGTCAGTAAAAATTGGTATTGAGCTAAATCGATATGAATTTTTACCTGCTTGGCTCGGTACGTTATGGTAGGTTTGGTCATAGAAAATTATATTTTTACAGATAAGCATTCATGGGCTGTCAACAATTCACAAATTTTTGTTAAATTGAAATATTATATTGGATCTGTTATGCCTATTTGGTTTTAGATAACTTGACCTGATGGTGTCACATGAATTTGGCAGGATGAGAGTAAACATGAATCCTCTTGTTTACAAAAATATTTAGACCTTTACTTTCATAGTTAGATTTTATAAAATGCCTTATTTGACCTCGTAAAAATTTTTATTAAAATAATGGAGAAATCAAAGCTCTGAACAGCTGCTGGTACATATTTTTGACACTTCAAAAATGGACATCTGTCTGTATGTACATGTACTACATATATTCATAATGATGATTGGTACATTGTATTGAACAGATAATTTATAATATCAAAATGGAACAAGTGAATGATACTGTACTTCAACTTCCAAGTTCATTTATAATTGAACATGGGGTCTTTCAACCAGGGATATTACAGTAAGGGGCAACATCAAAAGTTTTGTGTCAGATAAAACCACAGAATTATCTAAGGCTTTGTTTGAACATAGCGGCAACTGACCCGACCCAGTCCTGTTGATACGCAGATTGTTGACCTTTGTTGCAAATATGAATTACAGTTTGATACACTTCTAATAAAACTGTATCACAGTATAATAGGGTCTGAGGTGGATGTGCATGTGTGTGCATGTGTGTGGGGGGGGGGGAGCCAGCTGATCTGTTATGAGCAGCTTTAAATTAATCAGGTCTGTTTTACTGTATTCGTGGATGTTTTGAACAAAATTCTTTGGGGAAGTGAAGGCTGTCTGCACATGTCACTACAATTCAAAAATTCTCTTCATCTGCCCTCTACTTTTGCCTTCTCACCACACAGATTACTCACCACCGGCCCTCTCCGGTTGTAAAGTTTCCCAATGCCCTTTCCCATCAACATATCTCACTGGCTTCATTGACACCCCAATAGCCAAATTATACTCAAGACTTTTTTCAAGTTTACCTGTTCATGTATACTAAGCAAAAGAATACAATATGCCTGAGTGTGCTTATTGAAAAGTTGCCAACCAATTTGCGCACAAATCAGTTTACAAATACCTTGATGTTTCAAACAGCTTTGCGACAGATCTGTGTGTCTGCAATCCTTTGATTTCTGTACAACTGTACATAACTTCGACAGCTATGAAAATTTTTTTTAATGTGTATGTAAGGTGAGTGGGTCAGTTCTTTTGACTGGATTCAGCAAGATTTGTACACACAATAATTTTTGGGATAAAACATCCAGGAAGGAGAAATTTTGAATGTGTTTTAGTGTTCCTTTCCTTGCATTGAAATATACTGTATTCTTTTAGTTAAAGATACAATACATATATTCAGTTCAACCCAAAGATTGGCATGTTTTGTATACAGATAACCTGGCAATGGGTTCAATAAACTGGCTAAGTGTCTAAAGGGGCAGGATTTAGTTCTGATGTGAGTCAATTGAACATTGTGTAGTTTGTTCCTACATATACATGAATGTGGTAACATGTTTATTTTGTAGTAAATGAAATGAAAAGTGACCCATGCGGGACTCGAACCCACATCCCCCAAATACATTTCGGATGCTCTACCAACTGAGCTAATGGATCAGTCGGAATTACTGTGGTCAGTCCTGTCACTTAGATGGGGCTCTTCATTTCATGTGCATGTGAAAACTGGCTGTGTTCTACTGCTGTGTGCTACTAACACTGTATACATGTACATGTAGGAATCGAATTTATAGATATGTTTATTTCTAAACAGTAAAGTACACAAATTTGTTATACATTACAAAATATACATACATGTACATGTATCAGTACCAATTCATTGTTAAAATTCACTTCTGTTTCTACTTCATTTCTTGCAGATAAACTTACTGGAATTAAGAAAATAATAACTCATGATGAATATTATGGAAAAGTCTGAACAGAGCGATCAACTCGTCCAACATGCAACACAAGTACTTTTGTCCATGGACAGACTTCGTCAAGACAGAGTGCTCACTGATTACACCATCTATGTTGAGAACAGCCAAGTTAACTGCCACAAGATTTTATTGAGAATATGTGGCGTTGACTTTTCTGACTTTTGTTCAGGGAAGGAAGCCATCAGTAGGAGACAGGTCGGGAAAAACACTGCCATCAATGTTGATAACATCGCAGCCAGCATTGTCAAGGCTCTGGTAAATTTCTGTTACACTGGCCGAATTCTGATCACTAAAGAGAACGTCCAGCAGGTGTTACAGGTGACATCGTTGATGAGACTGACCTTTCTCGCGGAGGAATGTTTGAAATTCATGGAGATCAGCCAAGAGCTGGACGAGATTCAGGACAATCTTGTGCCAGACCAAGCTGTCGTGTGTCAACCGATGCACGGTGTTCAAGTGCTGACAGAGTTTCAGTTCATGAAAAGCCACGCTGAAAACACAGACGTCTCTCTGGTGTGCCAGGAGGATGAGTTTTCATGCCACAGTCTAATACTCGCTGCATGCAGTGACTACTTCAAAGCCATGTTCACTCATAACTTCACCGAGCAGAAGGCAAAGAAAATTGACCTTTCAGAGCCAGCTGATATTGTGGAAGATTTGGTGACGTACATGTACACGTCAAAGTTCGACATCGAAGATGAGGACATCCTTGAACTCCTAGCCAGTGCTGCATATTTTCAAGTGTGCTTTCCACCAGCAACAATCAGCAGTATCAAACGCATTGTTAATCCGGAAAATTGCTTTAAAATATTGGACATTTCAACCGTCTTCAGTCCCGAGCTAAGAGACGATGTACTGCTGTATATTTTCAAAGCATTTCCAAAGCTAACTGACAATGAAGATTTTTACAATTTACCACTGCCAGTTTTAACTCAGATTCTCAGCGATGACAGATTGAATGTACTTGCTGAAGAGATTGTCTTCACTGCAGCGTGCAGTTGGTTGAACTATGACATAGACACACGGTGGTGCTACCTTGATGAGCTAATGGAATGTGTACGCTTTCCACTTCTTCATGATTCATTTCTGCAGAGTATCTCCAAACAGCATCCTTACATTTTGAAATCAGGTACCTGTAAGGAGAAAGTTGAAGTAGCCATCAAGACTAAGCAAGTACTGTCATCGTCCGGCGAAACATTCAGTGAGAAATGCCGTCCAAGAAATTCAATGAATCAGGACTTGATCTTTGTGTTGACTCGGGCCTTTGATGGTTCTCATGGACCGCGATGTGCATTCTTGGGACTCTCAGACCACACGGTGCACCATGTTAATGCAACTAGTGGTAACTTGCCCCCTGGCTTGTCTCGATTCACCATCATATCCAAAGACACCGATATATTTGTGATAGGAGGCTGGGATACTGACCATGACGTAGCTTGCCAAACAACATGGAAGTACAGCATCACCAAGAATGCTTGGATCCGCTGTGCTGACATGAGCCTGGCTCGCTATGATGTGGCTGTCGGAGTCATGGATGACAGCATCTATGCCATCGGTGGACAGATCGGATCCATAGATGTGGCTCATCCTGTAGCGGCAGTGGAGAAATACGACATAGGAACTGATCAGTGGATAGAAGTTGAACCACTGCCAACGCCACTCACCAAGCCAGTGGTGACAGTCTACAAAGATAGAATCTTTGCCATGGATGCGGCTAGCCACTCCAAAGTCATCCGCACACTGTGTGTGTACCACAGCTATACTGGACTGTGGGGTGTTGTACCAGCTGGTGTTGGTCTGATGAATATGCGTTACATTGAACATCTGATGACCATGAACAACTCCATCCTGTGCTGGGGACTTTACGACGCAGAAGGCTGTCAGCTGACTTACAACGCCTTCCAGAGGTTCAACGCAGAGAATTTCCCCCCGCGCCGTGGCGGCATGCTGGTTCGTCACCCTCCCCTGGTGTCGCCGAGACTGCAGCACCCGGCAAAGTTTGAACCAGTGAATCCAGTAGGCCTGGCAATGAACAACAACACAGTGTTCGTCATCAGTGATGCTCAGGCCAGGCGTGGTAGGCATCTGTTGATAGATAGGTACAATCCATACAGCAATGAATGGGCTGAGCAGATTGAAATCAGCACTCCACTGTCCAAAGGAATTACATCCGGACTTCAGTGTGTGGTTTACAAAGGCTACATTGCTAGACCATGGCAGAATGAAAGCTAAAGGGAAAAGCATGCATCATATAGCTTCTAAAGTGCAAAAAAAAAGATGTAATATGTGTATGCAAGGAATGGATGCTACAAATTGTGCTTGGTCAAAGGTCACATCAGTTGTCCACAGCAGCCACGTGCCCCTCCTATCAAAGTCTGTCCTTTGCATAAGGCTACAAGGGATTAGATATAGAGTATATCTACGCTTTCAAACAAAATGATTGAATTTTGCTGCTTAAACATTTTTCTGAAATAATATTTCACTTCATATGCTTATCATTATCAGACAACAGTGTTTGACATGCTTTAACACAAGTGTTTTGGTTGACTGTGCCATATTTGTGAATCAGATACAATATATGTACCTGTAGTTTGTAGAGAGATAAAGATCAGGGATGTTGTCAGATTTCAAAGGCAACATTGTGATTGATAGATTTCTAACATTTTTTTTCTGTCTTTGACTTGAGCAGAATTATACCTGTAGAATTTGTAAATCTCAAACTGTATAGTCAGTGTAAATGCTTATTTTTCTAGAGACATTTTTATACATGGATAATGTGATGATATATCATGATTTTATGTCGTTGTTGTCTGATGGCATGGAGCGCAGTCTCCTTGCCACAAGGGATGGTGTTGATGAAACATGGCAATGAAAGAGCAGAAATAGGTCAGTGACATGTCACCATGGATACAATCACCAAAAAATCATGTGATAGTGAAAAAAAATCAATCGATTGGAAATTAGCCAACAACTGTACATGCATAACCCATATACTGTACCATTGCCTGTAGGAAGTCACCCATGTTTTTGATACATACGTGCACATGTAGGCATAGACACAGTATAAGTGTGTCTATAATGTAGACTATCACTATAAACAAGCCTCAGTGTGCGTTGAAATATTTTAGGCATTTGCTGTGTTTGCATAGCTACTACCCAAGGGAGTGTTCTGTTTGCATGTGTATGAACACATACATGTAACTATCAGTTTGGTCTTTATCAAGCTATGCCATATTGCCCATAAATCTAAAGAGAAGCAGCAGAATAAAAATAATTGATTCAAAATATTTAGTAACTAGTAAACACAGTATTGTCATAGTGAATCTCAGTGCATGGACCATAGCCTGCATGTCTTTGTAGCTCAATGCCTGATTTCAAAATAATATTTCAAGCTTTTTAAAATCACTCTGGTACATTATTTTCAAGAAAGCAAGAAAGAAAAATCTAAATTAGGAAAGTTTCCAAAAATGGGAAGACATTGTTTAAAAATTTTAGTATATCGAATGGCCAAAGCAATAATTATGAATGCAAGAATTTTGATGTTTTATTTTCAACAGGGAATTACTGAGAAGGTTTTCAAAGGCAAAGATGCCACAATTTCACTAATGATACCAAACCTCAAATTAATTATTACATTTTCAGTTTAGAGAAAAAAACTACTAATCATTGGTTGTGTAATCTTGTCCCTTTGTGTCTACCCGGCGATGGTGTGATTAATTCAGCATTTACATCTGCTTTTGTTCTTCAATATTTGAAACTTATTTATTTCATCATAAATTATTTGACCCATTTAGTTTATTTATTAGTATGATATTAACCTGTTATGTTTTAGCAATTAGAGAAATAGAAATTTGCTATATTTATTAGTTGCATTGAGTTTCTATCAGCTGAAAGTTCATTTTACAGGCAGTGCAATGTTGTGAAAAATACACCACCCAGTTAAAAATATTTTGTGAAATTGCAGCAATTGTATGAAGGTAATACTTCAACTCCTTTTTATTTATTTTTTTTCAGTGGTTATCATTATCAGCTCATTGTGGATATTGCCAGTCACAATCCGCTTGTGTTCTGCATTCAATAAGGAAGCAGAACTGTTTTCAGACATGATTTATTGATGTAATGAGCCTTTGTACCCCATTTCACAGTGCGCAGGTCCGCAGTCACCTTTGAAAAACAATAGTTTTGGGCTAAACCATAGCTATGAAAGGGTTTTGAAAAATTAAGTGATAAGTCATTGGTCAGGAATAATTGATGCGTCAAGGGGTTGCTAAGTCAAATGATATTAGGATTTCAAAATGCAATGTTAGTTATTTTTGCAAGTGTAATGAAGAAGCACTCCTTACACTGTGTTTTTTAGGAAAAGCATGCGAAACTGTGTTCACCAAAAATTTAAATAATGAATAGTAATTTGGCAGTTGAGTTCGTAGAATGTTTATGATATACATGTAGATACCTGCTGAAAGTTTGTATCACCTAGTTCAACATACATGTACATACACTGTATGTTACAGTCCTCTTTGGTACAATTTTATCTTGAAGGCTTAGACAGGTCAGAAATTTGTTTTGAAAAGTTGCAAACCTGCGCAGATACCGTACATTTACCCTGTATTGACAAATTTTAAAGTCCTATTTTTCTAACCTAATTCAAGATTTTGATAAAGGTCAAGGTCATTCTTCATCCAACATTTAGAGACTTTTCCAGTGTGAAAAGCATTTACTTGGTAAAGTATAGATCAGAAATTTAGCAGCTAAACAATCTGTGTGGTAGGCAAATTTATCATAGCATATTATCTGACATTCAAAGATACTATCACATAATTGTTTGCATGCATTCATGTGATATTTTAGTACACGCCACACAAAGTACTGGTATGTCATGTGACAGCAGGCATATAATACAGTACTTTATTTGCTGTCAAGACTGAAATATGCTGGCAGTGATTTGTGTAGCTGTGGGATCATAGCTGTGGTGGTTGTTTTCTGACCGGTTTTGCATCGTTTACATGCGGATTTTGACTTCAACAACTCTTCAGGTGTCACCACAACCACCTCAGCTATTGGCCCACTGCTATGATTGGTGTTGCTTTACTTATAACAAATTTCGTTACAATTTTGGACAAATGGCAGAAAGCATCAAACCGTTCAAAATAAGCTTTAAATACTGATTCCAGAAAATTAATGTCCCAACTTTTCTCAGTTTTAAGACAAATACAGCAACAATTCCCCCTTAGCAGAACCAGAAACTCTCCCTGGCAAAGGTTTATGATGTATTATAAGTGACACAGTATTGTTAAAAAACAGTTGAACAAGATGAGATAAGCAGTCTTGACTTTGACAATGACAACCAAAAACACCACTGTACAGCAGTAGTTCCAACTTTTGTTGCTTTTCGACAGTTCATTTTAAATCATATTCTGCTTAGATTGAGAGACATTTCATACATAATTGTCAACAATGCTTAGGTCAAAGGTCAAAGGAGTACATGTTGGTCATTTTTTATTTCCACCTCAGTATTTTACCAGTTTGTATTTCAAAAGCTGTTGCAAGCACCCACTAACAGAAGCTTTAACATATCTTATCTGCAATCTCTTTTCTCTCAAAAGACATACAACTGCCAGCTGAAGATTAAACTTTTTTCCTTTATGCATGATTTTGACTACCAGCTTTCACAGTTGATAATGGAAATATACATCACTCTGTGTTTGCTATGAACACTCAATTGTCAGCCAATCTCTTGACTCCATGAACTTGTCCCATTATTTGTTAGGATTTATTTAGCCATTGTATGACTGCTGTTCAAAAGCAATCCAGAGCAGAATTCAGGCCATTGCATGTCACAACCTATGACCGACCCTGTGCATTCTGTGTCTATGAAAATACAGCTGATATAGTCTGTAATGACCAGATTTATTTAAAGATCACGCTTCCCCATTCTCAAAACTAAGTTATAGCAGAAAGACGTTGCACCCTCTCAGTTTCATTTCTCCCAGAATTATTCTATCAGAAAAAGGGATTCTTGATGTTGATAACTTTAGCTGTGATTCAATTATTAAAATCACACAGAACAGTTATTGATTTTTTTCAGTATTCACAGTATGCATGTTTTCATTTCAGTCAGAGTTACAAAGAAAAGAAAGCTTTACTCTGAACATTAATATGTGGCAACAAAGAGATATGATTCGTCTGTGTTTGCTGTTGAAACAAGGAAAGCAAAGCTTTTCGCCAGAATCATTCTGTTGAAAAAGAGATTCTTGGTGGCAATAACTTTAGCAAAGATAAAATAATTAAAATCACACAAATGTTAATTTGGAACTGGAAAATGGAAGGGATAGTATGAGTTAGTAAATTTCAGCAAAGCCCTTTGTGGCCATGGCTATAGAAGTCATCTAGTCCCCAACCACAAACATATATTCCTTCTTTAAAAAACAAGGATTAGACCATGAATATTTGACATTCTGCCAATTCAAATATCTGTTCAACAACACAACAGAAGATAAATTACAGTGTGACGTAGGGAGGATTTCATGCAAAGTACCCTATGTGTGTACTATAATACATTGCTGGTTGTTACAGTGTTTCTCATAGAGTTGTTGGGTCTTAGGTATGAATTGTCATTTGCAGTTACAGCTTTGAAGTGAATTTCATAATATTTTGCATAATATATGGATTATGTTACATTTTGAGCTGAAAAGCTGTGTTTAATGTGTCAGTATCAGATGAGATATTTTAGTATTCCAATGTGTTGGCCGTTTGATCTAATATGTTACATTTACCAGAGTGTAAAATTATAGGCTTGTCTACTATCTCTCTACATGGTGAGAAATGTCCCAACCCACATGATCCATAGCAAGTAGTCTGTTCCAATGTCTGTGAATGAACATTGCTTTGTTAGCAAATGTAAATGGCAAGGCATTCAAATTGTGTTTTTTGAAAATGCTTTATTACAATTTTAGTTAGGAGAGTACACCTTTCTCATCGTGTCAATAGATGCATGTAAAAAACAGCTAAGATTAATCTCCCTACTGACTTCACTCACTGAATTTTCTATTGTTCATCATCATTGAAAGTTGCAGCAATGTACACACAGGCAACAGTACAACACACATGTATCTTGTAAATGACAAAGCTGAACAAAATCAACAATAAGAGAACAAAGTAATGTCTTATGATGGCATTTATGACCAAAGAAAAAATGCTTGCTGTGATAAAAGCATAGACTTTGACGATCTAGCCAGACCCAACTATGTGGCAAAAATTTTACCGCAGTAATGTCAATATTTGCATACAGCATCCACTGTATTATTCATTGTTGTTTTTCATATATGGAAAGTCCATTGCCTGCACAGCTACGTTTATATTCAAGAACATATTGAGATGTATTTTATTTGTCACAACAGAGCTTTTATTTCTGTAATTTAAAGAAATAACTTATTTTCCTATTTTATTTGTATTCTGCATCAGTGAGATTTGTGTATCTGTTTACAGTGTTTGTCAGCACATACAATTAATTTGGTAGTTGAATGGTTTAGCGTTGCCAGAGATCAGTAACAATGACGTCACCATTGTGGTTCAAATTTTGAGTGGAGATGTACTGTAGAGCTAAATTAACAACAGAATGGCCATGAGGTAATTTTGACTGCATTGAAATGAAAATAGGAGAACTATCATGGAATTGGTATTGGAGAATTATTTATAAATCTTGTTGATGTTTTAGCATATGAATATCAAAGTTGGCTGTGTATTCACACACATGTAAAACACATCCTGGTACATACATGTATACATGGTATGTACAAACAAACAAACATACATACATCATACATACATACATACATACATATATATATATATATATATATATATATATATATATATATATATATATATACGATATATATATATATATAAACACATCTTGTACATGTATGTTTGCAATTACACACACACACACACACACACACATTATATATATATATATATATATATATGTATGTGTGTGTGTGTGTGTGTGTGTGTGTGTGTGTGTGTGTGTATGAATATATATATACATATGTACGTACATATGTATGTAATGTAATGTATGTGGATATATGTATTTATACATATGTGTGTATCTACATACACATTGTATCTACACACATGTATACATAAAATGCCACATATATGCCTCCTGTATACATTGTACATGTATGTATACATTACACACTTACATATACTGGTACTTGTACAATGTTCCGTACACACAGCTGAGCAAACAGTTTGACACACAAGCAATTGATATGGAAGTGTCTTGTTAATCATTTGTGGTATTGAGACCTGAACTGTTCTTGCTGTTAAAATGATTGAAGAAAGAAGTGTTACGTTGTAGTAAAATGTATAGTTTTATAAGAAACTATTTTTGTTGTAAGTATATTGACACTGTTTGAAGTGGATGTGCTGTTTGCTTTAAAATGTTAATAAAATGTTGTGCATGAATTACAAATTGCCTGACGAGATGCATTTATTCTATTACAAATACAGTTTTTAAGTGTAGAATATTTTCTAATGTAGTATTGAAAGTTATTGCCTTTTTATAGCATTTGCAAAAACTTAATCAACAATAGGCATTTGTTCTCTATCATATTTAAAGTATATGCTTTTTATGTCAAATACAGTTTTTAAGCAATATTGGAAATATTCCCAGTCGAAATATCAGATAGAAATAATTGTTTGTTTGTGTCCTAGTGTACTTTTTTTTGCAGGTTTATATACAAAAACAGTGCTTTTGAATTGGACTACCACGTGGCTTTTCTATCTACAAATGTTTTCTAACAAAATATGCTTAAATGCCAGCGAGCTTGCAGAATGTCACATTAAGTGTGAAATGTAGGGATGAAAAAAGTTCCAGCTTTTATTATTGAGAGTACACTCACATTACATGGAAACAACATGAAACCCAGATAACTACTCTATTAATAGTACTCAACATAATTATAATACCATATGGATGCTCACCTGCCATAGTGGCTGTCTGTAAATGTCGCCCTCTAGAGACAGAAGCGATAAACGAAAGAATTTTTTTTCGGAACAAAAATGTCAGAAGCCAGGGTAGTAAGTTGGAGAAAAGTGTACCCTTGTAAGTTTCTGTGCGGTGTTATCAAAAAACTTATCCTAGAAATTTATGATTCGAATTTTATAAAATTGATAGGAGCTGTTATAACCGAAATATACTTGTGTAGGGACGATTAACTCTGATCTAACAGCGTGTACATGTGTGTGCTGTCACAAAAAAGGTATTCCCGACCGCAGGCCGTCCGTACATTTTTGCGCCACAGCGCGGAGAAAACAAATAATTTAAGTTCCGTTGAAGTTGAAGTTCGATTTTCAACCTCCAAACAAATATTCAAAGTGTCAACATACATAAATGACATAACTTTTCGTTCTGCTTCTTTTTACGCTATTTCAGTATCATTCGCTCTCCTGTCTCATTTCTCATTCACCTGGCTCACGTGCGTTTCACCTACTGACCTCATTCAGCGGTCAAGAATTATTGTTGACATCTGAATTCTAGTCCGAATTGAAATTTATTAGTAAACAACAACGTTGCTTAATGTATATGATGTATTATGAAAACAAGGCGAATATTTGTAATCTCAACAAACTTCAGGTAGGAGTCTAATAAAAAATATATACTTCTTTACTTGCTGAAAATGTCAGAGGTTACAACTAATTGCTTTTATAAAATCTCAACCTTAACCCTTTGAGCGCTGTAATTTTTCCCACCAAAATTATAGTGTGCAACATTTTACCAATTTTGTGAATTTTTCTGTAATTTTTACGACAATTTTGGACCAAATGAATATCACATTTTATTGGCTTCATATTTATATCAAAATTTTCGCAAAAATTAGAAAAAAATTGACTGGTGTATATTTTGATATAGGCGACAAAAATTGACTTTGGCGCTCAAAGGGTTAATCTGCAAAGTTCATGCCGCCTATCTGGGGTCAGTGTGGTGATATGAAATTCTGATGTGGTAGCATTGACATTTCATTTGGCCATTCTTGGGAGGATTAAACCGAATTATTCATAAAATGTAGACGAGAAACTTAAACTACAATTGTATGGATACGATTTACCTCAACTTTATAATTACTGCACCCTGCCATAAAGGATCGGCTACATGTAGCGATGTTCTTTTGTTTAGTGTTTGTACACATGGTAACCATACGTCAAAGGGCCCTGCTTTCACTACACTGCCGACGTGATTTAAATGACGATTAAGCATGTATACGCATCCATCGGTACAGATTCTAAGAGGTGACTTGGATGTGGTAGGAACTTTATCGGATTATTTATCTTGTTGTTGAACTTACCTTGACGGTGGTGAAAAGCTCAGCATTTGTTTGTGAACGAACGCGTACGAATCTTTGTGAGACACTAGAGCGCAAGTCATTCTGATATCACGAACAGTTAAGATTGTTCCGTCAGCGGGATTGACGCGAAGGATGAAGAAAAGCCACCGCTGTGAGTGAGAACTACGAAATCTATGCATGTGCTCACGCTGATGCGGGATAACTGAGATAAACAGGATGTGTCGACCGTCGTTGAATTCCCGGGAAAAGCTTTACAGTAGGCCTACAAACGAAGTTAAACATGCTGCACGGTAAACATAAGATGAAGCAGAGCACAAGACGACAAAAAGTCCCAGCGTTTCATAAATGAAACACCAGTGGATATCTGCAGCATGGATCGTTGATTTTGTCCAGTACGACGTCATGGCCGTGATCACCGTTGTCAAGGCGTGTACTGTCCGGACTCTCTTTGCTGTTCATGGGATTTTAGCAATTTGGAGAGTGGTAGACGTGAGGAAGGATCAGTATTATTGGTTTTTGTTGGTGTCTCTGCTAGGGCTGGCATGTGAAAGCACTCTGACACTGAAGTTGAGAAAGGGAAAGGAATGGAAGTGGTAAGTCTATCACAGAGCTTTAACCTGTACAGTTTTAATATTAAGGAAAATTGAAGTTCGTACTTTCGGAGTATTAGGCAGAGTAACCGAGTTAGACGATGAAGTGCATTATTTTCTTAAACAGAGTAATTAAGGTGTCGGCGTCCTTCCGCTGGCAATGAAGATCAAAACCCTAAATTTGGAAATAATGTAGAAAATCGTCATCACTGTAACGCAACGAATTAAGGCAAATATTGCTGCCAAGTCACATTTATAGGCAGACTTTTTGAAAATTGCTGAATAACAGTCAAAGCCAGTTAAATGTTTATTTTCATATCTTTTAAACAAAACGGAATCGACTTTTTACTACTTATCATTTTAATGGCATTTTGAAGCTGCATAAAAGAGGCGAGTTAACATGTTAACAATATTGTTTTCCCGTAATTATAGGGCCCATAGTAGTCGTTTCATAGCCTCACCCCTCGCAAAAACATAAATACATTTAAGGTAGAACGCACCTCGGGGACAGACATTCGGACTCGCTAACTTTTACAATTCTCTTCTGATATACAACATGCGGGGGTTCATTTTAAAGCTCTTGGTGAAAGAAAACTTTTCACCGGCTTAGTTTTTCGAAATTTGAAAATTTTTATTTTTTATTTTTTATTTTTCTCCACAGAATTGACACAGGGATGGCGGCCATTTTGAATTTCTAATATGGGTATATCTTGGGTAATTTGTTTCTCTAGTACCAAAATTTGCACGGTGACCCCCTATTTTTATTCTTGATTTTGAAAGAGAATGATTGAAAGATTCATTAAGGAAAGTTAGAGCAAAAGTTTAAGTCTTTCACTTTCGAGGTGCATACTACACTTAAGAAACACTCTCTTATGTAAATCTCCGACTGGGTCATTGGTTGGGAGCCCACATTTACCATTATTGACTGGTACGTAAAGGATATAGTTGACGTACAGAGAGAAAGCTGGGTACAAATATAATTAGGCAGACTTTTTGACTTGCGGGAGCCTTTGGCCACATACATCAGTTTTCTATCACAGAAGTCAGTAAATGATGTTTTATCTTTGTAGTATATATCTTAATAGCTGGATATATGACCTATATACAGAAAGGGGCAATTTAACGGTCATTTCCCGGTTGCTTGCTGTTCGTTCGTGCCAACGCTTTCCCCTTTTTATGAGCTATGGTATTTACCTTCAATAAATCTATTCTTTGTCGGCTATCATGCTTGCAGTCTCAATATCGACCGAGTAGTGCAAGGCATTGACCTAAGTATCCGGTTATCACCTATAATGTTGAAAAACCGGGTGGGATGAATCTTAAATTGAAAGAAAACTGTGTAATTACTCCCTAAGGAAACGATAAGCCTGGACAAAGACAGCTGGGAACGAAAACGACGTAATATTTGCAGGTATTAACCTAGCCGCTTGTTTCCAATCTGCTGTGCCCTATAGGTCACACTGAACAGCGGTAAGAAGCGCGCTGCCAGAGACTGTGTTGAAATATTGCCAAATGTACACTTATTTGCCGACAAAGTTTGTGGAAGGATGATGTACCGATCCTAGGGATTAAAGCAAACACAGAATACGTTCCCATGCCACCTCTGCAAATCCGACAGTTATGATACCGTATAATTTTAGGAGCAAATATTACATCGTAAGCTATAATCTAAAATCTTCTATAATTACTAGTACTTAATATATAAAGGGCTGACTTCTATAGATTACAGCATGGACAAAGAGAAGGTTCCAATGGAATCAAGGCAATACCTGACAGAATAACGGCACTACTTTGATTTTTTTTTCATCGATAATGTAAATTCGATTTTATACTGTAAAATGCCAAGCTGTCAAGAACACGCTTGTACAGTTTATGTACATAATGCTTCACTGGATTTGCCATCATTTAGGTATTACCTATGTAGTCATACGTATAGTCTATGCAGCTTTTTACGGTCATTTCTAATAGCCGCTGCTTAGTTATTTCTTACAAGGAGATTACTTATTTCCTTCATGCAATGTGAATCCGATATTATTGATGATATTACATTTTCATCCATACGTGAAAAATAACAGCGTGGTTTCAAAATATTAGATGAACGGATACATAGAATTAGTCACAGTTTATCATTTACAACAGTAATAAATCATTACTAAATGACGTCTAAATATGGTAATAAATAAAGCTGTGTTGTCTTGACGTTTTATGTATTTCCAACTTTTGTTTCACTCCTTAAGGTAGTATGCACCTCGAAAATGAAAGATAAACTCTTGCTCAAACTTTCCTCAAGGAATCTTTCAACCATTCTCTTTTAAAATCAAGAATAAAAACCGGGGGGGGGGGGGGTCACCGTGCAAATTTTAGTACTACAGAAACAAATAATCCAAGATTTACCGATATTTAAATTCAAAATGGCCGCCACCCCTGTGTTAACTCTATAAAGAAAAATAAAATTTTCAAATTTTTCAAAACCTAAGCCGGTGAAAAGTTTCCTTACGCCTAGAGCTTTAAAATGAACCCCCACAAGAGAAATATCAGCATTGTAAAAGTTTGAGAGTCCGAATATCTGTCCCCGAAGCGCATTCTACCTTAAAACCATGTCAAAATGCCTAGTGTTCAACTTGTCCGACCTTTAGTACAATGTTATCCTGGACAGCTGAATTCAAGTCCCGTGGAGAATTCATTATTTGTCTACTTTGACGTCACTCATTGCACACAATTTGCAAGCTGAATGCTTCATTAGTTTAATGATACTTTCTTCTCTTTCTACAGCATGCTAAATTTAAAATATTTCAAAGAAGAAAACAACTATTAATAATTATATCTGTTTTCTTACAAAAACGCAATGGCAGTTTTATCGAACGTTACACTTACTGTGCCTGTAAATACACTGGCAAAATTAAAATGAAAATGCAAAAAAATTGACGAATACATTATTCGGGTTTTCGAATATTCAAATAATATTTCCGGAAATACCTGAATTGAACAGCAAGCTAGAAAAACGAACTACTTTATCAAACGTTTTAAGATCACCCAAGAAACAGCGCGTCATCGCCAACGCGTACTTAACCTTTTTACACTAATAGTGTTTCCACGATTTTCATCTGATACGTTACGGATTTTTATCAGTGCAGCTCTCACTGTCATTGAAGACATCACGAGGTGAAAATAAACAGTAATAAACAGTAATCGAGACAAGGTACGTAAATGCCAATGAATGTCATTAGTATGAAAAAAGATGCGAGATAACTCGATTGATAGCGTGACCAGGGAACGTCCAATCGATGAATGGGGAGGGTTGGAGGACACAGGTACGTTTATCTAACATGTCATTGATAGGGTCTTCTAAAGTCCACGAGGTATCATTTTTTCTGAACTAGACCATCGGTATGTTCACGAATCTTGTAAGTGCATTACCAGCAAGAAGAGGGGGATAATCACTGACATATAGAATAGCCTAAAGACTATACTCTCTCTCATCCCACCATGCCAAATAAATGCTGGACGCACTCGCCCCAACGAACATCTCTTCCATATACCTATATACTCCAAATAGCCAATCAAGCCTTCTAAATAGCTAGACAATCTTCAAAATGACACTGCTTATTTTCCATGCAAACTTATTTTAAATAAAAAGAACGATTGGCCATTGCGGCCCAAATTTCACAAATATATCGGTTTCTTGAAGTAATATGCCAGTATCTGTGTTTCAATATATACACAACAGAAAAATGAAGAATTCCATCAAATCCTGTTTCCTTCACGTAAACATGCATTGAACTGAATATATGAGTTCTGAATTGGATACACATGTTGTGACTGATCAGATAATTCTTTTACTGCAGTGCTCCTCTTTGCCTTTTCATTTGTGTGACGATTGCATATTACTTTGTGTTTTTGTTTTGTTTTGTTTTGTTTTGTGTTTGTCTTCGTTCATTTCTTGATTTTATTACTTGAGCAGCTAATAAGATGAAGTTTATTTTTATTCATTTTCATCGATGTAACCGAACAAAAAAATCATGTTACAGTGCGACTCCGCTAACGTTTTCTATGATCTTTACACATTTCTCTTGTGTGACACGTTTCAATAGGAAAGGCACTGTAGCGGAAGAGTTTGAACAGATGCACCTTTCATACGCATGGTACATGTTTTGTACATGCTTTGGTAGATGTACGTTTTGACATGTGTGAATGACAGTACATCAAAAAAAGCAAAATCGATGTCGAAAAAATCCATCCTTTTCTGAAATTACAGCACAGGAATTTGAAGGATTGACTAGAAATCAGACAATACATTTTTTACTAAAGCAATGAAAATTTATTCCGTAATACTCTCTGAGAACCACTAACATTTTTAACCTTTGGCAAGCTAAATATTGTAATTTGTGAATATAAAGTTTGAAGAAAATATCGGTTAAGATGACGTCCGTGTCATAAAAATCTTGCCTTCTATCTAGAATTTGTCGATCTATAAATTTCCCGAGGGGTCATCACATGTATTTTCCAATCAGAGCGGTTTAACTAAAATCTCTCGATCGATTCATCAAGGATCGCTTCATGTACTGCAGGGCAACGTGAGAGAGGAAATTTGAAATATCTTGCCCATCCATGGCCCATTATAACAAAACGGTCCCTCATAAGATGTGGTTGGCATTCAGGTTTATGCTCAAAGTCAATCAATATCATTTCTGACTTCAGTAGCAAAGGCCATTACACACTGTCTTCATTTCGTGTCTCAACTAATGGGCAAATAATGCCAGCGAAAAAGTCAGATGTGAACACATCAATTGATCGGGGATTCAACAATGTCGCATAGCGGAGAACGTGATGGGATCAATACCTCTTAAGTTCAGTTGGCTATTCATCTGAAATCTCGGCTGAAATTACCTTCCTTGCCAACGACAAGTGACTGTCAGAACTTCTTGACTTACAGTCTCACCATTGTAAACGCAAGTTTTGTTACGGCAAGGTTTTTCATTTCGCGTCATTTCAGTTTTGGAGTTGCGATATGTATATATATATATAATATATATATATAGTCTCAATCGTTAATAATGTATTAGAGTGTATCAATGTTCCACTCTGAGCTTGTAAATCCCGATATTTCGAAGGGACTAAGCCTTAGTCCCTTCGAAATATCGGGATTTACAAGCTCAGAGTGGAACATTGATACACTATATATATATATATATATATATATATATATATATATATATATATATATATATATATATATATATATATATATATATATATATATATATATATATATATATTGATACACAATATATATATATATATATATATATATATATATATATATATATATATATATATATATATATTTTTATTTTTTTCAAAGAACACGCTTAGCTGCTAAACTGGTGATATATATATATATATATATATATATATATATATATATATATATATATATATATATATATATATATATATATATATATTTATATATAATCCCATGGTATTTTTCTCTGTTTGACGTCATCGTATACGAGTGTTTTTCGCGGAGCCGTACAACTTCGAGCCGAAGGCGAGAAGTTGTGCGGCTCCGCGAAAAACACGAGTATACGATGACGTCAAACAGAGAAAAATACCATGGGATTATATATTTATCACATGAACAGTCTTCTTATTTTGCTGTGATGTGGATGGATCAAAATTATTGTAACAAACTGCATGATTTTTATCGCGATTTTGTGTTTTATTTACGCGGATTAGTTACATTTATGAGTAAAGCGGCCAGTCACCCAGGAGAAGTGCAAATGTTTACAGGTATACTTTCATTCATAAATCCCATTAACCTGAAAATTAGATACATCCGAATGGTATCTCCACCAATCAGACATACGGATTCGGTCACGTGCGCCTGTCAATCATTGTCTCGCGCTGGACCGATGCCAAGGCAAGTCTGCCATCGGCGGACATATCTTTCACCGCGCTAGCGACGGATAACCACAGTATTTTGAGTTATTTAGAATATTTACAATTATATTTATGAAGTTAATGCAACGACACGATCGAAACAGTAGTTATCATTCTTAGAGATCCTGTGGCTTTTAAAATATCACAAGTTTACAATCTTGGCGAGCCCGAAAGTTTCAGATCGATGACACATACAGTGTACGTTTGTAGTGGGCACAGCTGCCGTCACCGGTCTCCGCCGGTGGCCATCTCAGTCGTCAATGTTTTCGTCTTACGGACTTTGATGTTTGCTGTGACACATATATCGCCCGTAGGTACATCCCAATTTTGTTACTTGACGGGAACTCTGTTCTGTTGTGAGTGTTGTCCGAGTCAACTTTCGAAATACATCGGATTCTACAGCGCTGCACTGTACAGGTCGACAGCTTATGTCTTCACTACAGCCTTACGCTGCAGGTTTGATTCCGATCGAGAAACAACGGAATAATTTGTGTGATGAAGGAAATTTATCGTTGTTCGTCGAATGACTTTATGCTTATGGCTTCTATGTCGCTTTCCCGAAGATTATACGGTACTCATTTATTAAGTTGAACTTTCGTTGAGGTGTATCTTTCGGGTTTATCGCCAACCGGGATCGCCAGGTACGACGTCGCTTGGCGATCGCCAGGTACGACGACGTCCACATTGAGCTTTACGACTGGTGCCGTGACGTTACTGAGCCATTAAAACGATCGACGGTATCCTCATTCGATTCTTGGGAATAGCTAAAGCTTTAGCGACTCGAAATTTCGTTGGACATGCCTTCTATGTTTCCATATTTGGATTTATCGGGTCACCTTTTTGTAAAATGCCATGAGAGCACGGCATCGATCACGACAAATCGGTCTGTGTTGCGACGTGCATGTGCGAACGGTACCATTGCAGGAAAAAAGTTCCGGTTGATGACGTACAACAGGGGTAATACGGATTTCTTATCTGTGCTGGTGTACGTCACACAGGTGGAGATACGGGCCAGTTCATGTGATAAATATATATATATATATATATATATATATATATATATATATATATATATATATATATATATATATATATATATATATATATATATATATATATATATATATTATATCAATTGCACCATTTCTGCAGCTTTACGTGTTCTTAGTTGCATAATCTCTCTCTCTCTCTCTCTCTCTCTCTCTCTCTCTCTCTCTCTCTCTCTCTCTCTCTCCTATACACCGAGTGTTTATCTTTATATCATTCAAAGAAAAGCAAACCTCTTTCCCTTGACCTTCGTGAACGCGGAAGCCAAGAGCGTGAAGAGCGTGTCATAGCGATTAACAAATGTCACTTTCAATCAGCTTTTTTACCATTCAGATTGTTCAAACTGAGTCGCCATTATACGTGATTTAATTTTGCTTTTTGTTATGCTTTTATAGCCACCACAAAATGTGAAATCGTGCGTTCAGTGCTGAATGGTATACAGAAGCAAAATAGCGGCATGTCTGAAGCCTGGCACTTTATCCAAGATACACATTTTATGATGGTTCTTAGAAACGCACGGTTGAAATCACAGTTACCACGATGCCTTGTTTGTTTAGTCGATCACTAACTTCACTGCAATGGAGATGGTCTTATTCATGTCAAAATTGTAAGACGAAAAGCTGCTCCGAAATTACTTGTCTGTAGATGAGGAAACCAAACAAATGTTGCTAATTAAGTCACATTGTGTTATAATTGATGTGCGTGACTACAGTTTTCAAAGAGCAACTGGCAATTCTAGCAGTTAATTTAGTTGGCCGCAAGTCAGTATTATTGTCGTCAATAGAAAAGAATCGCTTCCATTGGTGACAAGGACGTCTGTCAGAAAGGAATTGTGCAATTTATTGCACGGCTCTGTACCATCGACGTCAACAGCTGCCGATCGAAAATGTCAATCTTTCGTCACGTTTGTACAGATGCGGCGAGCATTACGCATGCTCCGTGTTATCCAAAATAATAGAAACTGTCTGTATAAAGTTAATCATATACAGCTGATTCATCAAACAATTGAAAAGTAAAGTAATTTCTTTGAAGTGTCTTCGATGGCGCAACAAACTTTCATATAGAATTGAATCTAAATAGAAACGTTTTCACCTTTGGATATGCTTACTACGCAATTTAAACTATTTTGAAGAAGAGTGCAGTTGTGTGACGGAAGTAGTGACACTTCCGAATATTGCTATACGTGTTTAGAGGGACATAAGCTGTAACTTGTGGCAAGTTTTTCAGTATTCTGCTTCTGTATATCAACTACCGTGTCTGACCCTAATCCGTTTGTCATGCTGAACTTTCGCGTATTCTTTTTGTCAACACAGCTTGTATGTGTGCAGTGATCATTGTTTATTGTTTACAAATGAATTCTATCTAGTCCGGACTTGAATACAATTTTCAACAATAACAATGTAGATTATACTCATATAGGTTGTGTTGATATGCTATAAACACTGGCATTAAATTACAGTTTAGGGATTCAATGCAGAAAGTGTAGGGAAACCAAAAAACAACAGTTTTGAAAAAAAAACAGCCAAAAGATACAGCTTATGCAGCTTTTAAATACATGTACACTCGTCATGTATGTATATTTGTGTCTCTATCATTGAACGAAATGAAGACAGGATTATGTATGTTTCCTTACACTTTTCGGGTTTGAAGACCACAATAATACCATCTGCAGTATTCCAGTGTATCTCAAGTCCAACCATCAATATTTCAACGTCTTCTTCAATAATCAACTTCAGGTATATTATTTCAGTCATGTGTCAGTCAACGAAGCTTCCATCACAAAAGGTTATTGACATTCAGCTAGCTCTCGTCATCACCCGAGTTATAGTCAGTTCATCTCGCCATCCCAAGACAACACGTCGTTGATGGCAGGAAATTCATCGTAATGTATACCGCAATAACGCCATAATTTTGTCATAATCTCTGCCGCTTCAGCCGCCAAAGAACCATCAAAAGTTAATATGTGTTGTCAGTCGTAATAACACATGTCACAAAAGATGCATGCGGAGCCATACTATTGCAATTTATTGTGCGTCATTCGGATAACTGTCCCTTTACTTACCGTTATTATCAGAACCCGGAATAATTTTGAATCTTATATTGCCAACTGACATCTATATAAAGGTGGGTCGCAATTACTGTTACTGTATTTTATTATGTTTTGCCACTTTATGTCGTCGACGGGTATTATAAACGACCCGGGAGGCCATTGATGCAGGCTAATCAATATAAGCTTTTCTTTCGCAAGAAATTACTTTTCTCCTGGATGTAATCTCACAATACGTGTAAATCGCTTTTCTACGGGCTTAATACTCAATAGTCCCAAAAGAAACGTCACGTGATATTAAGTCGTGGTCGTTTTAACCCTCTTCAGGGGCTGTGATATGGATAACTGCGGAGTTCACCTTATACAGTTGTCTCTGCACAGCACTCATAAAGTTTGGCTTTGCGTTGGTTTATCATGCAGAGTACTGGCGGCTATAGCGTGTTCTATTATCTGGCGTTCCATTTGACCACTTTAGAACTGATCCATTTCGGATCCTACAGCCATGTTTCAATGCATCTTAATTTTCGGTTGCATCTTGAGATCTGTTTTTCTCAAGGTAAAAAAAAATGTTGTTTACGTGATCAGTGGGGATAATGGGTATTGGTGTGTTTCACCTGAGGGTTGTTCGCATGGAAACGTGTTTCATGCAGTTTCTTGAAGGATAGGAGGGCGGACGCGCATTTTCCCCAATTAGTGGGGTGTTTGCTGAGGAGCAAAGGAGGGGGGACATCTAGGGGTTGTGTATTTCGGAGAAGGGGTTCCAGAGTTTTAGTGAATGGCGGGGAGAGGGCATGTGCGGTGTTTGTTTGTTTGTTTGTTTGTTTGTTTGTTTGTTTCTGATGAGGAGTGTGCGAGACGGGAAAACGTGGACGAGGGGACATTCTTTCAAATCGTAGCAGGAGAGTTGTGGTTTACAGCTTTCGGTTGCCCAATAAATATTTAATACCCGAAAATTTACCCGTAAAACACCGCGGGCAAAATGTGTCGAGATCGACTTGTTGTCTTATCTTCAACAACGAACAGCTTATTTCTATGACAGAAGATTGAAATTTGCGCCGACCTCGTTTAACCTGTTCCCTCGAGGTGTACTTAAAGAAATGTGCTGATGATGAGGTGAATGAAATATACAATGACTGCATTTGTGGTGTGTTAGCTATATTATATTCTATCAAGTCAGGACAGGCAAGGTTCGTGACAAGACTGCAGACATCTGATAATAACACTGTCTGATTCAAACCATTAATCTGATTTCTCTTCAAATCCTTGGTTTTGGTAAACAGCCTTTTCAATATAAACCTTGAGTTTTAAAACTTCATTGCTACATAGTGCATTGAGGATCATGAAATAAACGCATGTTAATTCTTGAAAACCCTATTGTCTTACAGATTGAATTTCTCTTCCATTTAAATTAAACTTTCTCTCTCAGCTTGTAATACGTGACTCTGAAAACATTTTAATGTGAAACTGGCGTCACTGGGCAATTATGTAAAGGTTCCACTGCGACCGGCAAATTTCCATTCAATCCAGATTCCACGGGGTTTTTTCGCGTATCATTGACATTTTAGCCGTTATTTATAAGCTGGTGATCATGCGTACACTTTTTGTCGTCATATTGTCTCCTTCTTTATATCCGTAAAGGCGTACGGTTTTTACACAATAATGGGGAAGGGGAATAAGAGAGGTGGAAAGACACATAAACTAGGCCATCTGGACCTAGTTATCTGGACCAGGTTTAACACTCACGTCACATAATTAATGATATACATGAAAAGCGAAATTCACAAGTGATAATACTAGCTCTAAATACATCCGTGGCCTCTTTATTGTTGATTAAGCCCACTTGATGTAGTCAGAAATTCTGTTTGTACAAAGGCAAAACCGGCTCTATCTGGGGTCGTAAATGAGAGTTTATGATTGGCACCCTTGTACCTTACCATCTTAATCGTAACCGACATTTTTTTTCTCGCAGTAAAACTTTGATCAAAACCAGTTAGATTATTAAGCATTGACGAGTTCAGTGTACACTCAAATTTAAAATCAGCCTCATTTCTAGATATATCACCCTTTACGTTCCCCTATAAATTCTTGTACACTTTTTTATTCCTCCTGTGCAGGTTTTGTCCCAGCGTTTTGTTTTATCTGGGATCCGTACTTCCCTGCATGTGGATAATGGAACTTGTGAACTTGGAAAGGCGTCTGGAATATCGGGATAGCCATGGAATGAGCAATTGCTCGGAGTTGAACGTATTCAAAGCGGACGAGGCACTGACGACCATGTCAGGGGTAAGATTTGAGGGAAAGAATACACAGTTTAAATTATGGAAACTCAATTCTAATAAATCAGATACTTGGAAACACTAGGAGATTACATCTGATACAGTACTTGACTTGCTAATCAGTTTGTAGTGTACATTTGCACATTTTTATACGAAGTGAGTTGAAATCACGGCGAGTAGAGTGGGCTGCATTAAGAATATTTTCCTCGTCACATACTTTTAAAATCTAATTATCCTTTCCTCAATTTGTCTGTCTTAATGCCGTGTTCCCCAAGTTCGGTTTGATTCCATAAACGGCACTTGTGTCAAATGATTGACAGCAATCGCATATGCGCACACATTCTGAATCTCAACTAGGTTCTTCATTTAGTTTATTAGTTTGCAATCATTGAACTGCGGGTTATCATCATCTTCCCGGGCTCACGATGTCAATTTGGTGTTGTGATATTGGGCTACATACCTCAAAGGGTTGTAAACAATCCCATGTACGCATGCGTTTGAATCTCAACAGGTCCCTCACGTCATTTTACTATTTTGAAAACATCGAACCGTAGGTAATCAGCATCTTCTCCAGCTTATCATATCATTGATAATAAAACTGAGGAACGTTTGGCAATAAGAACATTCTTATCAGAGCAGGGCTTTTCAGGGTTTAAATACAAAGTGGAAATGCCGCCTTTTAAATTTGATTGAACATTGGTGTGCACGTGTTCAGAATTAACGTCAGAAATGACAAGATTAATTAAGTAATTGAGTCATAAAATTCGATACACAAAATAAATAATGCACAGCGATGAATATTTGACGTTAGAAAGATATTTTAGACGAAAGGCTTCAAGGTCTAACGTCATGTGGTGAAATGATGTGTGAAAGGTCTCTGAAAATCCCAAACTAGCCTGATTAGTTGCGATGTTGAAATTCGTTAAATTACGAATGCTAGAAGCGTTTGAACTGAGAGTCACGGCGGCGCAGGAAACTCCGCGTAGAGGAAACCTTCTATACTGGAAATTTCAAGGACACCTGTAAATTGCCAGACCAAACCGACTACTAGGTAGAGATTGTACTGAAATGGGGACTAAAATTTGCCAGTGGGTACAATTAAATTTCATCTAGCTATCAATAGTTATATGTTGTTAACTGAGCTAATTAATCAAGTGGAATTGTAAATATTATATGGTGTCCTTAATATTTGCTATGAACTCTATTTTGCGTAACTCTTCTTTACCTTATTAATCGATAATGTAACTGTTTTGCCCTGTATGCATTAGTCTACGCCGTTACAGCCCTGCAATTGCAGACGTTGAAGTAAGAAAAAATAGTCGAATATGTCATTGATTAGATAAATTGCATGCAACGTTACATAATTTTGCCTTTACATTACTATTTTCCCTGTTAAAGATGGAGCTTAGATAGGGTAACAAATAAACAATGTGCTGTCATTCAGTTAAATCTTTCATCAAATGTAGCGTGACTCAAACGATATCGTCTCAATCACACTGTTTGAAAGTCTGGCTCGACTTTGCAACTCAAAGACTTCCGGAGACAAGTAATTTTCCATCCCTCCCATCGCTGGAAAATCACAGAAAATCAATGACATTGGATTAGGGGTATTTATTTACTTATTTATTGTTTTTGTACATAGCCTATTCTATCACAGGCACTATTCTGTTATAGATTTAAATTGGGTTTTCAAACCCATACCAATATCGCACATGCAAGCTGCAAATTTGTTGTCTTTGGAAATTGTGTTGGAAGTACAGAAACACTGGCATAAATTTGTAAACTGTGACTTTATGTTTGTCTCTTGTTAGTTTCGCCTGCCAATCGCTCTGAAAAGCGACGAATGGGTTCTTGCCATGCAACAACTTCTACTTGGACTGCTCATTGTCGGGCGTTGGATCCTTCCGAAGGGAGAAATTACACGAGACCAACTTTCTCAGTTACTCTTGGTCTATATCGGTATCGCTGCTGATATTCTAGAATTCTCCACGGAGGCACTCAAGGAAGAACAGGTCAAATGCAACGAAATACTCATCATTATTTTGATGGGGGTCTGGTCCTGGAGTCTCCTGCAATTCTGCTTTGTGTTGACAGCGACAAAAGTACGGAAGCCGAGAATGGCATCACAAATGAGAACGGTGTCAATAACATCGCCGACGTGTCACTGCTGTGAGACGGAGGTGTGGGCGATTATGCTGACCCTGCTGATGCAGGACGGACCGTATCTGACGACGCGTATGTATCTGCTGGTAAGGTACAATATCGACAGTCAGATGATGGTGTTTTTCACGTGCAAGAATTTGCTCGTTGTGCTGCTGCAACTCTATCGACTCATCGTTCTGCGCGTTGAGAAACAGTCCGGAAACGATCGGCGACCGGATACAGTTGCATTGGCGACTATCTCGTCCACTGATGGAAGAGGGCAGCGGTCCGGAATGGCGCGGGCAGTTTCAAACGTCAAGACACAAAATAACGAGATCGACGTGTCCGCTTTCATTCTTGCTGCTAAAAACGAAGAAAGGCAAAGAGTTATAAAATCTCTGGAAAACTTGAGACAAGAGAACGGTAATATCAACCACGCAGTTGAAATTGCCTGATCTGTTCCATTGTGCAACACTTGTATGACGGGTAGCGCTGAGCTGTTGCCGTAAAGAGGCGCGTGGTTTACGACGATGGTATAGCACTAAATATAAGAGCGTGGCTGTCTCGGCCGACGTTGCAGTATTCGAGATAACACCATTCAAGAGTTTCACGTACCAATGAACAATTTGCCAGTCGGAAAGCAATCCGTATTGTATTTGCCGTTCGAGTTCACTTTTCGTATTGAAATCAATTGACACGCAGTGATGTGTTGTGTCATTGTATTGACACCAACAAACTCGGTAACATTTCTCAATAAGATAGAAATTCACAATTAACACTGAAACCCCGTTCACTCGGAAGGGCACATAGCATGACTGTTACCATGTGTACTGAAAGTGGGTCACTTTGTGTACACTTTCTCTATTTCTCAGGTATCAATTTTCACAATTTATGGAAAATGGAGGGGAAATTTAATAGACGGAACAAAATTATCATCATATCCGACAAGAGATAACTGCCATTTGCAACTTTATATTCACATCATTACAAGCCGATATCTCCAGTCTACTTGAAAGGCTCATTATTCATTTACCAATTTTATGATATTACAATTTTACTATTAAATGTCTTTTGTGGTGAATTTTAGTAGGATTTAATCTAGTTTTGCTCATAGGTGCAATAATTCGCCATAAGTGTAGGCCCACTTCGCTCTTTTTCTCTGTCTAGGTAGGTGACCATTCTCTGCCTCTCTACTCCTGTCTCCCTTCCCTTATGTCTATATCTGACTGCCCTTCTGCCCATGTTTCGATCTTTACATGTCTGTCTACGTATTTAATTTGTCCGAGTCTTCTTTCACTCGATTAGTGCCTCTCTCTCTCTCTCTCTCTCTCTCTCTCTCTCTCTCTCTCTCTCTCTCTCTCTCTCTCTCTCTCTCTCTCTCTCTCTCTCTCTCTCTCTCTCTCTCTCTCTCTCCTCATGTTATTCAATTCAACCATCCAATTAATGGATTTGGCCTGATTTGACATGATTATTTCAGGGATTGCGTCATTCCCTTATATTGCTAGTAAGAAAATTATATTTCTGCCAATAATTAATTAAACGCATTGGCGCAAACAGTGCCCCACAGGTGAAACTATATAGGAATGTTGACAGCTTTTATCCCTTACAAGCAAACCTTAATGATTCCGTTATAACTAGAAATTCAAACGCACGATTTTCTCCTGTTTTACATTATTGATCTCTACGATTGTTGAAATCGAGCCTTCAGCGGAATCTTCAGATTTCATTGATTGGTCAATAGAATTTTTGCATTTTTGAAATTTTACCTTTCCATCTTTAACAGTAGTCAATTGGGTATTATTTTTCAATTTTCAAAATGTCATTTCATTTCTTATTCATTAAGAAGATTGTTCTATTCATTGTATGAGTTTTTCATTTTCTAATGTAAAACATCAGCCAATAAATATGTTGCTGTTTCTTGTTCAGTATCATAGTCTCTGAGTCATCAATCTTGTATTCATATACCAGTGACTTGCATGTAGACACACAAAAGAATACCATTAAACTGCCGTTAAAGTGTCCGTATTGTGATTTCCAAAACTCTTTGACATGCGTTCACAATGATAACAATATTGCTGAAACGACAAGAATTTCATGTTTATGAAAATAAGTAGCTAATAACAGATGAATAAACATAAACAACAAACAGATTGCTATCATTCTCTTAGTACTTAATTCACTGTAAACAATTGGTATAGACCAAACCATGCCTGGTGCTGATAGGTTCCATGGTTCCATATAGTATGATGATTAGCCGTTTCTTCCCCGTTCAAGTGCTTTGTGTTCTTATAGGCCATGCAGCTAAATGCCTTGGTAAGTAAAGATTGTCAGTAGACTTGAACAGTAAATACGACAGGTTGGTTTCACATTTCTTAAATTGTTTGCACTCTATCCGTATCCGACCACTGAAATAATCCAGTCTTGGTGTGCATAATTGTATATCTATTCCAAATGATTGATGCTCCATTTTCTTTATCTGTACAGCTGATAAAGATTAGCCACTTTTAAATATTCACATTATTAGCCAGTTTTAAATATTCACATTCTACAAGATTGAGGCTCATTGCGTAAATGCTGTGCCCACTGAAATGCCTTAATATATTGCAGCCAGCCTTGGTTGAATTATTTTGCCTACCTAAATTGGAATCACTGCTGCTGAGGCAAATACTGAACTATTGGCAGATTGGAATGTAGGGATGATGGTAAAACATCCACTGTTTACAGTTCTAACAAAAAGGAAAAAATAAAACAAACTTCACTCTCTATAATAGTGAAGGAAAACAAGCAAATATGCCCAGCATCTTTCTATTCGCTTGACTGCAATTTTGGCTTCTTTGGAGGTAAAGTACGTTGAAGAATAAAGTTGAGGAAAATGTTTACACTTACCTCTTTGAGAAATTCATGTCCACTTTGACAAAACACAACACTTTGTTTTATGTGCATATGACCTGAAAGATTTTAATGCTGCTTAATATTGCTACATGAAAGCATTGTTACTGATAAACAGTTTGCTTTGACGTCTAATAAAAAATAAATGAAATAATATAATGCACATGGCGAACATACAAGAAAATTATTCTAAGAAAGTTTACCTTATGTTATGGCAGCCAGCCTTATTACCATATAATGACTTTGTTTACGTATGCTCCAATGGCATTGTTTATTGTTTACTTTCATGACATTGTTTATTTAGAGGCGTTCTACTGTATTTGTCGTATACGGTACTATGCGTCCAAAGCCGCAGCCGCAGTATATGTGCTGGCCATTACTGTTATAATGAAATAGAAAAGTACAAATAAGTACTAGTCATTTATCTTTCTTGATGGTATCTGTTCTATTTCCTATTGAGAGTCTCTGCCCCTTTACCCATCTCGCTGGTAGTTCCATGCTTTACTTAAGGCCCTTTTGGAGATCCCTGGCGTCGCCTTTGTTCTAGTATGTAAGAGGATTATGGAGGTTGAGATAGCCTTTGTTTTCCATTGAAATTGTAATTTAGTGGGTAAATTTTCTGATGGGACAATCTGGTGCCAACACAGGCCTTTAACACTATAACTACAACCTCAGATCACTTAATAACACTGCTGTTTGTCCACAAACACTCCCTAATACGTTACTGTGTTAACCATATCAGGGGTTGCAATTGAGACCATCATATCAGGGGTTGCAATAAGGGCCGAGCACTGCCCTTTTATCAACCGAAGGACGGTGCGTAAAGTAAAGGAAGATGAAACCAGTGATAGAAAACACATTTCTATGTTCAAAATATCACAGATTTCATCAGAAATATAACTGGCTCTTGTACTTTCCGTATATTATAACCACGGTCAGCAGACATGCACCAACAGTGGTTTGCTTTACAGAGAATCGCTTAGCCAGCGCAATGCTGCTTGGACGGGATTGGCTGGGACTTAACACAGCGCCAAGGATGGAAAGGAAGACCTATTATTGGGCATGCGCAATCAATATGATGAACACAATTAATGGCAGTGGCAAAAGAGAAAGGCAGTGGGTGCTCAAGGGGGCCTTAAAAGTTGCAGAGCACCATGACGGGGCCTCCAACTTTTCACTCAATGCAAATAATTCTGAACGAGGCAAAAAACAATCCTTTGGTTTCCTGGCAACTGTGATTCAGTGACTGGCGATTATGAATAATTCGTAAGTGTGAACGCTATAATGTTGACTGTAAAGTGGGAGAGAAGAATGAGAAATGACAGCGACAGTTGACTATCATTAAGGTATCAAAAGGCTAGACAATGGATGGGCCAGGGAAAAGGGCATTCTGGCAAATTAATCAATTTAACATAGAAAGCTAGTGTTTTCCGTATTTAGCCAAGGAGACTCAATGTACATGTATAACACATTGATACCTTTTGATGAAACTGTTCAATATCATATTTGTTGCACACCTTAGCAGTAGTAGTGAAATGGCACATTTTGGTGAAATTCCAAATCAAATTTCTTGTATACACTCAAATGCCTTTCTAATCACTATATTCAAGTAAAAGTTCATTCATATCAATATTGCCAAACATATATAAATACACAGATATAGCTAGTTTTGCATTGGAAATAGATTGTTAATAGTTCGTGCTATAGGCAACCATGTACCAGGTATAGTGAAATGACAGTTTAGGTGAAATTCTATTATCGAATTTCTTGCATACGAATACGCTTTCCATCACCGTACTCTAGTCAAGTGGATTTATCTTTGAAATTAGATTTCCAAAGCGGCTGGGGGCTCTTAACAATTTAGGCTATTGTTGGGCGAAATATTCCACACCCCTCCCAGCCATTTATTGCCCTCGTTCCCAAAATCCATGCGCACGTACGAGTAACGTATGCATACGTACAATCTTCGTCAAATACAAAACAGTGACTGCGGCATCATTTATTTCGGTAAACATGCGCATGCGGAAACCTACATGTACGAGTCAGAGCAAAACTTTCAAGTCCCCCCCCCCATCTCTACTACCCCCAATTAACTGCTGGGCAATTCTTCGCATTCTCGTTGCCAGTCCCGCCATTGGGGATCACTCAGGTACAAAGGATTATGGGAACGAAAATACACATCTTGTGAACAGAATAGAAACATCACCTTTCACTACTCATGCGCAGTATCATACAAAATTGCAAAAAGGCAAAGCAGGACTATCAAGATATTTGGTATGCAAGAGAAATACTATCTTAAGAACAAGAAAGAGAGAAAATATAAAATCCAAATCTATTGTTCATCCCAGACTGTAATGTGAATATTCTGCGTGACAACTGTTAATATGCACGGTGTCTGAGCTACGTACATCATCACATTGCACTCGAAGTAATCATATTTATAGTGCCCTGCACTTCTTTTGAATTTGCAACACTGTGAGACAACGCATACCCATGTTTTATGCACATATATGTATGTATGTGTATGTATGTATGTATGTATGTATGTATGCATGTATGTGGGAGTCCCCTTTTTAGACAGAACCCAAGGTATTTCTGTTTCCATGGTATTTCTGTTATCAGCGAAATAAGATGGCGATGTCATCATCAGTAAGTCTGATAAGGCAGATCTAATGACTCATATATTCAGTCATTGTTAGACCAAACTGTTCTTATCGGTCTCTATCCATTTTTACGTCAAAGACCAGTGTTTCGTTTCATTTCATTTCACTTCATAAGACGATTGTAACTATGCACGCATAATCCTCGCCGCTGGCCAATCTGGATTCCTTCATTAGATTCTGATATTTGTGAATGAAATCGGTTTCATTAAACCGACTTTTGCAAAGCCTGACAGTCTGTGAGACTCGCTTTAGGCACTCCGCGTGACCTTTGTACACAATTAAAATGCGCTGCGGTTCAGGGCTGGAGGCTCTTCATGGATTATTGCTAAAATTAAAACGCGATGAAAACCAAAACAAGACACGACAGTAAATAGTACACCTGCAGCTGCAGTGGACAGGCATCGTTGTTTATACCAATCGAACAAAAGACTTGTAATGTTATTGCTTGCTTTTCTTATTTAAATTTTACCCGGTGTCTTTTAGGGGCTATAACGAAGGATATCATTATTTTTCTCATCCCTGCAGTAATTACGATAGCGTGGTTAGATATTACTCACAGGTTTTACATTATTGTATCTTTTATCGACCAGATTTGTTGGAAAAATATGAACTGTTGTTATTATGCAATGACGTCAAAAACTTACTGACACTGCGGAAAAACCATGGCAACGGGGGTTTAAAATTTTAATTTCATGTCTCTAAAGCACTACGATAGACGAACTATATGAGAACAAAAACTAACACGTCTCCCAGAAATTATTTAGTGGGACGGGGTGTTATTTTTGTTTCATTTTATGTATGGGTTTTTATTGTTCGGGGTTGTCTTAACGTTGTTTTACAGTCTAGCCCGAAAGTGTGTATTGTCATTGAATTTGGTGTTTTGAAATAGGCTGTGTAACCTCTGCAGACGAGTTGAATTTTTATTTCACGCACAACCATTCGCTCTGGCACACCATATATTTTAGTTGCCTATTAATCAGTCTTTGCAACGGCGTCCTTGTAAAAGAATGAAAAGTCATAAAATATTCGCGAATAACTATATTGTTTGAGCTTTGTGGAAAAGTCTCTTTAGAAAATTATGGTAAACGAAGGAAATATTAACTGTTGCCTCGACTACATTTTGCTGCCGTTTTACAAGGTCTGTCGGATGTAGGGGAAAATAAAACTATTTAATATGACACGTACGGAAAACTCATATTTTACTCTGACATTGACCTGGCCTCCTTTTTTCCGTTTCTTTTCCATTCACCTATAAATCATGTTGATTTTCTCCCGACAAAGCTGAAAATATCCTTTGCGCGGTTTCATAAAACCCATTGCAAACAAATGCACAATCATTGAAATAGACGTCATCCAACGCCTTGTGAAAAGGCGTTATAACGCCCAACGAGGAACAATGCGCTTAAAATCAAATTGAAATGAACTAAATAAATGTCTGATTCGACCAGAGAAAGTGGCATCGGAAACATCCACTGAGATTGAATTAGAAACTAACGAAAACAAGGCAGTGCAGAACGGAAGTTAGCCTAATGTCGATGCTATACAAAGCCTCCACTGGGCGTGTAATTCGATTTTCTGCGACTCGTTAAGCAAACACACCTGACAGACAGCCATTGCAATTTCGATTGGATGAAAAGCCGAGAGAGAAAGGAGCCTGACGTGGGTCAGGGCAGAAAAACTTTGAAAGGCAGAAATAAAGTAAATGAGTGTTTAACCTTTCAATATACGCACTGCCAAATTCGATTATTGTTGTCCAATTCAAGAGCGGAGTGTCATATCCTGGTTGGATGGGATATGATTGTTGACAGTCGACAGAAATACCTTACCGCGGATAAAAGCAGGCCAAATATCTGGAGAGTTTAATGCGCAAGGTGTATTACTCCCGAGTTAGGTGTCCAATAACCTCAATGTTAAAGAGAGAAAGGATGTCAAAGTACTTTTGCTTTATTTAGGAAAAGTACCATCGAGGCAAACTGAATCCATGACCTTTTTTGTAGAGGTAGTTCTAGCCTCGAAATGAAAGTGTTAGACTTTTGCTATAACTTTCCTCGATGAAACTTTCAACCTTTCGCTTTCAAAATTAAGAATAAAAATCAGGGGTCACTGTGCAAAGTTCGGTATTTAGAGGTTATAAACGGCAAGCGAGGGTATTTGGTTGCGGATATAAGACCTCTGGGGTGAAAATTAGCATATTTCACCCAAATATGCTAATTTCACCCCAGAGGTCTTATATCCGAACCAAATACCCGAGCGCACCGTTTATAACCTCATTATAATATGCTAAAGTTGAAAAAAGTGGGCAATTTCGTTATATAGGGCCGAAGTTGGAACGACAGTTCAGGAGCGCCCAGCCTCATACAAACTCAAAAAAAGAACGTTTCAGAACGCGCGCGCGTGCACAGTTGAATTCATAAAATACGGTTACGCAAGGCAGCGATATCGCAATTAGACATCGAACGTGAAGAATTTTACTTAAAAGAACGCTCAAAAAACTTTAAAAAATCATGTTGTATTGTTACATAGCCTCCGCTCCTTACAGAAACTCTTCATTTGTTGGTTCGTCAAGCTGCACTAGACTAAAATTTAACAATCAAAATCAATCTGAAGCCATAGAATTGTTCGACATTATGGCGCGTTGAGCTCTCAACATGCTCAAGTTGGCGTTCGAAATTTGCGCGAGCTCAAAAATAGTACGCGGCGCGCAGGTATTCTTGTTGAGAATATAAACCCCGGGTCCAGCCAATCAGATTGCCGGATTCGAGCTAAGCATATTATAATATAGGAACAAGTTACCAGATGATTACCAATATTTGAAAATTCAAAATGGCCGTCATCCCTGTGTTATCTCTATGAGAGAAATAAAATTCCCGATTTTCACATAACTAAGTACAATTGCTGCAGGATTCGTCACTATGGAGACATGACATGTTTGTAGACATTATAGATGGGAATTAAGTTTTCAATGGGTTTTAAGTACAACTATGCCATCTTCGCCTTTTTTGCTGTATGCTTAAGAATCGTGCATTGTTTGATAATTAGTGGGATGCCCCATTTCGGTCGACCTAGAAACCAAGGAGATCTAATAATAATCTTAATAGTTTCTTACATTTTTCTTCGTTCTTTGTAATGGTTCTGCAGGCTTCATTTATCAGGATTATCGAGGTTACATGCGATTGGCATCGTTTACGGACAGTCACACACGCTTCTGTACGCTTGTGCAAAGCTCTGACAGGCAAATATTTAAATTCAACGTATATGGCCAGCCCGAGACAACTAAATGAGACAATGTTTCGTTTTCAATCTTATTAAAAGCACGTGATCGATCAATTGGTTGCCAGTACAAGGCTGGAAATGCGTGTATACATAGCATTTCTGCTGTCTACTTTTTGGATTTTTCCTAATTTCAGAAATATGGGGCCTATGTTCATGCAGGAAGATTTCCATAATTTTAAACAGCTCTCTCTCTCTCTCTCTCTCTCTCTCTCTCTCTCTCTCTCTCTCTCTCTCTCTCTCTCTCTCTCTCTCTCTCTCAAGTTCACTGTGCACAATATTAAAATACAGACATTGACGCCGTTTCTTGCTTTCGGTTAAAAATAAAAATCCGTTAATGTATCTGGTGATTCAAAATTCAAAATAAAGGTCTAACACGAAAATTACAGGGCTAATTTAGAGGGCGCACATACAAGTATCAAGCAGCCAACTACAGCCCCTGCATGTATTTGTTATCGTCATCAAATGATAGCAGACGCACCGATAATGCCGCTTCTTGCAATTGAAGATATGTTACGCTTTGGTCTATGAGTATATGTAGGCACATGTTATGAAGACAGTGATTTCTTTAGGTAATTTGAAATCCCCATCCGACAAGTATTTATAGTTAAAAGTGCGTCGTGGAATTAATCGTGCAGACACCCAACTTTTGGAGTGTAATTGTTGAGAAATCATGGCAAGTTTTCGCCAACACTCCTGGCCTCCTAAGCTCACTTCAGGTGTATTAAGGCAATGAAGCCGAGTCAGAAGTTGGTATTCTAACTTTAACCCCACAGAATGTACAGTTGTAAGTTATTGACAAATACTTGGTAATTCAATTACTGCTAATGTGTGTTCACGCACACAAGCTTTTATCTGATTTTGACAACCACAAGTATTTTCGAACAAACAAGGGCGCTAGTGATACTGCGTGGCAGCAAACACGTGCTATGTTCTGAGTGCAACTGAGGTCAAGCATTCACAAAATTATTAGGATATTAAAACCAGGACAAACCTTAAAAACCTCGACCAAAGAAGGGTTGCTCGATCCGTGTTGGATGAAGTTTTGATTTTTTTTCCCTCTCGGCATGTGCCCATGCACGATTTTCTGTAAAGACAAAACCATTGCAAGATTACAATCACAAAATTCTCGACATCAGTGTGAAAACGCACAAAACATAACATTACCTGAAACGAACTTTGACCAGATTGCGTAGTACGTGTGTAATTCGTAGACATTTGACCTTTTATATCGCGTTGGTTGTCCTCTTATCTCAATGTGTGCACAAGTGGGCGACAAGCTCGGATAAAGGAGTGGACTTTTGTAAAAACAGTGTAGATTTCGTCGCTCTATTGTTAAAACACACAACGCAGACAGATATGCCATTGATAAAGTCAAACTAAGGGCCTGGGCATCATCACCGTGACAGAGAGGGTGGTGGCGGTTGCAGCATGTGTTTGGTTTGTTTAACTTGATACGTGAAAAATAGTGTTATGGTCAGTGATTAACGGTGACAGTGATGACGGACTTGACAGGGGATTTCGATGACGTATGTTTGTGAGATATGAGACGCAAAATAATTAATTGTACACTTTATAATATTATAAATTACCGTAGTATGCGTAAATATTTCATTCTGTAAGTATGATGATTACAGAGTACCAACACAAACAGAAAAAATTCTCGTTAATACAGTGTCAGCGGAGAGCTGACTAGAGATTAAGTTTTCAAGTTGACATGGTCGTTGAAAGTTCAAGTGACTGAAATTTCTCCTTATTCTCCGTATTCTAAGAAATAGCGAAAACATTTTACAGAGAATATATTCCGTTTGTACTCATCTTGCTTACATTGTCTTTCAAAAATATTTGTATCCAAGTTGAAACTATGTGTTAAACTATAGGTTTCGAAACCCTATGATCGTCTGTGTTTGCGAACCCGGAAGTGAAATTCAGGTCTTAACACCTGATAAGGATAGCTTCGCATCCGGGCTTCGCATATTCGCAAGAATATATTGATCAGTGTTTGAGTAGTTTTCTAAATGTAATGATATTCCTCAAACCAATGCAGATCATAAACAAAGGATGCCCTTCCACAAGCGCCTCTGCCCTCCAGCATTTAAATGCTTATGCCCTAGGTAAAACAGTTGTATGCTATAATTCACTTGAACTTTGGCCTGAAAGGCAAAGGGGTCCCGGTGGCGTTTGTCCCTGAAGGTTTGATCCAACGTATGGTTTCTGAATAGCAGACTTCTGATAAATTATTACCGTTCAAGTCGAGAGAGTTCACGGACGACTCGGGTAACGACTGCCAGTGGTGATCTAATAATATACGACGTCACAGCATCGATATGTCCGATAACACTTACCTTAAACAGCTCACCGTCGCAGGTTTAGCAGTGTGTGCGTTTGGTGCTGCGTGGATGTTATGGCGTAGATCGAAACAGGCAAGAAGGACAATGGTCGCGGTCGGTAAAGTTTCGGGGCTGTTTATATATCCCGTGAAATCGTGCGCAAGAATCGAAGTCCAAAGCGGTAAATGTTGTAGAATTGGCTTGATAAGTGGAATTCTCAAGGATAGGCAAGTAAAAGTTATATTGATGGTGTTAATACTGCTATTATTATTACAATGAGTGGTTCAATTGTGAACCCATGACCTTAGAGTACCATAACCTAGTTAACAATCCAAGTGAATGCCACGTCGTCACATTTACCGATCACCAAGAATTGGCTTTTCTTCACCCTTAGCGGGCAATCATTGGTATATTATATTGAAGTAGCTGTAACGTTTGATGATTTTTATTCACACAGTTTATTGTTCTACTCTCACAGCATGTTGAGAAACACAGTATTCGGGTTGTCAACTCAGCCAGTACATGTGTAAACTGCATTGTCATTGTTGACAGGTGAATTCTTGTCCGGACTAGAATTCATGTTTAAACAATAAGGCCAAAGTAATTAATTTGTTTTGCGTCCCCATCCGCTTATGTTTTTAAGGTTTTCATGAAAAACACACATAGTGTATTTGAATAGGAAATTTTAGGACATAACCGCTTAGCTTTCTGAACTAAAATTTTGTAATACAATATTTTATTTGCTGCAATCAAATACATTGTGTTAATTTTCATGTGTGTGTTTTTCAGCCGCTCAGACGCGTGTACCACCCTTTCCCATTTAGAGTGGACGCAAACAAAGAATTAATTACTTTGGCCTAATAGTACATTTCACATGTATAGACGCCGTGCTGACGAACTGAATGGTAAATATTTCAACATGCTTTGGGGGTTAGAACAAAAACTTGCCATCAACAGAACAAAAATATGTAAAACATCATCAACTTACAGCTACGCCCTTCAATAATATTTTACTTAAAATCATTTACATATATTTTTCATCTATTTATTATTTACTGATCGTTTATTGTTTATGATATACACAACAATATCGTTACGGTTTTCAGAGTAGAGCACAGAACTGCAATGTGCAAACAGAAACAATACTAGAAATATCACAAAAATCATAGTGGGAGCATTTAATGATACCAGACACACAAAAACTGTGTAATATTTACCTTCAGACATTGGATGGTCGTTGATGGCGAAAACACATTTATGACGATCGGCAAAGAACCAAGAATGTGCCTGATTCAACCAAGTTTATCAGAAGATGAACGGTATTTATATTTAGATGCTGTGAACATGCCTAGACTGAAAGTGCCAATCGATTACAACGAAATCCAAGACAGTGGACAGGAAATTATCCAGACAAGGTACAGGGCTAGCACGGTGATTCTTTTGCTAAGTTGACCTGCATTCATTCGCGTCTGATCGAAGACGATATCAATCTTTTCATTTTAAGGTAGTACGCGCCTCGAAAGTGAAAGATTTAAAGTTTTATTCCATCTTTTCTCAAGGAATCTTCCGATCTTCTTTTAATATCAAGAATAAAAGTCGGGGTCACCGTGCAAATTTTGGTACCAGAGAAACAAATCACCAAAGATTTACCGATATTTGAAATTCAAAATGGCCACCATCCCTTTGTTAATTTTATGGGGAAAAGTAAAATTTTTGATTTTCGAAAAAGTAAGACGGTAAAATTTTTCTTACACGGAGAATTTTAAAATAAAACCCCACAAGTGGTAGATGAGAAAATAATTGAAAAAGTTTAAGAGTCCGGTTACCTGTCCCCGAGACGCATTCTACCTTAAGGGTAGGGTATTCATGTCCCGATTTTAGAGTGCATGCCGTTGGACTAGTAACATTATGTACAATATATGTGTACTCCATACGTCTTTGACATGTTAGCATATGCTTCACTAAATATTCAAGTGTACAAATTTAAATGTGGAAAATGGAAACTTAATAAACTGTGGAATGTTGCCACATGAAAGCGTTTATTGTCAGAATTAGTGTGTAGTAATACTGTCAACCCATCAATAATACGGGTTCCGTGAACATATTGATTGACAACTTGTTGGTATGGTTATCACACTATTGTGGCATTGGCCATCACAGCCACCAGTATGATGTAAATACGATTGTTCAGAGAAGTCGTGAACACTTGTGATTGTGTTTTCTTTTTTTCCCACTGTTCTACTGATCATTTTGCAGAGTATGGCGACACGACATCAAGGGAAAGTACTGCGGTAAAGAAGCAGCGGAGTGGATCAATACTTTCCTTGGCAAAACTGACTTCAAACTGCTCGTCCTCGATGATTTGCCACCGTCACTCTGCAGTGAAGACCCAAAATACTCAGTATTTGCCCAGGAGGGCGATATAGTAAGCCACGTGACCTTTCTGATTTATCTGCCTATTCTTTGCTTTTACATATTTCAGCATGCGAACTTTGTTCTGACATCGCGAGCGTGAAAGGTACATGTGCGGAGAAAATGGTTAGTTATAAGTATTTCAATCTCCTTCAGTTTAAATTTGCCGTAGTTTTTGACTACAACTCATTTGACTACTACTCATTGCTATTGTGCACCCATAGATCGCTTACCAAAACAACAGTCCTTACTTGGTCCTCGGGGAAGCGTCTGTGGAAGACCTGAATCGAAGACTGGATAACCCTGTCTCTATGAAAAACTTCAGACCAAATATCGCTTTATCAGGAATGACAGCACATGAAGAGGTATGCGTTGCTTATACTAACCTCCATACTACGTACGCCGCATTTTTATGGTGTTATTTTATCGCTGAGATAAGAATAATTCACGTCAGCTGCAATAATTTATCGTCCAAAATAAACATCGATATCGAAGGAAAGGGATAATTTCATGACGTGTGTAATTTCATGATGTATATCAATGGATTCTGACATTAGATCGATATCAAGTAATACTTCAATACATGAAGTGGCATTGTGCACCCGTTTACTTTGTAGGACTGTGTAGTACAGTACAAGTCAGGCAGCTTCCATAACTCTTCCATCCTCAGCTACATGCCATTATCATCGTGATTGAAATCGAATATCACGTGATTTACTGAGTGATTCCATTTAAATCACATTCACTCCAAATGCAAATCAAGTGATTATGAAGTAGTAGTAGGAGAAGAATGTGCAAATATTAATCATTCGAATTTGCAGTTTGTTTTCGGAATATGCAGTCTATATTCTAGCATGTGGTACTCCAACATGATAAAAAGGATTTTTGTGTTGCTTAGATGGCTACCTCGATTACGAATCCTTTATTATCTATCAATTGTTTTCGTCGAAATTTTCTTTTAGGACAACTGGACATTCATGCAGATAGGTGACGCTTTATTCAGACGTTATAAGTACTGCCAAAGGTATGTACGTGCAGAGAATTTCATATCTGGCTTGCAGAGGAAATATGTGGCTAAAAACGTACGTGTATGTTTCGACAACACGCTCGTATGAAGCACGTGAAAGAATTCAAGCTTCTGTTTACAAAGGGAACGGTGTGTTTTAATATCCATGGGATAACGCATATCTAATTGAATTCAAGTCCTAAGCTTCAATATGTGATCCCTACTTCTGCGCGTGTTTGGCATGCATTCTGAACATTATACTATCAGAACGGCCAAGATACTGCCATAATTATCGTCAATCATTTCCTAAAAATTAACCTCTCCACCCTGTATCCTATGTTCTTTTGTCCGCATCAAAGTGTTCGATGTTGTACATTAACATTGGCTGGGGTATTTATTGATTTTTGGTATGTTAAAATTAAGGTTTACTGTTAACGGCACGTAATGTTTTACTAATGAAGTTGATTATTAATCACAAATTTGAACATGCTTGACTGGGATCGACAGAATAGAGTTTCAAACCCGTTTTCAGAGAGGTGCGAGGAACGAAACCCTTTCTTCTTATATAAGAATCAAGTTACCTTCTCGTTTCAGATGCAAAATCACCACAGTAGATCCACAGACGGGAATAATGCACAAATCAGAACCTATGAAAACAATGAAAAGGTAAAGTTACTGTAGAGTGATGATGATTTCAATGTCACGTCGTAGATTATGTCAGCACTTTCATTCACAGACAATCAAATTTCCCTGTGCTTTGGAAAAACTACAGCACTCACTTGAAATATCGTCCAATACCTTATGGACGGATTTATTGTGGTTTCATTGTTGTAGTCTACCCTAACACGTGGAAAACGGAGCTTATGGTCACCGTAATTAGCAATAACATCGTAGTTTGTACGTAGCGGAGCATTTGCGGCATAATTGCCGGTCACAATTTTCGCAAACATGGCGATAAACTCTTACGTGTAATAGGTAGTTGCCGATCGTTCAAACAGTAGTGATCATAGGAGATCCTAACCGCGATTATTATGAATATTTTCCAGCTATCGACTGTGCAACGACGATCCTGAAAGTAAGTCAATGTACGGACAGAGTCCTTTGTTTGGAGTCAACATGGCTATAGTGGAAGAAGGCACAGTTAACGTTGGAGATACTGTGTATGCATGCTACGATTAGATGCAACCGAGTATACAGTTGGCAGCTACTACCTAGGATAGAAACCACCTCGTGAGAACATGAATAATACCATGTCCTGCTGATTTTATCAGAAACATTGAATATTCATAAAATATATAAGGTGGTGTATCGTCAACAGCAACTTTGGGTGGCAGCTGAATTAGAATTACTCTATTGAAATTATCTGTTCTGGTACAGGCAGTGGCACATTCTGCAGTCGTCATTTAATACCCCATCACCTTTGGGGAATTGATGCAAAGGTGGCAGAACCAAATCAAAGCTGTAATGAAAACGAAAGTTAATTTCGCTAGTGTGGAGGAACATTTTGATTTCAATATACGTGCTTCAATGAAGTGTTGGGGATAATCTTCACCGAACACAGAGAGACGTGAATTCGGGATGACAGATAAATTGAAGAGTGGGGGGGGGGGGGGGGGTTAGAGGCTAGCATTTTTGTAACTTTCTACATTGTGGGAAATTAGTTTTAGGCGGGTGTCATAACACTGGGTCTCGAGTTTGACTAAAATCCATGAGAGATCAGTTTCCTACTTGTCGCCGTATTGAAGGTGAAAGCGTCATCTCCATTCCACAGATAATTTGATGAGATCATGACAGAGAGAGTGACTCAAATCGATGAACACGGAAATAAGGAGACACAATATATTGTAATTGCATGAAATGTGTGACTGGTAATTTCCTGTTTCCATCTTCCGATCTAAACAGATTTTTCATCCCATAGCTTTTACGGTAGTAGTTTTGACACTCGGTTGTGATAACAGCAAAACATAGCGGTTATTCCTTGCTTACGAAAGCACAGAGTAAGTGGAATCCTTTGCAAATCAGATTTGCTTGGGCTGAGTACATTATGGAGTGCAAAGTTTGCTTGATTCCATTATGGACCAGAACATTATATTGTTATTTTTTTATAATTTTGACAATGTCGGTGAATTTGTAGATGCAGAAAACATCTGGGATCACACTGCAGGATAATCGAATACATCATCAGTAATAATCTTGGAGGATGACGTCACAAAATTCACTGGTTTTGATAAAGCTATGATATGATAATATATCATTTAGCAATTTAAAATATGACATTTATATATAATACAATATATCATATGTAATTTAAGCAATGTGAATGAACATATGCTCTTCAAGAGCGTAATGTTCCTATTGGCTGTACCAATTACTTCCGAGTATCACGCCGTCATGTGATCGTTTACTAATCCGTATAAAAACAGTCACTGTGGACTTTGGTGTACTTTATTTTGACAGCATTAAGCCAGTCACAATTGAAACAATGAAATTTGTTACAAATGTGTTAGGCTCACGACTATAATAAACACAAAAACGATCTTAAACGTTCATCCCATAGATGCGGTAAAGAAATTCTATTTCCAATTTACAAACTGAAGCTGCAATTCCAGGGAGATTGTTTAAACAGAATTGTATTTATTTAATGAGGCATTCCAAGACTTGAATGTAAAGTCCACGTTTGTTACCAATGGAAATCAAGTGCACGACAGTGCAGGGTATAATACCTTACAATGAACCACATGGAGCGAAATGCCAAACTCCGCCAGTTGTTGTTGATTTATACGAGGACAGTCTATTATCTCACAAAAAAGCATTGTACATGTTAAGAAACACACACCTACTGACGTCTAGACATATGGTTCATTGGGAGAATGTCACTTTTGAACACCAATACAATATTAATTTTAGCATGATGTGACGATTTATTTGCATTCTGCTTCGTAAGGTTATGCTGTGCACGACAACAAAGTTACACATTGTCGAAGCCTACATGTGCTTGCCATGACAGAGAAGTGCACAACATGTACAAGTTGAATAACCCGTTCAGCCATGGATAAAGTCTGTTATACAGCGAGTAACGAGGTTGTCACGATATGTACTACTCTGGGTATATCAGATGTACCCAAAGTTTGGATGTATACATATACATGTTTGGTGAGTATATTATTGGCTTTGCAATCATTTGAACTTGAGATCAGACAGATCCATTCCACCGTCTACGTACAAGCATATACACGAGGAAGAAAATATTATTCGACATCAATTAAATTTTTAGAGTGTGAAAACCACCAGAACAACAAATATTAGCATGGTGAACAGAGAACGGAGACAAATGAAGTTCGGAATTCATCAACAACCATCCTTTTGAGGCTCTAAAAATATTGAGCCCCTTGAACTTCAAGCAAATGTTAAACATGTTTGAACTTATGGCAGCTTATATACAACTGTTTCAGTTCTGTGTGTCTTGTCTCACCAAAAATCAACATGGACTGTCGTCAAACGCGTTAATGGTATACCGTCTCTGATTGGCTCTCGCAACTGCAATGTTCCTTTGACGCTGGAACGCAGTGTACTGAATACTTGCACCGCAAAGAAGTCCAGCGGCGAGTAGCGCAAGTGCGATGGACATCCAGCCTATCACAATTGAGTATCCCCAGATGATATCAGCGTTGGTGTCTTCTGCATGCTTCGACGTTCTGGCGGCGTACCATCCACTTCCAAAAAGGGCAGAAATACCTGGATTGTGATGCCAATAAAGGAAAGAATGGAGAAAAGAGGAATGATAATAGACAAAGCGGCTGACAGGTGAATAGACAGGCAAAATGTGGTTAAAAAGACTTATTAATTTCTCGCCAGGAGATTTGATGTCATTTTCTCATGATCAAAGTCTCTGTTGATGAGCATAATACTTTTACAGTAGTGACCACCTCAAAACTGACTGTTTTGCACCTTAACTCAACTTTCCCTGATAATCTAATTATACCTCAAGCAATTCCCGTCAATAATCGAGCATAAAAATCAGAGATCATGGATCAATTTTTATCTGAAATTCAAAATGTGGCTTTTCCCAGGTTAATGTTCGATTCTCATGTCAAAAACAATACGATGAAAACTTAAGCTGCATAACAATTAACTCACACACGCTCATGCAGCAGACCAACAAAGCATCAAGTTGTAAATTTTTAGAGTTCTAAATAAATCTGTCACTTGTAGAGAGCCTTAAGTCTATATTCTAAACTCACAATTCTTTATTTGATTTGGTAGTATAATTTTCACATTGAAAAAGATGGATGTACTTGTAAAAATGTAAAATGAAGACATACTTGACATCGACATCAGAATACTGACACATTTCAGACACCCTGCAGTTAATCGTCCACTGAAAATGAAGATCATCATCAAAATGGACGTGACGGATATTATACATGCCAGAACCATACAGAACTGTGCCACCTTTATCTGAGCTGATGAGAGAGAGAGAGAGAGAGAGAGAGAGAGAGAGAGAGAGAGAGAGAGAGAGAGAGAGAGAGAGAGAGAGAGAGAGAGAGAGAGAGAGAGAGAGATTGAGATTTGCCGATTAAAGAATTTCATTAAAATGCAAGATCTGTTGATTAAAATGCAAGATCGACTTTCAAGTATAGAACAGTCATATTTACGAGCATATAAAGGAACAATCATTTTGGGCTTTCAGCTGCCAAACAATACAAAGTATATAGTAAATGATGAAACAAAAAATGGCACAACATCAATTTTGGAACAGTTAAAATAAACAATGCGAACATGAAAATCGCGGAAGTAAGATTTTAGAGGCATACGGGTAAACCACTTTCGCTACATTAAGGGAAAATACTCAGATTTTGTAGGTTTTCATGATATGATATGATAGTATATAATTTAGCAATTTAAAATATGATATTTATATATAATACAATATATCATATGTAAAATATAATTTAAGCAACACTTGCTATTCAAGAGCGTAATGTTCATACTGGCTGTACCAATTTCTTCTGAGTATGACGCGGTCATGTGATAGTTACTAATACGTATAAGAACATTGGTGAACTTTATTTTGACAGCATTCATATCAGCCAGAGTCACAATTGAAACAGTGAATTTTGTTACAAATATGCTAGGCTCACGACTATTTGAAAAGTAGAATTAATGGTTGAAATGGTTGAAAGTAAAATTACAAAAGATGTGCTGCTTCATTTTGATATTTAGTACCACTAGTCAAAATGTTGATGCCAAGGTTAGATGGGATTTAATTAAGAAGGATGTTAAAGAGTGTACCATCACTTACTGTCAAAATACAACAAAAAATAATAACATCCTTATCCCAGAGTTAGAGAAACAACTGCATATAGCAGAAAAAAACATGATTTATGAGCCATCAGATGTTAACATTGAGACTTACGCAACAATTAAACAGCGTTTAGAAGATTTGTATACTTTACGTGCTGAGGGTGCGCAAATACGCTCCAGGGCACGATGGGTAGAAAAGGGAGAAAAAAGCACCAAGTACTTTTTGGGGCTAGAAAAGTCAAACGCCTCTAAAAAGGAAATGAATGTCCTCCATACTTCTGATGGTAATTATGTCACAGACACTGACGATATTCTTGATGGGCAGAAGAAATTTTATCATAATTTATACAAAGCAAGACAAAGGGATACGAATTTAAATGATTTTCTTGGAGATACACCTGTTCCACAACTGTCAAATGATCAGATGAATATTTGTGAAGGCGAGTTATCTGTTAGAGAATGTTTTAAAGCATTATGCAGTATGCCTCAAAACAAATCCCCAGGCTCTGATGGGTTGACTGTGGAATTTTATCGTTTTTTCTGGAATGATATTTGTGATTTTGTTTTGTCATCCTTAAATGAGAGCTATCGGAGTGGAGCACTTTCGTTATCTCAGAAACGTGGTGTTCTTACACTCCTATTTAAGAAGGGTTCTGAAGATGATCTCAATAATTGGAGGCCGATTTCTCTTTTAAACATTGATTACAAAATTGCTACAAAAGCCCTCTCTAATCGTCTGAAACTTGTCCTCCCATCGCTGATCCACAGTGATCAAACAGGATACATGAAGGGCGTTTTATTGGTGAGAATGTCAGACTCATTGCTGACATCTTTCATTATTCAAAGAAACACAACACTGGAGGTGTAGCCATTTTTATTGACTACGAAAAGGCTTTTGATAGTGTCAATTGGGACTATCTTGATGAAACACTACGACGCATGAATTTTGGGCGTTCTTTTCGTCAATGGGTGAAAACGTTCTATACCGAATATTCAAAGTTGTATCTTGTATAAAGGTTGGTGCTCTAGTTACTTCAAGCTAGAAAGAGGGGTCCGTCAAGGATGCTCACTTTCAGCTTTATTATTTGTTATTGCAATTGAAATGTTGGCATGCAAAATCAGGCATGATAAGAACATAAAAGGGTTTCGTTTACCATCTCATAATGACCAAGTTAAAGAAGCAAAGATTTCTTTACTTGCAGACGACACAACTGTTTTTGTTCAGGATATTACCTCTGTAAAATCTGTTCTCACTGTTATGGAAGAATTTCACGATTGTAGTGGTCTGAAGTTGAATAAGAAGAAAACCAAGGCCTTTAAGTTGGGCGCATTACAACTTTGTAATGACACGGTTGGCGATATTAGTTGGACAAATGACCCCATCAAAACCCTGGGGGTCTATTTTGGTTATGACGATCTGTTGTGTAGAAAACTGAATTGGGACAGTAAACTTAATTCTCTGGAAACAATTTTAAATACATGGAGAAGACGACAACTCACAATTTATGGCCGTATTCTTGTCACTAAATCTCTTGCTATTTCACAGATTTTGTATCTTTCATCAGTTATTGGCATTCCAAGCGATGTATGTTGTAAAGTACAAAGTCTTGTTGAGTTTTGTTAAACGGAAAAGAAGAATTTCTAACAAACTTATTCAAAGTGATTACAAGCTTGGTGGTGTTAGACACGCAAAGGTAAAGTGTCAAGTCGATGCCATGTTGGCTTTGTGGGTGAAAAGATTGATAAATTGTAAAGATGTGACTTGGTCTGTTTTACCATGGTCGTATTTTCATTTAGATGCTACTAGTAACCTTCTACACCAGTTTACAATTTGGAAGACGATTCCAGAAAACATATTACGTATTCTTCCAGATTTCTATGTAAATGTGTTAAATGCATGGTTTGTAGTGAACCGCAATGCTAGTCAGACTGGTAATCAGGTTCTGTTAGGTTGGTCCTCCAAATTCCGTTGTTTTTACGCAATTCGCACCGCAGGGGATGATTTTAATGTACGTCTCTGTAATTCTATTTCTCCACTTCATAAATTAACCTGTAAAGCATTGTATTCACATCTCATACAAATGTATTCAGCGCATGCTGGTAATAAGCTCTTGAAATGGTTCAACAATCTTAATGTGACGCCTCTTGAATCACTGAGTGATTGCAGCAAAATCTGGACTAATGTTTACAATTTAACAAAAGAAACAAAACTTAGAGAGTTCCAATGGAAATTGTTACATCGTTTAATACCATGTAATAAGTATCTGTATTTTTGGAAGTTAAAGGATTCTATGTATTGTCCAATATGCCAACAGATAGACTCTTTAGAACATAGATTTATACATTGTCAAATTGCTGCCAAGTGTTGGAATAGAGTAAGACTCATTATTTCAAGGTATTTTGAGATACAGGTAGATATAACCCAGCCAATATTATTTTACAGAGGTCTGTGGTGACATAAACTTAAAGAAACAGGATTGTATTGTTAATCTTCTTATCTTACTGGGTAAATGGAGCATCCATAAATATTGGATAACTAACACAAATACACCAGTTGAAGTGATACTTAAAAACGAATTCATCTTGAGATATAAATAGAAAAGCAGATTGGTACAAAAGAGTATGTATTACAAACCTTTGAGAAAATTATTAATTTAATGTGAATTCTCCTCTTCAAGATATAGACTGTATCGTATTTCATCATTACACTTTACCTCGCATTGTATATATTTCTTATAAGCTCATGATGATTTACAATAAAGATAAAAAAAAAAAAACAAAAGATGTGCGGCTTCAAGGTAAAATGGAAACATAAATATTTCAAGAGCTCTCTCATTAAATACTAGTTTTTGAACATTATTTTGCTATAAAGAATATACTTTTAACGCAGGTGACGAAAATTTGTAGTAATTTCCATGGTTCTCAACCTTACCACACTTTCATCAGTTTAGGTGGGGACACCATACCTGCAGTAGCAGTCCAATCCAGCGGTTCGTAACTACAGTTCTGGGTCCTTGTCCTTGAAACTGACGTTACGCAGTGCTTCCAGAGACCATAGGTGTATTTCAGTCCATTGTCCTGGACTGTGTGCCAGTCTGATGTAGCGGTACTCACGATTTCGGACAACAACGCAACCGCGGTGATAACGAAACCAAGAACGGGTAGGATAGGAACCATGGCGTTCGCTTCATGGCGAAAATACCAGTCGGCGTACAGATGGTCCGGAAACAAAATGTGTTGTGTTATTCGCAGCTATTTAAGTCGATCATATAGGTCTAGACAATGCGGGGGACACCAAGCTTACAAATAAATGACAAATCAGTGAAGCGAGAAGCGGTGTCTTTCCCAAAGATCGGCACTTTTTGAAAAGGTTTCTACTGTGTGTTAAAAGGCGCAAAAAGTGAACATGGGGGGTACATTCTCGATCGCTTAGCTCTGTAGCTTGGGAACTAATAGTCTTTTTCGTGCCATGGTCGATCTATCTCTTTAATTTTATTGGTGTTTGCTAAACCTCTGTTCATCTGCGGCCGAACTTTAACCTTGCAACCAAGGTTAATAAAATACTTTGAATACGTATTTGTAGTATGTTGCCATAGTTACGACCACACGCGACTGAGACTAAAGTTTTGTTAGCTGACATACTATTATCGAATGGCTAATATACCAAGTCATCAATTTCAATCATGGATAGCAGTATAAAAGGAAACATATGGTGATATGGTCCAAATAAAAGGCGTAAACTTTTGGATATAAATGAAAATAGCGTTAATTACGCCTCCCAGTCGGCGGTGAGGCATTGTCTGTAACATCTACTAGTTCGCTGTGTGCGTGGTGCGTATCGAGTCTACTTCAGAACTCGCAAAGTTTCACAAGAGCTATGGACACGACTGGAACTAATTTGGGATAATTGGATTTTCATATTTTTCAAATTTCTCAAAAGTGAGTATTAGGTGCCATATAACTGAATGTTGCAATATCGCAAATTAACTCATAAAAACAAGTGTGTAGGCTGATATAAAAAGAAAAGCAGATGAGATAACATGTGTAGATCAAATCGACATTACTTCACCATCCAATTATCCCAAATTAGTTCCAATCGTATTTGTGAGGCCTTCTGGGCTTTTATATTAACTGATTGAACAATCGGAGTGACGGTGTTCTCAGTGTCGTATTTTGAGGAATCCTGTCGGTGAACTTGGAGATCATGTTCAAACACATAAAAACCAAATTTCAAAGCATCAAGCTATAGAGTTGCTGACCGCTTGATTTTAGGTGAAGTTGAAAAGAGCGCCCTCAGGGCGCCAGTGCTGTTGATTGATAAGAATTTGGAGGAAATTTTACTAGATACAAGGGGTTCTCGAAAATTTTCGATTTAAAAAGAGACATATATTCTAAAAGTAGAGCATTAATAATGTCATTTTTCTATTAAAGGGCCAGTATGCTAACTTTTGATAAATTTTTCACAAATTTTGTTTTGAATGTGAACGATAATTTCGTATTCTACTGCACAAGGCATGTTTATCTACACGTGTTCAGCTTGTCAACTCTGCCCGTACGTATGTAAACTGCATTGTTATTGTTGAAAAGTGACTTCTTGTCTAGACTAGAATTCAAGTGTAATAAATAACAATGCATTTTATATATATAGACGCTAAGTTGACAAGCTAAATAGTTGCAATTGAGATACAAAATAAAAATTATGAAAAAATCATCAACAGTTAGCATTACTGGCCCATTAAGGTAATAGGGGCCACGAAGTGAAAGACAAACTTTTGCTCAAACTTTCCTCCATGAAACTTTCAACCATTCTCTCACCAAATCATGAATACAAATCAGGGGTCACTGTGCACAGTTTGGTTCTAGAGAAAAAATTAGGTAACAATTATCGATATTTGAATTCAAAATGGCCATCATGCCTGTGTCCTGTTCCCGCAACTCTATTGGGAAATAAATATTCGTTTTCGTGAACCTAAATCCACTATAAGGTGGCTCATTTGATTATGACTTGATCTTTGAGGCTATCCCAACTTCCTAAAGGCTCCCCAAATATGAATTATTGGATGGAGGTTTCCATGAAAATGCTCTTCACAAACTTTGGATTAGAAATGTTTTTTTCTTCAACACAAAACAACATAAAATACATTTTATGTTACATAATAGGTAGGTACATGAAGGTGACAATTCTTGAAATGTGAATTAGGCTTGTTAGTTTCTTATGGACTATTCTAACCCCATGGTATGCATTAAATGTAGTCAGATCAATTCAACATTGAAATTAAGGTTGTACAGGCATGCGCCTCAAAAGTGAAAGACTGAAACTTGTTCAAAGTTTTCCTGAATGAAACTTACAACCATTCTCTCACCAAACCAAACTAGAAATCTGGGGTCACCATGTAAAGCTTTGGTACTGGAGAAACAAATCAGCTAATATTTACAGGTATTTGAAAATTCAAAATAGCTGCAATCCCTGGGGAATGGGGAAAAATTACATTTTTGAGTTTTGAAAAATAAGACAGTAAAAGTTTTCTTATTCCAAGAGCTTTTAAATGAGCCTACACATGTGGTAGACCATAGACCATAGACTTCGCTGGTCTACGGGTGGACCAGCAAAATATTGGAAAAGTCTGAGAGTCCAAATATCTGTCCCTAACCCAAGGTGAATTCTACCTTAATTATGCCGAAGAAACTAGTCACACAAACACATACACAAAGTCAAGGACAGGACAATATATGATACTTAGTGTCTTACTAAAATATTAATATACTTTATTTCAGTCACTCAACTCGTTCTATAAGATTTGACTGAATACGATCAGTGTATCAAAAAATCAGACAGTGATACAAGCTATCATCCCCTGATGACAACTTATACAAAAACCTTTTCATTCACAATGAACGGATCAAACCAAAAACGGCAGTTTCATAGGGGTGTTGTAGCTTGTTTGATGCTCTTGCTCTCTTCAATAAGGAACTGTTTCAAGACACTGAGTAGGTTGTCATCACATCTGGCCATCTGTTTCTCCATGGCGATTTTGAAATCTTCCTCGCCACCTTTGGTCACACCCCTGGTGACAGTCCTGGTCCTGAAACGACAAAGGGGGAGAGACGTGGCTAAGGTAACAATGCCGGGCTATGTTTGTGAGTTGGCTAAATAGGAAATGCATAATTGATAGTCTGTATACTTACGTTTGTGATCTACTGTACATGATGGTAATTACAAATTGAGAAAAAGAAGGAGACAGAAATGAGTATAGGCAAGGAAAGGTATAAAGGTCATACAACAGACAATCAGAAACCTTGTCACACAAACACGACAGTGCTAGACAGTATTACTGTATTTGTGGTTGGATTTAGATTCCATGCAGCTTTTATTACAGCATACATGTACATGTACAATTGACAAATGAAGCAATCCTACACAAAGGCTGTTGTGCTTGGTAGACTCTATATTTCACTGAATCATTGGTATTTCTGTTTCAGTGTCATGCACGTACACGGCTGAACACAGTAGAGTCATGCTACGGCATGCACAGAGGTGAATTCACCGGAGATCAAAATAACAGTGTGCACACACACTGCAATATGCATGTCAATGTTGCCATGGTGCAGGTAGATTGCCAGAAATATGTCTACATACTGCGTATGTTGAAAATAATACAGAATACATTCTGAGGTTTACCTGAATATAATGATAACAATGTGTTTTGCAAGTTTTCCACAATTTTAGTGTTTCATTGAAAAAATTGAAAAATAAGCTAAATTCACTGATGGCAGTCAGTAAAATACAATTTTGACATGTATTAAAGTACATGTGGCCCAGCAATTAAACTTTGAAGCAAAAGCTGGTAAAACACACACCAGACTGAACACATGGCCATGTGGTCAACAAATACAAAAGGATGGACTTATATGTGGGATGATAACCTAATCAATGTAACATATAAATCTGTAACTTTTTATTTGCATTTCCAGTGTCCTGTGTAATTTGTTGCTCCTATGGCTTTAAGTGAGCCCCTGCTTTAAAAGTGTTGCAACAAATAGATAAATAAATAAATACAATATATTATTGATAAACTATAAACCAGTCTCTGTGCATATAGTGGGAAGCTGCTGGATTTTGATGTAATAACTGACTAACACAGTGTGCATGTCGGCAAACTAAATGTTGTTTTTTTTTGCATCCCTGTTAATGTAGAGTTTGGATGGAAAACAAATCTGATAGGCAATCAAAAATGCCAGTCACCGAACACAAATCATTGAAGACACAGTTTGGGAGAGTGGTAATCAACGAATAAGCAACAGAGTTATATGAAACAGTCTAGGCTTTGCACAGTGGAAAGTTTTTAAAGGCTAGTGCCAACACTGAATTAATCTAAACACAACCTTGAAGTAACTATTTTTCCCCTGACTTTATATTTCAGAAGGGAACATTAGAGATGTGATGACAATTTGCAATTTCTTACCTTTGCAGTGCCACTGGGTGTGGTATGAGATCTAACTCTACTCTACCGCCCTCATCTGTCTTCAGATAAGCAATTTCTTCAAGAATGTCAATATCTGTGTTGTTCCCCATGAAAGGATAACACTGCCACACAACAACAACAAACCGGGCAAAAATGACCAAAAAACATGAAAAACACACATATCAATGCATAACACTGAAATGGAAACAAAATAGACATTTTTAACAAAATTGCTACATTAAATTTTTAATCTAGTTTTGGAGGGAATATGAGATTACCAGTTGCATTGTTGATGAATCACTAACAGTTTTATAGTTTATTGATGTCATTGTCTTTCCTTACAAGATATATCCTGGATCAAAACACATGATACAAAGCACTGGGGACTGATGGGGTCACATGCACTCTATTACTACCCTGTAAGTCATAATATCAAATGTGCATTCATCGCTCACACGGACATATTTCACTAACACGATCTGACACAATGCTTTCATGCCTTGCCCCACAAGTTTACTCCACTGATGGTCATAGACCCTACTGTCTGGTGCAATCAGCAGACATAAGATAAATCACAAAGAAAACTCCGCCAAAGCAAAGCACATCTGTACTCACTATTTTTTGTTAATACACATTTCTATGACATGATAGGCAGACAGTAATAATACTCAATCTGGCATTTCTTGATGTTTCATAAGAGCAAATCATAGGTTATCTGTGTTGCAACAACTGATTCAACTTTGACACAAGATGAAACATGTACTCAGAACACTCATCACACCAACCAAACAACCAAATCTTGTTTAACACAATTCATAAACAACTTTACAGTGTTGTGCCGTTTCATTGCAAAGGATACTGATGACATAATTGAAGAATGGGAAGTAAGTCAGACTGCCTTGCTGACAAATGACGTCTATTACTTGTGTGAATAGCTTCTCTTCTTTTGGCCAATCATACTGCATCATTGTGATCATGTGACCCAGGGCCATTTCATTTACACCACCAGAGTTGAAGATTTTCTGAGGAGAAAATGAAAGTATAATGTTCATGTAAATACATCAGCAGTAAGGAATGAGCCGTGGTGATGAATATGAGAAAAAGCAAAATGTAGATTTCATGAACTACATGTATGATGAAGCTTTTACAAAATAAAGAGAATATACAACTTGCATGTGTAAAAAGCTTCTAAATATTTCTGGTTACTGTCAAAGAGAAGTTCATCATGTGTAACAAACAAGAACATGCAACAATAATAGGAATTGTATTATTGCTCTGTCAATACAAATGCATTTTGTGATGTCATTCCCCTCAGATTATTGCTGATCATACATCCCATTATCCAGTATTGCCTCCCCATCTACAAAGTCCCTCCCATTGGCAAACTATAAAATAATAGCAATAATGTACCCCTCTCAGTCAATAATGGACTCAAGCAAACTTTGCTCTCCATGATATACTCGGCGTTGCCTCATACATTATGTCATGCAGATTTCACACAGTATGAGCCAGGACTGAATACATTATTGCTCAAATCCAGTGCAAAAAAAAATTGAAAATGAATGGTTTGAATGAACTCAGTTCACCAGTAGCAATGCACTCTTGTGAGAAAGTCACTTAATGTATGTTATGGCGTACACTTACCTTAAAACACATAAGTACAAGTTTAATACAGTACGGTAAAATGTAGGTAGGTGTGCATGATACAAACTGAAGATTATGGGTTGGCTTGCTCTCCTCCTGATGCGGTGGTTTACAATCCATTGTTTCCGGTAACTTAGCAACTGCATTCAGGGCCATGTCACAGGCTTTCTGATGGAGAGAGTGTGAATTTATGAAGTTGAAGCAACTTTCATAAATTCCTTTGAAATTTCATATAAATAATATTCTTGATTGAAACAATTTAGGAATTACTTTCACAATTTGATTTGTCAATTTTTCATGCTTAAAAATTCAAATGTTGCCAGAGCATTTAAATCATGTGTACAATATACACACCATATTTTGCAGTCATGAAATTAAATGCGTGAATCACAAACAACCGTGACTGTCAGCACTTCATACCTTGTCTTTCTTTATCAAATGAACAGAAACAAAACTCATGAACAAAACTTACTTTGTAGAGCTTCATGGCAAGAGAGCAAGATGATAGCTGAAGAGCTGCCTCCAACTGACCCTGAAGGAAAAAACACAATTATAAACACTATCAGCCTTGTCTGAATTCTTGGCAAAGGATTTCTGTCAGCCATGGACATTAATAATTCCTCCTAGCTTTTGTTTTGTATTTTATTCTGTATGCACTTATAATACTAAGCAGTCTATTGATAGACAATGAAAATTGATTTAGTATATTTTAAGTATTTGTATCTACATATTAATTAAACAATACTTCAATGTTGTTTCGCACTAATATAGTGAGTCCTCTTGCAGTATACATTGCATTCTGCCCTAGCAAGTACATGATACAGAACATATCATGAAGCTTCATTTTTAAAGTGAAAGAAACCCAACAGAGATCAATAAAAAAGTATCTTAACATTATAGGCTTCATTTTGACATTTGAGTCAATTATAATTATTATGGAAGAGGTGTATCTGCTTGCCTATGTACAAACTCATTCAGACACTCATTAACTCACTCTCTCTTTCTCTCTCTCCCCAACCCTCACCTGTACTTCACCTGACTCTTGCCTGTCTTCTAACATGATCAGCGCCTTGGCTGTGTCTCCCTGTGAACAGTTACAGTGGAAACCATGTATATTGTGTGAGCATGGAATTTCAGTTGCAAAATGATTTGTATGTAATTGATGCATGGAAACTTTTCGTGATTGCTGTATGAAAGCAAGTTACAATTATTTGAAGGCTTTTATTTGGAAGACTATAAACTTTGAAAAAGGTTTGAACTGCGATGCCCCTTTAACATTACATTTTCACTGATATCTTAAACTTTGGTACAAAGATGATTAATTGTATGGTAAGGTACTGTATGAGTTGTGCAACACATGACGTTGAGGGCACCCTTAAACAAAGTCTGACTGTGCCAAATGTGTGCAAGTCGTTCACAATGATATTGATTGCGGCACCAAAGCCATGCTTGCAGTTGAATTACTGCTCAAGAATAATTAAAGAAAAAATCATTATCTTCAAATTATCATTTCCAATTTCTAAACCTCAATTTCCAACTCCACCACAGAAAACATTCTTGATGTTGTGATCACAATAACTTGAAAAGGACAATGACAAAAAGTTCACTTACAGAGAATATGCCCATATCAATTTGGAATGACACCAACCATGTCCATCTTTCTGATCTCCAATGATGTAATAACCACTTGAAATCTATAATATGAAAAGTTTGCAAAAATTGAGTGTAAAAGCGATAGAGTAAAGAAAAAACTTGTGTTTCTTTGATTATGAACTGACAGAAAAGAATATTTATGATGCAATCTGGTGGCAATAGTTTTGTATTTGTCTGGGCAAATTAGCTACTTACATGCATTTATGCAGGGAAACTTTAAATTCTTCGGTAAAATAGTCGTTACTTTGGTGAAATAACTTCTGATTCACTTGATGATACCACATCAAGTAATCAAATGCGGCAGGATAAACAAATTCTATCCATTTTCAAAACCTGTTTATTGTATAGCTACCCCCTTTGAAAAACACTTTCCCATTTAAAATCAAGATCTGCAAGTCTTAAGTCTGTACTTCTGATAAATAATCTTCTGCAAATCAATCTGGGATAAAAATTGCTAAACAAGGCAAGCCCCAATTCTGAATTTACGAAACACAGATACTTTTATTGTAATTGGAAGGGCCTTCACACCATTCCATATACTAGAATGGTGCCAATGTCACTTTCAAACTCCAATGGGGTTCATCTGAACAAAATTAGCATTTACCTTTGTCAAATGTTTCATCTGATTGGAGTAACTGCCAACAGTGTACAGCTGTAGTGAATGATTCCAGCAGATCAGCTTTGTCTTTGCTGACACCAAACACACTGATTTGATCTTTACTGCCTTCACCGCCATCCTCCTGCTGGGGAGATAACAAACATACGCATGGTGTGCTCATCACATGCTTTCTCATAGCTGCTGCTGTGGCAAAGTTATCTTAGTATTGATTCAATTTGGGACACATACTGTACTCTACTACGCAATTCTGGGAGTTGCGAGAGGTGTATAACTTACCAGAACATGCAAGTACATACCAAAATGTACACACATACATTCTGATAATGTTTGTGATCTACAGAAATTCCAGTAACTAACATATTTTCTTTGAATTCATGGAAGAATGAAGGCTCGCATATCAGGAAGTGCAAAGTCAAAATTGAGACTTCAGGCTAATATTGTCAATAAACGATTCATTATAAATTTTCTAATACCAACATGCAATATCTGTATGGGCCCTTTAAACCTACCAGTAGAACCATACATGGTAGACACAGCTGTAAAGTTATGATGCTTGAAACGTTGTGATATTTGATAGCAAAACAGTTTTCAAATTTGAACCATTAGTATGGACAGTTCTATTCTTATTTCATTTGAAAACATGATGCATAACCTGTATTCCAAAACCGACTGAAATATATACTCTGTCAATGATACAACATGTTGATTATGGGAATGGATTATTATTTAAGAACAATTGGACATTAACTTACAAGATATACTGGCTTTAAGTTGTATTTATTTATAAATTCTTTGTACTTTCCATACCTTTTCCAACCTGGCCCTTTTATGTTCACCTCTGTCTTTCTTTTTCTTCAAAGCAATATCAACATTGTGAAGTAGAACCAGTGTGCCGTACTGAAAGCCTGGTGAACCACTCCCTGTGGAGGCAATGCAAGTCTGTGTCAATAATTACAGCCACTGTCAGCATAAAATTGACAAATTTACATTAATACATCTACTGGTATATACACAACTTGAAATCCATAAATGCATGTACATTGTAAACTAATTAAATAAGTTGAAGTATTGTAATTGATAGTTTTGCAAAAACAATTATTCAATCTTGACATGTACACCCCAGGAGCCCAGCAAATATGTCCATAATCACTATTGATAACAATGGGTATGAGTAAAACCATGGCAGTCATAGGGCAATGCTGCATTCATACTAAACTCTACATACATAGTTGCCTTGCTTGACAATATTAGCTTTCTAGCCCAGAGCAAGTATAAACATACTACTTGGTGCATTTGGATGCTGTATCACTGAGTGTCACAAGGTGAAGGTGAATGAACTTTTCTGTACAATCTCAGTGTATATTTAACTTCATGAGTACAGCTTATGCTTATGCTATGTAAAACATTCAATACATTATCTGGATAGGAACAGAAATCAAGCAAGGTAATCATAGAAAAAGCAGCATGCTATGATTTGCATTGCATTTGCATTGTCTGCAATGCATTCCATGTACACATACAGTACAATTGTACCATATCAACTCATACCATACATGTACTCTTTTAGCAATCTTTGATTCATACCTGCAAACTGTTCAGGGTCTTTGTATTTCAGGAAACCATGGAGACACTGAAAGAAGAGCAGTATCAGGGAATAGAAGATTGGTTTCAAGTTAGCTGTCTTGTTTTCCTCCACTACTTTACTGCAAGATTTGTAGACTCTGGACAGATACAACCACTGCTGTCTGCTGCTCCTGTGTGAGAAAGAACAGAGGCTAGCATTTTACAACATAGCAAGATTATCAAATTACTTGATGCTACCTTGCGGTCTGCCAAGATTAAATGCTTTGTATGAGAACGGAAATTGATCAGTAATGCGTGATTAGTCATAAATTTTATGTGAGCAAAGAATGTTTGAAATCATGAGCACTTGTAGAGTTTTGTTGCACATAGTAAATTTTCATTTTCCTGTAATGCTAAACCTTTAGGTTTCTTTAAAATTCCACCATGACTGCAGGATGATACAGCAAAAATATTACTAAATGTTGTCCAATTTTCATGCGACAGAACAAAATTTCAAATGTTTCTGTGAGTGGAACTATTAATTACTTGCACAGGTTGTCTGTACTTGTTCACCTTTCTAGAGGTGTATGTTCATATATGTACGTGTATATACAGCACACTTGGAGTCTGAGTAACCTTGCCTTCATTTATTGAATAGTCGCAACACACATGTACATGTACATGTATCCCCTGGACATGAAATTGTTTCTCTCAAAAATGTATCCCCTTTAAGGATTACATTACCTGTCTGTTGGTACAACATTCTCTGTGTTCCATCCAAGTCTTGTGGCTGATAACATCAGTAAATTGTGTAAGTTGGTCCATGGTTTGTCAACTTGGCTCTCCCGCTCTGTCAAACCATCAATGTGAGTGAATCTGTCACAAGAGAAATGGACAAACATTTCATGTGACTAGAGATTTGAAATGTGGTTTGCTGTGAGAATACCGGTAGTTATGGCTAAAGTACCGTATATTTTATGGTTTATGACAATATTTGTTATTGCATGTCGCACCAGACCGTTGTGCATTGCCAATGCTGTCAGTAGGTTAGGCAGACCTACTATGCATCAGGAAAATAATGTGGAGGGTTATAACTACTATTTTGTACAGATTAATGAACTTCCCTGCCATAAGTGATGTCTATGTGAAAGTGGAAAACAATGGTATAAATACTACAACTGAATGCTAATGCGTATACAGTATACAGACAAAACAGCGGATTGTGGGTGGATTTGATTTGGTGCACTGGTAGCTCTAAATGTCCTCATTCAATTTGTTGCTTGAAACTAAATTTCATATTTTCCACTGGGGATTAGGCTTCCACTATTACTGGTATCATACAGTCACTTATGACAAACATTCTTTTTCACAAAAGTAAATTATTACAATTGACAAAAGTGGCTGTACTGGCGATTTACCTGGCCGATGAGGAGTCAGGTGATTTCAAAGGACTCTTGAAGCCACCACTATCATGTGATTTAGGTCTGACCACAAAGGTGACGTAGAACTCCAGTGATTTCTGAAGCCATTTTGATAGTTGTTTATGACTGCACTGAGTGTCATGGTTGGATAAAATGATAGGAAGTACATCACAGACTGCAAGAAAATGGAAGAAAAGCACCAAAGGATGAGTTTCTGATGAAAGAGAATACATGTATATACATGTTAGTATGGATATTTTGTAAATTTACAAACTCAAGTCTGATGTTGAGATTATTACTGTAGATTAACACAGTTTGTAATGTGTATATAGATAAAATTCCAGTAGACTGAGTATAAAACAGGAAATGGGTTAAACCCGGAATTTCCACGGACGACGGTACAAACAATACCACATGCTAAAACATGCATAGAAATATGTGTCTTTCAATACAAGTTTGTACATGTGAGTTTGTTTGTACAGCTACCTTGTGTTCTCTTCATACTCTCTGGTGCACTGAGCCTGAGGAACACCACATCCTTTTCATTACATAGTAGAACCACTGATGACACATTTGTAACAATGTTTATATCAGTCATGCTACTGTGACTCTCCATGTATTGGATAACTAGTATCACATACATGATTATGCCAGGTAACTTTTACTGAGAATGACATAAATGTAATTGAACGTAGTGGTTCTAAAAATAAGATAATCCTTCAAGTCAAATCATTCTAAGGGCCAGTACATACCGAGCAGTTTGCGGAAACAGTTGACTGGATTCTTGTCTGATTGAAGCTTCTCAGCATTCAATAAAGTCTCAACAAGCTTCACCTGGTATCAAATGAAATTTAAGCATTTGTAGAAAAAGTGAATTGTGTGATCTACCATTAATGTACAGTACGGTACATGTTACCAGACACCTTTACAGTCATGTATGATTTTAAATTCAAGTCTGTCCATTAGAAATTGATTGTTGGTGAATCTTTGCATTTTGAAAGGCGAAATCAAATTCTGTATTCATAGCCGGATCAAACTTTTATCTTTGTTGGGGTAGAATGCATCTTCAAGACAGATATCAAGACTCAACTTTTTCCAATACTTTTCTGGTCTACCACTTATTTGGGCTCATTTTAAAGCTCTTGGAGTAGGAAAAGTTTTCACCTTCTCAGATATCTTGAAAATCGGAAATATTGTTTTTCTCAATTGAGTTTTGATTTTTGAATTTCAAGGTAAATGTTAGCTAATTTTGTTTTCATGTACTAAACTTTGCATGGTGAGCCCTCATTTTATTCTTGATTTCAAAAGAGAATGGTTGAAAGTTTCATTAAGAAAAGTTTCTTCAAATGTTTAAACAGGAAATTCCCCTATAAAAAGCCAGATTATCGTAATTCTATGCAAATGTGAAAAGGCACGCTACTGATTGGACGTGCCTTGTTTGGTCCCAGAATCTCATAAATTTACCATGTTTCAGGCGTTCATTGTCATTGAATCTTGCATAAGATGTCTGTGAATATATAGCGACTAAACTTTAGTCGAAAATAAACTGAAAAATGTTCCGTTTTCTGTTGGAGGATGCATATGTTTCAAAATGTGTTCCATGTACGACCATATGAGCCCTTTTTGCACAAGTCACGAAAATGCCCATCATGATTATTCAAATTTATCATACAGTCAAAGCGATGCTATGAGAATTCAAAAACTCCCGCCCAGTGTATGCGAATGGCTGCGTCATCAGTAATCCCCCAATTGTGCACCTACAGTCCTGTAACTTCCCATTTAAGTCCTTGTAATTTCTAGGTGCATATAACACAGGTAAAATACATAACACTTACCCCATGAGTCACAACAGCTGATGAAAATCTACCTAGCAAGAGAAGTTGCAATTTACAGTGTGCTAGAATGTCCTTGGTGTGTTCTGTAAACAAAAATAGATGACAGTCATTATCAAATGTCACTAATTTACCATTTGTTTAGGAAGTACAGTAACAATAACTATCTCATAGACAGGCAACAAGTTATGAACAGATTCTACAGGAATTATGATAAGAGTGGTACATACAAATTATTCGTTGGTGTTTGATATGCTGATCTTATTCACATTTAAAAATGAAAAACAATTGCGCAGTTCCTGTACACCAATTATCAAAGTAAATGTCAGTACAACACTGTCACTTCATTCACTTCAATTATGAAGATACAATTTCAACAGGTTATAATTTTAGTTATGACCTGTTTACAGAAACTGGCAACCTTCATGTGCGACACAGTGTCTGAACAATTCCAATTCCAGTTCATTGTTCAAAGTCACTGCTTGCACTATGAAAAAAAAGACTTTCAGATTTGTGTGTTTGTATGAAGTTCCTACCTGAAACCTGAAGAAGTATATCATGTTGTGCTTGACTTGGCAGTGTTTCAAATAATTCTGCAACACAGAGAAATAACAAAGTAACAAAGTAACATGATTTGGGAGTTGGAAACTACAAGTTCATTGTTTAATAATATGTGCTTAACGAGCATCATTAAAATGTGAATTTTGTATGAATTCTACATGGGTACATAGCCTTTATTATGAGAAACAGTCATAAGTCTAATTAAAAGCGATGAAAGACATTATACACAATATGAATTCTCATCACAATGATTCAATCAGCTGATACATTGTTGAAACATATGGTCACCAATATCTGGAGATGCTGTGGGATGCTCATTGAAATTGAAATCAACACTGACACTGGTATGGCAAGACACAGTGACTGAATAATCCATGTTTATTTCCTTACCTGAGAGAAACAAAGTGTAAGGGTCTGATTGGTCAGATTGCATCGCCATGGTGATACAATGAAGTTCTTGCCATAGTGTGGCTTCATGGTGGAACTGAATAAACCTAAAGATTTAAAGTTGTTAAATATATATTAAAATTTGGTTAGAACTCTTGCAAGGGAATCCACAATATTGTACATTGTACAAACATGGGGGGTATTTTCCATTGGAAATGCAATGATAGACTGTTGACAGTCTCTAGTGTATAAAATAACAAAGGAGTCACTGTTGCAGGTGCCGTGTGCATAGAGTATGCTTGTCCAAACAACTGAGAGCTGAAGCCTCAAGGCCTAGTACCATAGACATGAGGCTTGTGCCCATCTATTCAAAATGCACTGACAGCCTCAATGCTAGAGGTGGCTGTCAACAGTCTAATATAACGGTGACGTCATATATGTACATGCTTCTTGGATAAACTTCATTTGAAATTAAATGATGGGTCTTTTGAGGAGAAATGAAAGCCAGAAAATTCTGTTCATTGTTAGGTGACAATAAATGATTGTTTTGGAACATTTCAATTGTCTATTAAAATACTCCTATTAATTCAGCTTCATGGATTCCCTTAGTACCATTAATTTACAATTTGACAAGGGGTCACAGGTCATGCAATAAAATGAACAACGGCATCTTATATGATTAATTCTGCCACGGGTCAATGATTCTGCCAATCATTTTATATAAAGCCTCAGAGACACATAAGAAAACAGAGTAACATATACAGTATTGTATTCATTTCTACAACGATATCAATAATAGAACACATTTATGACTACTCAAATGCTGAGCAAAGATGACAGCTGGGTGGAGATACAATGAACTTTTCTGTCTGAGACCATAGCTGTAATGACCATGGCTGGAAGAAGTTTTTTAGATACACATGATGAGCACAAGAATATTCTATAAAGGACTTACAGATTGTACAGTGATCTGGCAGCTTCCTTCAAATGCCTTGATGATTTTGCAATACAGTATGACTGGTACTGTGAAAAAATACAACAACTTTGTTATTTACATTTGAAAACAACAATATTTGTTTATTTTTGTTTATTTTCGTTATTTTCGTTTATTTTGTTTTTGGGTGATGCACTGGAAATACAGGGCAATTTGAATCAGCACACAGTGTATGAATAATAAATTTTTTGCAATAATCATTTTTAAAAAGTCCTAAAAATTAGCTTTCTTATTCTGTGATAATTATACTTTTAAGATCATGTGAGCACCCACAGATACATGTACACTTATAGATACATGATGTGCCGGTGTTAAGGTTCAAAGACAAGAAATTGACCTTTTTAAGCTAATAATTCTCTAGTGATTAATAAGTTGAGAACCCAGTAAATTATATATTTTTGGAAATCCCGATATAGGGGAACATTTCGGTTACCATAGTGTCACCATTGTTTACATAACTATCATGTGACATAATTTGCATAACCTTTCAAAAATCGGTTTTCCCTATGTTTTGTTTCAATGCTTTGAGATAAAAGGCTGAAATTTGTGTGAGTGCAAGCTGTCCTTAAGATCTTCCAAATTGTGTCTAAAAAATTTTTTTAACCTTCTCAAACAATTTTTATGCCAGAAAAACTTCCAGAGTGGTGAATTTTACCCTAGTTGATTTCTTTAAAATTGTGTTCCAAAAAAATAAGCAAGATATAAAAAATCTGAGACAAACTCAGGAAGAGCGTTGTGACAGCTTGCATTCCAGAAAGTTTGAATCAGATATTTTGAAGTATTGAAACAGGACATACGGAAAACCTATTTTTGAAAGGTTATGCAAATTACCTGTCACGTCATGTGATATTTATGTAAATAATGGTGACCATTATTTACATAAATATCACGTGACGGTACCAAAATGTTTTCCTATATCTAGGCTTTCAGAAAATGTATAATTTGCGGGGGCTCTGAGCTTACTAACCACCAGAGAATTATTAGATTAAAAAGGTCAATTTCTTGTCTTGGAACCTTAAGTTGATGAGAGAGAGTATTGATAGATTCATTGAGCAAATGAAAGAGAAGCTGCTAGTCAATTTGATACCACACCATTTTGATTCAAGTCACTTAATTTAACACCTTTGCTTACCTATTTCATATTGACATGTATAATCTGGCTACTTTGATAAAGTAAAGTATCGCCTGATAGCCTAATTGGTATGTATACAAATATGGCGTGTCTATTGTGCCGTGCATTTATCAGCGATTGAAGCAACGTCTGCAATATGCAGTATTGTGGCAAGTTTATTTGTGTTTTCATAGCAATGCTAACAATACTAAGAAGTGTACATCAGTAAGTGGATTTTGTCTATTGACAGGTGCTTGTTGATTCATAAATCATCAATTCTGCACCATAGGTTTCCATTGAAGATCATGGGTAAATCATGGACAGTAGAGAAACTACTGTCTGTGGGTAAATCATGTCTGGATTGAACAAAGATTATTTGAACTAGAAGAAAATGTGCTGTTTTGTGTATTGAAATGCAACTCTTGTAGTACATGACACATGTACATATGATACAACTGTAATTCTTCAAGATTGCTGTATAGTTGACAAACAATAAAATCCATGGAATCCCTGCTTGCATTTTCAATACTGATAGCTCATCTGAATGATATGATTGACCCTATCACCTTGCTGGAAGTACCCTAGTGATTTTTGTAATGCCATGGCCATAAAACTATGTAGGAGTGAGTGCTAGTGTTGATAGCCTGAACTCACATGTTCTTTTAAACTCCTGTTCCTTACCACCAATGTGTTAGTTCTGGCTGGTTTTTTTAGGGTTGTGAACGGTATGCCAAACATGTTTACTGCACTGTTCATGGCTATAACTGCACGCTTGACATCGGACACTATAGCTGTACTGCTTGAAATGCAGACAAATTTTGGCAGTGTTGTATGTATGGCTGTGTTGCAGCTTGTAGTCTGAGCCGTAAATATGTCTTTTTTAATGTGAGCATAGAGGTACTATTACCTCTACAAAGTGAGCATTATGCATGTGATCACCAGGCCTGGCCGCAAGTGCCGTACATGTACACTGAAAACGGTGTACAGTGACCAGTGTACTGCAGCTCTGCATGGCAGGGCTGTGTGTTATCAGCCATAGGCCTCATACATGTACCACAGGCCTACGGCAGGTGACACACAGCCCTGCCAGGCAGAGCTATGTAATTAATATAATATATGATGTAGCTGCAGTGCAGTTAGCTGCAAAATTGTAGCTCTACAGTGAGGCGGTCGGTGAGTTTTGGTTTTTGCGACATCGCTCACCAGTAGAGCTACAATGCCGAAGGCCCTGTAGCATACAAAATAAGCGCGCCACACATGGCGCGGCATTTTCATGTAAAATCCCACATATTTACTGCATTTGGTCATACCGATTTATCACTACTGAAGACTAAACACTATACTACACTAACCTTGTCGTTTATGGGGTTTGGTATTAGCACAGACACGTCGATCGCGTTCCATAAACATCGAGCGTGTTTCTGGGAGCCGCCATTACCGGAAGTTGGTAATGGCGGCTCCAAGAAATGTTTTTGGAACGCGATCGACGTATTTGAACAAATACCAAACCCCATACATGACAAGGTTAGTGTAGTATAGTGTTTAATCTTCAGTAGTGATAAATCGGTACGACCGAATGCAGTAAATATGTGGGATTTTACATCAAAATGCCGTGCCATGTGCAGCGTGCTTATTTTGTATGCTTCAGGGCCTTCGGCATTGTAGCTCTACTGGTGAGCAATGTCGCAAAAACCAAAACTCACCGACCGCCTCACCGTAGAGCTACAATTTTGCAGCTACAGTGCAGTAGATCGACGTTTTGCCTTGGTATTTGGGTCAGACAAAAGCAAGCTACAGCACTGCAGCTAAGCTATGACCAGTGTACTAGCGTAGTAGTAACATGTACCCGATATTACTATTTTGGCTAATGATGCGTTTGATTTGCCTGTCTGCTTCTCGTAGTTGCGATACTTAGCATGGCATCACAGTCGTTTGGTGGGCTATTCAGCTCTGGGACTATTCGCCCCATAGACGAGTGTACAGAAGCGAGAAACAACCCAAGTCTGGAAACAGAATGGCTATAAAAACCACGCCATGTCACATTCCGTGTCCGATTTCACTGTGAAAATTAGCAAGTTCATCTATCATGCAACCGTCGATCGTTCCCTATCATTCTAAAATTTCATACCTGATACTTTATCTGATTCAAAAACGCTCGTTTCGTGTGATTTTCGGCCGAATTCGACGGACACCTCGCCAAAACCTGGGGGTGAGCAACATTCCGGTCACCTCACAGTGGACGTTGGGCACCTCCACTTTACTGACGTTAGCGCTGCGTACCCATGAGGGGTGACTGGAAGGTTGTTCATGCCTTATGTTTTGGCGACGTGTCTTCTGAACTCGGCCGAAAATCACACGAAAATTCATACCTGATACTTCATCTGCTTACAAAATGCTCATTTCCTGTGATTTTCGGCCGAGTTCGAGAGACACCTGGCCAAAACATAAGCGTGAGCAACATTCCAGTCATCCCTCATGGGTAGGCGGCGCCAACGTCAGTAAAGTGGAGGTACCCAAGAGGTGACCGGAATGTTGCTCACCCCAGGTTTTGGCGAGGTGTCCGTCGAATTCGGCCGAAAATCACACGAAACGAGCGTTTTTGAATCAGATAAAGTATCAGGTATGAAATTTTAGAATGATAGGGAACGATCGACGGTTGCATGATAGATGAACTTGCTAATTTTCACAGTGAAATCGGACACGGAATGTGACATGGCGTGGTTTTTATAGCCATTCTGTTTCCAGACTTGGGTTGTTTCTCGCTTCTGTACACTCGTCTATGGGGCGAATAGTCCCAGAGCTGAATAGCCCACCAAACGACTGTGATGGCATCCTCCTCTGCTGTCTATGGATTAAGTTCGGCTTGTACCACCATGTTGACTGAAACACGAAAATATATTGTCGTTCAAAATCCACCATAGCCCTGTGTACGATGCTGTGTTGCCGATGTTACGCCGGGAACGGGAACACAGCATCGTACGCGGTGCTATATCCATAGCTCACCCACCGTCACTCGTGACCGTGGCTCACCATTAAATGAAACCACCGGGCATAGCTCACCTGGATGCCAAAATCTCGTGGAAACAGTGCCCTTGCTGTAAGTAACCAGGCTTTCGCCGCTGCTGGGTCCTTTCCGAGTAGACTTTGTGCCGTTTCAACGAGCCACTTCTGATCTGCACCTCGGAACGTCGCCATGTTGTTGTCCGCACTGTTGCCGTAAAAGAGTATGATTATTCTGTCGTAATGAACCAAGTTCGTTGTGACTGCTGTGCTGTAGCGGTAGAGCCACTACCCGTTTACAGTAGAGCCCCTACCTGTAGCAACGAATAGCCAGCTTACCCACCAACGAGAATGGTTTGTGCGATATCATGTTTCTGCGATTCATGAGCAATCAGGACACGGGGCGCTTTCCCGGTGGGGATGAGGGAGAGGTGGACATTATGGAATGGAGGGAGTGAAAAATTTTCAAATCGTTTATAGGGGAGGGAATTCCCCTTCTAGTGGGGGTGGGGGTTGCGAACAATTAAATAACTTTCCCTAAAATGTCATTTTTTCGGAGGCCTATCCGAGATCGATCAGGGGGCATAAGCTTATATAAGCTTACAATTAAAATGCTTCCCATAATAATGTCTTACAATAATTACAGGTTGGTGAGCAGAAGAATTTTCACCAATTTTAAACTTTCTTACATCTTTGGGGGCTCTTTTATTAAAGAACGTTACCGCCAGGCGCCAGCGACAAATACCCAAAACAGTGAGCGCCGCAGCACATTAACGTGTTTTAATTATTTTTAGAAGCCTAAGAGCCCAAGGAAGTGTTAATGTTCACTTATTATGGCCGGTGGTCAGGCAAATTAAAATTGAGGGAGGGAAGGGGTTATCTGAAATTGGAGAAAAGCGAAGGGATTCCTTTTTCTCACACAGCACTTTGGCGGGGCGTCTCAATTTAAATTTCTAAAGCCTTGTTTCAGTATGCATAGATACTCCTTAGCCTAAAGAAATAAGCTAAGCGGTGTTTCTCTGCTTGCCTTCGTTCTCTGGAGTCATTTAATTGTGTAGTCGGAAGACAAGTGACCTTAACAAATGTCTTACCGTGGCAAGTCTATGATAAGTTTCATCTTGTCATATAAATGTTTATGCAAAAATTAAAGATTTATTACCGTGATCCTTGCGTGGATTATGGGTTCCTTGCAACTTTTTGCAGAGATTAGGCAAACGATTGGGCCGAGTAGAATTTTAAACGTTTTTTTTTTTTTTTTTTTTTTTTGTTATTGCAATATGTTAGCCTAATAGAAGTGCGTTAAACCGGACGATCGCTTTTTCTATCGAATTCATCCCAGATCTTAAAGTGATATGGTTTCTCGATTGCGAAGAATATTGTGGTTGGACTGACCTCGTTACAACATTTCTGTAATTGAAACGAAGACCTGTCGTTGTTTAGAAATTCACTTCGTGATGTTTGGTAGAGATACTGTCGGCAGTTGTTACTTTAAAAACAGATATCGATGCACAAACCTATCCTGGGAAATAAAACCCTTAGAAATATGAATGAATAGTTTGAGTTTTGTTTTGTTATTGTCAATCAGCATTAGCATCAGCTAATATGTAAAGTATATCATCATAGTAGCTCTTTTACGGTAAGGGACGATTCAGAATTTACTTCAGGGGGAGGGTGGAGGATTTTCAGGGGGGGGGCACCCATTTTTCCCAAGAAAATTTAGGGGGGGGGCAGACAAAAATACCACAATCTTTTAGGGGGGCCAAGGAAAAAAATCATCAATTCAATATTTGCCCAGAATTTCTGATCTCTATAAAAGAGAACCATAGATGCTACCTGGGTGACAGATAAACTCAACGTGTTTAGTTAAACTCCTTTAGCTGCCAAATTCGGTAATATTCACAGTGGTTTGTTTTATGCATCTACTGCAGTATCTTGTTCTCCTCCCTGAAGCGTCATGAAATGTCCAGTATTTAGCATGTCAACACAAACCATACAGTAAACAGTCGGGGTTGTTTTTGTTGAAAAGAGATCTCGAATCAAGTCCAGGCTAGAATTCATTTATCAACAATAACAATGGTCATTTATGTTCACACTGGTATGTTGCTAAATACAGCATTGGGTGTTCTATGTAGTGATAGAATAACAAACAAATGCTGATACACAGAGATGAACATTGAACAAATGCTAAAAATTACAGCAAATATTCAGCATCATTAGGTTGGGTTCACCTTGTAGCTTGTAAAGCAGTGTAAAGTTGCATGATAAAGAAGTGTTAATTTGTGCAAATGTATGCAAATCACCCGATTTCTTGGCTTCTTTTGCCTCCCAATTTCAAAATTTCCGAAGAATATAACTCCACTCCGACTGGGTCAAATTTTCTGAAATTTCACATTATGTTTTTTAAATGCTATATAACAAACGACTATCAATTGGTTTTGTTTGGCAATAAAGCTCTTACATTTTTAAAAAGAGGTATTTTGAATAAGAGGCATTTTAATTTTGCTGATCATGATTTTAATCAATTATTAGAGTGTCAGTCTTTAAACCCCTACAATTTTAAAATGAGGATGGATAATGCCAAATAAAATAGTCGTTTTATTCTACATATACTCTCCTTTCAAGTGAAATATTACATTTCATGAAAATACTGTCTAGTTTTTGACTTAAAGTAATTTTTATCATTAATACCAAAATTGAGGTTTTTTACCCCAAATATACACCCACTTCATCCTTTGAGTAACTACTGCTACCATACTAAACTTTAGAGTCTCTGCTTTTTGAAAATATATGGTATGAGGGGGTTTCCTTGTCATCTTTGATGAGAAATATTGCTTTGAAAAAAACTGTGTTGGCAACATGCAGCTCCACCTTAATTCAAAAAAATACCGTCAAGGACAGTGTGCTCACATTCGGTTTGAATTGGTCCATTCGAGAAATATTTAAACCAGGAAAAACAAGAATGACAAAAGCAAATAAGGTCTCCAACTTAGGTAATGGAGGTCATCTTTAGGAACATGCGTATCAACTTCTGTAGCAATGGAACAAGCAGATCCTAAATACATAAGCAAATGTCAACAACAAAAAATAGACAGAGAAGGCTTGATAAAAAGAAAAGGTGGGAGTGGGTAAAAAAATGTAGAAGGGATCTGGCAAAAAAAGTAATGCTACCTCATCAATCTTCTAGACCCTACCCCCTCCGAAATATCAAATGTTCCATCCCTTGGTATTACATAACGCCAGATGACAGGAAATGTATTACAACTTGGGGATGTTTTCAATTAATGCGATGAGTGTTATCATTCAAATGTAACAACACTTAAGTACGTTACAGATAGGGAAATGCCTTCCACTGTGGGCGGTGATTACAACATTGGAATTATCCTGGATCCAAATTTCTCATCAGTTCTTGTATTTCTTACAAAGAAAAGTTGCAAAAATTGGTCCGCAATGAAAAAATTCACCTCAGCTTTGTTTTCTGGATCAAAGTTTCCTACAAATTGATACCAAATATGACAAAATTATGTTCACAGCCTTCGAAACTGTCTCACAACATATCCTGGGTTGGTGTAGGTCATTTAAGGTCACAAACTGAGAAAATTACCTAAAATATACAAATTTGGGGGTTTCCAACACTTTGAGCAGAAAATTTATCTAATGACATCTTTCGGGACTTTATACCAAATTACAAAGCTATCAAACAAGTAATTTTGAGAACAAGTTTTCTTGACCAAAAATGACAATATTATCTTAAAAATACAAATTTATATATTTCAGGACAATTTCCACATATCTAACTATTGTCATCTCTGTAGTCTGTGTACCAAATATAAAAACAGTCTGTCAAGGGGTTTCAAAAAGAAAATATTGTGTAATTTTTTTTGACCAAAAATGACAAAATTGCTCCAAAATAGTAATTTTCCCAATTTTGTCATAATTTCAACAAATTAGAAGAGTAACACCCTTGCAAAGATCCAACCCAAATTTGAGAGCGATTGGGCTGGCGGTTTCAGAGAAGAAGAATTTTTACTGAAAATGAAAAAAATCACCAAAAAATTCGGCAAAAATACAAAATTAAGGATATCTTCACAATATTCATAAAACTGTATAAGGTTTACCTAAGGTACTTGCACACAAATTTTTAAAGCAATCAAAACAGCGATTCTCGAGATATTAATTCTTGACCATTTTTACATTTTGTAAGCTCATTTGCATAATTTTGGCAATGCAAACTTCATTTGAACAAAATCCCATCTATAGCCCAGGATGCATCCACACACCAAATACCAAGCTGAAATGTGCAGCGATTTGCGTGTTTTTGATGTTGATGGACAAACTGTACATACATACATACATACATACATACAGACGCCATCGACTTCAGCTTATACGATAAACTCACATTAGTATAACCAAATGTGAGCTAACAAAACGACTTGCTACTCTGCCACTTCTTAAAGTAACATGGTCACGTTTGTTCTCTGGGATTTCGTCAGTTCAGTGTCTGTGTCACTATTATATTCAGAACCAACACCATCATCATCACTCTCAATGACTCCATTGACAGAGATTTCCAATTCAGAGTCACTGCTATCTGACTCTGACTCATCTGTGACATAAGTTGTTACATCTTTCCCTGACAGTTTTCTTAAATTGAATGAAGGTTGTGCATGTATATGTGCGGTTATAATTTGAACTTTTTCAGCTTTCAATTTTTTTTTTTTGGTAATTTATGTTTATCAAGGTATTTATCTAATTCTTTTACGTTTAAATTTTGAAGGTTCCCACTCAAGAGCAACTTTAACCAGTCATAGTCCTCGTATTTTTATCCTCTCTTCTTTTCTGCTCCTTTTTCAATGTTTCATTCTCATCAATTTTACCCTTTCTAAATTTTTTAAATGTTCTACATAACTTTTTACAGTGCTTACATCTACTATAAACTTTTTGAAAATAAATTTATGGCCGTCTCATCTTCAAGTTGCTTTCAGCGAATAGTTTTTTAATGTTGAAAATAAAAATATTATGTATTACTGTCAAAAATATATGGTGAAAAATTTACAAAAGGGTGATTTTCCAATAATCCTGTATGTGCATCCAGAAGATCATGTGGCTCTGCATCAATGCTATGGTGTCGGATTGTTGAAATATTGTGTACACAAGAAATTTGCTGTAGTCCAAGAAGTGATCTCAGTGTGTATGAGGCTAGGAGAAATGTGGATAGGCTTACACATCAAGTTGTGTATTGATGCTAATACTTTTGTGTCCCATTCATTCTGATATGTATAATCAAAGATTTCTCAGTGGCGGCTGGCAGAAATGGCAAAAAAAAAACAAATTAATATGTATTGTTTCGTGTCATCTGAAAACATACGCATCATGACTATTTTAAAATTAAAGTTTGTTAAAAAAATTGAAATATGCATGCTCTGTCAATTTTGAAAAATACTGCTGTGAACTTTGACTTCCACAGGGTTATCTGCATTTTAATATGAACTTTGGATTGTGAATGGAATGAGCAGAATAACATGTGAATTCATGTTTTGGATAAGGTCTTTTGTTCAAGAAATGATCTAAAATATTCCTCAGCATTGTTGCTTTCCGTGGCAGCTACTTGGTTTTATGACAACCAAATTAGAAAAAAAGAGAAAATTAAAAACAAGTTGGCTTTCACCAATTTTAATTCCTAATGTTTAAAACTTTCACCGTGAGTCTGCATTCAGCATCATCAAATGAAAATGTATGCTGAACTTGTGCATGTACATGTACATCTTACTTTCCAGAAATATCTGGATATCTGCAAAGATGTACAATTAAACTTCTAGATATATATCACTTTGCCAATTATCTGCTCCTTTGATTTCCTAGCTGTTCACCATTTCTAACTGACATCTTGCTTGTCTTTGTGTGCATCATATGTATCAGTGAGACATAACGAAAGACGTATTCATATTTAGTAATTAACTTTTCTTCAGAAATTTACAACCAGATATGTTTATTGCTACCCTTTCCAAAAGTGTGCCACTTGCAGTCCCTGCAAATCATTCTTTTTATAGTCACATAACCCTGAAATGATTTGTTATATCATCGATTAAATGTCCACTACAGTTCCTGCAACTTGTTAGACTGGATATGTCTATAGTGTATAAGCATGCATGTATATATTAGGGGGGGCATGGAAAAAAAACACGAAAGATGAGGGGGGGGGGCATAGATTTTTCTATAATTTACTAGGGGGGGGCGTGGAAAAAAAATCACCCAGAAAATAGAAAATCCTCCACCCTCCCCCGGAAGTAAATTCTGAATCGTCCCTAAACATCAAATACATAAACACGCTGTAAAACAGACTGCAATTCGGGTGGTACGTATAGGTGTGATGGCCGTAGCACTGCTGTCACTAATAAGGAGTTTGATACGAGGATGATTGCAATATTCTGTAAGCTTATCCTTGAGCGAGACATTTCAAAGTTCGTTCTATTTGCTTCTTCATACTTATAGTGGCCGTGGACACTCGGTCGTTCAATGACCCGGACGAGGTGGACATCCCGGTATTTTTAAAGTGCTTCAGTGAGTGAATCCAAGTAAAAAGCAGTTTTCCTTCACAGTTAGCGCCACGGAATTCTGTGAATATGTCTTGAATTTGCCAACCAACGTGAATAAGGAAGGCAAATTGTATTAACGCAAACACATTTGGTGAGCTCATTAAAAATGTAACGTAGGCCTAAGGCAGGAAAGAGACAGATATAATCTTGCTAATAACTTTGAAGCTGTACAAAACGTTGACGGTGACAAGCAAAATGCAGAGAAACTCTATATCGATGATACCGTCTGGAAACTGACAGCAACATAAATAAATCACTTAACAAGATTTGTAATCAATTTTCCAACACCATAACCGAAGATCATAAGACAAAACATCGACAAAGTAACCAAGGTTATTTTAGCAATCCCGGAGACGCCATGAAATATTTATCTTCCAGTGGTTGGTAATCGATGTCTTTTTGAGGGGTAGGAGACGAACTAATACTGACAGAGGCATAAGAACTACTTCTGCGGCTCATTGACGAGAATAATATCTGGATATTCCGTAATTAAAGCTCCATAAGCTGTATCTTTTGGCTACTTTTTTCAGAACTTTTGTTCTGTGGGTTCCTACACTTTCTGCATTAAATCCCTATACTGTAATTTAATGTCAAGTATTTAGCATATCAACACAACCTATATGAGTATAATCTCCATTGTTATTGTTGAAAATGTATTCAAGACCGGACTAGAATTCATTTGTAAACAATAAACAATGATCACTACACACATACAAACTGTGTTGACAAAAAGAATACTCGAAATTTCAGCATGACAAACGGATTAGAGTCAGACACGGTAGTGAGAAGCAGAATACTGAAAAACTTGCCACAAGTTACAGCTTATGTCCCTTTAACCAAAATACCAAAGTGTCGACATGGATACACTAATGCAGACACCTTTGTTTTGATCACAGACCAAAAAAACGTCCAGTGTCTGTGCTTTCATTCCCTTAAACCTGTCTGCAGTAGGGTTAACGGGCTTTTTCTTGCGTCGCAAAATCATACCGCAGTCATATTCATATTTCTGTATTTCTTTAAACGTATTCACATCCAAATATGAAATACAACAGACGATTCTTACTGGCGAAACAGGCTTCTATTCAGTATGGTATAAGACTTGTATAACTTTAGATTACATTAAATCTGTGTTATGTCTACATCTCTGCTGACTTAAAGATTTAATCAATATATGACAATAATACATAACTTATATGATCAGTCTGGAAATAGTATTTGTAAAAATATTTACGTACTGAATCCTCACCGTTTAGGGCAGTATGACAAAGGTTTGTATACCATACTGTGTGTTATGAGCAGTATTTTTCAGAAAAGTCGACATGAATTTCATACGCTATACCAACCACTTGTTCTCTTTTCATGTGATAAAACTAAATTTTGTGAATTATAACATTTGAATCAGTAGGCCTACATGTTAAACTTTCTACGAGCTAAATTGATTCATTGAAAATATTACTCAGTGTATGTCCACTGATGACTATAATGCCAGATGCACACTACTACATGAAACAAACTTAACACTCTTCATCTACCTATACAAGTATTGTATGGCTGTAACAGAAAATAGCCGTGAAAATAGCCGTGACAAATCGTTTTGTCGTTGAAACACATTCGCTCCAGGAATGTCTTTAGAATTCAATTTAGCAGATATACAGGAACACTATTGTACCTAGTTCTGATACTTTCATCCCTATCTAAATACATGTATGAGATACAGTAAAACCTGTCTAAACCGAACCCTATACAGGGACTGAAAAAATTATTCGGTTTAGAGAGGTGTTCAGTTATTTAGGTCCTTTTAACACAGAGTTAAGAATGGGACTAAGGAAAGGGTTCAGTTTAGACAGGTTTCCAGTTTAGGCAGGGTTCGGTATTGACAGGTTTCACTGTAACACATTCTTCGTAAACAGGGTGTAAGAGAAATCTTGTGTAAATACTGTGCATAAAAGTTATTGAAATTGCATTGTCTTACTAAATACCACACAACACATAAAAACATTTCCAGATCGGTGGCTTGTAAAATAAAAATTAATATTTTCTGAGAATGATTTTCGTTATTTTAAACGTTGAAAATATGTTGTCAATAGCATGACCCTGCAAAATGATTGAATGGCCGTCTACAGCGATTTTCTTCGACGGAGAACGGTACGAATCCAGCGTAAAGTGTAACCCTTGATGTGATTCTGTAAATGGATATTACTTTGGATCGTTTACAGCAACGGTGCATTTCCATTCCCCAATGGATAATTGATATGTTTACTTTTTCTTGGTTGCCTGGTAACGAAGAGATAAAATATATTTTATGAACGTTTCGATGTAAACGTGAGCACATTAACTAATGAGGTTACACCAAGACATTTCTGTTTCGATAATTTGGATGAATTGCCGAGAACAATGAAGTTTTAATTCTGATATAAACAAGCAACGTATGCTCGCCCAGTGAGGCTTGTCATAACTATGAACTTCACTAAGATGTTGCATGAACATGTAAGGCTTCCTGATAAAAATCTGCTATATCGCCATGGTGAAATTCACTTTCCCTGGGGCTTGTGTATCAATGAAGAGAGATGTCAACGTAGCTTTAATTACCCTCCGGTCAAGTTAAATGAATTTCTCTTTATAAAAAGTGGAGATATTTGGCTGAATGTATGAATTATTCCATACTACGTTACCATTACAAAAGATTTGAGTTTGTTTCGATTGTGTTACATTTCTATTTTATCGTAAGTGTATTGTTCTTTTTAGTAAACATCGAAGATTGTCACCTGTACCATGTAATTTACAATGTACGCTAACGCTTGACGAACTTCTGGATCGTATTTTCAAAATTAATGTCGATATAAACACCATTCACGTTTCGCCATTACTACAAGGACATAAAATACTCACCTCATCGAAGAGAGTAACAATTCTTCGATGTTTCTGAGTCACGTTCCTTCTTGTCACTTCGTCTCGTTCCTGAACAAGCTTTCTTGTGGACTCGCGGATGGATTTCCTTCTGTCAAAACGCGCATGCTCGATTTGCTTGTGTTCCTTCAATGCTGCTCTCCAGGTGACGTCATCTTGAAACTTTATTCGAATGGCAGTTAAAACCTAAACACCAAAAGGAAAATGCAATGTGTAATTTGTAAATCTTTCTAGCCTTGCCGGCTTAGCAATGACGGATAACAATTATACATCACAAGATTTGTTGAAGTGTAACAACGGTACTGATTTTCCAGACGTCAGTGAATGATTGCGTAAGATGAAAGTGTCGTCTGGTTTTTTTTTAACTGTTCAAGGTCTACGAGATAAATCTATGTCAAAGTAAAGCATTTTTTGGCTTCTGTACCTAAATGTATCAATCCCAGTTCACCTCGTACAAGTGGATCCACGAAAAATAGAGATATAGATAGCCTGGGGGGAGAGAGAGAGAGAGAGAGAGAGAGAGAGAGAGAGAGAGAGAGTGTGTGAGAGAGAGAGAGAGAGAGAGTGTGTGTGTGAGAGAGAGAGAGACTCGGTGGAGGAACAGTCAGAAAATGTACAGAGAGAAACAGACTGACAGAAAGACCGAGACTATAGGCTTTTTATATTGCACTTCGTAAGATTTACTCTCACCTCGGTATTTGTCGCACAATACGCGAGAAAGATCATTGACCCCTGAAAAGCAAAAACAAAAAGAAAAACGATGGCAACGATGCCATATCAGATAATTTGTGAGAGTTCTAAATTCACTGTTGAGGTGTTAACATTATGACGAAACCTATATCTCCGCCTACGTAAAAGAGCTTGTGTCAAAAGAACAAAGAGCCGTTCTCTCAATTCTAAGATGCTTTAGAAAAATGCACTGCTTCTTTCGGCAACTCGCGTAACTCTTGTCAACGATGATTGCTCAATTGTTGGGTTTCAAAGTCTAACAGAAGTCTTTATATTCTGCAGTTTTTAGATTAAAGCCTGACGAAAGGCACACACGCTTTACAAACACTGGATTCATATCTGGACTTCAAGTTAAAAATGATCCTAATATGACTTAATGTGAATGATGTGTGATTTCAATGTATACGTACCAAAGAGAATGACAATCCAGCGAAGATGTATCCAGCTGCAAGATTGCCGGTTGTGATGGCGAATGTACCACTGAACCACGTCAATGACGTCACAGGTAAAGTAACCATTATTGTCCGAAGTCCTGCCCTACAGATATAAATATGCAACATGTTTGTGGACGGTTTATGTATATGTATGTATGTATGTATGTATGTATGTATGTATGTATGTATGTATGTATGTATGTATGTATGTATGTATGTATGTATGTATGTATGTATGTATGTATGTATGTATGTATGTATTTATGTACGTACGCACGGATGGAATGATGGAGGAATTGGCGGGTGTGAGGGTTTTTTTACCTGTCAATATATCTTTTCAGAATGTAACTGATTGCCTCATGTGTATCTTTTCGTACTGCACTTAAGTGAGTGCATGGGAGTGAAGTGGCATGCGTGAAAGTCTACTCGGTCGCACAAGCACGACTTAGAGTTGTTGACAAGCTGTCTAGTGATCACCTTACCAGAATGTATGCCACTCTTCGTATTCAAAGTATCGTTTGTCCTTGTCAAAACTTCGTTTTGCCATATACAACAGTACGATGCTTATCTGGAAAAATATACATGGTTGTCTTTACCACAATATCGATCTTCACTGGGAATGTACCCAGTCCATGAAGTGTTTGTGACCATTTTGTGTATACATGCATTTACACGAATTCGCTTTTGCATGTTACTATAGTTCGATTCATTCATGAATATTCCCTGGATCATGTTTTATGAAAGAGAAATGCATATCAGTTCTCATATATTGTGTGGAATGCTTCAAATAATGTACGATTCTTACTCTCTCGTCTCAGTGCACCCAGGAACTACGTAACTGGATGTGTTTGTGTTTCCAACTTGTCCGTCTACTTAAATATAGCAGTGTACATGTAATTGCGATATTTATTGAGTGAAATGTCTGAGCGAATCATAACATTATATTACATCAAAGATCTCGATTGCAAACTGAGATGATCACACATTTTTAAATCTACAGGTATTATACGAGAGTTCATTAGATAAGTTTACAGTGTATGGCTGGATCGCCTTGTTCATGTACTTGAAAGAAAGTGCGAACTACTTTGTGTCGTGATACTGCAAAATTTCTCTGGCATTTGACTTTACTCTGTAATGGCACGATTTAAATGTCCACCTCATTCATTATGGTTATAGTGTATTATCAAAATAACAAGAAAGTAAAGGGTAATGAGTGTTTATGATCACTATATTTACCAGATTCATAGCTGCCACTATTACAACACACATGATGACGATGAATGGAAACGTCGGAAACCAAAAGCTGTGAATAGAAACAAGAATACTGATTGTAACAGTGGCGAGAGTTTGCAGATAAAACTAAAGTGATCTCAATATATACATTGTAAACACATCAAGTGTGCTTATTTTAACCATAGCACCATGCGTTGATGGCAAGGAATATTGTATTTCACGAACAAAAAACATTGAAAGATCATGAACAGTGTTACACGTTTCATATCCTCACCTCTGTCCTTGGTGGTAAACATCGATCTTTATCCAAAGACAGATTAACGTCACAGTCAGTGGCAAAACCCATCCAATTACGATGTATGGCAGCCTGGTTAGTAAGTAATATTCAAAATAGAATTTGTTATGATTGCTATGAGAATGAAGTTTTCTTGTCAGATTTTGTTCAATAAAGCATTTTACATGTAACACTGTCTTGCTTATACATTAGCTTGATAACAATTTCTTTGGTGAATTACTATATTGTCGATAAAGGAACGGTACTCCGGAATTTGAAAATCTTTGTTACGTGTCTCATTCATGCTTCTAAAATGATGTCGAAGATGTAAGAATATAACTGAGAATTCATTTCAAAATATCTCCATTTCTGACATGGTTGTATCAAATGTGTTCATGGAATGGTGCGCTCTCAACGTATACTTGGCGTGCGTGCAACATGTCGAATAAGTGCTTGGCAAATATGTATTAGCCAAAGGATGAATGGACGCAATGCTCAATGAAATTCACGTCATAGATCTTGGTTCTCTCAAATATGTGAGGTACACATGAGCTCTAGAGAGAAGGCTTTTGGGAGGCCAAGACGACACTTAACACTCGCGATAGGTATACCATTACCTTTATTGCTCTTCTACAATATTTTCAATTTCTCGTAAAACGTTTGTTTAACTTTATGTGATTGCCATTCATTTTCCTGGCTTTGTCGTCCTTCATGGTACAGAAGGAGACAAATTTTAACATATGTTGAGTATATACAGTCACTCTGATGCAACTATCGATGCTGTAGCAATGCCAAATGAATGTAATGATACAATCAACAAACATTTGAATCAGATAAAGGAAAGATCAATACAGCAGCAACGTTCACAATTTAGTCCGGTGAAGAATGTTAACAATCAGTAAATAAATTTCCAACCTTCGAAGTCGACTTGAGTGAATAAATGACGCTAATCTTCTGTAGGCTTCGATGGACAGATTCAAAATCCATGCATTGGTGGCCAGGAATGAAAACTGAATGACAGCCATGGAGATACTGTAAACCTTGATGTAAAATAGAACAAAATAAGTGTAAGTGTTGTTTTTTCTGGGAGTTTTGGAGAGAAAGATATGTCGTCATTGAGTATCGTAAATATCATAATGTATTGTCTATCTTAATGAAACCAAGCTGGTGACACTGAGAATGAATTAAGTTACGGCGTGATCTCTGTGGGATGTGATAGAAGTTAAAATAAAAAAAATAAAATTGTTGTTCTGGGCAGTTATATGTTATTTCGTATGGACACTGGCTTCCTATAAATGGCGTTAATAAATCCCAATGTTGACAACTCTTAGTCTTTATCGCACGTTCAAATGGTTTCTTTACACAGAAAGTTCGTCAAAACCTGGTAATCAGCGGTCTCCAATGTCGATAGTCACTCACCTTGCCTGAATTTGTCAATTCTCCGAGGAAGACGAAGAATGGCATTGGCAGGCACGATACAGTGAAATGCCAAATAACGGCATATTGATCGGTTGTCAGTCTGTAAAAAAATATAAAGTAATAGACATGTAAATGAATATCATATATGTCATGAATCACTTATTCTTAGTGAAAGTGAGATAGCTTAACATTTGAAGAAGGGTAGATTTTACACCACTTCAAAATCGCCCGCAGTCATGGATCAGTTGATGAACCAATCAACACAGAACTCAACATACAGATAATCTCACCCGTCTCTCCGAAACCAAACAGCGATATCAGGAACAGCAACTATCCACAAATGTTACACAACCAGAATGTGCAAACAAGTATACATCACTATAGATAGCACGCATAGAAATGACTTACCCAGAAAGGCTGAGGAGGATGGTTGACATTAAGACCAGGGAGAATGCCAACCCATTTGCTAAAGCGATTGCGTCATCCTTAGCAGCAACTATAAACGCCTGAAATGTGGTGTAAAACATGTAGTCTATAATTTCATCTTCTAAACTAATGTAAATCACGCAATGCATTTTAACAACCCTTGCTGTGCTTTCAAGAAGAAGGCCCATCCATTTTTGAAATTATGAACAAGATCTTGTGATTCTTTGAACTTTTGAATGTGGGATGCCTTTTATCTATAATGATATACATTTTTCTCATCTGCAAGTAGTTTTTGCATTGCGCTGGGGATGAATGAATGAATAAATTTACCGATCAATCGATCAAAATTTTTGACAAATGATAAACGGTGTGTGATACGAATGTCGCTGGAGTTTTGTCCCACATGAACAAAGCACTCCTTGTTTGGAAAATCTGGACTCACTTTAATATGCACTGTCAGATAACAATGTTGCATGATGAGCTACTGTTGTTTTCTGATCAATGAAAAACAATAAGGCATTTAAGGGTTGTAAATCTATACTTCAACGACAATCTCAGAGTTGACGGTTATCATATTATACATCGACAAAATATGAATTCACTGTTAATTTTATTTTTATCAAATATGTTTCATTTTGTTTCGAGTTATTAACAAAGAACGTATCTACATGTACATTGTTTCTTTAATAAGATGGTAGTTATACCTGTGGTCTTTGGCCAATTGTCATGACAACCGCTGCAATTACTGGTTGGGAACACTGGCAGGTTGTGTGGTCTTCGTCGGATAGTATCTTGACGATAACACACTTATCATTCTTCCAAACACTACAAGATAGGTGTTAGTTTCATACCATTACATATTATCACAGAGCAATTTTAGCTACAATCGCTGATAGCGCTGAAAATGGGATTTCGGCATAGTTAAATTAAATGAACAATTCAAAATTAATGAGGGTATCCGTGTACGTTTTAGCTCTGAAACATACAATTCATGTCATAAGTTTCCATTTAAAGCCGATGTCCATTTTGTACAAAACTTCGGACACATCGTTCTCTTTGTAGATTGTGTACAGTTACAGTATATAGATTATGTAGAGTATTTTTTATCCGATGCATGAACAATTTATATCCTCTCTCTGTGGCTATTTATTGCCTCACTAATAATTGATGTAAGCGAGAACAGTGCAACATGACATATTGTCAAAATTGATAAAGTCAGTTCGACAGCTTACCTACTTGGTTCATCAAATGACATTGTGACACATTCTGCATTATAACCGACCTGGAAAAAAGTTTACATTCATAAATATGATTACCAAGCCCTAAAAATAGAAGCAAGAATTAATTTATGAAAGATCTACAGTAATGCCCATTTTCAAACATACTTGGGTTACGTTTTTAGGTTTTTTAAAAAGCGTAAATTTTATGGTCAATTGCCTGACTTTGAAATCGATTGCAACAGATAGGTAGAATTTGACATTGACACGGACGAACACCGAATTTGTTTGCACTAAGTTTTAAGTTGCATGAATACTGTCGTTTTGAAGGGATAACTGAGGGCTGAGATGATAGCATCATCTTTTTCATTGTCTTTAAGTCCCTAACTAAATTGTTACAGGTTGTAAATTTCGCGTAGGATAAACATTATCAGCTCGATCTAACCATGAATCGACACAACCTATCTGTGCCGCCTTAGACTTTGCGAAACCACTAGTGCGTTTTTCTACAGGACGAGTTATGCATGGCACTTACAATCAGTGATTGTATGCAGAGTAACGAACGAAACTTTTACATTGTAATAAACTATATCTATGAGATTTTCTCCTAAAAAAGCTTGTTCTACAGGTTGGTATCTTCACAGGCTGTTGCATTTCATGTACAAATCTCTCGACCTCGCAATGAGAAGAAAGCCGTTTAATACATGACACAGTTCACGCTGTAGTGGCGCTTTTGATACTGAGGTTAAACCGGTGTAGTCATTCTTTCAAAGTCGCCGGTGTTAAGGCTGTGGCTATACTTGTTGTACATACCTCTTTGTGTGGTATCTTCAACGTCAGTGTCTCAGACTCAGAGATTGGTGTGTGGTCGCTGTACATTTTCACAGCTACAACAGGGCTATTCACCTTCTGCACTTTCTTGGTCGCTGTAATTGAATCGACTCGTCTTTGCTTCGAAGATCTGCAAAATTAGTAGATTACAATGAGGCCACGTATGCAACGCTGATGAGAAATAACATGCCGTTTAAACGGTCCTTAAAATACAACCATTTATTCGCCATTCATCCCCACAAATTCATACATATATAAGTTAACTACGCGCGGTCGACGACTCCACATATATTGACGGAACATCAAATGCGACTTCCAATCATAAAACAGAATGATGCTCGGAATATGACGATGTGACAAACTCCATTACGGAGTTCCCTCTGCGTTAATACCGAAACTGATCATGATGGCTGAATGATCAATTTTCTGACGAAGTTCAGATCGAGTGTCATCAGCCGAAAAGGGACAATTTGGAACACCTAGGTTGTAGCAGCGAAACGAAATAACCGATCATCATACACCAGACTATGAAGATTGAGGTGTGCACACTGTTTTCGGTGAATAAACTGGTGAATTTCACATTCAGGCTCTAAGCACAAGGATTCTACGAACGGTAATTACAAACCAGCCTCGGGCTATTACTCCAATTGAAACAGACCAATCATATGAGAATTAACATCTGTAAGACGAAATTTGTTGATTTTACCGCGGCTGTATACTTTATGACAAGTATTGGTATTAGAAGTAATGACATGTATATCAGAGGTACTGTATTATTTCGGTGTTATGCCGATTCGAACATAAAATAATTATATTTGGAAAACTATGAAGAATTGTCTGTTACTTTTGCATTCGTATCATATCTCAAACGAGTGATTTGCTAGATTGCCAAGCTAAGACTCTGAGGCCCCGTTAGTAAGTGGGTATATGACATTGTGTACATGGCGTGATCCCATCAGTTAAATTAATTATCTTCCCTTGATATTAACCGATATTAACATTTACTACAGGTAAAAACGTTTTCATAATTTAAATGTAACACTCGAATGACACTTTAAAAATTGAAGCATTGTCAATGAAGACAAAAATTGGAAAAAAAGGAGAGTCATGTCTTTGCTTTTTAATGAACTTTTCAATGACCTGACTAGTCAGATGTCTTCAGGGAATTTTATACCGTCGTGATGAGTACAGGACTGGTAATTGAATGCTGACGAGCTTATGAAGAAACCGGGTGTCGTAGCCTATACAAATTTCCATCGAAGATGAGCTTATGATCTATATGGAAACATACACAGCTGAGGCATTGCTAATTAGATGTTTCTTTATAGTAGGTATTACTTCGTTTAAAACATGATATGGATTACAGAGCGGAAAGAATTGCTTGAAAGAGTGAGAATGTTATGGAGGTAGTTCATTCGTTAAAGACTTTCTCAATATGTTATATACAGGTAAATTAATCTTATAATTAGCGGTCCAAAACTTACACTGAGGGAACATGATGATCATGTACTTTACTTTGGATATAACGCTATGAAGAAAACAACAGGCAGCTGTATTATATTGAACACGATTAGAACTAATTTGCGATAATTGGATAGTGAAGCAATGTCGGTTTAATCTGCAAATGTAAGCTCATCTGCTTTTCTTTTTAAGTTATAGGCTTGTTTTTATGAGTAATTTGTTTGCAAAGTTCAGCTATGGGGCACCTAATACTTTTGAGAAATCTAAACAACATGAAGATCCAATTCTCCAAAACTAGTTCCAATTGCATTATTGCGAATTGTTAACTGTGAGACCATAACAACAATTACAAGTGCAAATACTAGAGCTACACACTTGTCATCCCAATGACACCAAATGTACGTCTCGGCTGTCAGTGTCAGCTACATACGTATAAAACATATTTAGCTAGATGTAAATTTGTGAAGGAACAAGACAATATCCTCAAGTACAAAGACAGAATAAATGTAGTCATTAAAGCAGGTATGTTCAGTTCACCTTCATTGATCGCAAGTAGTTTGTACAACGCTTACTGACATTTGTTGATCTATTCGCGTTTTAATGCACTGTGGCTAAATAAAATGACAAGTCTTTGGCTGTATACAATTTGGCCACACTCATACATTCGTTTCAATTGAAGATTTCAATTTTATTGCTTTTTAGCTTTAATATATGAATTAATGACGATCAGTGCATTTTTCAAAGTTCATCCGTAAAACATACCAAAGAGAAGATCAACGCTCTTTCACTTTACTCAGTTACAACCAATACTAAACTAGTCTGCTCTATATCTACTCCTTACCTGTGCACCGATACTGGCAGGACATCGGCTGGGTTTCGATATACGTATGTTATGATTACTGAAATATCTGAATATTAGAAATTTGATTTAGTGGACATGCATTTATGCTGAAATTTTACGATGGGTGGAAGATACTATATTAGCAATGGATGATTTTTCTACAGAAAAATCGTATTTTGAAACAACATTGGACTGTTTTGGTTTTATAAGTTCATTGATGGCAGGGGAATTTGTTATGAAGTGGAACAAAACTCAAACAGTGTCGTCATGGTCTCACGGGGATTGGAGATGCTCAAATTGATAGCTTATACATATTCCACTACACTTTACAAACTATTATCTCAAAACCGCATGAGAACATCGCTCTACCACAAAATTACCGCAAGGCACTGACTGTAAAAATACACCAATAAACGATCGGTAGTGATTATTTTTGAGCAAATTTATGAACATACAATTCCTAATTTATCTGCAAAACTAACAAACTCGCTACCCAACTGTATACCAACACGCTCCCAAGATAAAGGTAAATTCTCACTTTATTGTTACATTTATGCATAAGCCTTGGAATGTCGGATATAAAATTGGATTCCTGTGTTAACCGATTATTAATTAATTACCTTGCTACCCAAGAAGTGTTCACTCATCAATCAGACAATTTAACGATTTTAATTTCCGATGATTGTAAATGACATACTCACTGGATTCGCTCCTTAATACATCTGGCGAGAAGACCAGCTCACTTTTCAGTTTATCGTCAAGCTGATCAACGGTCCGTTTCTGTCGAGAACTATTTATCCGAGATCCATTTATTGACAACCATTGCATCTTTTTGCGTAATTTGGTCACCTGAAATGCCTGGTACTCTGAAGTACGCAAAACAAAATCCTTCATCGCAATGACAGCGGAAAAGATATCCAAACAGATATTTTTATGACCCCAAATGACCTTGCATCCTGTTATAAATCTCTCAGGTTGATTAAAAACTGTGTAACAGTAAACAATACAAGCTCTGTAGTTTCCGTTCTCGATAGTATAACAGTACACAATACTAGCCGTTAAGTTTCCGCTCTAGATAGTAAATACCGCGTATTACCAAAACTTTAAAAATGGACGGCGTGGAAGAGGCAATCACATTTAATTTTCCCATCGCACATATTATACAAACCATTAGCTTGCAGACGAAATATAACAGTCACAGTTTCTGTACCGTTAGCAACGAAACAGAAGATATATGGTGATCGCTGCCGAATCTTCTATTTTCAAGAAAGGGTCGTCTTGAAATTTTTCATGAGGTCTACGATAGCTTTTGGAGATGTATGACTTATTTGATAAACTTCAATTAATAAGCAGTCCATTCATGCGTGGAAAAAATTTAAACGTAAAACTTCACTCGTTAGTTAGCGGTCTGTTCATAAAAGTAAAACATGCCTGTTATTGCATCGGCGTGGTATCTTAGAGATATTAATGGCAGCTTTATTGTTCATAGCTTTGAACCAAACATGGTGACCTCTGACAATGTACTGAGTCAATTGGGAATATATAGGGCATTAAATTCAGGAGATAGCCTTACCTAGATTGTCATATTTCAAATACACCCTAGTGTTCTTTAGTAGTACGTGGGTGACAACTTTATCGTTGAATGCGTCTAGAGTTTTAAAAACGCCAGGAGAGCCTTTTCCGATTCCCTTGCCCTGAAAAACAGAAACGAAGGTCAGAATGCATTGCAATTAACTTGAAACAATGAAACTTAGGCATTACAGAATGCAACCACTCTCGGCATAGTGCAAGCCAATCAAAAGCTCATTTAAACTAAACGTATTTCACATGTGTATATATCAATATATGTAAAAACGTAGGTATGCATATATATATATATATATATATATATATATATATATATATATATATATATATATATATATATATATATATATATATATATATATATATATATATATATATATATATATATATATATATATATATATATATATTTGTGTGTGTATGTTTGTGTGTGTGTGTATGTTACTGAAGTTTCATGCATCGTCTGATCCTCAGACAAACTTCTTTTTATCCTGCGACTAGTGTATGTGGTTTGGACGAAACGTTATATAGTACTAGGGTCCTAGGTAGCGATGATGTATGAATTTAGTTAGGTAGATAGGTAGTTAGATAGGTAGGGAGGTAGGTAGGAGGGTAGGTAGGTAGGTAGGTAGGAGGGTAGGTAGGCAGGCAGATTAATAGATAATATTTATTTTCTTATTTTTCGTATTTCTATCCTTATATTACCTCGTGTATAAACTTCCAGTGACTTTCCATGTCGGCATCCAATAGATCATTTGCCATTTTGACATATGACTGTTAAGTAAACGTAAAAGAGTATTAAGACTTCGAAAAAATCCAGGGTGGCAACATGATTTTACAATCTCTGTCTTGGTCCAAAGATCTCTATTCGTCTGTTACTATATCTGTCTTTACCATATCCGATTTTCATGATTCGTACCAAGTTCAATAAACTCGACAATACAAATATTTTTGAGAAGCTATTTTTGAACTTATCATTCACATATAAACGAGAAGGGGCTTAACTAACGACTAGACGACAACTCACATCTATAAAGGCCACGGTATTGTTTGCTGATCCTGACATTGCTATCGGATCGGTCTCCTGCACTCGCTGTAGTACATCCACGGCGCTGAGCAAGTCCCCACCAAGTATGTTACCCGGCTCTGACAAAAAGTCAGCAGTTGAGTCTACAAGCTCTGTGGCATGCTCCTGAGAAGTTATGCTTGTTATCTGTGGAGGAGGAGGAAGGCAGTAGACAATTATGGAAGGTCGAGTTCTGTCGTCGGTGATAATCATACAGATGTACAGTATCATACAGACAGTAGGCTATCAATACTATGATTTAGTCCAGTTTAAAGTTGTATCGTAATTCATTAGTAAGGTTCGATCGAAAAGCTTATGTATGGTAAAATCAAATGGTATTCATTGAAGGCTTACCTTTTTTGAAAATTCTGATAGAATTGGCGATTTGCAAAATGTTGAATCAGCTGGCTCCCAGTTACCATATTTATCACACGTCCGCCACACAAGACCTGTGACAGAACAATAAAAACAAATTATAGGCAACAACATAGTACACGTCGATATGTCTCCATGCACGTCTTTTTCGTTGATTGACTGGCGATGATAATCTAACCCACCGACAGCCAGGCTGCTTTCCGGACGGAGGTCAGTTATTGTTCCATGTTTTCATTATTTCGTTTCGCCGCATAAGTGACTGAAACGACGCCATATGTGCAATTGTGTGACTTTTATGTTTTAAGGCAAAACTACATACATACATACATACATACATACATACATACATACATACATACATACATACATACATACATACATACATACATACATACATACATACATACATACATACATACATACATACATACATACATACATACATACATACATACATACATACAGACAGACAGACAGACATACATACATACATACATACAGACGACATTTTTCCACCTTATACGAATACCTCCCATTTGCATATATACATATGCATATTATATGGGAGCTGTTAACATGACGTAGCCTACATTTCCAAGAAGTCTGATGCATGTGCTTACCAGTGCTATTGTTTGGGCATCTTTGCCACTCTGTGGTACACTGGGCCTTAGTATCTGGCCACAGACTGCCCATTTCATCCATTTCTTGCGGACAGAATAGGTCATTGTCGTCTTGTTTATGAAATGATATTTTGGAAATAAGAAAATAGCCTTTTAGCGTTTATGAAAATCGTCATCACTGCATGTTATCTACTACAAACACCTTTGTAAAAAGATGGTGAACAAAAACATAACGACATGATTGAAATTTATTTTTTTACTACGCTTCATTACGTTTAGTAAAATTCGTCCCTCCTTGCCAGTATATTTTGTCACTCTTGCGAGCGATGCAAATTAATACATGGACAGCTTTCTGAAAATAATTATCATCATGCCTATTATCATTGAGAACCAACACATAATTTCTACGTCGCTTGAATAAGTAGCTATAAACACTTATTGAAAATTTATTGATTAGATTTCAGTACAAGAACGTGTGTGTCTGTTAATTCGCTATACACTTTACCAAAGTGACCGACCTTGAGCCTTAGCTATTTAACATACTGTGACGCCTTTCCGTGGATCCAAGCGATAGGTTCTGGTGGACCTACTCAGTACAAGCATCTTTATATTTGAAACGTGGTAATTTAGGTGTTTGGTCTTGTTCCATAAAACTCATAAAACTTGCTGACGTCATTTTATGTATCTTTTTGTTTTGCAGTAGTTTAATGGTACTGCCTGTCCCGTCCCTATTGACGAATAGCTCCTTCTTTCCGTGAGCGGCTTGCAGTACGATTTAGTCAACGAATAAAATTATGTACAGGTCATCACTTCTGCAAAAGTAATATGACGTAATTGTTTTCACTAACAACTTGTTGTCAGATGGTTATTGCATTTTTCCGTGACTATAAACGCCACACTTCATTTTCAGTTTACTGCTGTTGAGGATGAGCAGCTCTGCTTCTAATTGTGTCAATTAACTTAATGTTTTAGCTCGCCCGTCTCAAAATGTCCCAACGACATTATTTGTAGACGACCAGGTAGCACTCAAATCAAACGACTCACGATAGGAGGCGGTTTAAACAAAGTCTTTGTTTGCCGTTCGCGTGCTGGTAGGTTTCCAGAGAAAATTATGAAAATAAACACAGTGTTAACACTGCTACAAAAAAGAAACACTTTTTTACCAAAGGAAACCAAATAAAAATTGAGCTCATGTAAAACTTGTGTTTTTTGTCTGTGTTTGATTTTTTCCTTGGCTGGCTAGTAGGTTTTTAAAAAATGCAAGGACGGCAAACAAAGAATTTTTCTTTAAATGGCCTTAAGTCATGTGCGCGAATGACCAGAAGGAAAACACCTTACCTATAAAACATATTGATTGGTCGGTCAATACTTGTCGTTTTGATATTGGTTCACATCTACCTTCTATTCTCTCATATTGTGGTATACACAGACACGTATAGTTCCCTACTGTGTTGTGACAGTATTCATTTCCATCGATGAAGTCACAATCATGATCACCGTCAATACACTCATCGACATCTGTGGAGTCATAAATTGTCAATATCTGGTCAACTAAACCTTACAAAAACAACAACAACAACAACAACAACAACAACAACAACAACAACAACAACAACTGGTTTCTAGTAGAGTATAGTATTCTCCAGTGAATTGAGTTGATGGGAAAGTGATATAAGATTTAAGCTTACGATTCGATGTATGCGAGTACATGTACATTTACATTACTGTAGCTGAAATTCCTATGCGTCAAGTCCAAACATTTATGGTTACATGGAGACCATATCATGTGCAAAATACTTCGCATGTCAGCGATAATAGAGACTGGTCAGTATTGTGATTCCAAAAAGATATATCTTGAAAGGATATACGAAATTTCATTACATCTTTCCCCAAAGCCTCGATTATCTGCTAAAAACGTTTGAAAACGTTTGTTAAAACGTTTTCATGCTGGCAATAAGGTTATTTCACAATGTCTAGGATTTAATTGTTTTTACATAGTTTGTATATGTATGTGAGTCGTGACTCTTTAAGTATTGTAATTGAAAAGTGAATTTTAATCCGTATCAGAATTCACTTGTCATTTATTTGTCGCATATTGTACACAATGTGTTATGTTGGCCGTAATAGAATTGATGATTTGACACACTTAAGCTTCAGGATGAATAATAAGAAAATATATCCGTTTACTAGGTCAACGAAATATTACAAAATATTATCGACTTGAGCCTGTAAAAAGAACAGCATTGTATACAGATTAACATATAGCAATTCCGAACGACCTGATAAAATGTTTACACGCTCAGACAATACGCCATCAAGCATCTTTTGATATGTTTAGCTTATTGCAAAGATAAAACAACTCAGTCCAAGGAGATTTATGTTAGAATAAGAAAAAGATGGACAGTCTTTCTTTAAACAAATAAACTCAATTTACTTCCCTTGTAGAGCGGCACGCTCTTGAAAGCAAAACATTAGTAAAGAAAACATGAGCGCGAACAAACGAACAAACAAATAGAAAGACATGCAGGTAGTTATTCACAGGCTAAACAAAAAAGATATTGTCGCTGGACAGACGGATAAAATCATATAACAGAGACATTTATGGCGGGAAAAAGAGAATTGCGACAGAATGACTGACATACACATTATAAGAAGGTAATTAATTCTCACCAACACAGATGGGCATTGTTCCGTTGAGTGCCCCGTCGACGCATTTGACTGGCCGTTCGTCGTCGAGTTTCCAACCCTTTTCGCAAGAAACTTTGACCATGTCACCATGGATAAGATTGCCGTTTAAAAGGTTATTGTGACCCTTGAGATTTAATGAACATGATGCTGAAAACATAGAGAATACACGGAATAATACATATTAACGATAAGGAATCTATGTAATTGTCTATTGGTTATATTAACACTGATATGAAGGAACAATTGCTGCAGGTCTTCTTTTTTGATAATATTTTTATTACTCGAATGCTATAGAACAAGTACTCTCTAGTGCTGTTTGGCTCAATAAAACGCACTACGTGAAATGTTATTATTGACAAACGAACTATTCGACTGCACGTCAGAGGCTGACAATATTTTTGTAGTTTGATACATACAGGACTTGGATGCGTTGACAAGGTGAACAATAAGAATTTGGATTTCTTTTGTGAAACACGAATTTCTCTTGCGAAATAAAATACTGCATGAATTTCTTCAAAAGATTGTAGTTACTTGAATTTTAATGAGGCAATAAGAGGCAAGCATTGCTCTCCCTCACAGTGGCCTTCAGTATTAAATTTAAGTAATTATTTCTCCTGTCCTCTTATAATTATTAATGATGTCGTACTAATCCTCATTTATTCGGTTGTGGAGGATCATTACAAAGAAATAAGATAAATTAATCTCTTAATCGATATTTCGCTACACATCACTGATAATGCATGCGTCGGGGGTTAGTTGGACTCCCACTGACAAATTGCAATTGTATATGACAGACTTTCTCGTACATTACCTCGAACAGTGACGTTAAAGGAACAGTTTGCTTGATTGGCTGACTGGTCGTAAAAGACATACGTCACTTCCGTAGTGTCTTTGGCAAAACAGTCTCCGGGAGCCGAAGTCTTATCGATAATGACTTCCTTGGAGTTGTCTTGAGCGATGGGTTCTTCCCACGTGACTGATTTGCAAGAAAGAGTGTGATGAGGCAATTTCTCATTGATGTTACAGCATGGTGATGCTATCTTAGGATTTTCATTATCTATAAGAAAATAGATAAGCGAACAATATTCATGGGTTGTATCAGAACATTACATGGATTATATATAACTTCACACTAGATCTATACTTCGTCTACTATTTTGAAACGCGATTCCTTCATATTCGCTGACCCTCAATTCCCAGAAATGTTTGTTTTGGTGGAATTAAACAGTATGAAGAATGAATAAAACTCTGAAAAATTCAAATCGTTTGTATTTTAGGGAAAACTGTCTTGAGAAATTGTTGTTAGAAGCAATTTCAACGCATCTAGGAACCAGGTGCACTGGATCAAAGACTAAGGTATTTCTCTATCTTATCGACACTTCACACTGTAATTGATCCAGTACTCCAGATGTGACAGTTACGATTGGTTGTTTTTTTTAAGATGTAAGAAGAGTTGCTTAATTACATGCCATACCTTCCCTAATTACCTTCATTACCCGTTTTTGAGTGCCGCTGAGATAATTTAAGTAATTGGAATTGTATATATGGCTCATGGTTCTTCAACGTAGTGCGATTAATTATCAAAGTCGACGTCGGTATGACATCCCAAAGTTTTATTTATTGATGCTCACTGTGCAATTCACAAAGATTCACCGAATAAAAGACAGTCGCAATTGTGCGCTGACAAGACAGAGAGTCGAGCGCGAGAGGAGAAAGACTCGGGCAGAGAAAGGCAGACGTCGGACGGACTGACAGATAGACAAACAAACATACAGAAGTCACATAGACAAAATGAGCCAGCACCAGACAGACAGACAGACAGACAGACAGACAAACAGACAGACAGACAGACAGACAGATAGATAGATAGATAGATAGATAGATAGATAGATAGATAGATAGATAGATAGATAGATAGATAGATTGATAGATAGATAGATAAGAGTTAGTAGGGTATGCGAGCAGACAAACGGACAGACTCGTTTTGATAAAGCAAATCGGATACGTTAATTGGCAGACATATGAGCAGAGATGGTGTTGACTAATTTACCTGTTATTGTTATGTTAAACGAACAAATATACAAATGTCCACTTTCATCAGGCGTGTCGCAATGTTCAATGGTTGTACCGATTGGAAATAAGTCGCCAGGTTCGTGTTCACACCGTACATTTACTTCCTCGGGTATGGATGCATCTTTGCTCGTGTTACCAGGAATATTCCACTGTATAACACCGACATCAGTGCCGGGGATTGTTTGGTTTACCACATTACTGAAGTTTTCACAGTTGAAAACGAATTCTGAAAATTCGAAAAGTGAAATGGTCATTTAACTGTATGCAAAATTGGCCTCGCCTTCTTATTTAAAACATGTTTTCCTTTAATATGCATTGCTTGCTTGTTATCATCTGGCAATCGTCTCTCCTGGAGTAAAGTAGTAGGTAGTTATTAGTAAATGCCTCCCCCACGACTGTCAAAACTCATACATAGATTAGAGCAAACTGTTTGTAGACCTACGATATTGATTACACCGTGCATGGAATCACAACTGTGACAGAAAGCTAATATAAAGAGTAAACTTACCGGCATATACTTCCACTTCACACACGTTGAAAGAATAGACGGATTGCACATGTGAACTCACAAAATGAACGTATTGCCCCATAATGTCATCGCAGAAAAGCAAGATTTGAAGGACGCTGCCTTGCGCATCTCTCTCCATCGTTTCACATGCTGACGATACCGGGTCGCTCTTGAGTTTGGAGAAACCTACTCCTACTGAAATGGAGCGATCGGCAGCTGCAGGAATTGAGATGAATTCACGTCAGATAAAGTCAAGAACAAATTGTTACTGCGGTATATAATAATACCATGAGTTATCATTCCGATAATCTCCTTATTAGGCCTATCCAGGGTTATCTGTGTTGAGGGTCTGTCTTAGGTGCAATGGCATTTGCCAAAGAAGGTGATTACAAGATAATAAGAAGCAAATTGGCCCAAATAAGACACTCAATGTATGAACGTTGTTTTTCATATGCTTCCTACGTTTTCTCATCTGGGTGACAAGCACACGCCGCTACACATCACCTTCATGCATTTGTTGTCCCCTGTAACATTATATTTAACTGTGTTACTTGTGCATGTACTCTGCGTAGGCAGATTTCTATCGCTAAATCAACGGTACAAATTTATGGTGTGGAAAGTATTCCCTCAACCGCAGCATTCTGATTTTACAAACTTAATCGTTGAAAACCCGACAATTATTTATGCTGATGGTGACTTGTCAGGATTAAGCCATGACGTTTGGTTTTTCAAACACACGAAATGATCATAAACGACCTGTAAGCTTATATCGTAGTAGCATTAGTCATTTTCATCTTCCGTTCCCACATGACGAAAATCAAACATTGCGCAGGATTGTCACTTGATAAAATATATGAAAGGATTAAGGTTGACGTTTCAGATATCTGTACATAACCAATATTGGAAGTTTTGTGGCTGATATATTATAGGGCGCGCAACATTCTACGAGACAAATCGGTTGCGTCAAAATGACCGCATCACATATTATCACCAGATGGATGAGATTAGTTGTTCGATATAATTGTAACATACATCATAATTTTTACTTACGATATGCTAAATCAACGTACAGGACAACATAGCGTATAAAATAAACGCCATCTAGATCAATTCGCAGCCATGGTTGAACACTTTGAGATGTACCGTCGCAACTCAGAATGTTTCCATCCAGAAGCCTGTCCATTTTTACCTTATTATATCCGTCTATCAAAGTCTTTCCAGATGCGACGTTCGCGAAACCTAATGGCAATCGAAAAAGAAAAATTATAAATATTTGAATATCGTATATAAAACGATTATGAAATATTATGTTTGACAACGTTCAGAGATGTTGACATATATATAGAGACGTCATTAACAGAATGAAGGGCTGTACTTTCCATGTGTTTAAAGTATAGTAATGCCAGTAGTAGGTAATAGTGAGAATGCTATTATTGTTTTCTATGTGAGATCGATATATGTCAATGAATTCAAAGTAACTATCCTTTTATAAAAACGTCTATAACCTCGTCACTGTGGTTCAAAACGCGAAAAATGGGTGTTTTGTATTCATTTACAAATCCACTTTGGCTTGGTCAAGACGATATCTTACAATTTCAACCACTAGTTGCATGTAAATGCATATAACGCCGCGACTTGAACTAAATTGGTCAATATGCAACTGCATCGAATAAACTTTCTCTGCAATCTACACAGGTATTAAATTTTGTTACATATAAAACATGCTGAAAGCGTGTTTCTGCTTCTTAAATTTCATTTGTCCACGTACAAGATGCTGTGTTTAGTTGACACATTTGCCAACATCAGATCTAATTTGTCAGCAACTCTCCGTGGTGGAAGTTTTCTTGACTTTTCTTGTCTCGAATCAAAATCGTTCATAGATTAGATGGATGAATGGAATTAATCGATAAACGATCACCATCGATTGGGGTTTATTATGTCGCATCACGTCCATTCACCTGGGTGGAAGACAAGTCCCATACTGTCCTTCACTTTTATTCGCGTAAGCCCATGGGAGCCTTCGGTATAATTACAATAATCCAGTTTGCTTCAGAATGAAACTTTAGAGTTACAAGGGCAGTACTTTTTCAGTTCATTGCAATTGACTTACACACATGCAGCGAAAAATGCTGCAGCATTATCTTGTCTTGAAACCCTGACAAAATACAGCAGACGAGAAGCCCGGACGAGAAGCCATATTGAAAGATAATTTTTTTGAAATCAGTGTCTCCTTGCATGACTCAGAGTTAACTGGATAGTGTATTAAAATTTATTTCTGTCCAAACATAACCGGGAAAAAAATCTCAATAAGTTATTTGATAATTTTACCGCATCTACATATGTGCTGAAGTGACATTTTAAGTAATCACTGAAAGTAAGTAGAATAATTTGTTTGAACTTCGTGGTGTACTCACATTGCTTCCGGATGTAGAATTCTGTCTCATCAACAATATGATGCAAAGTAAATTTTGATGACATCCAGGACACCAAGGCTCCTTGGGTAAGACCTTCAGATGAACATAACATCAACTTTCCGATTTCCTGGCCGCTGATTTGTCGACTCCAAAAGTTGACTTCTGTCATATCTCCAATAAAGGCCTGGTTTTCCTGAAATCCGCCACCGCGCGAGTCTTGATCTTGTCCAAAAAGTAAGACACCATCACCGTTGATGGAGTCAGGCGATGGCACATCCTTTTCCTCCTTCAGTAGACCATCGAGATACAACGCCTGCTTTGATGTTGTAGAACTCCAGGTAAAACACCAAAACGTCCAGTCCGTAAACGTATCCCCTTCAACAAACCATTTGCTATTTTTCCGCAATGATGCGAGTAATTTGTACTTAACGTCTCCGGAAGAATACTGATTTTCCATTGTTATTTGATGCCCACCCGATGCGAAATAAGATACAAAGGTATACACGTGATTTACGATAGGGTTGGGTATCCGTACCCATAGGCACATGGAGACTTCATTCAAATCTGGAATAACGACATTCTGATCGAAAACTATATAAGAATCAGTCGACATTTTGAGCGTCTTACCATAGAGTCCAACATCTGCAATGAAGAAAACGCAGCAAATTATTGCTGGCATAAAATCAACAAGAGAAAATACAATCATTTTATTAGATCATGGCGTAACATTAGCCGACAATATGGTGCATTGTGTGACATATTTTCATTTAGACTGCTTAGTCAAGGACAACTCCGACTGCAGTCGGTCCTCCTTTCGAAAATAAACATTTGCACAGTGTAAGTTGGTTTAGGAAGAATACCTTACAGTGAAGTTCATCCATTGCTCTCCTAACGACCTACACAATAAGATGGAATAATGCGAAATCATTTATATGAACTATTTGAGCATTGATTAGTCAATGGGTATTGTGCATTTTCTCAATTTTAAGCACTATTTAAAATAGCTCTTTTATTAACAAGGAAATTCAATGTTGCTTTGGGATATATGAAGGAATATTTCTTGGGCAGTATTTTACAAGAGGCATAGCCAATAAGTGATGACGTCAAAGATATATGTGTGTGTGTGTAATTTTGGAAATGAGGTCAAATGTAACTATCTTAAAGGGATCTTAAACTATTTTTGGGGTAAGAGTTAGGAATTGTTGAGGAGTTGCAACATTATGACAAAAGTGAATATACGTTACGATACGTACGATACGAACACATTAGACTACATGTTATACATGCGAATATGGCAGGTTAAAATTGAGAAAACGTCATTAAAAATCTCGCAAATTCATTTAATGATTTATGACCTCCACTTTATACACTTGTCACCTACATAACAGATGTACGAGGCTTTAAATGCTATTAAGTTTATAGTTGAAAAGTGAAGTTTGTCTTTCTGGAGAGTGGTTCACTTCATGATTAAATTTACTTGAACGAGTGGGACTGATCATTTATCAAAGCTATTATGCCCAAAACGATAAACATATTTACATTTTTATTTTTGCTTGATTCTCTTACACTTATTATGTACCATTGTATTCGTTGACTTATTGAAATTGTCATGCTGGTTAATTGCCTGTTATTTTCCGCTGTCTCTGATCACTTTGTTTTTTTTTTTTATTGCGAGTTCAACATTGACTGTAGCCAGGCCTTAGGCTAACTGCTACTTTAACGTAAAAATTATCTTTCACACAAGGTGAATAGGCGACACATATTTGATTTCAAGAAAACTATTGAGTTGCTGAAGTATTATAGTTAAATAATTAAGTATTTTAAGAGGTTGTATAATACTAATAATAATCAGTAAAAGTAATACACAGTCTTCCATAACGGTGACAGCGCCCTTCCTTCCGTAGAGATTGTGCACCACCGGGACTACGAATTGGATTTGTTATGAATCTGCGCATAAACGAGAAGAGTATTTTCTGGTAGTGTGTTTATTTAACGGTGTATCATATTCAAATATTACGAGGATAAGGATCATTGTTGAGAGCAGGAACCTCTAATGTGTTTCATCATTATATCTAAACTTTGCAGTATGACATCAATATTTGAACGTTAAACGGCTCTAGCCTGACTTTTAGAGGCCGTACTTTTCGTTTCTGTAGGGTCTGCGCAGTATAAATTTTATGACACGCTACACACCGGCTGTTTCTGAATTTTTAACCGTTCACTCCCATTTTGCTGTGTATAAGATTCGACTCTGCGATAGATAATTCAAATTGAGGCGCTAAATGTGCGACACGTTTTTAATTAGCATTTACACTGAGTGGTATAGTTATTAGGCACGATTCGTAGCCTTGCAAAAATCCGAGGAACATTGTTTTGTTTCCTTTTTCAGTTTGACCTCAGAAAAAATGTTTCCTTCATCCCCGTTTATGTCAGGTTATGGAACTAATTCGTATTCGTTGCATGCTTCACTTGATGGTAACAGTAGGGACAGGCAAAGAAGCAATTAGCTGTTCTAATTCATCACTGATGCGTTAGTGAAAAATATTCAATAGGACATTATTACAATGGTGTCATATTATACATGTCAAAGATATTTTGGACCTTGAAATATCGAATGATCATGTGAAGTGTTCTTCCACATCTAATGAAATATGTTTGAAATACGTTGCACGAGATTGAAGTTTTCCAACTCAGATGGATTAAGTTAAAGACTTCTTGAAAGAATGCGTTTTCCATTTTTAAGTTTTGCAACGGTGATATAACATCTTTTCATATGTAACGTAAAATGTACTTGGACGATGAAGACACTGTAATTTAACATCAACAAGTATGATCAAATAGTTACCTACCTTGGCAAATGAAGCATGGAAAATTAAAAAGACAAACAACCAGTATTTTTGTCGCCAGTGATGGTCCAGTCACATTTTTAGGGCCCATCTTAGATGACGTTCTGTGTGTCATTGTTGATTAAAACCTGCTACATGTCTTATCCTTAGTCGTAAGTGGGCGTAATACGTTCGCTTTACCTCCAATAAGCTAATACTACGTTTATGCAAATACTGTCTGACGCAGACGCACTTAATCATTCAATTATCTAAGCAACGATGCAGATAAACATCGGAGGGACTGTTTCGGAAAACGCGATAAAGAAGGTGCACGCCAATGTATGCATTTCTAGTCATTACAGAGACGTCTATCACGCTATACCTAGCCTGATGTATGGCCCAGAATCATGCAGCATTATGTTTTATACACTTGCTAAGATATATTATAAAGAACACAAGTCTTTTCTTTCTTACGTTTACTCAGTTCTTAAAACAAAGAATGCACCCTCCGGTAAAGCAAATATGTAATACAATGCATCCTTCCGTTTACTCAGAGTTACAAAAAATATATTAAAGAGGCACTCCCACTTGGTAACATTTTTAAAACACATTTTTTAATGCCAACTTCTTTTTTTAATGCCAACGGTCGATATTTGACGTGGCGACTGCGCGCGGATCGCGAGATATCGATAAAAACATGTCATTTCCCGAGCGTATTTTTCACATCCCGAAGTTTTACGATCGTTTCTGATTATGACGCGAAATCCACCGAAGATTTGTTGTTGTGCTGATTGACGATATTCTAGGGAGTCCATAATAAGTTCGAACGACGCAATTTTACCTCCCGCTGCGAAGACTTTATATACGGCATTATGCCTTTACCATAGGTCAGTATATGAAACTTCTTCTTAGCTTTGTCGTTGTCATTATTCTAAATCAGTTGTATTATATTTTTAACCAATACCACATAAACATAAGTTTTTACGTGTTAAATATTAGCCGCCTCCGATGACTACATTTTGTCGTCTGCCACACAGTACGTGTGGTTCGCCGCGCGCGTGGTATGCGTCTATGCATACCACGCGGTGGCCGCTATGTATCAACGGCACGTAACTGGGCTAGTCACCTATGCGAATTCTGGTGGAATCAGCAAAAATTGTTTTTCGTTTTTTCACCAAGTCAGTAAGACTCAGCTTTCTCCCACTGGGCATGACCGATCACCGACGCGTACAGCAGCGTCAGCGTAGACTCGTACTCCATAGCTTAGTTGACAATATCCCCAGTGCCGAACGTTCGATGTTCGGAAGCTGAATTTAGGTGGGCCACCGGAATTCAAACTTTTACTTTTTTGAAGACATGTTTTTATCGATATCTCGCGATCCGCGCGCAGTCGCCACGTCAAATATCGACCGTTGGCATTAAAAAAATGTGTTTTAAAAATGTTACCAAGTGGGAGTGCCACAAAATATATTAACTTCCTAAAAAATAATTTAAATATTTGCATCGGTGTTGAAAGCAACTACTGTACTTGTCCGAGAATTTCCACTAAGTCCCTCTACTACTTAGAATGATTTATGGAAATGATGTACAGACGTGTATATACCCGTGGAATACCCCATGGCGAATCACTTTCTATCAATATTCTCTTTACAACAAAGGTCTGTAATTGATTATCCATCTCAGATTTCTTCAAGTAAGTGTGTGTGTGTGTGTGTGTGTGGGGGGGGGGGTGGGATCAGGAAATCGTGAGTTCATCAGCAGAGGGGCAGCTTTATTACAGACAAGAAGAGCAAAGTATACAGTACACATTATAACTGGGTGCGGGAGCTAATGGCGTGGCGGAAGCGGTTGAAATGTAGTATCCGCGTCACCTGTGCATGCCGTCCAGGAAAAACCAGAGGTAAAAAACCTTAGATTAGGGAAATTCTCTGGAAACCTGTGTCCGAAAACAGTGCATAACACAGGACCACGGGGTGGTGTCGGACTTCACCACTTTCGATCATTCCCTCAATACGGAAACACAACAACATCATTGTTTTTGAAGATAACTTGGACGAACCCGTCTGTAGGCTGCTGAAGTGCCTGGCTAGACTGAATACCTAATTCCAAACTTCCAACTTAAAGCTCCGTAGCCCCGCCCACGCATTTATCATTAATGCCACCTGCCAAATTTACAGTGTAAATAACAAAGTAAGCTTACTCTGTTCTTCACTGATATAACAGCAAGTTTGTGACCAAAACGCAAAAGGAATAAGAAAACGGCAGGATATTCAAACTGGCTACTATTATAGTATATTGTAGTATATGTACTATTTATCATATAGAGAGACACAGAGGCCGTTGTTCACTAGTCTCAAGCATGAGGAGAGTAATCCTTTATTCTGCACATGCGCACTACAATAATACGTCACTACATGAATATATTAGCATGTATTACACTGCTTCCCTTTTAAAAAGAAAAGTGTTACATGCCTGATTTCTGCAAATAAACTACATTACAAAATCTACAGATCTAATTTCACTACTGGTTTTCTAACTCTATTTGATCTTCTAACTGGTTCAGTAATTCCACTTGGTTTTACTGACGTCTCCTGACTTGGTGTTACTTTGTCAGATTTACTGGTACTGTTAACTGCAGTATTTTCTTTAGGTTTTACTACATTTGGTATTTCAGTCGGATTTGCTCTAGGCATTTCTTTTACTGGTTGTGGACTGAAATCCCTTACGTACACCTTTGATTCACTATCCACTGGTACACTCGTTTGTTTGAACTCTGGCTCACTTTCCTCATAGGTTTTCACCATATGATCCGCATGAACCATTTTAGTCGTGGGCCCAATTTTGACCATGTAATTTCTAGGTCCTTTGACTTCAATTACAGAGCCTAATAACCACTTATCCAGTTTTGACTCGGCTGTAGGATTTTTCACTCTTACAATATCACCAATTCAAAATATCTCTCTTGTTTTCTATAACGATTGAACTGCTCTTTTTTTGCTTTTTGTTTCTTTTCTACTCGCTTTGCAAGACTGGGTTTTACCAATTGCAATCTAGTACGAAACTGACGTTTGCACATTAACTCAGCTGGACTTACACCTGTTGTACTGTGCCACCAAATTTACGTAACGTGAAGACATCAATTTCTCTCTATACTATCGAACCGCGAGAAATTATATGTCTTCTCTATACTCTCATTCTAATAAATGAATTACGTTCCACTCCATTCATTCATTAATGATGGATCAGCCAGAGGGGCAGCTTTAGACTTCATTAAAGAAAGGGAAACAAGACGATACCCTACAGTCCTAAGTTTTTGGAAACCAACAGTCGGGATTGCAGTGAATCGTCCACGTAGCCGTCTTTCGCTATCTCAGATCGCCACCGACCGTGACGTTTGAAGCACCTGTCATTCACTTGGGCGTTGGCTGCAGCTGTGGCGCCTCCAGCTCTCAAAGATGTAACCCTATGTTAGCACTCTCCCCGCTACCTCTTTCAATCTGATTACGTGGAGTGGAGTTAAATTCTTTGGAAATTTTGAAATTGGGAGGAAAAAGAAGTCAAGAAATCGGGTGATTTGCATACATTTGCATAAATTAACACTTCTTTATCTCGCAACTTTCAACTGCTTTAGAAGCAACAAGGTAAACCCAACCTTTAAAAGACATTTGCTGTAATTTTTAGCATTTGTTCAATGTTCATCTCTGTGTATCAGCATTTGTTTATTATTCTATCACTACATAGGACACCAATGCTGTATTTAGCAATATACCAGTGTGAACATAAATGACCATTGTTATTGTTGACAAATGAATTCTAGTCTGGACTTGATCCGAGATCTCTTTTCAACAAAAACAACCCTGACTGTTCACTGTATGGTTTGTGTTGACATGCTAAATACTGGACATTTCATGACGCTTCAGGGAGGACAACAAGATACTGCAGTAGATGCATAAAACAAACCACTGTGAATATTACCGAATTTGGCAGCTAAAGGAGTTTAACTAAACATGTTGAGTTTATCTGTCACCCAGGTAGCGTCTATGGTTCTCTTTTGTAGAGATCAGAAATTCTCGGCAAATATTGAATTGATGTTTTTTTTCCTTGGCCCCCCTAAAAGATTGTGGTATTTTTGTCTGCCCCCCTAATTTTTCTTGGGAAAAATGGGTGCCCCCCCCTGAAAATCCTCCAGCCGCCCTGGAAGTAAATTCTGAACCGTCCCTAATGAGTGTTGGTGCGGCACACATGTTTTTTGGACGGTAACTGCTCCGCCTTGTTTCAAAACCGGGTCACTTTTGTGTTACATTTACGCTTCGCTTTATTTAATATACAAAATGGTTATAACGTTTAGCTCCTTATTGTTACTGTGTAACAAATGAGGCAATTGCGGAGGTACCGTGCGGCAGTGATTAGGGTACCGAACTCACTATCAGAGGATGGTGAGTTCGAGACCAAGTAAGTTCAGATTAAGATACTCACTATCGGAGAATGATGAGTTTGAGACTCCAACATGGTGTTGTGCCCTTGAGAAATGCACTTGACTCCTCCTCATTGTTCCACTGAGTGGTGGATTAACGGTACCTCGTCCCTGTAGTTGGGCGTTCGCCCTTTGGATGATTGATTAAATTAAAAATAGTGTCAATGGCTCTGAGCTCCAATTTTACAGAAATACTCAGTAACTGTGCACACATAACATTGCAATCCTTATACCTCAACAGATATAAAATACTTCAGCTCATAATAACCAGCTCACTTAATTTGAAAGTAATGGGATAAACAGTTTCTCAGAAGAAGATGTGTTGACCAAAATTGCTAAACATTTCCCCATAAATACAAATATGTATATTTCATCATAATTTCAATGAATCCTATTTTGGTCATTCCTAGAAACCTGCAAAGCAAATTTTAAAGCAATCGGACTATTGCTTTCAGAGAAGAAGAGCTTTTGATTAAAAGGAAAAAATAGAGAAAAAAATATACTTAAAATAGAATGCAGCAATTCTTGGCATCAAATTAATACAGTTAAATATGCGTGGCCCAAGGTACCTTAAAACCAAGTATAACAATAATCGATTAAGTAGTTTCTGAGGTCTTGATTTTTGACCATTCTTAGCTTTTTCCTACCTCATTTGCATATTTACAAGGCTGATAGGTTCATTTGAACAACGGCACCATCACCCCAAAAAATCAGCTTAACATTTGCAGCGGTATTTGATATGGACGGATAGGCAGACATCTGGAAGGATGGACATAGATAGATAGATAGATAGATAGATAGATAGATAGATAGATAGATAGATAGATAGATAGATAGATAGACAGACAGACAGACAGACAGACAGACAGACAGACAGACAGACAGACAGACAGATAGATAGATAGATAGATAGATAGATAGATAGATAGATAGATAGATAGATAGATAGATAGATAGATAGATAGATAGATAGATAGATAGATAGATAGATAGATAGATAGATAGATAGATAGATAGATAGATAGATAGATAGATAGATAGATAGATAGATAGATAGATAGATAGATAGATAGATAGATAGATAGAGATAGATAGATAGATAGATAGATAGATAGATAGATAGATAGATAGATAGATAGATAGATAGATAGATAGATAGATAGATAGATAGATAGATAGATAGATAGATAGATAGATAGATAGATAGATAGATAGATAGATAGATAGATAGATAGATAGATAGATAGATAGATAGATAGATAGATAGATAGATAGATAGATAGATAGATAGATAGATAGATAGATAGATAGATAGATAGATAGATAGATAGATAGATAGATAGATAGATAGATAGATAGATAGATAGATAGATAGTAGATAGATAGATAGATAGATAGATAGATAGATAGATAGATAGATAGATAGATAGATAGATAGATAGATAGATAGATAGATAGATAGATAGATAGATAGATAGATAGATAGATAGATAGATAGATAGATAGATAGATAGATAGATAGATAGATAGATAGATAGATAGATAGATAGATAGATAGATAGATAGATAGATAGATAGATAGATAGATAGATAGATAGATAGATAGATAGATAGATAGATAGATAGATAGATAGATAGATAGATAGATAGATAGATAGATAGATAGATAGATAGATAGATAGATAGATAGATAGATAGATAGACAGATAGATAGATAGATAGACAGATAGATAGACAGATAGATAGATAGATAGTGGGCCAATCAAATGTGGATATTAAAGAACTCCAAAGAATTGTTACATATTTTACAAAATAACAAAAACATGTACAATTTAATCCACACATTTGATTTTTCAAAGTTGTACACAACCATCCCACATAACAAACTTAAAGACAGGCTATCATCTCTCGTGAAGAAAGTCTTCTTTTACAAGAATGGTAGTCGTAGGTATGAATACATTGCCATCAAGCGCAACTTGGGCTATTTCACCAACAACAGCGATGCCAAACTCAAATACAGTGATGTTGAGGGGATTCAAATGCTATATTTCCTAATTGACAACATATTTATCAAGTTTGCTGGCATGACATTCAGGCAAACCATAGGCATTCCCATGGGCACAAACTGCGCCCCACTTTTTGCAGACTTTTTTTGTATTCGTATGAAGCAGAGTTCATACAATCACTTCAGAAATCTGGGTGTAAAAGGATTGCCAAGCGATTTAACAACACCCACAGATATATCGATGATCTCATCAGTTTAAACAGTCCTGGTATATCCAATAATCTACACCACATCTACCCAGATGATTTAGAAATAAAAGAAACAACTGAAAGTGTGGACTCGGCTTCATACCTAGACGTATTGTTTGAAATTAGACAAAATACACTATATACTAAGCTGTATGACAAAAGAGACGATTTCAATTTTGAAATCATAAACTTTCCCTTTTTTGGAGCATATACCATCATCTCCAGCTTATGGTGTGGATATTTCACAACTCTCAGATACAGTAGAGCATGCAATTCATATGAAGAATTTCGAGTTAGACACAGCCTATTAGCTCAAAAGTTAGTGAGGCAAGGGTTCTCAGAAAGTAGATTAGTGAAATCATTAAGAAGTTCTAGGTAGATAGGAGATGTTGTATCAAAATAGACCTATCTGTTCTCAAATGATGAGTGACAGCATACCAAATTTTGACTCACAAAAGTAATTTGGTGAATTCACCAAATAACAATGGATTTGTCGCTTTGGGTCAATCTTGACGGATGCAGCTAGCTGGCAGGGTACGCTTACCCATTCCGGACACCTGGTACCACCACTATTTTGTGGTTCAAGATGACCCCATTGCCTTTGTCATTTTGAATATGTTCCTGGACCTGGTAACTTTCTTAGTTACCTTGAATGATAACGATTATTGCACCTGATTTGATGTCTATCTATCTATCTATCTATCTATCTATCTATCTATCTATCTATCTATCTATCTATCTATCTATCTATCTATCTATCTATCTATCTATCGATCGATCGATCGATCGATCGTCGATCGATCGACCGACCGACCGACCGACCGACCGACCGACCGACCGACAGACCGACAGACAGACAGACAGACCGACAGACCGACATACGACGTACGTACGTACGTACGTACGTACTACGTACGTACATACGCACACACACACACACATACATACATACATACATACATACATACATACATACATACATACATACATACATACATACATACATACATACATACATGTGGGAGCTAACACTGCGGGACGAAAGTATGCCTGATTGTTTCATATTCCGCGAAGCATTTTTTCTGCCTTAGAGCGCTTTCGGCCAGTTGCTAGTGACAACAACGAACATTGTATCAATTTATTTTCAATAGAATATCGATCGAAATCTGCTGGCTTACCGGTTCATGTGTTCCGGTCACCTCATGAATATATCCACAATAACCCGTATATATACCATAACCATCAACGTATCCGTTGGTTTCTTGTACTTAAATAAAATCGTCGACGCTTTTTTACAGTTTTAGTGATGCGTTTATATTTCAGCACATTTTGGCGCACTTTGGCCAAGTTTCGCGCCATTGTCATGCGAGTGAGCAACACTACATTGTATCAATTTCCGATAAAAGAATATCGATCGATAACGTTCACTACACGATTACAATTGAGACTCCGTGCTCGTCCGCCTCCGTTCTGTGTTATTTTTTTCAAATTTACTGGCATTTCCATCGTTGATTAACCAAAATTTGGTATAAATTACAACAACATGACAGGTATTTGGTCTGTACAAATTACGAGACGCATACTGATTGAAATGCGTCAATTTAAGACCCGTGTTCTACATATGTATACGCCGTCAGATCGCCAAATTATTGACGGCAACAGTGTATTTCAGTGATCCGAAAAAAATAAAATGCAAATAAAAGAAATTTTGTGAAGAAATTCAAAAAACTAAAACAATAGAAATTTTGTATATTAATCAAAGGATCGCTGTACCACTTTTCATCATTATTTGTTCAAAATTGAGGATTTGCACGGCGAGAAGTGTGCAATCCGTTCGGTGTGTTAGACGCCATTGTTTTCTATGGGAAATCGAGCATCGCATCGCATCGCGTCGTCGAGTTTACAGTTTGATCATAGGGTATTCAGTAGTCATCAATGATAATAAAGATATATGAAAAATAATATTATTATTGTTATTATAAAGAAATATGGAACATATGAAAATAATTAAAGGAATATGAAAAATATGAAGTTATTATTGTTGTTGTTATTTTCATCATCATCATTAGGGACGATTCAGAATTTACTTCCAGGGGGGATGGAGAATTTTCAGGGGGGGGGGCCACCCATTTTTCCCAAGAAAATTTAGGGGGCCAGACAAAAATACCACAATCTTTAAGGGGGGCAAGGAAAAAAAACATCAATTCAATATTTGCCCAGAATTTCTGATCTCTACAAAAGAGCACCGTAGGCGCTACCTGGGTGACAGATAAACTCAACATGTTTAGTTAAACTCCTTTAGCTGCCAAATTCGGTATATTCACAGTGGTTTGTTTTATGCATCTACTGCAGTATCTTGTTCTCCTCCTGAAGCGTTATGAAATGTCCAGTATTTAGCGTGTCAATACAAACCATACAGTGAACAGTCAGGGTTGTTTTTGTTGAAAAGAGATCTCAGATCAAGTCCAGACTAGAATTCATTTATCAACAATAACAATGGTCATTTATGTTCACACTGGTATGTTGCTAAATACAGCATGGGTGTTCTATGTAGTGATAGAATAACAAACAAATGCTGATACACAGAGATGGACATTGAACAAATGCTAAAAATTACAGCAAATGTCTTTTTAAGGTTGGGTTTACCTTGTAGCTTGTAAAGCAGTTGAAAGTTGCATGATAAAGAAGTGTTAATTTATGCAAATGTATGCAAATCACCTGATTTCTTGGCTTCTTTTGCCTCCCAATTTCAAAATTTCCAACGAATTTAACTCCACTCCGGCTGGGTCAAATTTCTGAAATTTCACATTATGTTTTTTAAATGCTATATAACACAACAACTATCAATTGGTTTTGTTTGGCAATAAAGCTCTTACATTTTTAATAAGAGGCATTTTGAATAAGAGGCATTTTAATTTGCTGATCATGATTTTAATCAATTATTAGAGTGTCAGTCTTTAAACCCCTACAATTTTAAATGAAGATGGATAATGCCAAGTAAAATAGTTGTTTTTTTCTACATGAATACTATCCTTTCAAGTGAAATATTACATTTCAGAAAATACTGTCTAGTTTTCGACTTAAATTAATTTTTATCATTAATACAAAAATTGATGTTTTTTACCCCAAATATACACCCACTTCATCCTTTGAGTAAACTACTGCTACTGCTACTCTTCTTTTCTGCTCCTTTTTTCTATGTTTCATTCTCATCATTTTACCCTTTCTAAATTTTTTAAATGTTCTACATAACTTTTTACAGTGCTTACATCTACTATAAACTTTTTGAAAATAAATTTATGGCCGTCTCATCTTCAAGGTGCTTTTCAACGAATAGGTTTTAATGTTGAAAATAAAAATATTATGTATTACTGTCAAAAAATATGGTGAAAAATTTACAAAAGGGTTGATTTTCCAATAATCCTGTACGTGCATCCAGAAGATCATGTGGCACTGCACCAATGCTATGGTGTGAATTGTTGAAATATTGTGTACACATGAAATTTGCTGTAGTCCAAGAAGTGATCTCAGTGTGTATGAGGCTAGGAAAAATGTGGATAGGCTTACACATTGTGTATTGATGCTAATACTTTTGTGTCCCATTCGTTCTGATATGTATAATCAAAGATTTCACAGTGGCGGCTGGCAGAAAAGGCAAAAAAACAAATTAACATGTATTGTTTCGTGTCATCTGAAAACATGCGCATCATGACTATTTTAAAATTAAAGTTTGTTAAAAAATTTGAAATATGAATGCTCTGTCAATTTTGAAAAATACTGCTCACAAAATGTGATTTTGACTTACACAGGGTTGTCTGCATTTTAATATGAACATTGGATTGTGAATGGAATGAGCAGAATAACATGTGAATTCATGTTTTGGATAAGGTGTTTTGTTCAAGAAATGTTCTAAAATATTCCTCAGCATTGTTGCTTTCAGTGGCAGCAACTTGGTTTTATGACAACCAAATTAGAAAAAAAGAGAAAATTAAAAACAAGTTGGCTTTCACCAATTTTAATTCCTAATGTTTAAAACTTTCACCGTGAGTCTGCAAATATTCAGCATCATCAAATGAAAATGTATGCTGAACGTGTGCATGAACATGTACATCTCACTTTCCAGAAATATCTGGATATCTGCAAATGAGATGTACCATTAAACTTCAAGATATATATCACTTTGCCAATTATCTGCTCCTCTGATTTTCTGTTCACCATTTCTAACTGACATCTTTGCTTGTCTTTGTGTGCATCATATGTATCAGTGAGACATAACGAAAAAAGTATTCATATTTAGTAATTAACTTTTCTTCAGAAATTTACAACCAGATATGTTTATTGCTACCCTTTCCAAAAGTGTGCCACTTGCAGTCCCTGCAAATCATTCTTTTTATAGTCATATAACCCTGAAATGATTTGTTATATCATCGATTAAATGTCCACTACAGTCCTGCAACTTGTTAGACTGGATATGTCTATAATGTATAAGCATGCATGTATATATTAGGGGGGGCCATGGAAAAAAAACAGGAAAGATGAGGGGGGCCATAGATATTTTCTATAATTTACTAGGGGGGGGCATGGAAAAAATCACCGAGAAAATAGAAAATCCTCCACCCCCCCTGGAAGTAAATTCTGAATCGTCCCTTATGAAGTGCCATTGGCAATGTTGAACTCCTACCAAAGTTGGCCAGCCTAGCGAAAAGTACTCTATCTACATACACTCAATGGTTGCAACTTGCTCCATCCTCTAATCCGTATAAGTCAACTTTACTTGCCAAAATATTACCAAATCAACATTTGAACGGCGAAATTTCAACCAGAGGCATGCTGTCATTTACCATATTACTGTATTCTGGTCCATACTTTACCTTATAACTTTCGTAAAACAAATTAAAAAAAAATCAGATTCAAATGCTAATTGACGTTGGTACTCAGACGAGGTGCCACAAGAATATACCACGGACAATGGCAGAATGCTTTTCGAAAACTACCAATTTTCTTGTTTTACGAAAGTTATAAGGTTGAAATTTCGCCGTTCAAATGTTGATTTGGTAACGATGACGTCAAACAGAGAAAAATACGATGGGAAATATATATAAATATATATATATATATATATATATATATATATAATATATATATATATATATATATATATATATATATATATATACTTGTTTAATTCAAGATCAGCTGGAGTAGAGTGCTCAATACTAGAGTAGAGCTAAATATGTATATAGGCGGCTCTGCAGCCTATACGAAACAAATTTGTAGTGGAAATGTAATATTTTAGATTATCCTGATCAACTCAGTTATGTATATATATATATATATATATATATATATATATATATATATATATATATATATATATATATATATATATATATATATATATATATATATATATATATATATATATATATAAACAGATTACTTCAAGTACAAAGTAATGAAATCTATTACTTAAGTTTCATGCATCTTGCAATCCTCAGATAGAGTGAAAGGATTACTAGCTCGACACTCTTACATATATGATCGGGACGAACCATTCTATTTGTAGGTAGTGTTAAAATTCGATAAATAATATTTGTTTTGGTGGCGACATTTTGAAACCAACTCAGAGCGTTTGTTTAACAGTGTAGATTTGTCAGCATTGATAATATGCAGCTTTTCTGATATGCAAAGACTACATCGTACTTGAAGTAATCTGTTTATTTATAACGCTCTGCTTTTTGCATTGAGCACTGTAATTTCCCTCGAGGACATTTGTATACTTCAATATATATATATATATATATATATATATATATATATATATATATATATATATATATATATATATATATATATATATATATATATATATATATATAATGACGTCACCTGTTAACATGTGGTATTCGCTAAGTACATGTAGTAACAAAGAATGAGGTGGGCATTTACAATAAGTTGTAAGAAGAACAAAGGCGTGACGCAAAATATCGTAAATTACTGAAACGGTAACGATCGCGAGATCCTAATATCAAAAAAACTTCTCTTAGTAGAATATTATGAATTTAATTAAGTTTATAAACATTTTAAAATGAAACCACATAGAAATTAAAATTTAGAAACGAAAGGAGGCGGAAGACGACGGCTTTCCTGCTGTAGCATAGCGTGATCACACACCATTTATTGTGTTATTTAACTTTACTTTCTTATCTTTCGAAAAAAAAACCCGCAGAGATTATCAGTTAGGACCCTTAATTTACAGATGAATTTTACTGGAAATACCAACCAATATCACAGGGTTCACCTTCGCCACTGTGATCATAACAAAGAGACATTTCTCAAACTTGTCGCCGGCTTTCTTTACGAATGATTACTTTTACTTTTAAGGGTAATAAAGAGATTAAGGTAGGGTCTTCTAAACACGTTTGGAATTAGACAGGTCTGCAATGCCCCTACCCCTAGCTCTTTCAACTGCTGGTTGGCACATATTTGTCATATACCATGATTTTGCAAGGGGCATGCCGAAAACGTGTCAATGTCATTTTTCTGACTTGACGTAGGTTGTGCTTTGATTGGTTCTATCAACAACTATAAAAAACACAAAGGGGGAAGTCGTGAACTACCCCTATCGCACGCTTTCATTACTGCAACCAGGCTCTTGTTTTTCTTATTTTCGATGATATCGGTAAAGCAGACGCCTAAACTTGTTACGACGGAATACCATTGCGACCCGCAGGGGATGTGAACACAAAAACAGGCAGCAGACTTGAAAACCGTATAATTAGTTATTTATTCGATCTGTAAACAGTAACATTAACGTATACAACGTCCCAGTAAGTTTCCAACAACTGAACACAACATAGGCCTAACCTTGAGTTGCAATACAAAACGCTCTCATAAACATCAGTAAACTGTTCGGCGTTTAGTGTCCGGTAAATCTCTCAAATCTAAAGTCTAAATTTAGTGACACAGCAGAGTTTCTCTCAGCGTTCACAGGCGATTGTGCGTTTTCCGCGTTGTATGCTGAATTACACATGGTTTTGGCAAGTATGCATCAAAACGTCAAATTACTGACTGAAAATATATAAACGGCTTAATAACAGTATAAATAAAGAAGTTCTTACTTCTTTGCAAGACTCTACTGAAAACCTTTGAACAGTTATTTGGCAAACAGACAGGAAAATTGCTGATTTCACTGGAACATCGTCCGTACAGTGTACAGCGCAGTGTTACAACTGTAAACAGAAATGGCGGCAAAGCCAATAGTAGTAAACAAAAGAATCATACTGTCTCAGCGTGAGAGCGGGCTTCATGTACCTACATGTCTATTTCTCAACGTACCATTTTTCTCCCCCTCGGTGAGGCAATTGGGCTCATCTAATAACCTTTCTCAGGGTAAGTAACTGCAATCTTCGTGACTGGTCTCTTGTACATTCCGTGGCTGTTTTGACCTGCACAGTACGTACTTTACCATCTTGTCCAGGATGAACTTCAAGAATACGACCAATATGCCATTTACCTCGGATTGCATGAGAGTCAGATACTATTACAATGTCATTGATATATACACTGCATCTTTCTACTTTCCATTCTCTGCGCGGTACCAAATGCGGTAATACATCTCTACTCCATTGCTTCCAAAATGAATCTATGGTCTTCTGCACAAATTCTACACTGTGTCTTGGGTTCTTTGTCTCTCGAAATGGTCCTTGTGGTATGGCTGTTGATGCTCGACCTAACAGGATATCATTTTGGCATAAATATGCTCCATCATCAGGATCATTTGGAATTCTCCCTATGGTCTCTGGGTGATAAGAGATTGGCTACTTCAAGTAATACAGTGTACAACTCGAACGGTTTCCAATTGACTGGTGTTGCTTTGCATGTCTTTACAAGTGATTCTGCACATCCATTCTGATGTGGGGTTGCAGGCGTGGTAAATTTCCATTTCATACCTTTATCTGCACAGAACTCTTGTAACTTCTCTTTATCCCATCCCTGCACTCTACGTCTGAGTTCTTGTTCTGCTCCTACTAACTGACTTCCATTATCACTGGTCATCATTGCTGGATATCCTCGGATCGTGAAAAACCGGCGGAGTACTTGAAAAACTCTATGGTTGAGTAATCTACAGCTAGTTCTAAGTGAACGGCTCTGGTGTGCAGACAGGTGAAGATCACTCCATGGTGGTCTTATTGTGGCTGATCTTTACTTTATTCGGTCCAAAGTAATCACAAGCTGTGTAATTGAATGGTTGTGTATATGGTGCAAATCTTTGCTGTTGTAGATCTCCCATGAACTGTGTTTCACTTTTCTTGTCTCTTTCTCTGCAGAATACACATCTGAACTTTATAGTATTGGCTAGTCTGTGGGCTTTCAAGATCCAGTATTTCCTTCTCGTTTTCGCTACTGCAGCTGCAATACCAGTGTGTCCGTACTGGTGCATGTATTGCGTAATCAGTAGTGATATGTGATGTCGGTTCGGTAACAAAGCTGGATGGCTGCTGTCATATGACATGAATGAAGCATTTACTCGACCTCCAACTCTGATTATTCCTTTACCTGTGAATGGACTCAGTGTCTTGAATTCTCCTGCAGCAAGGCGTTCATGGAGACTTCTCTGTGCTCTGGTTATCCAGTACGTTTCTGCATCCTTGAGTTCATTCGGTGACAGTGGACCTTTTTTCATCGGTGCTCTGTTTTGTTGCTTGCCGCGTAGATTGTCAATGAATCTCAGGACATATGTGGTTACTCTGATCAGTGTCATCCATGACGAAAATCTAGTACAATCGAGAATTTCTGAGCTCTCTTGTGTGATAAGAATCTGCTAAGTTGTACATTCTTCTTTTACTAGCTCAGTTCGGTCTGGACAGGAAGTATCTTGTGGCCATTCAGACTCGGGTGAATACAGGAACTCTGGGCCATGCTGCCATCGTTCAGTTAACTGCTTGACAGATATACCACGTGACACATCATCACCAACATTGAATTCTCCTGGTATGTGTCGCCAGTGTGACGGATCTGTAGTGCTCTGGATTTCTCCAACCCTGTTAGATACAAATGGCTTGAATCTTCTTGCTGGTTTCTGAATCCATGCCAATACTATGCTGCTATCTGTCAGAAATATCGGCTTACTGATCTCAAGTCTGGTTTGTTCAGTGATTGTCTTATACAAACAACTTGCTATGACTGCTGCTTGTAGTTCAAGTCTCGGAGTTGTCAGTTTCTTCAACGGTGCTACACGTGATTTTGCTGCAATGAATCTGACATCATATGTACCATCAATCAGTTGCCATCTGAAAGATGCACAGGCTCCGAAGGCTTCTTCAGATGCATCAGAAAATATACACAGAATCGGATCTCTGGTGGCATCAGCTGGTGTGAGACATCTGCTGAAGCTTACACTATTCAGTTCACTCATTTCTTGGAATAGCTTCATCCACTGATGTTGCATTGGCTGAGATAATTCTTGGTCCCAGTCTATGCCTTGTAACCATAAATGCTGCATACCTATCTTTGCACGGATCAGGAATACTGTTTCAAAGCCTATGGGGTCAAAAATGCGTGCAACTTGACTAAGAACTCTTCTCTTGGTCAGTTTCGGATTACCAGAATCTTCTTGATTTGCTACATATCTGTGTAAGTTCATGCTGACTTTGAAACTGAAAACTTCTTCTTCAGGCTCCCATACTGTTCCTAGTACTTTCTCTTGACTTGAATATTGTAACAGTTTATTGTATGGTCTCCCTAGTCTTCAAATGAAAAAAACTTCAACTACTTCAGAACTCTGCGGCACGGTTTATCACTAGAACCAAAAAGACAGAGCACATTACGCCAATACTGTCTAGTTTGCACTGGCTTCCTGTATATAAGAGGACAGAATTCAAAATTCTATATTTGACATATGAAGTTGTTCATGGTATGGCACCTGTCTATTTAACGGATTTATTAAATGTTCGCACTCTTGTCCGTTTGCTGCGTTCAATTACTGAAGGGGTAATGACTTTGCATCAACCGATTTGTAACACAGTATACTGTGGTGAGCGATCTTTTGCTGTCTGTGCCCCACGGTTGTGGAACAAACTGCCTTTAGGGAGCCGTCATTATTTATGGCCTGGGGGGGTCGGAGGAATCTGAGGGGGGGGGGGTCACTCAAAAATCGAAAGCTACAAGGGGGGTTGCTCAAAAGTGGAGAACAAGAAGGGGGGGGCTACTCAATTTTGTTGACATGTATTGAAGCATTTAGTGGAGTTACGAATTAATACAACAATAATAGTAAAGATATGTATTCATACCCGGTATTTGTGTACACACACACACATAATACATATATATTATATATATATATATATATATATATATATATATATATATATATATATATATATATATATATATATAAATCATAATACAGGTGGTTTCAAGTAGAAATTAAAATCTCATTACACTATGTGTTTCACGTTATTGTGATCTTCAGAAGAGAATGATCAGCTATTCGACGTGGCAAGCCTTATGTTAGAGGCTAGTACTGAGTACATTTTTCAGTATTTCCTGATTAAAGATTGATATACTTGCCTGATCATTAATGAGAAACGTCTGCTTTCTATATTCTACATTGTATAGGTTACCGATAGGGGAAAATGTGTAAAGCAAGCTTATTCTGATGCTATAAAGTTTAAAACCAGTTGAATGCCTTGACAACAAACCCATCTTTTATTGCAGGAAAATAATAATAAATAATAAATGTGAATAAATGTATGTCTGTCGCTATTTTTTCGGTTTCAAAAAATATAGTTGAAATCAATGAACTGAAATATAAGTTTTGGAATACTGTCTCAGATTTATTTTCCTTTGAGTTTTTTATACGAAAAAAATACTCCCCAAGTGCCATCAAATAACATCATTTTAATCTTTACTTTTCAAAAGCTCCAATGGAGGAGGGGGACACCCCCCTCCTGACCTCCCCCCCGCGACCGCTTATGCGGTCTCTTGTGGTGCTTTCGCACCACATCTTCCCCCTCTTGAAAAAATCCTACAGAATAACTGCATGTCACCAGAGCACTGGATACAGACCTGTACATCAGCCCCTGCCACAGCAATTGGAACCTCCTTCCGACAAAGACCTATACAACAGGGTTTAATCAGGGTCTGTACAGGGCCTGTCGCAGCAGCAATCCATTTTACTGTAATTTAACTTTCCCAATTTTATTTGGGGGGGGGGGAGGGGGGGTCACTCAAATTTTCTGTAGCAGAGAGGGGGGGGGTTACTCAAACACGTCATGGTTGGCAGGGGGGTTACTCGAAATTTTGGAGTTTCGAAAGCAATTCCTCCGACCCCCCCCCCAGGCCGTAAATAATGACGGCTCCCTTAGGGGTCAGAACGTCTCCTAATTTTAATGTTTTAAGTCAAATCTCAAGACCTATCTTTCTAAGAATGACATTGTATAGTTTTGAATCAGTGACCGTCTTTTCATTTTATTTAATTGTGATTTTCAGTTATAATTTTTTTTACTCTGGTAATTTTCGTTCATTGATTGTGTTTTTTGAGGCGCCTTGAGATGTTCCATTCATGGAAGGCGTTTTTAAAGAAATAAATATTATTATCATTATTATTGTTATTATTATCCAAGTGAGACATCCCAACTGGTTCGTGGTTTCGCTGTCAAAAGAAGAAGTAGTTATGGAAAATAAAAGAAAACATTTCAATTTTAATTAAGGTGATATGTGCCAAGTTAATTCACCAAAGTCTTGTTTACTACGCTATTTGGCAATTCTTGGCCGATTTTTGACTAGTTTATTTACTACTCATCTAACAGGCGAACCCTGTTACAAGATGAGGTACCCATAATCCACAACCCAATGGAGCAATGTGCGCATGTGAGACTTTCTTGTTTACAACCAATGTATTTCATGCATGATATGTAGATAGATTACGTCGACATAACTGCAACATGTGAATTTTAATCATGCTTTAACTTTCATTAATCGCCAACCTCACCAAGATACAGTGTTTACATCGGTCGTAGGGGTCCCTGGCAAACTTACAGCAGAGTTCCGACAACACCCTCCCTTTAAGTGACTGAACAGTATGCAGAAACTGTGATTTTTTTACAAGTGAATATGTTGCAGGGGTGAAAGAGTGGGTTTTTTTAAATGGTGAGACTCTTCAGTCGTTATTATGGCTTGCAGTCTTGTTCTCGTCACCAAATAGAGGTAAGTGTTTTGCTGCCTGACTCTCGCCAGTGATAACGGAAATTCTCGCTGTTCGCCGATCAGACTTCAAAGTCTCAACGGTCACTTGTCACTTGTTTATGACAGCCAGCATTTGCACACGGCCCAAGGACATGCTGCTGTTGTGGTAATAACATCTGCATTTACATAATTTGGCGGTCATTGGCTTCAAAAGGCCAGGCCAATCAACAACACTCTTTCATTTGCTTTTGTCATTGAACGTGCTGGTCAGAAAACGGCTCTCCATGAGATTTGAAAACGCAGAGGGAGACCCTGCCGGGGAGCCTCCTACCCTTTTCAGGCATTTCTACTGCCACGAAAGCAAATAACGATAAAATGGCGACCGTATTCACGGAAGATATCAGTTGGGAAGCCGTCCTCCTGGATCAAATTTACAGATCCTCATGTGAAAGAAACTATAATTGTGTAGCAGACTGTAGCAGAGACTACAAGCCATGCATCGATGGCTGTAAGTTAAGTGAACAAAGCCTAGATGTGAACTTTTTATGATTGACGGCAAATTTGGCCCTATTAGTGTGATGGTTCACACTAATGACCCGAGAATATGACGACATTGCTAATTTGTTTTTTAAAATATAACATGGTTAGTCTAAGATTTGATATCAGAAGGAATCATCATGCGTAGCAGCTTTATTTTGTTTTGATGTAAAAATCGTTTGTATTGCGATCAGTTCCATAATTTATATCGTCGAGTTTGGATTGACTCCACTTTTGCCGAAATGACCAATAATGTCAGTCCTACAGGGACATGTATCAGCACCACGGAAGAAAACTGCACGTCAACCTGTAATATGACCTCCAGCATTGCTCTTCAACTATGCTCCTGTACACAGATATTTTCGTCAGGTTTTGCTCTAATTACACGTGTCTCAATTTGGGCCGTGGTCAATATGTTCATAAAATACCATAGGTTCCAAAATATGAAGGACATTGGTAATTGCAAGAATTATTACCAGGCGTTCGTTTTGCAATAATCATGTCATTTCAGCAAGTCAGTTGACAACAAAACTGTTATTCACACAACTAAGTGAGGTTTAGAGAGTCAGACCTTATTCTATGTCTATATGTAAACAGCAGTCGAGGTTCAAACAACTAAGTCTGTCATAAACGATAAGACTATTTCTCTCAGAAGAAAGACTATATATGGCCTGAAGTTAAAATAAAGGTCATTATTAATATTCATAAATAAAAAAGGTGGTATGAAGTCAATTTATTACTCAATTAAAATGAGATCTATCAAATTTATAAAAAGTTAAGCATAAAAGATATGGATAAAGAGAAGCAAGCGTTTTAACGATGCAACAATACATCAATATTATGCATATACTTATCAGAAATCTATGAATTGTGAGCTGGATATTAAAACCATGCAAGTCCCCGAAATGAAGGATTTTTAGAGTTTTTACATAGCTTCGACATTTTTTGTTTGGACTATAATAGGATTTGGTGATGACCAACCGTTTTCACCTTTACTAAGGGCATTTAATAGTAAAGCAAAACGAATGTACACTGTATGCTTAGGTCATATAAGTCGTTGAACGGGTGGGAGTTGTTTTTTAAAAGGCCATTTATGGTGCCAATACCCGGATGATCGGTGTTTACTAAGTAAATTAAAAACGGATATTCTTTGACGTCACATGTTGCCAAATCAAATATTTTGTTCTCTAAATGTAAATACGACACGTGGGAGTAATACTCATATTTCATTCTGTGCTGATTAAAATAAATATGGCAAAGGGCAAGTAAAAGCTGTCTGGCATTTCTCAGCTAAAGAGCCTAGGCCGTGTCATATCAAAGTATTGCTGTAATATCAAATCGAATTCAGTTCCTCGTTACTTAAGGCAAGTCAGGAATTTCCGAAATTAAACAATAAATATATTAAATCAGTAGTATTTAATGTTCCTGGGATATCTGGTCTACGCATCGTATTGGATGATTTTGAAAAAAATATAGTTGGTGTTACCTCTGAGTGCTGAACAGCGCAACTGTTGGGGCGGATTCCCAAGGTGATATATAGAAAATGTTATGAACAATTATCCTCCAATATAGTTTGGTCAGGATTCCAAGACATGTATTGAAGCCTTTCAATCAATGAACTCTGCAGAGAATTTAAGTCATAACCCAATCAAAGTATATATTTTCTGAAAGCATAGATATTGACAAATACTGTGTTTTGTATTATTTGGCAATTGTTTATATAAGAACCACGTGACAGTAAATTTGAATAACCTCTTAAAATCGGGTTTTTCGTTTCCCTGCACTAATGCTGCGGTGTTTCCTGTTAAAATTAGCATTATAAAAAGTGTCGTTCAGATTGACCAATTTGCGCCGGTGTAGCACCGGTGCTAGGCCCAGATCGATGTAAAATAACCAATTTGGACATGCTGCGTTGGCCAAGGGCCGACACAGTTTGGTAATAATAATAATGCGTTTATTGCGTTTAAAGGCCTCCGGCCCATATGCAAGTGGAGAACCACACTAACATATATATACAGAGCATTCTTAAATTTTGAGTCGTAAATACGAAAATTACAAAATATAACAGTAACAATCTCTTACGATAAATTCGCAAGAGTTGCGTTTCTCAGTGCCATTGCTTTGTGGACAAATTTGCACAGATTTGTGAGAATTTCTGTATCTGATGAATCCATAAGTCTTTTGAATTTATAAAGGTTCGGGACAACATAACTCTCAGATGGTAAATATTCATTCCTCAATCGTGCGTAAAGTGGACATATTAGTAAAAAATGGTATTCATCTTCAATATCTTGTGTTTTACAAATACTGCATCGTCTATGAATGGGGTCAATTCCAGATGTCGCCCTTCCTCAATTGCTAAAGAATGACATGAACTTCTAAGTCTAGCAAATGACTGAATATATTTACAGTGGCAGCTTAAAGAGAAGATATTTCTCTGGTTCTAACAGACTCTTAAAGGTGTTATAAGTGCGTAACTTTGGTTTATTTGTTACGTTGGTAGACCAAATTTGTTTGCAAACATCTGTTACTCTAACGGTAAAATTTGACAGAAAAACTTTCTTGTTGCCAACTTCTTGAAGTACCAAGCGTGACCAAACCCCGTACGAAAGAAGAATATTTTTGACGGATGTCGCCCAATTGTGTCTGCCAAAGTTGTCTAAATTGAAGAGCATATTGTAAGCTTGTCGAGGTAGTCTGGTAGGTGGCATTTCTATACTATTTGAGCCAGTACGAAATACATCTGCGTAAGGTGGTAACAAAAATGGTACACGCCCACATTCTCCAATGACAGCCTCATTACAAGTACTTGAAGATACAGAAAGCAAATGTCTGCACCATTTTCTTTGTACCTTTTCAATTTCGTCAAAATATTGGAAGCCCCATATTTCTGCTCTATAACTTAGAATTGGTAAAATCATAGAATCAAATACTTTAAAATGGGATTCGAATGAAAAATTACCAATTTTTCTGCTTGCCGCAATTAAGCTATACATAGCTTTGCTAGCTTGCCCAGCTAAAGTACAGACAGCTTTGGACCATATGTTTCTTGATGAGAATACTAACCCCAAATACTTATAATATGTTACCACTTCTATAATAGTGCTCCCAAAATACCATTTTTCTCCCTTTGCTCTTCTCCCACCTTTACGAAATATCATAATCTTGGTCTTATCTAAGTTCACTTCCATTTTCCACCTTTCACAAAACGTTTTCAATATATTTATAAGAAATTGTAAGTTTCCAATGGAATCCACAAAAATTACAATGTCGTCTGCATATAACAGAGCAAATAAGTCAAAAATATCCTGTGTTAATTGAATGCCTATACGACTGGATTTGGAAAACATACAATTCAGTTCTTCAATGAAAAAAGAAAACAATAAAGGACTCAAAATACAGCCTTGTCGTACACCTGTAGGGCAGTTAAAATAATCTGATGTAACATTTTTTGCCCTTACACATGCTTTAACATTCCCATAAATAGAGTACAGAACACGATACATTTTCCCATCAATACCAAGTGATTTTAATTTGTACAGTAAAAGTGAATGATCCACCTTGTCGAAAGCCTTTGAGAAATCGACGAACAAAGCATTAAATTTCCCCCGACTGTAGCTTAGATATTTTGAATCGTGGCATGAAGTACGAAAATGTTATCAAAAGTACTATGTCCTTTACGGAAACCAGCTTGACAGTCTGAAATTACATTATTTGACCCTGACCATTTTGTAAGATGATTGTTGAAAACAGTGGTGAAAATTTTGCCTAATGAATTTAAGAGAGAAATCCCACTGTATTTGTTTACATCACTTCTTAAACCCTTTTTAAAAAGTGGTGTTATGATGGCGCTGGTCCATTCTGTTGGAAATGTAACCTAATCAAAAATATAATTGAAGATCTCAACCAAGAGTGGGAGTATTATACGTCCTGAGTATTTGTAAAATTCATTTGGGATCCCATCCGTTCCCTGAGATTTCCCTTCTTTCAAGTTTTTAGACTGTACAATATTTCCGGTTCTGTAATTGGAGAATTAATATGTGTACTGTGATCACTGACGGGGATTTCTTCCCCTACTTGCCTGTCAGTATTGGCAAGGAAAGCACTAATCTCCTCATCTTTTGAGCTTGCATCATTGCTATTCGAAGCACAATCACAGGACCTATTAAATAAGTTACGAAAATGGTTGTACCAGTCTTGGATATCTATTTCGTTACTCACACTTTCACGTTTATGGACAATTTTTTTAAGGACTGGCCAGAAGTCTTTAGGCCCTTTAGACGATGCTTCATTTAATAGGGCTCTTATACTTGTTTGATAATTTAGCTTACTTTCTCTACAGGTATTTCTAAATTCTTTCTTGGTCTGTTTATATTCCTGTAACGCCACATCTGTACCCACATTCTGAAACACTTGAGTTTTCATACATACAACGTTTTAACTCCACGCACTGTGCCCATACCATGGAGGTTGGCTACCTTTTTAATTGTAATCCCGGTTTTTACATTGACCGTCAGATCCAGCTAGTTTCAAGGCATCATTTAATCTGGAAATGGCAAGACTGACATTCGGCAATGCATCCTTTGCCTCAGAGATCAATATCTGAGGAGTTCTTGACAGCATATTCTGATTAAATGAATCTTTACAGCTGTCTGTCCAGAGGAAACGCGCAGCGCTTTCAGTTTTAGCGGAATGTGAAGATTGATTCTTATGCAAATTAGTAGAAGACGAAACCAGTTTGCAGGCGAGTGGAAATTGGTCTGATTCAGCTCTGGGAATGATATTGAAATACGTCATGTGCTTGAATAACTCAGATGACAAAATAACGTAATCAACAATACTGCAACCGTTAGCAGTTACACATGTAATGTTGCCAGCTGTGTCATCGAACAGTCTACCATTAGCAATATGTATATCAAAGCATTTACACAACTGCAAAAGAGCGCTCCCAGCTGCATTGACCTCATCATCTTTCGAATTCCTATCCATTTTAAAATCATCTGAAATGTATTGCAAGTTATCAAAGGGCAGATAGCACGTAGAATCATCAGCAATGTAGTCATCTTTTGTTCCTGTACGCGCATTAAAATCTCCACCCAACATAAATAGTGATTCTGGATACAAATTACAAAAATTGATTAAGAACGACTCTAAGGCATCAAATTTATCTAACAAACTGTCGGGTCTGAAATAGCAGCATCCAAGGATCACATCCCTATGGTGTTTGAAAAGAGATTTGTCAAGTTGAACGAAAATACAATTTTCAAGGTCACTAGGCAATTTTTTAACCTTCGTAACAAGTTCATTTCTGATATAAAGAGCAACACCACCACTTGGGCGTCCTCTATGGCTATGTCTGGAAGCATGGTAACTTAACACTTTGTAATTTTCTAAAAACTCAATATTATCACGTTCTGTACAGAACGTTTCTAACAAACCAACAATGTCGTAGTTTTTGCAAATAGAAATAAAGTCCTTGTCATTTTTCTTAGCCTTTAGACCTCTAATGTTCCAGAATAGCAATGAAAGTTCTTTTTCCTCGAGCTCAGGGCTTCGGCCACACTCCTATGGAGAGAATTGTTGGTTATGAGCTTGTACTACTTGGCCCGTTGATTCGTTCACTATAAACTCAGATCTTCTTCCACTTTCATCTATCAAATCAGTTTATCGTAGCGAACGAAGGTTTTCAAAGATTTATTGCTGTCTGTTAGAGATTTGCGGTAGGCGATTTGTTTTGATCGTACATTTCTAATTCTCTTTGAAAAATCTTCACCGATACTGATATTTGTGCCACGTAGTTTATGAGCACTTTACTTTTCAGGACTTTACCTTTGTCTTTGAATTTGGACAGCATTGCAATAATTGGCAAGGGTCCTCTGGTAGCACGTGCATTCTTGAGTCGGTGGCATCTTTCAAATTCAATGTCTTCTGTCATACTCAGCTCATTTTCTAGAAGAGATTTTATCTTTTTTTCTGACTCTTCCCATGTCTGGTTTGGACTATCCTGTTTCACTCCGTAAAATACAAGGTTGTTTCTCCGACTCTTGTGTTCTAAATTGTCCTTATCTCTGCGAAGTTTCTGATTTTCTCGTTTCAACTGTTCTATGGAGTCATGAATATCGCCGAGACATTTCTGTTTCTCTTCCAATGAATTTAGTTGTCTCTGTTCTGGTTTGCAAACTCTTTGAGTTCATGCATTTCGTCCTCAATATTGTTCATTCTAGTTTGCACACAGTCGAGTTTAACATTTATGGCTTGAGTGTCACGGATCAGCAAATTCAATTTTTCCACAATGCCTGCCACGTCTTCTTTCGTTGGCGCCTCCTGTGTCTCTGAGCGTAGCTTTGGTGGGCCTGGATTCTTTTCAACATTCCCGCCTAGCACAAGTAAACTCAATAAGCATAGCCTTACTGTGAGTAACACCTTGCAGTTGAACAATGGAATTCGCAGGGTGGCCATCTTTGGTAACTTCCGTTGGCGGGCTGGGTCTCTGCCGGCAAATATCCCAATTTTTGCCCTGTATTGCTCAATATCAACGCTCATCTTCAGGATACCTGTTCACAAGCCTAAACTAAAGCGTCCAATTGAAAAATTACCTCAACATGGATGTAGAATGCCCATAACACAAAAGGTCTTTGCAGAGCTCACTTGCGAGTGTGTTCACTCGGTGACGTCGTCATGTGGACTCCCGGCAAGGAGGGGGTTCAGGGCCGATCGCGATGTCAAAAATGCCGCGCACTGGTTATTATTCCACCGCTGTCGTACATATAGTCTAGTCGGAAGGTACATATAGTCTAGTCGGAAGCTCCACGGATGTATTTTTTAACCTACATTTTTGTAATCCTAAGGGTCTATTTAATGAATTTTGATGTTCCCAAATCAATAGTGTCCCATGGCTTTCATTTGGCGCCATCTTGGCCGCCATGTTGGATTTCAACAATGCAGGGTTCTCCCAACGCCGGTCGGCGCTGGTCGGCCCGTCCGGCACTCAGAATTTCCGACCAGCATTGACAAGTGACCGACCGGCACTTGCAGTTCAATGCTTTGAACAATCAACATGAATGTCTATGACACTTTTGAGGTCAGGCAGTTCATAAAATTGCATGAAGAATTGATGAAAACAATGGTACTATAGAATGCCTTTCAATAAAATGCTATTTAAACAATACCACTGGTTGATTACCGTACGCTGATTTTGCATATGAAAAGCTGTTCAGTTGTTGAACGTATGTTCACAAGATCATTGCCCTAATGAACTAGACACGGTTTTCCTGTCACATAGTATCTCTGTACGATCGAAAGATGGAGAAAAACTGAAGTTTTTATGCTTTGTATCAAGGTTTATAACACCATAAAAATGAAGTACGGTAGCGAAATCAACACAAAAAACAGGACTTCTACAAAACCGTACTCTTCCATGTTCAGTTCAGACTCAATGAGTGGCATTGTGGAAAGACTGCATGCAATGAAAGTCACGACGCAAGTTTGGTGTCAACGAATCCAGTCTTGAATTATCGATGAACACTCACTTATTTTTCAGGTCAATAAGCCAAAAGTTACTTGTCCGTGGCAACAAGCCTCTCTCTTTGTGAATTTTTCCATTCTACATTGACTATCAAGGAGCAATTGAAGTGAATTTGACATCGAGAAATTCAACTTTGAAAACTATAGGGTCACGTATTTACCGCTCGAAGGAAACAGAAACAATACAATACTATAAACGTTACAAATTTAAAAAGCCAAGATCATGGACTTTTCATTGATGTATAACTTAATAGGGATAAATTAATATTCGAACGTCGTTTAGACTTTATATCCGCCATTCACCGTAAATCGTAAAATTTGCTAAATTTCACACCCAATAATTAAATTCCCGTTCCTCCAAACAATTTTTCATGAGGTATTTATATTTTTTGGAAGGACTCGGTGCAATAAACAAGAAAAACAACGTTAAAAGTATGTGTCTTGAGATTTAGTGGGGTGCATGAGCTTGTTTTCTTATTACGCGGTATGCCGTATATCCGTGTGAACATAAGGGGTAGGGGTAATGTCTCCTTTCTGTTTCGAATCATGAATGATGAAACCATATAAATGCTACATTTTTTGAAATTGATGCATTAGACGTTTCTAAAAATATATAGATTTATGGTAAAAAGGTGCATATTTAAAAGTTACAAAGCTTAAACCTTTCAATTTGTGTCGATTTAAGTGATTTTTTAAGAACGAAATTACAACATACGGGGTAGGGATAATGTTTTCCTTTCTGCCTCGAACCATGAATTATGAAAACCATATAAATGTTATACCGTTGAAAGCTCTGAAATAGGCCTTTCCAAAAATGTATAGTTTTGTTGGGAAAAGTCACATATTTGACAGTTACAAAGCTTATGCCTTTCAGTGTGTGTCAATTTCAAGTGATGTTTTTGAACAATATGAACAAAACAGTTAGTCCGTTGGCCAGGTATCGAAATAATCCCCTCTAAGGCATTTTACCCACTATGATTTTCTGTTAGCTAGTATTCTCAGCTGTCATAATCTGCTTATATTCCATTTAACTGATGGTGTTTAAGACTGTAACGACTTATTTTGTATGGGGCTGTCACGCCCTCACTAGTAAAATAGGAATGGGTAACATATTTACCGCTAGTCGGAAACAAAAACAACAAAGTACCAAACAATACATTCTGAGAAAGCCCAGTTAATTCCCTTACCTTTGGTATACAACTTAATGGGGATAAATCAATATTCAAACATCGATTAGATTTTATATCGGCCCATTAAATGTATGGGGCTGTCACGCCATCAGTAGTAAAATAGGAATGGGTTAGGGGGAACATATTCACCGCTAGTCGGAAACAAAACAACAAAGTACCATAAACAATACATTCTTAGAAAACAAGATAATCCCCTTAATATTGGTATAAAACTTAATGGGGATAAATCAATATTAAAACATCGATTAGGTTTTATATCGTCCAGGAAATGTAAATTGTAAAATTTGCTTAATTTCAAACTAACAAGGCAGTATTGCTGAAGGCAATGAGTACTTGGGCCGTGATAGAGTAATTTTGAGGACAATATATACTACTATTCAAATATGGTCTTGAATTTCCTCCTGTCAATGAGGCATTTGATTAACTGGTTATTAAACGAAGCAATGGCATGACAACGGCAAAATATGTCTAGCAACTTTTGTGGAGTTTGAGGCAGGGGTTCTTTATTTATAGCGGGAATTGCTTAAACTCCTTAAATATTCAAATTACAGCAAATTTCTTTTGTTCTCGATGGTAGATGTCTAATATTTAGATGGGCATATTTAGATTTCTACCCTATAGTTATCCCTATATACCAAAAATCGGACATCCAGCTCTATTGGCTTGCTCAGAATTAGATATGCGCATAATTAATGAGGTACAATATGTGGTGTCATAAGGTGTCCCATCATACCATTTATGAAGGGTGTAGCACTTGTGGTTACTGAGTTGTGGACAAATATATCTATTTGAGGTCAAAGGTCATGAGGTCACGTGACATTTTGTCAAAATAATTGTATTGCTAAGTTATCCTATATACCAAAATCAGACCTCTAGCTCTATTGGCGCGCTCAAAATTATATATGCGCATAATTAATGAGGTACAATATGTGGTGTCATAAGGTGTCTTATCGTACCAAATATGAAGGATGTAGCAAAACTGTGACGTGACCTCAATGACCTTTGACCTCAAATATATATATTTGTCCAAATAATTGTATTGCTAAGTTATTCCTATATACCAAAAATCAGACCTCTAGCTCTATTGGCTCGCTCAAAATAAGATATGCACATAATTAATGAGGTACAATATATGGTGTCATAAGGTGTCCTTTCATACCAAATATGAAGGGTGTAGCACTTGTGGTTACTGAGTTGTGGACAAATATGTATATTTGAGGTCAAAGGTCATTGAGGTCACGTGAAGTTTTGTCAAACAAATTATATTGTTAACTTATCCCTATATACCAGAAATCAGACCTCTTGCTCTATTGGCTCGCTCATAATTAGATATGCACATAATTAATGGTGTACAATATGTGGCATCATAAGGTGTCCCATCATACCAAATATGAAAGGTTTAGCACTTGTGGTTACTGAGTCATGGACAATAATGTATATTTGAGGTCAAAGGTCACCAAGGTCACATGATATTTTGTCAAAATGTCTGAGATATCTGCGTGAACCGATGGACTCACTGATGCACTCACTGACGGATATGAGCCAATCTATAAGCCCCCTGGACTTTATCCGTGGGGACAAAAAAACTGTGTCACTGCATCCTTAGGCAATATGAATACGATGAGAAACTAAATTTTTATTTTTCTTGGCATCATACATGCGAGTCTATGGAGAACTGCCTATACATGGGAGTCTATGGAGGTGTAAACTAAAAAGTCCTCTAACACGGCCAAATTGATAGCATTGTGAAACAAATCGACGTGCATCTGTATGGGGTTGGGTACTGTAGGCGTGAACGGACGGACGGACGCACGGACATGACCAAACCTATAAGTCCCCTCGGACTTCGTCCGTGGTGATTAAAAACAACGCAACAGTTATTACCACCGGCGTAGGTTCATATCCAGAGCCCGTACGGTCTGCCGCCGTCGCTTGAAAACAATCTCATGCACCCGGCCATATGGGCAGCTGGCCGGATCACAGTCGCTTGAGAGCTATTCAGCTCTGGGACTATTCGCCCCATAGACGAGTATACAGAAGCGAGGTATTTCTCGCTTCTGTATACTCGTCTATGGGGCGAATAGTCCCAGAGCTGAATAGCTCTCGAGCGACTGTGGCCGGATGCATGACTTCCCGGAGAAGGCGAGCTGTCACGTTCACGCTCAGGATTATTTGTCGATCAAATTCAGTAAATTTACCTTACCTAGATGAAATTTTGTCTATAGGCTGAAATTTCGCCGAAGTTTGACAAAATTACATCGATTTTTCAGGTTCATATGCGACATTTTTGAGTTTTGAGTGCAGACAGAAATAAGTTTTGAGGCAACATGGCTGCGACCCCATGTTGACCCCTAGCCCTGCGTACGATGCTATGTGCTACAGCTAACACACAGCATCGTACGCAGGGCCAGCGAGAGAGTTGCCGACATCGACGGTTATTTACGAGAAGTGAATAAAAGACTGTCATTTTTGGAAGCGATCGAGTAGCTGAGGTAGGCTGGGATACGACTTGGGCTCAAGAACGCTGAATTTCGGCAGTAATTTGGCTTTTTACGTCAAGTCCCAAAATGGATTTGAAGTCACCAACCCAACGTACGGGTCTTTGCAGGGCTGTGGTGAGCGGGGCGGTTAGCTGTAGCGGAACACACAGCATCGTAGGCTAGTTGACCCCCAAGTGAAAATGTGTTCGCGATCAAATCTTCCTATATTTTTTTCAGAATTTTCAACAAAATCATTGCTTCTTACATCTTTTGTAAAATATAAAATACTAAAATAAAACTGCGATGTGCCATGTCTCCAGATTTCTAAAATATCGTTCGTTGACCGTTCGACGCAAACTTGTGACGCAGTTGAAATTCAATACTGACCGCCAAATAAATGAGACGAGATCAGTCTAGACATCCTCCAAATTATCCAACCATTCGCATTGGAGTTCAGCTCGCTTAGAGTATCATAACATTTTCGGCCTTTTAGATCGACCCTAATATCTCCCATTTAGGAAATAAATACACAAGCTACCTCGACAAAACTTCGTGCACCATCCAAGACCAAACGCACTACAAATCTGTCTTGACGTCATCATCTCCTTACATGGTAATCGGCTTACCGTATTTTTTAGCAAAGGGGACACAGAATACGTCGGGGTATTCAGTTTCAAAACGTATTACATTGTGTGATGTTGTCAAAAAAAGTCATGTTACTGCAGTGGTATAAATTACAAAACACAAAAGTTCAAATCAGTTTATTTTGGACTGGCTTTACCCAACATTTCATATTGTTTCTTATGCCAGATTTGACCACGTGCTTACTGGCGACCCCTTTTCATGCAAATTTTGTGTCAAATGATGTGTTCCCCTAGAAAAACAAACGTACGATTTCTAAATGAAGGAGGCGAAATTTGCCCTCAAGACTCGAAACCACCCCTTACGGGGTGTACCTAGCTATTTTTAACGAGCTTCTCGAATCTGCAGCTCTATTTCGAAATGATGGTCTGGTTTTCTCAGCTCAAGGATAAGTGTTCTCCATCGCTGTGCGTTACTATTCTCAACCGGGGGTACAGTTTCCAGTCGTAATGTTTTTCATTGTGTCCGGGATATAAAACCTTTCCTTTTCAAACTTTCTCTTTGATTAACATTAATCCACATCTTGTCAGTGATTAAACATGTTTCAAGTTTAAATGTTAAATTCTGGTCTCGAGCCCTCCTGTTCGACCAAACCGAAATTACCCCTCCCACTTTGGCTCGTCCAGTGGGTGTAGCAAGGGTCGTGCCATCGCCTAGTAAACGGAGGGTGCATTAATTGTTGCATTTCGATGCACATTTTGATTATATTCAGAAGATTTTGTGGCAAAAACTCAGATAGAGAAGCATTTATATTCACATCTCACTTATTCAAGACTGGCTGAGAGCAGCACTTCCATTCAGTTAACATCATTACGCCATTTATTATGCCAAGAAAGATGAAGCCAATACATTTTGCCCTCCCTGGTCTCAGCCAGAAATGGTTATACCTTACAGTTTTTTCCCACGGAATGAAAACAAATGTACTTGGGCTGAGGCCCAAGTACAATAATTAAGTTCTTGTTCCTCCAAACAATTTTAGAGGTATTTTATATTGTTTTAAAAAAACTTAATGCAATAAAGAAGAAAAACAATGTTGAAAGTGTATATCTTGGGATTTAGGAGCATGCAGAATATGTAGTATGTCACATACCTCTCTGTAATAGACTTAGGGTTTGCTTTGCGTTGAGGAAGAGAATCCTAACAAGAGTAAACCGTAGCTTCTAGCTAATTTTTGTATCTTGTGCTTTCGTGTGTTGTTTGTGGAGTCCCTGTAGACTTGTGTTTGAATTTATTTTTCTCTTTCTGTTTCCGTCGAGCGGTAAATACGTGGCGATACGATGCGGCAAAGATGGCGCCAAATGAACCCCATGGGACACTATTTGATTTGGGAAACATCAAAATTCATTAAATATAGACCCAAAGGATTACAAAAATGTAGGTTACAAATACATCCATGGGGTGCATGGGAACCCTACCTTCCGACCCAACTAATATACCCTACGCTCATCCAATTAATAGTGATGATCTCTCCGACAATTAAAATGGCGAGTTGTGGTCATATTTGCCCTTCTTATGCGTAAAAAATACAGGAAATCATAAACAGTAGAAACAGTGTACCATTATTCAAATCTGCCATTTTCAACATCAACAGGTCAGAGGTCACAAAGGAAGGCAAATTTACGTCGGCCCAAATTCTGCTACCGGTAAGTGTGAATAAGTTGGGACGCGGCCCATATCTATTCCCGGAAGGACAATTGTTTTACGTCGGCCAACAAATTTCAGTTGGATTGCAAATGTGAACAACTTAAATCTTCAAACTTCTGTGTTTTTTTAATCTGTCCTACTTTTTGTGTTACATACTTTGAAAAGTGTTAGACCAGGGATCAGTTATCGGTGAGATAATTGTCGCGTCATAAAAAGCGTTCTAGAGCCGAAAACAAAAATGGCAGACACAATTGGAAGATTGACATGACATTCTTTTATCATGCTCATTTCTACCGGAAATACTGCAGCCACGTTAAATAATTACATCACTTTAAATTTCATTTTCTTGTTCCTTCTCGAATAGTTCCATTTAAGTATGCATTTATCGATCAAAGTCTTTTTTGTGAAGATTTTTCAGCAAAAATATAAAGCTGCCAAAATTCAGGCTTTCAGTATCATCGCTACGTCATAAAAACTACACAGGCCAGTTATTTATCATTCAATGGTTGCCATATTTTCTTAATTAGCTAAAGTGCAACTAAATTACTTGTTAAATTTACCATCTCGTAACCATAGTGACTTGTATCAAAACATGGTTGGTCTCGTGACTAATTAGCGATCGAAAATAAGATGCATACTCTCAATCAGATATATAACCGAAAGTAGCAAACTCTCGTAACAGTACATTTTATTCGTGATGGGCTGAAGACAACATGGGAGCTCTGCTGCTTAGACTGTTGACTTTGTTCACTTTACAAAGTGGATCATCTGTTACAGCAAGTATGTACAATCATTTCCTATTTAAAGCTGCATGGATGGAAAAGCTGCAAAAATGCTGTATGGGCAGTTGCATAATTGCGTCTCGTGTCCCGTCCCGACGATATGTCAACAAATGTGCCCCTAAGATAAAACAGTTGCAGTTATCCAGTTCTGATAGAAGAACACACTCAAAGCGATCCAACGAAAGCTTTCAGTAAACTTAATGAGTGTTGTCAGGGATGCATGTTTTTCGGATTTGAAACTGCTCGGCCTAATCAAACACGGCGTGTTTAGTGTTACATTAGCACTTTCACTGTATTTAATATACAAAATGGTTATGACGTTCAGCATCTTATTGTTGGTGTCGAACAAGGAGAATGCTATCTGTCAAAGCAATGGTTTGGAGAGATTCGGTCCTATGAAGTACTCATTCTTGAAAGTGATTTTCACAGTTTAATGACCAAACGCGCATGCAACGAAGCTGTTTGGGCAAATGTTTGCGTCATGTGAGTCCGAAGCAGCATAAGTTTATGTTCAATCACCGCCGTGAAATGAAAAAGTGACAACTAATGGGGCAGCACGAACGCAATTCGCATTTCTGGGATACATCTATGGTATTCTGGAAATGTTTATACGCTTCTTGTACTCTCAGAGTCTCAAAAACGTGATCGAGGGAGTGTCGTCTCCCTTGCTGTGAAAGATCTGAAGTCATTCTTACAACCGGTGTTTGCTTCAGGTACTTAAAGCATTACGATGTGATATTGGTACCGTATCACTAGATAACCGTAAAAAAATAAAATAATTTGCAGATTCTATAGAATATCATGACTTTTATTTGAAAATCGTCTAAAATAGGATGAATGCCATGGACTTTTCGCAGTAAAGCGGAGACCTTGTAGCAGTGGACAAAACGTGTCAATGTTGATAACCGCCATACTTTTGTTGTGTGTATTACGGAGAGTTTCTAGTTATTCTACCTGGGAAACACAATTATTCACTTCCGATGCCAACACAAGCTGTATTTTATTGTAACCACTAGATATACTGCCAGTATATCATAGTATACACATATTGACTGGCCATGAGGGCAAGCACCGCATACGTCTGTACCCCGAGGGTCTGTGAGTCACCCCCAAAAACAGACTGTTTCCCGAGGCCGTACAGCCACGGGAAACAGTCTGTTTTTTTGGGTGACTCACAGGCCCGAGGGTTAAAGACGTATGCTGTCGCCCGCATGGCCAGTCAATATGTGTTTTATAACACACCTCATCTGTAGCCATGCATAAGAACGTGCTATACACAAAACTTGTCGCATGAATGATGTAATATGTTGAAGTGGTTCGGCAAAAAAAGTTTTTCCCGACAGGGTCGAAAATCTTCTGCAAAACGTTCAGTGCACTTTTGATTATCGTTTTCGTTCGTTCCGAGTCCTTGTTGGAAACCAGAGCATTCAGTTCTTCTTCAGAAAGTAGGATAAACCGAGAAATTTCTCAACTATCGTTTCGCTCGGCTGCAGACGACATCTTTGTTTACATTCCAGTTCGCGCATGCGCCAATGTTTTTTTTGACGTCAGCGGGAATCATTTTTCAGAACTGATGCCTGGCAGGCACCATTTCGACAAATGATGCTAATGACGTCGTTTACGTGGATCAGCACAAAATCCCACGTGACTATCAATTGGCGAATTAGAACACAGACTGCGGATGAGGTGTGTTATAACACTGTTGACGCGCCAAATACTTAAATTAGGTAGTGAAACAAGAAACTGTTGACACAACATATAAGAAAATATCATGGTCGGCTGCTGCTTTTTTTTTCAAATGTCACTGATAAAAATAATTATTTCATGCAGGCTACGTTCGACAAGGTGAATGCGTTAGACTTTGGCATGGTTTGTGAGGAATGTTTATAAAAAAACATGTAATGTTACAGTTGTAAATATTATCGTATTTATTTCAATATGATAGGGTGTAAAATTAGAGTTTAGAGTTGTTGAAAATATCAAAATAACTTTAAAAATTATCAAAAAGTTGGTTTAAATATTGAGTTGATAAATGTTTGGCATATACTGATTGGGGATTTGAACTGGTGTGGGGTTCGAATCCTGTTTGGGTTATAGTAAAATTTATATTTGAACGGCCGCTATATATCAACCACACGTATCGGTGCTAGTCACCTATGCGAATTCTGGTGGAATCAGCAACTTTGTTTTCCGTTTTTTTTCTCCGAGTCAGTAAGACTCGGCTTTCCCCCCCGGGGGGGGGGGGCATGACCAATCACCGACGCCAGCCTGGTACTGAGGTATCCAGCAGCGTTAGCGTAGACTCGTACTTCATAGCTTAGTTGACAATGGCCCCGGTGGCGAACGTTCAACGTTCGGAAGCTGATTTTAGGTGGGCAACCGGAATTCAAACTTTTAATTTTTGAGGACATGTTTTTATCTATATCTGGTGATCAGCGCGCAGTCGCCACGTCAAATATCGACCTTTGCATTAAAAAAGTGTTTTAAAAATGTTACCAAGTGGGAGTGCCTCTTTAAGAGGGGGTTGAAATGATTTTTAGGGCACTGAGGGGGTCTTAAACACATTAAAATTTCAATTGCGATTCTTCAAGCTCCTAGTCTATAAATATGGCCTAATGTGCGTTAGTTGTTCGGTTTCTAGGCCAGTAAATATATCTGTTCCCAAAAAGTCGTATTTTGTAGGGCAGGGGTTCAGACAGAAGAGTGTAGAGGGCTCAATTCGTTGCTAGGTGATTTAGTACCACGTAGACAAGATTTACAGTTAAACTGCCAAAGTTTTACGGAACTGTGCGTTCCAAGAGTGCCGCGGTTTGGTATAATACTGGTCGTTGTGTGCTTGAAGCGTGTATTGCTTGCAGACATTTTCAAATGCCGACTACTTACTATACTCAATGTGGGAAAGAAATTAATACGACAACCGTAAGCTCTTGGCGATAAACTAAAAATTCTACATTCCATTTGTCATAACGTAAGAATTAATTATTCTAGTTGCAAATTAATGCTGTGTTCGATATCATTCATGACTCACCCTTCCTTCGCCTCCCGAAAGAAGGGTGAACCAATGACACCGCAGGTGATATGGCAAACTTCATAGTTTGTCACAACAATCTAACAACAACATCAACAACAATTCCTTCCTTCGCCTCCCAAAGAAGAATGAACCAATGACACCACAGGTGATATGGCAAACTTCATAGTTGTCACAACAATCTAACAACAACATCAACAACAATTCCTTCCTTCGCCTCCCAAAGAAGAATGAACACAATGACACCACAGGTGATATGGCAAACTTCATAGTTTGTCACAACAATATAACGACAACATCAACAACAATTCCTTCCTTCGCCTCCCAAAGAAGAATGAACCAATGACACCACAGGTGATATGGCAAACTTCATAGTTTGTCACAACAATATAACGACAACATCAACAACAATTCCTTCCTTCGCCTCCCCAAAGAAGGGTGAACCAATGACACCGCAGGTGATGTGGCAAACTTCATAGCTTGAAACAAATGTAACAACAACAACAATTCAGCTTCACTGATATCAGCCCATCAGTTTGTCAAGGAACGTCACGATAGGGCATTATGTAGTTCTATGTTACTTTTTCAGTTAGCCTTGACCATGACCGTGGGCCTTGGGACTTTGCTTGACACTGTTTTTAACAAACGAACAACATTTTGCAGTGATTCAATGGAGTATCGCATCTGTTTATTTTGAATGTGTTTTCAAAATCGTATTTGCACTGCTCTTACTGAAGAACTTCTCTATATAACTATATTAAAATAACCAAACTTGTGACGAACGTCCATTATCAAAACCATGTCCTTTGCGTCATCCACAAATACAATTCACGGCATTGAGAAGTTAAAAGGTCCCTGGTAATATAAAGTCACGAAAGAAACCCAAGTCAGAGTGTCTGAAAAAATGATCACCCCAATAATCAAAGCTGGAAAATGTCACGAAACGTTACGGCATCTATCACGGCTGATTCAGTACTGTGTAGTTAAGAGCGAAGCGTCATTTACACCCTCTAAATGAATCTTGTTTTACAAGTCGGAAACAGAGTTCGCACGAATTTATTGATAATTCGGTACAATATGGTGGCATGCACAGAAACATCAAAAACACTTCCAAAGTACCGACATCCGTCTTTAAATCTAGCTCAACAATAAGTTCACTACTGTTTCTGGTCAAATCTAAAGATCGCACTGTATTAGCTGAACTGATCACTGCACTTAGTCTACCACTTGCTCGAACAAGTTCAAGGATTTCGTTGACAAATTACTAATAAAAGGGCACTTTTATTTCCATGTGAAGACCGTCTATAAGGTTTCTCTCTGTCACTTATCCTTCTGATACATGTGATATTTTGAAATTCTTGTAATGGAACTTCAGATCCCGTTTAAATAAGTGACAAAGGGTACGCATGGCTGGCTGGGAATCAACGTCACAATAGTGTCCAACAGATCCTCTCGAATTTCATCGACGGCAATTCCGTTTTCAGATACTTTAATATACTCATAGCTACTGTAGTAGGGTACTGGCCACTGTTGGTGTGAGGGATGTCTTTTCCTCTCCAAGCTGATTGATTACCACCCGACTATAACCAAAACTGAAACATTTCAGACTGGGCGTTCGTACTCTCTCTCGGGTCTAACGACATTTTGCATTGGTTAGTTCTATTTTTACTAGGTGGAGGGACGTAAATGACTGATCGCAAACATCTCATTCACCAATTTCTAACCTTGCAGTCAAATACATTGAAGATTGAGCAGACTGAAAAATAAGGGTGATAAAGGAATGACTCCCAGCGAAACAAAAAGGCCACAATACGATAAAAATACTCACATCCACCAACCATTGACTTCATACTATATTATTTCAACATCCTTGCATTAAACAAATTTCAGAGTTCCTGCTTTTAAAAGGACATGTCTCTTTTTCTGGGAATATTCAGCTTGTGCAAGACATGTTAAGGGAACAACAAAAGCGTACATATCCCTTGCTGATTATTCGCGCAAGGGACTAGACAGAAATTACAGGGGGTCGCCATTTTTCGCGCAAGCATTTTTGAAGGGTCACGAAACTATCAGAACTATAAGAAGGCAAGGTGTGGCTGAAATGGTTCTTCGCCAAAAAAATCCCAACAAATTATAATTCATTGGAGTCTATTTGGCAAACAACAATAATTTTACTTACGAAACAAGATATATATGTAAATTTATATATCTTTGATAATTTATGTAAATTTGCTATGCCTAAATTTTGACGTATAAAGTGCATGCGTATACAAGTTATTAGTTTTTTGTATTCGATCGCAATCTTGATTCACTACACTTGGTAATTTATAAAAAAAACGTGGAATTTTTTTCCGAACATAAAACAAGCAACATCTGTGCATGTATAGACGTTTGGTATAGATCTAAATGTACTTGATCAGAATAGGGTGGTTAGAAGTGAATATGTGCTAGAAATTTGATTTTGGAATTTCACAGAAATGATGATTCACTACACATTATTTCTATGAGGAAACTATGAATAATGTTTTACAATACAAAAAACTAAATCTGTCCTTGTACGAGATTTAAATAGGTTAGAGCAGATGCGAACAACAAATATGAGATTTGAATTTCACTAAAAATATGTATTCACTTCTCATGACGGTAGTGGAAAACTATTAAACATTTTCCCACTAAAATATTTTCTATCTATGTGAATCTTTATGAAGATGTTGTTAAATATAGAAGTTAAGGCAGTAACAAGTTTGTTGACAAACAATATCAGTGCTATCTGTACAGCCAAACTATAAATGGCGGTAAACATTGCAGCTATTGTTCCTTTTGATTTGAATAGTCAATTGTATTTAAAGTAGTTGATACAATTATTTATAATTATTTTTCGGGCATTTTCAGCCATAATATTATTCTAGTGTGTCAGTTGGCACAAATATAAAACGTAATTCACATAATTGAAGTCAAACTTTGAAGGTCAGACCTTATTCTTTATTAGGGTGGAGAGACGTAAATGCCTATTTGCATTGAACAGTCGAGGATATTAAAATCATGCTAGTGTTAGGGTTTTTAACATGTCTCAATTTTAGAGTCAAGCAGTGCTATGACATCACAGTATTGGTCATTTTCGGCAAAAAGTGGGGTCAATCCAAACTCAACGATATTAACCAAGGAACTGATCGCAACGCATGCCATTTTTACATCAAAACAAATTGAATTCGAATTCGAAGCTGGTATGTCATGACACCATCTAATAACAAATCTTACCATGTTATATTTTAAAAAAAATTAGTAATGCTGTCAAATTCTCTGGTCATTTGTATAAATCACCACACCCATAAAGCAAACATTTTCGTCAATCACACCTCGGCTTTGTTCACTTGACTTACAGTCATGTATTCATGGCTTGCAGTCCCTGTTACAGTATGATACTTTGCGACAGTTTTGAAACAATATCATGTAATATATCATAACTACTATATTTTGTGAGTGTAAATTTTTAAAGGAATAATTCAACATTGAATAGATAGAATTAGCAATATGTGATGTCAAAGAGTATTCGTTAATTTATTTATTAAACATCGATCATCCGAGTCTTTGTATTACCCTTTCAATGGTCTTTTGACAAACAACTCTCGCCTGTGCAACGATTCGTATATGACGTCCGTATCAATGTACATTCGTTTTGTTTAACCCTAAAATGCCCATAGTAAAGGTGAAAAAATCGATCATCACCGAAACCTAATATAGTCCCAACAAAATAATTGTCGAAGCTAAACATTGAAACCATATTGATGTCATAGCACTGCTTGTCTCTAAAATTGAAAAATGTTAAAAACCCTAACACCAGCACGATTTTAATATCCAACTCAAAATTCATAGATTTTTAATAAGTCCACGTATAATATTGATGTATTGTTGCACATCAAAACGCGTGTGTCCCTTTTATCCATATCTTTTTTGCATAATTTAAAAAAAATCAATAGGTCTCCTTTTAAGTTAGTAATAATGTGACTTCCTACATCTGTCTATTTATCAACATAAATAGTAACCATTATTTTTATTTATAAATATTAAAAATAACCTTTATTTTCACTTCAGGCCATATATATTCTCTTTTTCGAGAGAAATTGTCTTTTTGTTTGTGACAGATTATAGTTAGTTGTTATAACCTCGACTGAAGAAGTCCCAAACCCTATAAAGTAAAGCTTTAATGAAAGCCCTCACACAGAAATTCCAACTTTTCCCCGCACAGAAACTGGCCAGCCTTTGATTATAACACATGCGATATAAAAAAAAACATTGCATGGTTTTACATCATGAAATGTAACGCACTGAGTGTCATGATACTGAACTTTAATAGTAAGCCTGTCATCTTGAAGGCAATACTGTAGGTGGCACGAGGACTTCAAACGCACAATGGTACAAACAACACCACAGGTGTAGCCGTCCCCGTCTCGGGGCTGTTCTCGGAGCGGGGCCGTTTTCTCTGGTTCGGTCAATGTTTTCCACAATGGACAATTAGTAACAATACTGTACGAAAACCTTAATTATCTGCTTGTAACCCATTTTGTGTCAGTGCCGCCGGTCACGCGCACCACCCAAAAGTTTGACCGTCGCTTAATATCGAACAGTGTTCAAAGAAACGGTCCTACTAATTACTGCCGTCCCTGCCCGTCATTCTTCTAGCACTGCCCGTCACGAAATTAGCCTATTCAATACAGTAATACGTCGATATCTTAATATTCCACAACATTTACTTGTGATATAAACTATAAAATCATAGTCCAGGCCCCCAAACCGCCGATTTACGACCCGATATTTATGCCGCTGACGCTGATATTCATCGGTGGTGCCTGTGTGTGCGTACATGGACAGTCTGCATAGCCCACGAATGTGATCTCGATTTTGATCAAACTTACAATTTCGGAGTATATATCAAAACTGATAAATCATTTATGTTTTCACAAGGATTCACAAACAAATTCGCCCCGGTGTTCATTTTTGGCCCTGGAATTCCATCTACCCACCTTTGCAGAGTAGTAAGCTTCTGGGGCAAGTAAACATGGATGCGCCGGTGCGATTCAACGATCAGCCTGTATATGGGATCGAAAGTCAACAATTTTGCGGCTCGGACCATGACTTTATAAGTTTATATAAAAAGTTGAGGCGCGGGGTATTATATATTGACTGATTACTGTAGCTATAGATAGGCTACATTCAGGACGGGCAGCGACGGGCAGTAATTAGTAGGCAAAACAGGTGGTTTTCAACGTGGGCAGAACTCGGTGCCATGATACTGAACTTTAATAGTAAGCCTGTCACCTTGAAGGTAATACTGTAGGTGAAACGAGGACTTCAAACGCACGATGGTACAAACAACACCACAAGTGAAACGTACACATAGAAATACACGCGTTCCTACGTTGTGCCCACCCGGGCCACGCGATTAAAATATGACTGATACTGCTGGATAGTGTTAATTGGGTCGGTAAACAGTCAATTAATAGTTTAATTGACTACCTGGGTGATTGGCAGGTCGTGTCCAACGACGTCATATGCAAAGCAGGCCAAAAGACAAAAGCCCCCAAAGATATTGACAGCTGGCCAGGGGTTACCATGAATACGTAATGAATCTTCACTACGCAGAAATCGCGTTGTCAAGCCCTTCTTAACCGGTCAAATCCTCTTGGCATTTCCTCTCATGGTTAGATCAATTCAATGTTTTGGCACCTTTCACGAAACGCGTATATGATTGGATAAAATGGCTGTTCTGAGCTTTTGCAATTACCCCTAGGCCCATGTATTGGTCAGACATCATGTTGCCTTTATAATAGTAGTTCTAAACATAGACAGTAGAGGGGGAAGTCCCCCCTACCGCCTATGTTCTGAACTAAACTACAAAAAGCTGTTACAGTACTGAAACATTCGTTTGAGACGCCATGCCGAGTTCCTTCTTATTGTGTTTTAACATGGGGTAGATTTAGATCAGCCGGTACAAGACAGCAAACATTAGAACTGACCATTCATCTACATTGAAACGTTGAATATATTGTATAGTATAGCAGTCGAAAAATCCGAACTTCGGTCATATGTTTTCACCGTGACGTGACGCAACAACAGAGGTAGCTCCATGCAACAAATGACTCAATCGCCACGCTAAAACCCGGATGTTTCGCGACGAGAATATAGAGAAGCCGTCGGGGATTCCGGGGCCTACTAGAACTGCAACAAATCGACACCAAATTTCTCAAGTTGATGACGGTCATATCAGTTCAGTAAAGATAAAAATATAATCAAATTAACAACAGACGTGGTTGGGCCGAAAAAAAAGAAAACTAAATTCCATGGTGTCCCACCAATCCACATAGACTGGATCCATGGAGTGAAAAATTATGATGTCCTCTACATTACGGACAAGGTCTCACAGTACAATAAATTACCCACAATGCTGTTTGATTTGTACCAACGACATTAGCATTCTTATAACTTTTTCAGTTCTGCATAAAAGCAATAATGTGAAGTCTCAAGATAATTGATTATTATATGTATTAAAAGTACCTTGACATATTGTAATAGATTTCAAAGAAACCGTCAATTAACCATAAAAGTCACACATTCTGCAGGTACTACAAATGTCACAATTTTGGGAAGCAAGTTATCATCAACTGAAGGGGTCATCCTCTGAAAAAAAGTTAGCATGTAAATTTCTTTTGTCTTTTCTATTTGGAAAAATCAATTTCCTTTTGTTTCATTAAACAGGTGCAACTAGTCTCCGTACTTTCCATAGTAGTAAGGAATATTTGACCTCCAGGACAAATAAGAATTTTACACCCATTTTATTCATTTATCTACATGAAGCGAAGGAAAAATTAACCATCCATGTAACTAAAGTATGACCCTGACCTATATACGAACTCACACATGCGCAACAGGGGTTTGGCGCAGCCTGAACTAAGCAGGGAAATTCCCTGCTGAGCATGTTTATACACGTTCCGAAGGTGGGAAATTCCGTGTGAGTCATCACCATCAAACTAGCCTATATAAAGGAGCTGTGTTGTCAGTCCGGCCGACCGGTCGCGGAGTCTAGCTGAAGTTAACTAACTTTCATATCCATTCAATCCATAATATCGTAGATATCGCTCCAGCGGTGGACTAAATCCTTCTTGTTTTTGTATTTCTAGCGCCTGATGAAATATGTTCTGAATAAGTTCTGACTCCGGAGCCTCCTCGTTCCGAAGGGTTGCGCCTTTTTCTTGTATTTGTGTAAGCAGCTGTTTATATTGAACGTAATAATGTTTATACTTCTCTCTTCTTTTTGATACTCCCGTTTTCCTTGTATTACATCAATAACAACACCTGGTATAGGAGTTAAGGCTAACAGTACCGGAACTGTCGGAATTGCTGCTATTACAGCAGAGCTTACAAGAATTCCTTTAGTAATATTAAGAGCCATATCAATTCGACCCATTAATTTGTAACTTCGTCGATATGCAGCACTTGTTCTTTCTATATAGTCGGCCAATTGTTCAACGCTTTCAACAACTGAGATGTGCATTTTTACTGTATATGTAAGGGTGATAAAAAATAATTGTAGTAATATAGAAATACAATATGGCAGAAGGAGGAGAAGAAAATATACACTCCAGGATATCAATGATGCAAATTTGAATGATGATGATGATGATGCTGAAACATCTTTTATTGACAATAATACCCCTGCAGAAGACGATACTTTCCAGGCTAGATTAAGCGACAGACCCGCAGGTGAGTCGTTGTTTAGACAGAGAGAAGAACTTACAGATATAACGGCTAACAAATACTTAGATAGTAATAGGATTACTGATATGGATAAACGAAGATTAATGCGTATAAATGCTAGTATTAGGGATGGAGAGCTGTATTATCGAGAAGCCAGGCTGACATCAAATGAAGGTAAGAAGTCTTAATGCCCTCCTCAATAAAAGGTAAGGGAGCTGCAGAATTTAAAAAAGATATATTAGGAATAGATCCAGATTTTGTATCAGAATTGACTGATAATGAAGCAAAAATGTTATTGAAAAGGCCGGCCGATAAACTCAAACCCTACGACATTGGACGACTCAGAGATAGAATAACAGATTTACGAGAAAATTTTAGCGATAATGCCGATGAAATACATACTATCGAAAATAAAATCGAAAAATGGAATAATGAAAACCCTGAGTATAGAGCTATTAATGATGAATTAAGGATTGCGAATATGCGTCTTGGCGAGCTTAACAATGAAAAAGTTAAAATAAGGCTAGAGAAAAGAGAAGTTGAAAAACAGTTAGAGGAAATTCCTGTAGAACACACCCAAGCAAAAGTAAAAGCTGAAAAACTACTAGCTGAACTCATAACAAGAGAAGCTAAAGTTGACAATCGAATTGAATACGAACATGGTAAGATCAGTGAGGCACGTGAAAGTCTGGCTACGACTAGGTCTCTTCGTGATGTAATTTCTGATCCAGAATTATCACTGAGACTGAAGCTGACAGAGTTATTTAAACGAAATGGTATAACAATCGCTGCAATACTGACTGCCATTGGAATGGCAATATCAACAATTGCCATGGCTGTAACTAGGGGAGGAGCGGGAGCAGGGGGAGCAGGAGCAAACACAGGAGGTTCAGGTCCACCCAAAGTATATACAAAGCGAAAGAAATTGTAAAGCAATTTGGCGAATGGTTAAAAACATTGGCCGCAAAAAGTGCTGCTGCAATACCAGGTTTAATCGTTCCCTCGTCAGTTTTCTATTAAAAACAGCAGGATCGGTGGTTGGATTTGTCGGAGAACAGCTATGGATATTTTTAACTGGATTAACATTAGTCATTATAAATAAAATTATGTACTAATATGGCATCAACATGTTTGGTGAAAAGAATATTGCAAAGTTTCTTTCTAAAAATAAAGACCTGTTTGGTTTCTCTGTCGAATTGGAATGGTGCAAACTTCGGCGGGTAAATCGACATATACTTCGAGCAAATCCAGGTGTCCGACTCAAAGATGATAATCTGTATCATAACATATTAGCTTTCGTGAAGGAATGTCAAAAGACTAACTTCTTTAAGCGCCTAGAATTCATAGCTGTATTCCAGGATGTTGAGGATGACCAAGAGGCTCATCATCTCCAAGAATATTGGGTTCTTCGATTGATTCGCGACACAGGCAATCGATTTATATTTCAGTCAGACGGAAATATTTATGTAAAGATGTGATTTTTTCTTCTAAGTCATTATATACACGAAGTGAAACTTAATTTTCTTTTTTTCTTCTACTATATACATTACACGAAAATGGGGTACGATAGAACATTATCACCGACTTTCACCAACCGAATACCGAATGGAACAAAGTCAGAAAGAACTCATCACGTGATTGCTCATAATCCAAGTGAGGCAGATCCAGGCCAGACACTTATCATACGATGTCCAAAGTTAGAAAGCGGAGTATCCTAGTTCCAGATACTTTCAACCTGGTTTTTGATCTCGAAGTAATGGGAGATGAAAATAACCGAGTAGTACAAAATGTTGCAAAAAATTTGGTGGAGCGTATGAAACTCACATTTGAGGGTCAGACACTTTTCGATTTGAATAAATATAACCTTATTGAATGTTATCGCGATCTCTTCAAACATAAAAAGGAGAGATCGAACATGACACTGTACGGAATTCAGAACGAAAATCTAAGAAAATAAGAAGCGGTGCGACCGATGCAGATCAAAACGTCGTGGGCGATAATTACTTTTCGACACATATAAAACAAAATATGCTATTCGTCTCACTCATCCCCTAATAACAGGTCATGGAGTTGCATATCCAAAAGCGTTAGGGAGTCATATTGAATGGGAAATTACGTTGGCACCCATCTTCCAATTAATTATCATGTATAATCGTGCTAATTTTCCAGCCAATTATAAATTAAAAAACATTCAAATGGAATACGAAACAATTTCTGACCCCGAACTCGCGAGGTCAACTGCTGGTTATTACAACGGTGGAAAAAGTTACCTTTACGAGCATATACATTATTTTAGAACAATCCCATTCAAAGAATCGGACACGGTTATCAATGAAAATATAAATGTACCACGACGTAGCATTAGAGGTATCGCAATACTCTTCACTAAATATTATAGTAGTGAAGAAATTAATAGTGACTTTTTCTTTAACCCATCCATTGAATCTGTGTCTGTATCAATCGAAGGCATTGCAAACAAAGTGTACGCTCAGAAGATGATACCAAGACAATTTTGGCGAGAGGCGCGACGGTATTTTGCTGAAGATAAAGATTGGTGTGAAATTGACATAGATGAAGTTGATTATTTGAAGAATAAATTCTGTCTGTTTATTGATCTGCGTAGCTTTAAAGATATTGAATTTCATGGAAATGGTTTAAAAGTAATGAACACAAAGGACGGAATTCAACTTGAAATTCTGAAGAAAGACACCTCATCTAGGGTTGGCGATTACGTTCACGATGACAATATATTTGCCCACATTTATGTTATCAGTGATGCCCAGGTCACTGTTGAAATAGTAGATTAAAGTCTTTACAATATTAAACCATGACCCTCGTCCGTCCTATCGGCCATGTTTCTGCCAGCCATTCGCCCGTGTCTGGATTGTATAACTGCACACGTTTGATATCATTTGGCGCCATCATGATTTTACTACGCTTTTCACTACGGATTTCTCCAGCCTTTCCCGTACAAACTGTGTAAATTGTGCCGGCTCGGGCTCCTTCCCAGTTTCAAATAGATCTTTATAATCTTCAAAGTTCAAATGTTTTCTAACACAAACATCTTTCACCCCTTTATTTTTTTTCGTCTCCGAAACGGGAGTTCGAAAAGCATACACTTTCGAGCGTATGCCGACAAAATCAAGAATAGGTTCACCATTCAACTCATCTTTAAATTTACCTATCACTTTTTTATTAATCTTCGGAAAGTTGGGCCCTATTGCGGAGCTCATCCCACTAGTATCATATATAGACTTCTCACCATTCTTTTCAACATCTTCTCGGACTATATCATTGAAAGTGCTGACGCGCGAGCCGTCCGGGGAGGCGTTCGGGATCGGCACACTGTAAACAAAACTATCAGTATCCATGTAGGCTAATCGTATTCCAGGGAACTGGACCCGAAAGTAATTGTAATGCGTCTCATACATAAGCAGCTTAGAAAGTTCGAGTACTGCCGCGCCAATGAAAACTGGTTTTACATATCTATGCTCATCCGTTTTCAGTTCCAGTAGGGCACTGTCGCAGGAATCACCATCCTCTTCGGAAGTTATGAAAGTTATATGTTTCATCTTTGGATTATACTTCTGAATCTTTTTACGACCACTATCCGTACCGTTCCAGTCCGAAACAAATTTAAAGTCTCTGTACTTTCGAACATCTTCTATTGTCTTACCGAACATTGCATTATTCATCAGCTTATAGAAATTCTTTTCAAAATCTGTCGTCCCCTTTGTCCTCATTTCAGTGTTAAAGTCAATATATTGTTTGAGACATGGAGTCTCATCGAAAGCAAGCACCCAATAAATCTTTTTCAATCTCATTCCCATCCGAAGATAGAATTCCAGCAACTTGTAGTGTAAGACTACCGCTTTCTGTCCATCACACTTGTAATCAGTCGACCGCCCTGCCTCGGAAATTCATAGTGATGCGGCGCTAATGGCAAATCGCTGTGTTCTTCATGTAATTCGGCTGGGTATTCTAAGTCTACTTCTAGAAAACTTGGTGGAAAGGTGGGACATGGTTCCACCCCTCCACCCTCGGCTCCGCTCCCTTCTTCCCATTCTATCTTCATCCAATGAAGTCCGCCCGTAGGCATATCCTGACTCATTGCCCAGCCGTAGAGATTGTTTGCATCGAGATATTTTATTTCGGTCACCGGTTTTTTTTCCGGATTGTAATTCCCGTAAGCAGGATGATTTGTCTGTAAATAATGAATATTACACTGGCTGATACCTCCTCGAATCCCTCTCTGAATGAATTTCATCTGCTCAGCATCTTGAATGAGCCCAAATTTATTACCCGTGTAAAGTAACATAGCATCCCATGTCAAGCCAGGCGCTGACATGTAATGGGCGGATCTAACTTATATGCCCTAAACATGTGTCACGGAAATTTTCGAATATATTTGCAAGAAGTAGAACGTCAGTCTCACAATAGAATTCCATATAATCTTAATCGTCTTACATCCCACTTCATCCCACACCTTCAATGCATGCTCATAATCAGATTCTGAAATCCCCTCTTCCGTCAATTCGCTATAAAATTTGCCCCTCGGTGGTAGCTCCTCTTCTTCCAATCGCTCTGGAGAATCTAAATATTCGTAGGGAAGAAACCTTTCGCCTTTGAATGTCCGGGTACGTAAGTGGTACTGCCGTCCATCCGTGGTCCGGCACAGTCGTTGCCAACTTCGCCAATGACCCATCATCAGCTGAGCACTGTCCATAAACTTTATAGAAAAGTGGCGTCTCTTTATCTCCATCTCCCCATCGACAACAATTGAGGCGTGAAAAATAAATGTTTTCGAGAGACCCATAATTCCACCATTGCCCGTCTTAGCTATGATTTTAGGCTCTGGTCCCCCTCCGACGTCGATTTCATGTAACTTTTTCAAAATAAAAGAACCATCGTATCCCTTGAGGTTGTGAAAGTAGATAGGAATGGTTCTCAACGGACGGCACTTTTCACAATAAAAAGTATCATCACCGTCTAGGTATCCTGCCGGCTCTCCACATGCAATACAGACTGGATTGCCGTAATTAGAAGGATCCCCCATCGGTTTTATTTTCAAATAATACGATTTCGAATAATTCTCAGCCCGTTCTTTCATATCCTTTAGAAAGTCTGTAACACAGGAGAGACCCGTGAATGTTCTTTTACCATAAACAGTGGGTCGGCCCGGGCCTCGTTCCGAAGAGGTCCACCCCCGTTCCACCATAACATACGAAAGACAAATTGGAATATGTCGACCGGTCCCCTTCTCAATAATTGCTTCAGTATCTGCGTAGACGACGTAGGGGGCGGGGACCTTCTTCCGATGTCCTTCGAATTGACATACTTCCTTAGGAAAACCTGGCTGGGCAGTGTCTGTTCCACAATAATTCTCATGTTCTTCCAACTCTCCTGTTGACGCAAATCCTTTTCCACAAATCGTACAAATACACTTCCGTCTGTGCACATTCTTACGATTTTTTATTAGAATTAATAAGGCGATTTTCCGCAGTAATTGGTACATAGTGACTCGCATCGGCGCCGACTATTAGTAAAATCTTCGCTGTCTGGACGGTTCCGGGACGGGTTCCCGGAACCGTTCTGTTAGGGGCTCCGTAAAACACAGTTATCCGGACGGATCGGGATCGGACTCGCAGATCTGAAATACTTTGAGTCTGATGCTCGGATTTTGTCGCTCAAAACGCTCGAAAATAGTATCATCGGCGGGTGTTGGAAATGGAATGTCGTCCCAACAGTAATCGGCTATAAATGGAGAGTACGTATTCCAATTTTTTCTGGTATTACCAGCCTTCTTTTTACGAAACTCGGGGTCGGCTAACTTTAACTTGCTACGACGGCATACTGGAAGCAGTTCTCGGCGCCTCTGAGTAGCACAAGATCGCTCACACATTTCTTATTTTTCAACCATTCCGGCAGTTGGGGGCCGGGGCCAGCCCCAAGTAGTAATTCTACCAGTCTTACTTTAAAATTAAGTATCTCCTCGAGAACTAGACCAGAACCCTCAACAGCTTCAGTTTTATCAAGCCATTCTTTGTAGTCTTTTACTAATTGTTCTTTCACTGCCGCCCCTCCCTTATCTTTTGTGTATATACCCCCTTATAGTTAACATAGTGTGTACGATTTTGCACACTTTGATCTTTTGGATTTTTGAATTTGACTTCCATTTCTGTAAAAACACGGTACATCTTTCGGCTCGCTGCCATACCTTCGATATCAATCTGCGCGATATCCTCGACTCGCTTGACTTCGTAGGAAAAATCTTTTTCTATAACTACATCTTTGAATGCTCTCCGTAAGCGACGTTTTTTTATGCTGTAATGCACAGTAAGTCTCCTTGGAATAAACTGCGGCGGCACCTTCTCCCATTTCTTCACCAATTCTTCTCTAAGATCATTGAAATCTATCCATGGTTTTTTACCGAAGGGATTTTCTAGAGTAAAACCTTTACCTGAAGAATCTGTTAAATCTGTGTGAGTCATGGTATACAGATAATTCTGAGTGTCTAGCCCTCTATTTAAATCGAGGTCAAGTATATCGACCAATTGGTTTATCTTATATTCATTCACGATTGGATCCATTGTACTGTCCTATATATATCATAAAAATTTTCTTAAAAGAAATATCTATTCTAATTCATCAAAATCCACTATAATATTTTTGGCAGCATTTATTTGTTTATATATCTCGCCTAATCTTTCTAAGTCGACTAGTTCTTCCGCATCTTGAATTTCTGGTTTATTAGGTGCAGCACAAAATATTAATCTCTCAACAGTGAAAGAAAGAGCACGCTTACTTAATCGCGGTTTAAATGCTAAGAATTCTATCTTACTACCTTTCCTGATATTACGAGGTACAATAGCAGGATTTTCTCGGACTGCACTGCTTTAAAAGCACAGTCAATTTCTTGAACCATATCAATACATGTAGCGCTTTTAAACTGAAATTTAAAATACCTCATGCCCGGCTGAGGCCCCTCGCTCCCTCGCTTCTGATACACTTTAGATGGATTGTAAAATCTGCACCCTTCGGTGACGGTTCCGATAGTATTCTTGGAGTGAGCGGCCAGGCTTGCAGCATAACTTTTAGCAGTAGATGCATCGAAACTTTCACCTAGGGTACGGAATATTATTAAATCAGTAAACTTTTGAAGACTCGGTTGCCAACGGACACACACCCCATCGCATGTAGCAGGATCTACTCCCGAACCATATTTAGGTCCGATGTTGAAAACTACTTCTAGCTCACTGTCTACGTATATGAAAGGATCTACATATTCACCAAATACTAATTTGCCTCCATCATCAATTTTGATGTTTTCTCCGGTTTCAAGTATTTTTATTGCATCTGAAATAGAAAGGATTGTCATTGTCTTATCGTATATATCTTAATAAAAAAAAATTTTTTCTATGATATAGTATCCCCCAAAATGTCATACATATTCATAAATGGACCAACTGGAAGTGGTAAGAGTTACGATGCAATAAATTTGGCGGAGGGACCGGAGGTGTATCACGTACCAGAATTTGACACTAGTTTTTCCAGCAACATTGCCGACTTTTATAATGGGCGTGTCACCCCCGTTTCGATTGCCGATTTTCAGAACCAGTTTATAGAACATACGCTTAGTTTACAATGTCAGGCTGGGAGGAGGAGGAGGGAGGAACAATACATTATTTGTGACTCTTCCATAATTCAACATCTGACTTTTTCTCGAATCCGGGCGTTTCCACGGAGTGGGAAGAAAAAAAGATTGTTTCTAGAGCATTTGACCATTTACCCAGTTTCATTATCATATTCAAAGATATGCCTTGGGATTATTGCAGGCGGAATGTGTTGACTCGAGCCAGGTCGTACGAAATAACCGCCTTAGAAGAACTAGAAGAGATTCACAACAAGTCAAACAGACTTTCTTAGAAATTTGCCACGACTACAGGCTTCCATGTTTGGTAATTAGTCAGCCCCTTACGCCTGAAGTTCTCAAGAATATACTTAATCCAACGATTGATACAGAGACAGTCGGACCAGTAGATTTTCCACAAGCTTTTGACTTTGGAATTGCATGGGGCAGCGGCCCTTCGGCACGCGATAGCTGTGGCCAGGGATTTTTAATAGACGGTTTCGGCGAGGAGGAACTTGAAAAAGCTTATTATCCACCTGGTCAAGAACAACTAGAACAACCTCGAGTCTCACTAAAGAACCTACACAAACTTCTTAACGCTTGTGAATCTGTGTGTGCTTATAATGCTTCGTTTGACCTACGAGCACTTGATATGATGCCGAAGGAACCCTACGGTTCTGTAACACCGGACTTTGAAGTTACTTGTCTATGGCTCATGTCAGTTGTGTACATTATACTTCAACCAGAACTTATAGATAAAGCTGAAAAAGGGGGACTCGAAAGAACGGACTGTGGTAACATGCACAGTCGCTTTGAAGATCTTGCAAACTTAATATGTTCAGGAACCTCCCCTGTACCACCTCATCCACATACTGCCGAAAAAGATGCAATAAGTGAACATTACTTACGACAGTACATGATAAATACTTGGCCAGGTGGTTGGAAGAATAATGGTAAGTTGTCACTTTCTTCTTTCAAGAAATTAAGACTTTTTCCATGGTACTTATTGAATAACTTTCGTAAATACTTACGTTAGTACTTACGTAGTACTTACGTTAGTACTTGACAAGTACCATGGACAGGAACTTACGAAGTTCTAATAACATTTTCCTCCGGCTCCCAACTATTGAAACTTTCTGGATAACCTTTCCATTTTATCAGATAATATTTCTTTCCTCTAATTTTTTTCGTCTTCAAAATTCGTTCTACTCTGTACAGCTCGTCGCGTTCCGAAAGGGCGCTCTGAAGTTCATCAGAATAGAAAGTGCCGAGTATTTCCTCTCCATTCAGATCTTTTATTTTGTAAACTGGTGGTGTTCCCAAGTCCAGCTGCGTACACAACTTTTGAAACCACGAAAATCTCCTCTGTCCAATTTGGTAAATATCCTTTCTTAAAAGTGGTCTTGTATTTTGTAATTCGGACACGTTCTCCCGGCTTGAATTCAGGGTCAACTCCCCCGGCTGCCAACTCAGGACCGAATAGTGTATAAAATGCCTGCCAATCGTTCTCCTCTGTTACGTCCCTGGTTTCATTTTGATACTTCCGTGAACGGTGTTATTGTAATTCTCAAGAAGTTCTGGTAAAATAGAAAGCCATTCACGTGTCTGTCTGTATGTAAAGTATTTCCACATCATCGTCTTAAGCGTCCGATTAAAACGTTCAACGACGCTAGCTTTTTTATCACTGTAGGTGTGAAACCAGTGAATTCCCACCTCCTCCAACCACCCCTGCATTTTTCGATTAGTAAATTCCCGCCCCTCATCTGTCTGAAGTTTGTCGGGCCTTCTCCCGGATTTCTTAATCACGTCTTGTAGTGCCTGTAACGTATCATCAGCCGTTTTTGACTGTATCGGCCTGGCCCATGCGTATTTCTGAGCACATCGATTACTGTTAGCATGTATCGAATGTTACGATTCTCTTTTGCGAATGATGAAGGGAATTCCACGAGATCCGCTTCCCACTGAGGCGTCTATCGATGTTACGAAAACGCGCCGGCCCCTTCGGAACGCGCCACGAGTACGAGGGACCGGTTTATGAAGATTATAAGTTAGCTGAGTTTTAACCAGTCCTGTACCTCTTTCTTAGTAACGTGGAGTCCGCTGGCCCGTGCTGCGTCATACAATTTTTGTACACCTCCAAAACCAGTTTTCGGGTTGTAATATAATTCTCTAAGAGTACCTTCGGCTTCCATAATTGCTATATTATACGAAAAATTTTATGTCGTACGGATGCCGTAAATGAAATACTAGTTTACTGAATGGCCTACTTTTCAATTGTCTGACCAGGTCCGTGGCCTCCCGTTCTGACACCTCCATTCCATATTCTTTTATAATAGTTTTGTTGTCTGTCTTGCTCGGTGTGTAAAAAAGTACTAACATCTGTATGTTTTCCCTAAATGGTTTACTAATACTAGTATATTGCTGAGTCAGAACCCAGACAGATAGTCCGTCGTGTCTTGCGCTGAAACCAAGTTGACTAAAACGTCACTGCGCTTCTTCATATCTTTGGACGCGGCGCAGTCGTCGAGTACTATTAAAGTGTTTGTACCGACCCATTCGTTACGTACGAAGGCTAGTGTATCATCCACAGCATCGAGTCCGACTGGAAACACAAACACATTGTCATCAGTGAAAATGAATCTTTTATTATACGTTTTATTGTTCATGAATGTCGGACAAATGAAAACTATATATTCGAATTTTCCTAGGTACGGACCGGTGAGGAGATCCATTACATATTCCGTTTTGCCAGAATTTGTCGGTCCAGTTACAATCATGTTGAATGGTACAGTTGCATACATCGGATCTATATACTGTACATAAATGTAATGAATATTGCTAAAGATAACAAACCAATTTTACCATATTCATGAATAGGGTCTGCGCCGGTCACGGCTGCTGCCCGTTCCGAAGCCTGCCGGAACGGTTCCGAAGGGCCTTCGGGGACCGAGTCGTGTCATTGTGAGGTGGTGGTGACCTCCGGGCTCGTCCTGCCACTTCACAGGATCCGGACCCCCCCCTCCATCTCGTGTACAGCACTTTCTCGAACTTCCGTGTTTATATCACCATTCACCCCGAAGGACATAGATTCTGTTGCGTATTGCAATTCATTATTATAACCTGAGATTGCCGGGCCCGAAAGGATGACCATCTCAGACGGTAAGAGAAGTAAATTTGGTGAGACTGCCATATCAAGTTTGACACCAGTATTCATTATTGTGTCTTGATATCGCCTATAACTAATTACTTTGTCGGTATTGCGAATTTCATCTTCGAGGAGAACACCGAATTCTTTTCGGACTTGCTCTGCACTGCCAGTATCGCCCACTATGGTACTACGAATATTTGCTTGTGCGCCAAGTATGCAATATACGTAGGCTTCAAGGCTTTCATTGAGGCGGGCGAGACCGGCCTTTGTTAGTCCCGAGTCTCCCTTCAGAGGAATGAAACTATTGTATTGCCCCTCCGATCCATCATTTCGGAAGAAATAATAGTGTGGTCGGTCTTTGTCGGACAGTACATGTTTTTTCTTTCCAAAAATGGTATGTGTATAGAAAACGCCTCCGTCGGCGGAGAGGAAAAAGTCCCGACCGTTGTATATAGCTTTTGGCTGTCGAACGGGGCCACGATTAGTGTAATATTCATAACCATAACCAAGACCTGATTTTGGACCTTTTCGATATCGAAAGTCGGACTTCGTGGCTTATATTTCCAAATTCTGTACATAGAAGTTCATATTGGACGAGATTGTACGGATTGTCGCCCGCTTTGAAGGTGGGAGGGGGTCGTCTGGAAGTGCAACCTGCATTTCGTGAAGGATACGACGTATTGTAAAGTATACATGGAAACGGCAGAATGATCGTATTTGGGGCGGAAATTTCTTATCAAATAGATGGGCGAATGATATACCGCAACCAGTAGTGCTACACCATACAGCGAAATTCAGTTGCTGGTCCCAGTATTTCATCTTTGGCCTGCCCAGCCAGACATTACTTTCTTTCGCTGATCGATGAGTGATTACGTTATCTTTAAATATATCCCGTGGATGAAAAGTAAATTTATCTGTCGGGTTACATATATTTCTAAGTCCATGAGAATAGGTTTTATTCCCCCATTCGGTTTGGAAGGGGGGTATCAGCATGCTGTACTGTTGGTATGCTCGTCTTATTCAATTGAAAAGCAACTGGGAATAAGTCTGTACTCATTATTCGTGTTTCTATATACAGATAGATTTAAATGGAGGAGAATTTTCCCGGAATCCCTGTCGAGTACGGTTCTGTTAGGGGTACTAACATTCCAGACTATGTAATACTTTATTTCGGATTCAGGTTTAAACGAATTTTTTATTTTTTACTAAGAATAGATAACATACTGCAAACAATGGAGAATTTAATAAAGTCATCGGCAGCGGCAAATATGGCAGCGCCCTACCGGAACGGTTCCCCTATCGGAACGGAAGGGTCTTCGGCGCCTTCAGACAATAATCGATCCATAATAGAGACAAAACGTGAAAAATACTCTGTGTCATCGCAAGTGGTCAAAGCAAGTTATTTTTGGTAAGGAGATTTACAGTTAGAGAAGTGAAACTTGGAAAGATGAATTCATAACACGAGCCTTTAAAGTCTATGAAGCGAAATACAGTTCTCTTATAAGTGATACCATCACTCAAAGTTTCATAGATCTAGGAGCCCGTGCAATAAGTCAGGTAGTTCCAATCGATGACCGAGATAACTATGCCACTGATCTTAAAAAGGATTTTATTCTAAACAGTGAAATAAAACGATTATCAGGACGGATAGCGTACACGTGGGGGCCCCTGATTGCTCTAATTTCCACCGGTTTAATTACGGGTAAACATTTAAATTTAAAAAATCGGTTTAATATAGTACCTGAAATAAATGGATTCAACTTCGACGACTCAGCAAACGGCTCCGGCCCCGCCGACGGAGCCCACACCGCAAACGACTCCGTCAGGGACGACCTTCCCGACTCCGACACAGCGCAACATAGAGAAAGTGACGTTACCGCCGAAGCATCCAGGGAGAGTTGCTGCAGGGAAGAAATTAGCGGAATGGAACAGGCAAAACAAGGAGAAGAAACTAAAAGCAATGGGGGAGGGGAGTGATGCGGTAGCGACAAACTGTATAAGCCTACCGCCTACAATGAAAGAACAGTGTGATAGCTCACGCGATAGCTCACGCTGGTATAATAAATGTTATCTTGTTTTAGGAATTGTGGGAGTTTCATTGACTGCATTAGGGCTATATTGGGGGCGTGCTCGCATACCCCCTGTCCCGTTAATCGATCGAGTTCAGATCGGAAAGGGGCTGCTCCCCAAAATAAGAAAGCGGAAAAAACAGAGCCAGTAGCGGCTCCCTCCGGAACAGTTCCGACGGGGAGGGAGAGGGGGAGGGAGAGGGAGGGTTCCAGCTCCTCTACATTGTATGAGATGGATTAACTCCCCATATTTTTATTTTATTTTTTATTTTATATACTAGTCAGCAATCATGGATATTAAAACAGTTGTAAACACAATGTACGATGGTATTGTAATCGCAGGACTTGCGATGGGATATCTTATGATCTCCAGCAAATTTTTGAAAATAGAGGTTGGCGATCCAAGTCGACCAAATTTAACTCGCTTGGCAAAATTAGGCGGTGCGACTGCTGCCGCGGTTGCGACCAAAGATCTCTTGAACAGAAAAATATTATTCCTGCAGAACCTTATACTTCGTAATAATAATATTCATCGAACATTTATACTTAGTAATATATACATACAACGTACAACGATGATCATTTGGATTGAAAGCCAAACAGGTGAACCTGTTACTGTTAATTTTTACCCTTGCATTGACACGACACAGTTTACGAAGATAAGACTGCTAGAGTGCGGACTATATAATTCATGGCATAACATAACATCGACGAATAATGTAATAAAATATCAAGAAGGTGACCAACCGAAGAAGACTAAATCAATACGTCAGGTAACTACAATATCGATACGTTAAACAAAGCAATCGGGTTGAAGCAAAAATTAATTTTGAAAAACATCTGCCGACAAACCATGTTTATCTAACTTTGGGCTAAAGATATTAAAGTCTATTTCAATGCCACAGGTAGCTTCGCCAACGTCGTCGGCTTTTCAGATAAACCTGAGGACAACCCAGTTATAAAAGTACTATGAGTCCGAAGAAAGTGGATTTCTTAACAGTCACTAAATATATAGTTCATTCAGATGTAGTCGATGTTACTGGAAATTATGTTTCATTTGGCTTCGGAGGATACATACAGGGGAAAGTATCGAACTGTTTACAAATACTTCCCATCCGGGATACGAGAGAAATAAGTGAAAAGGTTACTTACGATTTTAAAAACGGAGCAATTTCTATGCCATTGAGAAAAGGGGGAGATTACATGAATTCAATTCGTATCTGGATAACAGATCAGGATGGAAACATGATCGATTTCAATAACTGGCCAATTAGCTTTTGTATTGAATTATTGTAGTCGTTCCGACTACCGGTGTAACCCTATCGAAGATAAACCATCCCACGACCAATCCTCCAGCAATATAGATCATCTCATATTTCTTTTGCTCAGGACTGGGTTGATAATAATCTGAGAATTGAACTGACCCTTCCGTTCGATAGGGGAAAGGCTTTGCACCGCTTCTGCTTCTTCCAGGATTTCTGCATCTGTATCTCTTAATTCTGCCGCAGCATGTGCGTCCTTTGCCTGATTTTCTCTTTCCCAGTCAGCCTGTAGTAATCTTTTTTCTGACCAGACGTTGCGATCATGTTCAAATTTTTCTAATGCTTTATCATGTCGGACTTTCTCTTCAATAAGAGCCTCACCATTCCAGAAAGCTTTGTCCGATAATATTTCCTCCTGTGAATGCCGTTGCATTTAATACAGCACCGAGAACTGTCATTCCTATAGCTGAAGCCATGACTGTGTATTGTATATTACAAGGTATTATTTATTTTTCACTGTATATAGGTTCCTACGGAGTATGTCTGATCCAAGTGGCTTCGGTCTAGGTACAATTCGTATGCAAAATCTTGAGCTTGAAGATCTGAGTGATGTTAAAGTTAACAATAATACTAAGATGGCTGCTAATCATAATAAGGATTACGTCCTTCGTTATAAAGACCGCGAAAAATATTTCGTTTTAGCCAATGCCGCGGCGCCACCCCACGAACATGCTGTAGAATTTTCCGAACTTAAAGACATTGATGAAACTGTAATTGACGCCACAAAGGCTTCGAATGATTCTACTCCTTTTGCTCTGACATGGATTCGGCTAGTCAGAAATTCATGCCTTATAATGTGCCGCGTAACATCTTAGATATATTGGGTAGTGAAATTGCAGGAGGTGTTGCTGAACCACCAGGAACTCCGAATGTGATTTATTTTGATAGCAATGTAAACAAATATAATTGTTAGATTTTCGTAGTTGGCTTACTCCTACAAATCCATACATTGCACTTCTTGGTATACCGATTCACCTTAAAATTAGTCCTCTTAATACAATAATGAAGGCAGATAATACACTAAGAAGGTGGATAAACGAGGGGGAGAATTATTGCTCGTATACAGCTAGCGGAGTTCCAGTTAGATTATTTTGGGACACAACTTTAAAGAAACTGGGTCTGAAAAGTGTCGGTGATGAGGCAGCTGTTCTCACTTTACAGACTGTAAATCAACAGATGACTGATAATATGAAAATACTTCAACATGGTACAGTTCTCATTAGATGTGTAAGTTAGCTACTGGAGATGAATTTGACGATTTGGTTGGATATTATGCTATGAAAACAGATAACAGAACAACTTGTGATATTATCATAAGTATCGATAAAGATCGGGGAGGGGAAATGAGTATTGAATGTTTTGTTGGTGGGAATAGAATAGAGAACGACTTAGGAACTACATTTGTACGTAGAGATAAAAGAGTGAACACTTTAGATATCAGTACCATTCATCTGAAACGTCTCATATTATTTGAAGTAATGGTCTTCCGTCATATTTTAAGTTCAGAGGAAATTACTAAAATTTTATCTATCGGGTGAACAAGTTCGCACCGATAGGAACTTCGTGTTCAACATCAGCTAGACTCCGCGACCGGCCGGACTGACAACACAGCTCCTTTATATAGGCTAGTTTGATGGTGATGACTCACACGGAATTTCCCTCGAACATGTATAAACATGCTCAGCAGGGAATTTCCCGCTTAGTTCAGGCTGCGCCAAACCCCTGTTGCGCATGCGTGAGTTCGTATATAGGTCAGGGTCACACTTTAGTTACATGGATGGTTAAATTTTCCTTCGCTTCATGTAGATAAATGAATAAAATGGGTGTAAAATTCTTATTTTGTCCTGGAGGTCAAATATTCCTTACTACTTTCATCCATCTCTCTGTATTGCTGAGGACAAAATCAGTGGAAAATTTACAAAAATGCCATCTCCTCTCTCAATCAAGCACATTTTTTTAATCCTTAAAAATGGGAATTGCGAAGAAAGTCCTTAAAAGTACGTTTTTAGAATTTTTACAACTAGTCCAGGAATGTGTCTACACATGGGAGACATTGTAGACTTCACAGGGGAATCTATGTTGGTACAAATCATGGTGCATTATGGGAAATCTCTAGTACTGTGGGTCTGTGCCTACATGGATTGTTAATACTAGCGGAAATGATTCAGGGTCAGTTTGTGTTCTCTAAAAAATTGCCACAAGCTTTAACTAGGTGCTAATTGTATGCATTCAATCCCTCTCTAAAGAGAAAAAATTCTCATGTTTTTCTGATGCACCATAGGTACGATGCTGTGTGGACCTTTGTGTACATGTTCCGTTCACTATGTTACCCTGCACCACAATAGAGGGAAACACTGTGGACGAACACAAATCACCATACACAGACTTAGGTGGCTGCAAAGTTTGCAAGGACCAAAGACCACATGTACAATAAAAGAAGGGCCTCGGCTACTTCTTTGGCGTCTACACACGCGCTACTCCACTCTGCGTGGCAGGGCTATAATACGGCTACGGCATAGTCATAGCCGAGCACTCTTGACTCATTCCGGCCGTAGGGCTAATAGCTGACCATCGCGCATCGGTTGATACCGTGGCAGAAAATTACTTTAATAGTAACCTCCATGACTTTATTTTTAGGTCACGCGTACGTCAGTCCAAGGAGGCAAAAAGTTCTCTTCTACCTCCATGGTTAGTAATGGAGCCAGGAGCGGAGCTAGTACCTCCATGCTATACGGCATTGAGAAATATGTTGGTCATTGCATGCTCATTGTGTTTCGAATGTCATTATACACGGCTTTGCTAGGTCTGCATAGTTTTCCTGTTTTGATGAACATTAGTGTTGTGATTGTAGGAAATTAATGAAACAAACATTACTCGAAATCGCAACTGTCTTACAAAGAGCATGGAGCTAGCTCCATGCAAAGAATAATCTGAATTCGCTGCCCACATGTGGAGGTTGTCAACCAGATGTAATGGCCATTCCTCAAATATCCATCGATAAAGGGTGTGCGTAAACAAGAAAAGTGAATTCAATAATTTTAAAAGACGTTGTGGGTATGGCTGATTTCGGCCAAATAGCCCATAGTCACCACATCTAAATCTGTGTGGGGGTAAAGCTGCCATGGAGAGATCCGACTGTGCGCAGTACACAGTCATTATTTGCATAAGAGTCATGTGACAAGCGTTTTACTGAACTTTCAAAAATCGGTTTTCCTCCCTTTAGCGAACACGCTCCAAGATTTCCGGCTTAAATTTGGTCATTTACAAGCCTTGACAATCAAATCCTTGTGTGCGATTTTTTTCTTGGCGTATGTATTCAAATTATACGCGTGACAATTACAATTCCTGGAAAAGCACCTTAGTCTAACACCTTCAAGAGCGAATAACAAAAAGCAAAGGCATATAAAGGAAATCCCACACAAGGATTTTGAGTTCATCATGTTTCAAATGAACAGAGTGAATTTCAAGCAGCTGGTGTGTGTGAGCGCGAATTGACGAGGTGTCAAAGAAGGTTATCTCATTCGCACATTGGATTCGAAAAAACCCAAAAACTTGTTCTGTTACTTCAACGCATCTGCATTTGATAATTAAACGTGCATTAACCCTTTCACCCACCATAATTTGTCCCAAATCCATTGTTTTCTATGGTAAAGTTGGACCTGTATACAGGCAACTGGGGGTGAAAGGGTTAAACTAAACACGGGCATACTTTGTAATCTAGCTGTTATATCGAGCGGGAATGACAGTTGATCAAAGAAAACGTCCCTGAAAATCGCGGAAAACTACAAATTTCGGAGCCTTCGTTTCAGCACCTCGCCACAGCGAATGGCTTCAGCGGGCGAAAACAATGACGTCAACAGTCATTACTGATGGCGTGTCCTAAATTCATATATAAATAAGCTTGCGTGCGTTCCCTAGAAAAATACTGCAACGCGGCGTACACGTGATACTATCTGACTAATAGTTTATTGTTCACAATTTGTGGGACAATAATCTAATAAATGACGAAAAGACGTCACGCACGCAAAGCGGCAAGTGTAACCTCCGACTATCCATAACTATAAACGTGACAAAAATCGATGTTAAGACCAAAGTTGTGATGATGGAAGTGCAGAAAGTCGGGGAAATTATACTTCAACTCGTAACCTATAGGTAGTTTCGAGATAAACATGTATAATTAGGGGTTATCATACGACGTGTGGTCGGTACCGACTGATGTTTCCGTATTTTGATGTGTAGCGCAGCAACTTTATTGTGCTCTAAACAAACAGCTCATAATAAATCGCCATGACATTTATATTTAAATTATTTAGCGACAATTTTCCCAGCCATATTGTGGTAACAGATCTATGGTTACACTGAGCACATGTCGACCTAACTTTTCAGCCATATAATTTCAAGGCTGTAGACTGGCCAACAATATGTCCCACCAGAAGTGTCATTTATTAATGCAGGTAAATCTACGCACCTTCGCATCAGAGGAAAGCTTGTGCCCTACTTTGTTGAAGGGTCACACCTTCCTGACACTTTGTAGTAAACAGTCTGAAATTGAGGATGCCGCAAAAAACTAATTAGTAATCACCCTCCGATTTATTTTTCTGGCAGTGTAAGTGACACGTGTTCGCCGTAAATTTCTGAGCCAGACAAGTATCACTGACCGTGGCTTTGTCCGGAGCGGCAGGATGAAAGCTATTATCTTGTTGTGTGGCGCACTTTCATTGTTTATCTTTCAGTTTCTGGCTCGTTAAGTGTAGTGGCCGACATCACATTTGGTCAAACAACAATTTGATCGCAGGTCTCGGAGAGTTACGAATGCAACTTGTTCTGAAAGTTGCTTGCAAACCGTGACCACGGGGCCCGGAGATAACAGAATGCATGCGTTGTTCTTAAACACCAACGACGTTAATTTTTATACAACAGTACAAGTAATGAAATACGGGTCGTGTACTTCGGTTCAAAGCTAAAATATCGCCTTCTTTGACACGTTGAAACCAGAAGTGGCATCGTTCGTTCATGACTGCTGCCCATTGCTTTGAGGTACGATAATCACTAATTACAAAAGTTTATTTAATATGCAAATGAGCTGTTAATTAACTTGAGACTTCTCTATACTTCCTGCGACAATAAGATATCCATCAGATCAACATTTGTAGCACGTTTAATTAAATTTAATGCTGTAATTTGAGAATAATATCAGTTATACCACTCATGGTCATGTGACACATTGTTCTTACCATACGTTTATTATCGCAACACCAATTACGGTTCATTGATATGGAAATTAGTAAACCTTACAGTTTAATGAATAGACTTTATTATCATATGAAGACAAACACAACGTTTACTACTTTCCATATCAATTCACACGAAATGGTTTACTTATCTATATACGAAAGAAAATCAAACATCTGGCAGATTGTACAGGTGGCAACTTTTAATGAACTTGCGAAATTACATTTCAATGACAACTTATCACCGTATTGATTTTGAATAAAATATGGCCTGATGAACTTGTGCACCAGGTTATTAAACGTAGTGGTATCTGACGAGCAGTACGGAATATGGTACTCTTCAGCTTTTACATCAACTTTTGTCACAGGTTGTGGGGGCTGTAAACCGTTAGACACGGTTTCTGCTGGAAATTGGTGATACGTTTGTACGTGCGAAATCCTTCGTCAGGACGATGGCCAGTGCTTTCTTAAAATAGTTGTTCACCGAAGCCCTTATACATACAGAGAAGTTGCTGCAGCAACCTGAATTTAATGAAAATAATCAATAATTGAAAAATATTGCCGACGAAAGGAATGACATTTGAGCCGAAAGTAATGGAATCCCGCACTTAAAACTCCGTTCAAATGACAACACTCAGCGGGCGGGGTAGACCAACTGCATCGAACGTTTCAAATATTATCATGCCATGTTAAACTGACCTTTCAAAAACACGATGGAAGAAACAATAACCATAACGGTAACGCAGGGAAAATGTAAGATAATAATTGAAACTAACCTGCCCGAATGGCCGGTATGATATCCAGATATTCGACACATTCACAAATGAATATTTCGCTGCTTTTAACTTGAGTTGTTTTAGGTGTCTCGCTTCCCCATGCATCCGACACTGACACGTCTGATCTGGTAGACTTGCGTGTATTTTGAAGTACTCGAGATTCTTGTATTTCAGTCAATTGTGTACTGTTCACGGCAGCAGGAAATCTTTCACGTTCCTGTTTGCCGTTAGCTAAATACTCCCTGTCATCCAGTGGTATCGCGTTATCAAACTGCGAGCAAAACCGTTCCACTTGGCTTGATTACATTGTATCGGAGATATACACGTATGCGTCCATACTGGTGGCGTGGCCGATACACATTGACATGCACATGCATCATACCACGAGGCAAATTGATGTGCACCTGGATCAGTGCAGTCAGTTTGTTAGCCAATGAGAAAGCTGTATTATACTATGCTATTGTGTCAGAATTTCAATCCCTAATGACACCAGGTGTTTTACGCCGCACTGTAAATTGATCATTCTGATAGCACCGCACAACTAGGTCATGTTATTTTTCAATTCCTTTTTTTTCCGTGGTATAAGTAGGTAATTGTACAGGTTCTCGTGTGTTTACAATTCTAAACCTCACGGCTTTAGCTGGCAAGTTGTAAACCGCACTCGGCCACTCGAACCCGTATAATTACCTTTACTCATTACAAAGTTCTATAATCTGCAATGAGCCCTTAATTAACATAACACTGTTGAATGTTTCATAGCGCAATTAAGTATTCATCAGATCAACATCTGTAGCACGTTTCACAAATTTGGCGCCGTATTTCAGAATTATATACCTAATTTCAAAGTTTATTAAATATGCAAATGAACCCTTAATTAACTTCACTCTACTAAATGCTGTACAACACAGTTAAATATCTGTCGGTTCAGTATATGCAGTAGTTTTCATCACATTTGATGCAGTTATTTCGGAGTTATATGACTAATTATTAAACTTAATGAAATGTGCAAATTAGCTATTTGTTAACTTGACACTGCTCAATGCTTCTCAGATCAACATCTGTAGCAAGTTTCATCAAATTTAATGCTATAATTTTGGAGTTATATCACTAATTCCAAAGTTCATTAAATATGCAAATGAACCCTTAATTAACTTCACACAAGTAAATGCTTTACACCACAATTAGATATCTGTCGGACCAGTATCTGCAGCAGATTTCATCACATTTGGTGCAGTTATTTAGGAGTTATATGACAAATCACAAAACTGTATAAAATATGCAAATGAGCTATTTCTTAACTCGAAACTGCCAACTGCTTCTCAGTGCAATTAGATATTTATCAGAACAATATCTGTACCGATTTCACTGACTTGTGTGCCGTAATTTCAGAATTATATACCTAATTACAAAGTTCACTAAATATGCAAATGAACCGTTGATAAACTTCACACTACTAAATGCTTTACACCACAGTTAGATATTAGTTAGTCGGATCATTACCTGCAGCAGATTTTATCACATTTGGTGCAGTTATATCGGAGTAATATGACTAATTAGAAAATTTCATAAAATATGCAAATAAGCTATTTATTACCTAGATACTACCAAATGCTTCTACGTATAATTAGATATATATCAGATTAATATTTGTTGCAAGTATCATCAAGTTTGGTGCAGGAATTTCAGAGTTATGTCACTAATAATAAAGTTTATTAAATATGCAAATAAGCAGATAATTGACATGACACTCACAGTATCATTATAATATTCTAAGATTGTCATCTGTGAAAAGTTTCATGAAATTTTTCTGGAGTATTTCTTGATATATGTCTTCACTGTCATTACTGTCCCTATAGGGAAACCATCGTACGGAAAAAAAACGATATTGCATAACTTCATTAATATTCAAGCCACACCAACCAAATCTAATCAGTTCTTGCAAGTAACATATGCTACTTCAGGGCTCGAAATTAACTTTTTACACTGATAGTCCACTTGGGCTACCATTTTCTGAAGTTGGTAGCCCAGTGACAATGGCTGGTAGTCCATGAATATTTTAGTTTAGGGATACTGTACTTGTCCGAGTATAAGCCCCGGTTCAGCAACACAAAATAGCAGTAAAACTAGGGGCTTCAACTCGAGAAACCCCATGTTATGTGTCACGAACGCTTAATTTATTCAAATTTATGTTCATTTTAACACTTTCTATCACTTTCAAAATCGGCTTACACATCCAAAGAAATTGTAACTTGAGTAAAGAAAAACAGAAAAAAAAATATTCTCATGATCTTTATGAACTGGCATGCCTTGTTACACCCGAGTCTCTCTATACAGAACGTAATACATTGATACTGATCGACAACCATAGATAAAAGACAGCGAAACTCAGCAAAGCTTAACTGACACAGTGTTTTATATTACTACAATCGCGGCAAAGCCAGTGCATAGATAACTGATTGTAATACAAACAGAAACTCCAATAGCAACAAGTACTGGAAAACCTTAAACCGGTGTGCGGGATATAAAAGACCCCTAACTCATCGAAAATTCATAATGGCGCTTGAGTGACAACTGGCAACAGCAAGGTAGACCGCTCCGTGAAAATCAGCCGAAGCGATTCTCAAACAAACATTATTGGCATACCATAAACATAGACTGTTTCATAAACACGTAGGCCATACAGGTATCCGCAAAGTTTCACAAAGCCTTTTAAAATTACGACGATTAGGGGAAAAATCGCTTTCATAACGAAGGAAATGGCCCCTAGGGAACAGTCGTTCCGCGATTCAAACAATTGTCAATCATTCAGTGACGCGCAGAGGTGTAAACTGGTCAAACATTTGCTGTGCATACGAGAATAATTACGATGTAAACAAACCATGTGTACGCTTAGAGTTAGGTACCGTTCAGTTTTTACGGCCGGGGGGGGGGGGCGGCAAAATCCAGGGGGGGGGTCATCATAATTTTGGAATTCGCAAAGGGGGGGTCATCGCTTTTTCACTGGTAGGAAAGGGGGGGTCACCACATTTTCAAAAACATAATACCAACAATAAAGTTCACTTTATGCCATGGCCATGATCGACCCTCTTTACCGGCGGGCCGCCTTGGGCGGCCCACTACAATAAATATACTTTATGTATTACCCATGACCCTCTTGACGGGCAGACGCCTTTGGCGGCCCACTCCAATTAGGTTTACTTCATGCAATGGCCATAATTGACCCTCTTTACCGGCGGGCCGCCTCTGGCAGCCCCTACAATAATTGACTTTATGTAATACCCCACGGCAATCTTACCGTAAAATTCCCAATTGAAGCCACGGCTTGTATTAGAAATAATTTTGAGGGACCCCTGGGATAACGCACTGAATAATGGTAATGGCCGCGCGCCTTCAGCGGCCCTGTCCAGTAAAGTCTACTTTATGCAATAGCCATTATTGACCCTCTTTACCGGCGTGCCATCTTTGGTGGCCCACTAGAATAAAGTTGACTTTACGTAATGGCCCATGACCCTCTTAACCGGAGGGCTGCCTTTGGCGAACCACTCCAATAAAGATTACTTTATACAATGTCCATGGACATGAGATGTCTATGGAAATGAAGTTAAAATTGCCTTACAGTCGTCCTAATTAACAGACGTTTCAATGGATGTGGCTGAGAAGTTTGTGCACTGGCATCGAATAAAGTGTGCCGCGTACCGGAGTTCAAATCCAAACCATGCGGATAAATTTGACATATGGGTTTTGGTTATTTTTCAGGGGGGGGGGGTGGTCATCAATTTTTTTCGTCTGACAAAGGGGGGGGGTCATCTTTTTTCACAAAAAATGCAGGGGGGTCTATATTTTTTTGAACACCGGCGACAAGATTTTGCCGCCCCCCCCCCAGGCCGTAAAAAGTGAACGCTCCCTTACATGGATATTGGCGTGCACACAGGATGACAACTTCGTGGTTGTCATAAACTATTTTACTAACAAGCGTTTATGATGCACAGACATCGCGAAAGTGAGCCATTTTCGGTCGTGACTTAGCAAGAGATGAGTCAGTACCGGTACGATGTTTCCTTGCAAAAAGTGCATACACTGTATTTTACAGAACTGCAGGCAGAGTACATAGTTTACAATGACATCGAAAACAACTACCGGTTAATATTAAAGCATGGCGGTGGCCCCCATGATCAATTTGATTAAAGTCAGTCAAAGAGAGCCACTTTTTTAAACAGCCCCCCCCCCCCGAAAAAAAAATCTACGGCCGAAAGTACCGGTACGCTACAGTCGCTTTTGATACAAATGCTATAGCCCTGAAAACGGCCGTATGGTTTGTACATGTACATGTGTTCTCACACATGGCAATGACATGTCGTGTTCGGAGGGTTGGTAAGGGTTTGACATACCGGTTGCCCCAGTAACGTTTGGACTTCTGTTATGAGAATGAAACAAAGCTTGTAAAGTCATCAAAACAGTATTTGTCAATGTCAGTTCAAGCTGAGCAAGTGAGCGTCGACGCGTCGTCACCCTATCTTCTTCGAAAGGCTTAGGCCTATTGATACGTGTGTTCGAGATCGGCTCATTGAGTTGGCACTATCGTATGATTTCGACAGAGGTGGGACTTTAATTTCTTCAATAACGAAGATATCTATGAACCCAGTCCGTGGTTAATCCCATTGCTCCGAAAATAAATATAACTCTTGATTAGTTGTCCGGGGTCACCCTCAAAGCAACCGAGCAGCCGACTCGATCGCTTACAGATATTGTGGTACGCGAGATTCATGGAAATTTCGATCCTTCCGTGATGTAGTGAACTTATATTTTTATTTTAAGCGCTCGGCCATGACGTCGCGTCGTTCACCTAAATTTCCCACCATTTTCCTGACCGTGTTTCTCAGTCAATGTTTAGATCGGTAATTCGTGATGAAGTTGCCAGCTTCGGATTATTTTTAATGTTTATGTTTATTACTTTCTTGATGATTATTTCCACAGCGTACGGCGCCATTTCCGTATGTAGATATGGCGGTCAGCAGCCAAATCATTCTCGAACGATGACATGACCCCGAAACTTCAGTAAATCAACTCAGCAAAAACTTCAGTAGATCAACTCAGCACGCTCCTGTTTTTATGAAATTGATATTTTTTCCTTCTTTCTTTTTTCTTTCGCGTATTGCGAAGGCTGTACCTAAGCTTATAGTCAGAGCGTGAGTTGAGAGCAAACATATTACCCAGATAATGCGAACGTAGCAGCCGTTACCAACAGACTCATTATGCAGGGCCATGCCCCAAAACGCCCATCCAAACTTGGCATTAATCCGGATCCCGGTACATTTCGCCCCGGGCTTTAAGTATAGAAGCGGCGCCTTTATTTTACTGATAAAGAGCTAATAAACCACGGGTGCTTGGTTTAGATATGAGAAGTCTCCTTGCCAAACATAAATATAGAAATCAACTTGGCATGGACTTCCTGAGGACAGTACCATTTAACGCCACCCTGCTGAGATTCTTACCGACAGCGACAAAGTATAGATAAACAAGGCGCAGTTAGACTACATATTAATTACTATTAGTGTTTGTATTACAATCAGTTACCTATGCACTGCTTTGCCGCGGTTGTATTTCAAATCAAACTGATTACACAATCTCTCGATACAGAAGTGACAGCTTTGTGAAATTTCAGCACAGGGCTCGAAATTAGCGGTAGTCCCGCGACCACAGACTACCACTTTTCCCTGGGGCTACCAAGTCCATGAAATGGTAGCCTACACGGACTACCAAAGCCAGGGACATGAAATACTTGGCGTGCGATGTCCGTCACTTTGGGACGAGCTAAATTCAGTCAACATGCAGTTTCATTTGTTCGAAGCAATTATCATTTCATCTGTGAAGAGGTTTTTAGCTCCCATATAATATGCATATGTATATATGCAAATGGGAGGTATTCGTATAAGGTGGAAAAATGTCGTCTGTATGTATGTATGTATGTATGTATGTATGTATGTATGTATGTATGTATGTATGTATGTATGTATGTATGTATGTATGTATGTATGTATGTATGTATGTATGTATGTATGTATGTATGTATGTATGTATGTATGTATGTATGTCCGTCCACATCAAAAACTCCTAAACCGTAGCACCTACTGTCTTAGTATTTGGTGTACAGGTGCACCTATGGGTGGAGATGTGAATTTGTTCAAATGAACATGTCAGTGCCAAAAATATGCAAATAAGGGGAAAAAAGGAAAAATCCTGCAAATGGCTAAAACTCAGTAAGCAGTGGTCAGATTTGGTTGAAACTTGGTATGCAGATTTCTTTAGGTATTTTAAAGCACGTGTGCAAAAATTGGGATGAAATTTGCATGTTTGTATTTTTAGGGTATTTTTTCAGTTTTTAGTCAAAAAATCTTGTTTCTCTGAAATCGCTCGCCTGATTGCTATGAAACTTCATATTCATGTTCCTCAGAATGACCTCAGTCATGCTTTTGGGGCAATTTTCCCGATTTTTGATAAAAAAAAATTTATCCAAAAACTACTGATTTGATAGTTTTGATGTTTGGTATACAGGTATCTAAGATTAATCTCAATATAATGCATTGAAGGTATGTTGAAACTGGCAATTTTTTTATTTTGGGGGCAATTTTTGCCTTTTTTGGTCAAAAAATTTTTGTCCTAAAACTTGTGATCTGGTAGATTTGATATCTAGTGTACAGGTTCCTAGGGTTTATGTTAATTAGATATATTTAAATTAGGATGAAATCTGCAATTTTGTTATTTTGGGGCAATTTTTCTCATTTTTGGTAAAAAATTTGTTTCTCAAATTTACCAGTCTGATTGCTTTGATATTTAGTAAACGGGTTCTTAGGGTTTTTGTTAATAAGATATATTGAAATTAAGTTGAAATCCGGAATTTTGAATTTTTTGAGCAACTTTGCGAAACTTTAAGTTTACTGGGATATCTTTCATTTTGTATTTTTAAGAATTTTTTTGGTAATTTTATACCTACTGGAACTAAGAGTGTATAATGTGGTGATTTAGTAAGCATTTGATGTGTTAACTTTATTAGGTGTTGAAATGCGGTAAAAAATCCTGGCAGATTTTGAAAAAATTCCAAACAAATGCCAATAAAAATTCAGCCAGAGAAGGTTTGATAAAAAGAAAAGGTGGGAGAGTGGGGAAAAAAGAATGTACAATGGATCGATAAAAAAGATAATGTACCTCATCAATCTTCCAGACACCATCCCTCATCAAATGGTCCACCCGATGTATTTTTGTGCGGTAATTAACCATGCAGTGTATTTTTTCCGATTGAAAACTATCCGTATTTTCTCATGGGGTGGTAACACTGCTGGTGGACAGAATTGTCCCCGAGGTTATCGTTCGCCCAGTTAAAGCGATGAAATTCGTTTCTCGCTTCGATAAAGTGTGTATGTGCGATGTATGATAGTGAGCATGCGTGCATGAGTGCTTCACGAACTCTACAACGTGTTGAGCGTCTCAGTCAGAAAAATTTAACAACTTAGCCGGCTATTGAACCACTCTTTTTTGGGAGTGGAGATTTAGCCGAGCGGGCCTGTCTGGGGCCTCTCAGCTAGGCGACTGATGCCGTATGTTGTGGGTTCGAATCCGATTGAAAACTATCCGTATTTTTAAGATGTCAAGTTAGGTAAGGATTTGAAAGGAATAGTCAAGTTCACCACAGTTTAACTTTATCGCTTGTGTCATCATCCTTGTGTACTTGGTTAAGTTTGTAAGTTGTTCCAGATATGGATGCACCAGCTGTTCTGGAAGAAAACAATGTTTACTTTTCCCTGTATAGGGTTTTCTGAGTAATGATTTTATGTTGAAAATTTCTCCATGTATCTGGTGTATGGGCAAAGTGTAAACATTGGTTGCATGTTATGTATTTCAGTCCTGTCAAATATTGTAATGAAAATCAAGAACAGTTTACTGTGTGCTTGTAAAAGATAACATATTTGTCAATACATAAACTGCCTTGCAGATTGATTGTCTTAAAGATTATCACAGAAGTAGAAAAGGAAAAGAAACTAATCAAATTGCTGTAACATATTCACTCTCAGTGCCTGTATAGGCATATACTTAATTATTTTATCATCGCATTCAGCTGTTTGTTATATCTTTATCACTCTCCATGGGCCAAGGCACACTTGGGGTCAATGTCATCACTCTATGTCAGTCTGTGTATGTCAGTCTGTCTGTACATGTATGTCCATGTTTCATACAATTGTTAACTTGTTTTGATAACTATATGGGAGCGAACAGTGATGTCGTCACTATTTTTTCTGGTGACTGTCAAACTTTTCCTTGTTATGTTGTTTTTTCACAAGTTGCCGAGCGTTTGATACTAGAATGTTGAGTTGCTTTTCCGTCTTTGCATGCCAGTTCACACTATGCTGTTGGTCGGCAGCATACAGACGTACTTGTGTCAAGTTTTGGGGTTTTGATGCTCAGGTTACCATCACTCCTTAGCAACCACCTTTATGATCGCAACGTGGAGCAAGCACATTTCGTGTAATAACCTCTAAATATTAATGAATTTGTAAACTGGATATTAAAATCATGATATTTCCCGGAATGAACTGTTTAATATAAAGGTTTTTAATTGGTCTTAATTTTCGAGACACACAGTCCTCTGACATCAATACGGTTTGAACGCAAAACTTCGACATGAAATTGGGGACAACAATAGGTCTTGGTGATGATCAACATCTCCAAATTTACTATGGGCATTTGAGGGTAGATACAACAATGTATTTTAAGCTGACGTCGTACGAGTCGTTGAGCAGGTGAAAGTTGTTTGTCAAAAGATCATTGAAGGGTGATGCAAAACTCGGATATCGACCATGATATTTATTATGGGAATTACGAGCTGATATCATTTGACGTCTCATGTTGCCCTCCAATCAACTTTCTCTCTATATGTAAATACGACATGCAGAAGTGTTACTAAGCTTTTATTCTTTGCATATAAAAATAAATATAGCAAAGAGCAAATAAAAGCAATGTGGCATTTCTCAACCAAAGTGTCGAGGCCGTGTCATGACAAGTATTGTTGAAATCTTAAAGGTCTGGTGAAATGCCCATGTTGCAAAATCACAGAAATACAGTTGATGGTCTATAAAACAGTTCATTCATTTCTTTTTTCGTTTAGCGCGCGTGATTATGAAATATGGCAAAAGAAAAATGCAATGTGGGCGTGTCCCCCGAGCCTCTCCAGTCGACTTTTTTCGGCTTTCCGAAGTTTGCCCGACGCCGTATCTCAAAACGGGAAGTAAAGTATTTCACACCTCCGTAAGCTCCCTACGAGGGGTAACTTCTAGGGTTTCCGCTTACATGATCAGGACAGTGTCCCTCCTTCACTATAGTCAGGTGGCTTGACAAAAATATCGTTACACGGATGACAAAAGTGCCAAATTTGCTACAGATGTTCGCATATATGTGTAGATCAATGTTAGCTATTGCTCCAAAAATATGGGCCGCCGGAAAGGCTCGATGACGTCATAAATTCAAAATGGCCGCCATTATAACGCTTAAACATGGTAAAATACGTCTAATTCAGGCAGTTTTCAATATTTTTTGAATAAACCGACACAAACATCCCAAATTACAAATACAACATAAAATTGATGCAAATCAATTATTATGATGACGTCATAAAGCCAAAATGGCTGACCGAATTCAAAATATCCCCCATATTATCGTCTAATAATGTTCAAATACTGTTAATTAAGCGTGTTTCCAGCATTTTATCACCTGTTAACACCCAAAATTACAGACAAAACATATAATTGATACAAATTCATCATTGTGATGACGTCATAAACCAAAATGGCGACCGAAAATTAAAAAATGACCTATTATGAAGTTCACTGTGCTTAGTACAATAGCCAATTTACGTGACAAAATAATAGTTTAAAGGTAATGTACAATTTGTCTTGATAATACATAAGCTCAAAATAAATCATAAATGTACTAAAACTTAGCCAATAAGCTCAACACAAATTACAAACTGTTATGAAATTATTTATTTTTAACAATGACCTCTGTCTGAAAAACTGAACCAATATAAAGGAAATAAAGGCATCTTTACCCATCGGTTCTACCTTTGAAAGTGTTACTATATAGTGAGTAGATCAATAGTGATGTGATTTCATGATAATGAAAAACATGGCGAGAAACCGGTGAATAAATCATGCCTTGACCCTGGTCATGTGACCTTGGTCCCTGAAAAAAGATTTTATGTTTGTGATTTTGGTCTTTTGCTTCCTTTGTTTCAGAAGCCTTTTTCGTTTGAATTTTCTTAGATTTTTATGTCTCGGTGTGTGGTGACATAGTTTTGTGCTACAGTAGTTCTCTTTTTGGAGGATGTGCCGGCCTGAAAAAGACCGTTTGGTCAGGGTTTTATGAACAAAGAGAAGACTATTTTTTGCTTTTTGAATCTAGCTTAGCTTACTTTTTTGCAGCTTTCGTGAATTTTATGAAAAGCGTCTTTGCCTTTCGTTGTTCACTTACCAGACTGGTTAGGAATTCAAAGATGAAGGAAACTGCAAAAAACGTGACCAGACGAGTTTTGCTGTTTGGAAACCCAAAACATAAAAACATAAAAAACACCAGGAAGAACATAAGCAGAAATGGAAGGTTAAACAAAGATAAGAACTCAGAAAGATTCTCAGATTCATCAACAATCTTGCAAATCAAACCTTAATCAAAGCATTAAGTGAAGGCTTGAAATTTATTCCCACTCCGGAGTGCCTCTACAGAAAAATTGTCGTATGAGATATCAACAAATTTATTCGCTTCATGAGATTGTACGATATCATGAGAAACAATCAATCAATCAATCAGACATCTCATGCCGGAAAATGCCGAGAGAGTTTGACCGGTTAAGAAGGGCTTGACTACGCAGTTTCTGCGTAGTGAAGCTTCATTACGTATTCATAGTGACCCCTGGCCAGCTGTCAATAACTTTGGGGGCTTTTGTCTTTTGGCCTGCTTTGCATATGCGTCGTTGGACACGACCTGCCAATCACCCAGGTAGTCAATCAACTATTAATTGACTGCTTACCGACCCAATTAACACTATCCAGCAGTATCAGTCATATTTTAATCGCTTGCCCGGGTGGGCACAACGTAGGAACGCGTGTATTTCTGTGTATACTTTTCACTTGTGGTGTTGTTTGTACCATCGTGTGTCCTTGTTTCACCTGCAGCTTACCTTCAAGGTGACAGGCTTACTATTATGTTCAGTATCATTGCACCGAGTTCTGCCCACGGTGAAAACCACCTGTTTTGCCTACTAATTACTGCCCGTCGCTGCCCGTCCTGAATGTAGCCTATCTATAGCTACAGTAATCACATAAATCATTTATCAGTTTTGATATATACTCCTAAATTGTAAGTTTGATCAAAATCGAGACCACATTCAAGGGCTATGCAGACTGTCCATGTAAGCACACACAGTGACAAGAAGGCGGCAAACACCTACTCACCAAGCACATCGAATCGGCGAAAAGAAGCATAAAAGCTAGGCTTATCGCCAAAACAAACGCGCCAAGCGCTAACAAAAACCCATACCAAGCGGCCCTTTTCAGGGCCACCAAATACTCCAAAAGGGAACTACCAAAAAATACGATAACATGACATAGAACACACAAACACTTAAAAGAAATAACAAAAATCGTACACATAACAAACAACTGAAACACAACATTAAATACAAAAAAACAATCACAGTAACGTAACAGAAAACATGGCCGTGGAAATAAATCAGCTATTTCCAAAGAAAAGCCGACAACAACATGAAATTCAACAACAACCTATCATCGCTCAAACTATGAAACTCCGAAAAATAGTACTAGGCAAAAGCCTTAAATTCATTCGGACACCAACAAAACCAAACAGAATAAAACCACCTCAGGATTTCAACAATAAAGTCGTATAATGTGACTACGCTACATCGTGAGACACAAACATCGCAACAACACCAATTCAAAGAAAAGTCAAATTGGACTCCACGAACAACAAAAAAACAAAAACTTGAAAGCTATCTGAAGCTGCTAAACTCGCACTTCTAGAGATACCCTTTCAAACAAGGAAACAAAACATGTCGCGTGCCAAAAGAATCGCGATAAACCAGCTTGCAAACATTGGACAAGTTTTGGGAAAATAACCCTTCGACAAGGGTCGGTTTTTCGTTATTGTCAACACAAACGATTACGTACTCGAATGCGAAAGGCAATTACGCAACACTCAGTATTATACACAACAAGCAAGAACAAACAGTAAACAAAGTAATGAACTATTAATTAAAATGTACGAGAACAAGCACATCAACCAGGATACTTGTAAGTATCTTGATCCAATAAACATAAAATCCGTACCCCGCAGTGGTACTTATTGCCTAAAAATTCACAACCTCCGCAAAAATCTAAAAGACACACCAGTCAAAACAAAATTTACCGAAGTAAAGAAATATAGAACAAACAAACCGAACCACCAAAGGACTCACAACGTGACCAAAATTAATATACTTGCCTCGCTAATCGGAAAGCAAGACCACTAAAATGCATTAAAATAATTTTCACAAACACAACTAAGGAAAGAATCTACACTGCGACTGATGAGAAACCACACTCGGGTTTCGAAACGCAAGCGTCAAAGGGCGACTCTATCAACTTTTGTAACAACATAGGTCCGGCTGCGTCTCGCCATAAGCTTTCCCCACACAAACAAAACATTACCGTACACACTAATCCAAACTTCTCTATAAATATCCAAAGCGAAACAAACATTTCATAACACAAACAATCGGATAAGAATGTAGGAACACATTTCGAAACGAATCAAACACAAACTCGACACAAAACATTTAGGATAGTTAGGTGGGGAGCCTGTTTCACATTTTTTACATCTCGCTATACTGTCTATGATTCTAAAAATAAAGTCATCTGCCACTTTTTCTGTATACGCGGTTTGGCAAAACTCATCTCTTCAATCGAAAGTCGGGCGATTTCATGGTTCTTTGGGGCACTTAAGTGTACGTCGAGCTTAAGGAATGTAGATACATTCGCGATGTTTTATTCGAAAATTATTTATTCCTTCAAGGGCAAATGCACATAATTTATGCTGTTGGAAATACTGGCCGCTCACAAACAGAAAATAAACTCAATATATGTGCATTTTTACTTATATTGTCAAAGTACCACCGACACCCACAAAAAACCAAATGGTTCATTCCAGGTATTTGCAACTCTGCCATCCGACTGGTCAACAGGAATCAACCATAGGTGTCTTTTGGCACGCGTATACGCCAGTCACCTAGGCGACGGTAATCTGCACCACTTATCACCATCGGGAAGGTACTCCTCCCCATATACCACTGGTGATCCACCCTCAAGGCACTGCGTCATTGGACCAAGCATTGTTATTGTAATTTCCTGCATAAAATTAACAGCGAGGTCAACCGGTCAAACTCTCTCGGCATTTTCTCTCATGGTTCTAAGATAAGTCCATGTTCGACACTACTAACCGGGAAAACCCAAAAATTGCAAAACTGTCTCGAAGCAACTTAGATCGATAGAGGAAATTCTATTCACAACCCACATCAGAAAGAACATGACTCTGGCAGAAAAGACTGTCCTGAACAATCTGTCTACAAACAAACAAATCTCAATGAAACCCATCAATAAAGGATGAGGCACAGCAATTGTGAATAAGATAAATGACATTAAAGGACAGCTGCAAAATGTTCACTTGGCGACATTGACTATACAGTGAATATTGCATACGAAATCATTTATCTGCGACAAGAAGATCATTGACGAGGTGATTTACAGTTTCCCCATACCCAAAGTAGAATAATTTGTACACCACGATGGTATTTCCTGCCAAAAATACACAAAACCAAAGCAGAAGAAACAATCATCACCCAACGTCTCAATAGAAATGGCTGCTCGAGCCCAATAAAACAAATGTCGGAATTTCTAGACCTTGTCATAAAACCAATCGTCCAAAACGACATATATATGCCAGGGACACAAAAAACTTTATTCTCTAGTTAGAACCAATTAAAAAAACAAGCAAACTCTATTCTGGTAACATTAGTCGTGATATCAATGTAGAAAAACATGCCAAAAATGAAGCCATAAATGCAGCGACCGTAGCGTTGGACTCTGAAACAGTACCTGCCAACTGATATGATACAAAAAACCCAACATCAATATATTTTAATTCAACTGAGAAAAATACAAACGAATCTATGGATGCAGTATGGGCTCACCAGAAATAGCTGATATCACATACCATGAAACGGAGAAAGTTATATTAAATCCCAAATCCGGTCAAATATTCGTAGGGAAATTTAAAAGGTGACATGTTCATGGTTTACACAGGAATCGAACATCAACTTCTAACATTCAGAACATTTGTCGAGGAGTGCAACACCCTGTACTGTACGTTCAACTTGGGAATTCATAATTGAACATTCTATCAACAAAATCTCATACCTTGACAAAATCGGGAGAGATGGCTCGATTTAAAACCCACACAAAACCATCTGACGATATTTATCTGCCTTTGACTTTCAAATGCTTCACTGAAGGTGAATTACTCAGATATGTACATGCAACAACAATATGGACTTCATAAAAAGGTCAATTTCTCAACGCAAAATCTTCAACAAATAGATTACAAAAAAAAGACATAGCTTGTATAAAAAAGAATGTAACAAAACGTCAGCCATCCTTCATTAACAAAGTAAGGGTAATGATGTAACAAAGTACTTGTCATCACAACTCATCAAAACCAGCCTAATCAAACAATGCGATAAGATTCTGGAAAATTATGAAGGGCAATTAAACGCTGGTCATGGTTTTCCAGAAAATCTACTATAACGTACAAAAGGAAGAAAACATACAATATATCCTCCTTCAAGCAAAATTCAAACACAAGGAGAGTACAAATGAACGGTCTGAGCAACAATTCACGCAAAAATCTGACCAAAAGATTTTAGCATCTCTCTACGATGAACAATGGCTACCATTAAACTGAGCATGTGGGAATACAAAACCATTCAAGTGACTGAAGAAGGGACCCCACTTTGGCCCGAAACGCCGCTAGGAGGAATAACCAACATAAAACCTTATTTCCGGGACCAAGGTCACATTACGAGGGTCAAAGCACTATCGATTCACTGGTTTCTCACCATTTTCCCTTATCACCAAACCACATTGATCTACTTACTATACCGTATCACAAGCAATTCGATTCGATTTTTTCAAACACAAACCATATTTAATAATCAATAATCTCATAAGAGTTTGTTACTTGTGTTGAACTTATTGGCTAAGTTTTGATACAGTTATCTTTTATTTTAAGTTTATGGAATATTAATACAAATTGTACATTACTTTTATGCTATCATTTTGTCACGTAAATGGGCTATTGTACCAAGCATAGTAAAGTTCATAATCGTCCATTTTGTAACTTTCGGTTGCCATTTTGGTTTTATGACGTCATCTGAATAATTAATTTGCATCAATTATCTGTTTTGTCTGTAATTTGGGGGTTTAATTTCAGTTCAGGTGATAAAATGCTGAAAACAGGCTTCATTAACTGTGTTTTAACATTTTTAGACAATATTACGGCGGACATTTTGAATTTGGTCGACCATTTTGGCTTTATGACGTCATAATAATGATTAAGTTGCGTCAATTCAATGTTTTATTTATAATTGAGAATGTTTGAGTCAGTTTATTTACAAGAATAGTGAAAACTGGCTGAATAAACTGTATTTTACCATTTTTAAGCAATATAATGGCGGCCATTTTGAATTTATGACGTCATCGAGCCTTTCCGGTGGTCCAAATTTTTGGAGCAATAGCTAATTTTGATCTACACACATATGTGAACCTCTGTAGCAAATTTGGCACTTTTGTCATTCGTGTAACGATCTTGCTGTTTTTTGTTGCTAAGCCACCTGACTACTATGGAAGAACGTTGTTCCTTTGGTGGCTGTGACAGCGGCAAGAGCATGAACGGCTCAACTGTAAACTTTTTCAAGTTCCCGTCAAGTGTTGAGTGTTTGAACCATAATGTGCTTGTCTCTGCTGGTTCGTACGATCAGCCACGGTCCCTCGGCTGAGCCTGCCTCGCTACTCGCTACACAGAAGGTTGGGACCGCAATGCAACTCAATAGCATGAACACAAACACTGAATGTTGAGACTACCATTAAAACGAACAACAACAATGAATGTAGAGATCGCGATACAAATCGTGGGGGTAGAGTCCTCCACAGGTTATCGTAATGTTGCTTGGATAGTCGTACGAGGCGGGCGGCCGCAGGTCGCCGTTTACTTGGAAAAATAGAAGTAAACGGCGACTTGCGGCCGCCCGCCTCAAACGACTATCCAAGCAACATTACGATAACCTGTGGAGTCCTCCATGATACAAATCGACAGCAACACGGAACGAGTCGTTGGGACGGCAATTAAATTGAAGAACAACGGGGAATACCGGACCACGAGGACCGCCATGCAAATCGACCGCAACATGGAATGTTGAAGACCGTGATTAAAATGCACAACACAGAACATCTAGACCGCAATGTAAATCAACTGCAACACCGAACCTTGTTGCCTCGATTAAAATGCGTATGTCTGCTATGTATAGCAAAAGTTTCAATTCTCGCGAGCGAGCGTTCCTATGCCCGCTGTACACTAGACAAAATGACGTCAAATTTATCGCGAGGGCTCGATTGCGTGTGTCTAAGTTTCACTTCTCGCGAGAGCCATTTATGCATGCTGTACACCACTAGACTAAATGACGTCAAATCTCTCGCGAGACTTGGCTCGATTGCAAATACGTACGACGGAAAGAACGCAATAATATACGGAAGTAGACACAGTTTTTGCGAATCGCCGAGAGAGAAGCGCAGATTAAACAAAAGACTAAAAACCCACGTTTTTTCTTTATTTATTTTACCATATTTTTTAAACAAAAATCAGTTTTGCCGCTGTGGCGAATTAGGATCGATTTTTTTTCGCCACTTCGGATTTCGATTCGCATTGGCGAACGTGGCAAATGGGCAGCGCGAACAGTGTTTTGTTAGCGGATACCGGGCAGAGATAAGGCGGCGTTGGACCGCTATTCGATGTAAATGAACACACCTGTGACGTCACAGACGGCCAACCATTATCCCCGCTATGGGCGTGACCTGAGTGTCGCAAAATGACCCCATGAAAGCCGCGCATAGAAATATAAAAAAATTAACACTTGCGCGTACTTTTAGTTTGCAATTCTGTTGCGAGTGTAATAGTATTGACCCGCTGGAAGATATTCAGTCACACGAACGGGACCATTTCACCAGACCTTTAACTCGAACATTCAGTTCCTTATTAGTCAAAGCAAGTCGGGGATTTTACGAAATTAAAATAAATATATTTTAATTCCTCATTGCGTACCAACGCCCAAATAATGCTTATGTTTTCCACAAATATATAAAATCAGCTGCTCTCACTGTCCCATGAATTTTTAATCTAAGCATTGGTTGATAATAATGACAGCTGATTTTTAAATATTCTAGTTAGTGTTAGTGGTGTAAAATCGACACCTAAAGAAATTTACACTCGTAAAATTAGTATTTATGATAAATAACATGATATTGTTTCAAAAATGTTGCAGACCAATGTATGTTATCCTTTCGGTGTCTTTTTTTCAGTTCAGTATCAATACTGGGATTTCCCTGCATGATTAGTATAGTTAATCGCACGAGTAGGTGTGCTGTTACATTTGTAAACACCACACTTATGGTCAGGAACTTGTAAACATCACGAGGCCGAAGGCCGAGTGATGTTTACAAGTTCCTGACCATAAGTGTGGTGGTGTTTACAACTGTAACAGCTCACCTACGAGGTGCGATTAACGAATTATAACACGAAAAACAGGCCAATCTTCTCTAAAATTTGAAAATTACTGTAAATAAATCGTCGACTTTTGATTTGAACACCCACAATGGAATGGGGCGACCCATTGTAGGTCGAAAGGTTCACAGAGGTCATAATGCACCAGGCATGTGAGTTTGGGAGAATGACCTATCCCTAGACTAGTAGGACAAGGGCTCTGGTCAACTGCAAATCTGCATTTGAATAAGGGCTACAGAGTGGTATAATGCACCTGTGTAGAAGGAAACCGTTTTAGTCTGATTGTCTAAATAAAATGGCTTGCCTTACTCTGTCGTATTGGCTATTGGCTAGCGAGAAGGAATTCAATCTGTAGATGCATGTGATTGCCTCGTGGATGCATCAGGCTTTCAATGCCATTTTCCTGTTTTTGACTGGTCAAGATGGATCTTTTCAACTTGTTTGATCTGATGACCCTAGAGACTTCCTAGAGGTCCATGGACGGCCTTGTAAAAACAACCAAAGTTGATTTTATAGGGCAAACTGCCCTATAAGAGAAGCCGCTACTACGGAGTGTATCAAATCCACGATGTGTAGTTCAACTTATAAAAAGTACTTGGCGATGATACAACCGACAGGACTGTACTATCGATGACCCTTGCCAGGGGCAATCAAGTTCTCCTCCCAGAAAGTAGGCGTCTTTACGTGAAGCAAATTTGCGAGATGGCTTGGATAGAAGGCCATCACACTGGACATTCTGGCAAGGTAATTTATTCTTTTGCTAAGATATTTATACATTCATAAAACGAATTCTATAGAATTATAAATTAAATTCATTGATCAAAATATTTTTTTGTGTGTGCGGCAATATCACAGAATTTTTTTCCACTATTCCACAGACATAATTAAAAGGCTGTACTTATTTCCATGCTATTCGTGACATATGTTTTGTGTTTGATAATTTCAGGTCAATGCGGCAACATCTTTGTACCATTAGGGATTCGATGACCAGCTTATCAAAGAACAAACAGGTCACAGATCAGATGACGGTCTACGCGCCTCAATGTTTGTCTACCGCACTACAAAAACATGTGTCGAATACATTACTACCACTTTCATCTGTGTTAAATCAGAGGAAGCTGTAAGTAAACCAGTTTCTTAAATTGCTTCAAAACACATAACAAAACAGACAGGATTGGTCCAACACAAGAAGACGCCGAATCTAAAAATAGACAGATCTCCATCAACAAATCGTGTTGCTTATATTGAGCATGGTTCAAAGAAAGTTAAAATTGAATTATAAAATGTGATGTTATAACATATCAGTTGAAAAATTGTCTTTATTATGTTATTGAATGTGTGTGAATGCTTTAGGCATCTCCACTGGACCTATTGTTCTCATGCAAATTAGAAATCGTTCATACTTTTTTCATATTTAAATGAGTAAACATTACACTTTCATTGATATGATAATGATTTCTTTCATTAAAGTATGGTTATTACTTAGTGACACTGATGTAAGTGACCAGTCTTTTCGTGAACTGTCGAAGATGCTATAAGTAATTTAGTTTCATCGCCTTCTCAAATTCAAGCCGAGGTCGGGGTATCAAATAAATGTATTACAGAAGATGAAATACTGTTTAGTTTAATAAGATTAAAATCTGCTAAATCTCCAGGAGTTGACGGAATCCCGGGTGAATTATTCAAATTCTCATCACCTGTTATTACTCCTTTCCTTCTCATTTTATTTAATAGTATTTTTGACTCAGGAGATTTTCCTGAGGACCGGGCTATAGGTGTCATTATCCCTCTTTTCAAAATAGGGAATAAAAACGCAGTTAACAATTACAGAGGAATCTCACTGCTTTATATTTTGGAAAAGTTTTTACATTAATGTTAAACGAAAGATTATCTATCTGGGCAGAGTCCAATAACAGAAGGTCTGACTGTCAGGCAGGCATTCGTAAGAACCACACTCTAAAAATAGCGGACGCGAGACGCGTCTTTACGCGTTCAAAATGTGTCGGTGTTCAAATTTGAATGGCTGGTGCTCATATTGTTAACACTGGTGTTCATATTATTAAAATTATGTTCTAAACCTGAACACGTAGTGTTAACAACCATCTCCTTCAAGTGTTCAAAAACTCAGCATCACAGAAATTCTACAATGCTGTGAAACAATTAACAATCTTTTGGTTTTTTTTAATTTACAATGGCTATATTAAATTTACTACTGCCTCGCTGTCCGGCAAACTTACACGGATTTTGGTGTAACGAATTTCCCACTAAGTGAAAAATATTTCCTGTCTGCAATTGCTGAAAGCATGTTTTTTCTAAGAAAGAAAGTATACAAAATAATTTTACACGTTTATTACGTGTTGAAATTTTGAAAATTTGAAAAGAAAATCAGAAAACCACCATGAACGTTTTAATTTTAACATCGGCGTGCAAGAGGCGTTCTATTTCTAAACACTTGGTGTTCAAGTTTGGTGCTTTTTCCTATCCCATGATGCATCAAAACGGAAGTTGCGACATTTTTCTTGTAAGCGCACCCTGAAGTCGTGATCGTGCGGAAGCAAGACCAGAAAGGGTAAGTTTTCTCTCCAAAATAGAAAAAGGTATTAGATTTTGAAGCATCTGTATTAATATCCTTCGAAATTAATCGTATTGTACTTTGAAATAGCTTAACTACGTGAAGAAACCTTTTTTCTTTCAGTGGCTGGTATACCAACAACAAGCTGTGAATACGCAGTGGTACTTTGGCCATGGCCTATCGATCGATCTCACTCGGGTCAAGGGTCATCGCAACACAACTGTAGCGATACCACTTGACCTGAGCGCGATCGATACGCCTTGCATAGTACCGCTGCGTAATCACAGCTAACACATGTCTTTTAGTAGAGACAATCGCATGTAAAACATCAATTAAACACCGTAGAGTATACAATGTATTGTTTCAGCGTATGAGAGTTTGGCTTTTTTATTTTAATCAGTTGATGACATGAAGAAGCCAATATTTTGTAACAGTATTGAAAAGAGGCACCGTATATGAAAGTATCCCCTTTTCCTTAACCTAATCAGCTCCTTGTCTTTCATTTAAAGTCTCATCTCGCCATATTACCTATTGTTGCATTATTTTCAGGATGTAAAAAGTTGGATTTAACTGAAAATCGAAGAGTTGTTACAGAAGCTGGTGGTACAGATAATGAAGAAGATGAGTGTACAGGTAGCTGTCTGGAAACAAGCTTGAGAACATCAGTTCATCTCTAATGTAGATTTAAACTTCCAAGGGTCAGTAACTGAATTTTGATAAGTTTCTGTATTTTTTTTCTGAATTAATTTTGACAAATATAGCAAAATTAGCCTCAAAAATATAAATTTGCATAGTTCATCATAATTTGAACATATGTGATTAGGTAATCCTGGGGACCAGTAATCCAAATATTAGAGGCTTTGTACAGGCTGTTTTGAAGAAAAACCTTGGGATGTACAAATTTGAGGACAATGCTACACATCCACCTACATCATAGCATGCTTTGGTAGCATGCTATGATCAACTAAATGTTGCCGGAGAATAAGCTTTCACAGACGTGTAGTCTCCTTTATCAGATGCAAGGGTGGAATGAAAAATTAAAGCTGAAAACGACAGAAAATTCAGAGTAAAAATGTCCACTCTGAATTACTGAATTTTCTGAAATTTTCACTCTGAATTTTCTGTCACTTTCTGCTTCAATTTTTCATCCCCCTTGCATCTGATAAAGGAGACTTCACGTCTTTGGAAGCTTATGCCCTTATAACATTTAGTTGATAATAGCATGCTACCAAACCTAAGAGAATTTTGTATTGTAGCTCAACCACAGGGGACTCGTACTTGTTGTTTATTTGTGTCTGTTTGTTTGTTTGTTTGTTTGTTTGTTTGTTTGTTTGTTTGTTTGTTTGTTTGTGTGTATGTGTTTGTGTTTGTTTATTTGTTATTTTAATAAATAACAGTGAAAAGCTGTTTTGTTAATATTTGTCAATAAAGAGCAGTTTATTTATTTGTTTGTTTATTTATTTATTTGTTTGTTTGTTTGTTTGTTGATACGTATTTCCGATGGTTAGGGTTAGGGTTAGGCTTAAGTTAGGGTTAGGGTTAGGGTTAGGGTTAGGGTTAGGCTAAAGTTAGGGTTAGGTTAGACTTATTCACTCACTCTATATATTGAGACACGTCTCAATATATAGAGGGAGTGAATAAGTCTAACCCTAACCCTAACCCTAACCATCGGAAATACGTATCAACAAACAAACAAACAAATGAATAAACAAACAAGTAAATAAAACTGCTCTTTATTGACAAATATTAATAAAACAGCTTTTCTCTGTTATTTTATTAAAAATAACAAATAAACAAACACAGACACGTACACACAAACAAACAAACAGACACAAACAAACAACAAGTACGAGTCCCCTGTGGCTCAACACGTCTCTTGATCTTAGCAAAGGGTTTTTACCTTTGCCGTCAGCTAAATATATAGGTGGATGTGTTGCATTGTCCTCAAATTTGTACATCCCAAGGTTTTTCTTCAAAACAGCCTGTACAAATCCTTTAATATTTGGATTACAGGTCCCCAGGGATTAGCCTAATCACATATGTTCAAATTATGATGAACTATGCAAATTTATATTTTTGAGGCTAATTTTGCTATTTTTGTCAAAATTAATTCAGAAAAAAAAATACAGAAACTTATCAAAATTCAGTTACTGACCCTTTGAAGTTTAAATCTACATTAGAGATGATCTTTTTACGTCCTCAATATTTGGTAAACATGTCCCTAAGAATGACCCTAGTCAAATTTGTGCTAGTTGTGATGAAATATTCAAATTTTTATATTTCATGGCAATTTTCGTCATTTTTGGTCAAAAAATCTTTAAAAATCTTCTTCAAAACTGCTAATTGAACAGCTTTGATATTTAGGACCTAGATCTCTTCTGATAGCCTTTTTCAGATTGTTCAAATTATGCAGAAATTTGGAACTTTTTATTTTTAAGACATTAAAGACATTTCAGACATTTTTAAGATATGAGGGATTACCAGAATGTGATATATATACGTTATGATGAAATCTACTTTTTTTTATTTTAAGGATGATTTTTACCATTCTTGGTAAAAACATTTGTATAAAAATTAATAGCAAGGTACACCAGAATTTGAAAGGTCTTTACGAATATGTTTTTAATTTCTGAGAAGTAGATTTTTGAAATGTCACCGATTTATTTCATTGTTTATTTAAAGATATTACAAACAAACAAACCATTTTGTTTATAAAGGACTTTGTTGGACAAGGAAATAGGTTTTACCCTGCCAAGGACCCACTTCCCCACTTTCTGCATGTTGTGCCGTACTCTGACACTTTGACAACTTGACATGTTGTGTTTACTTTAGTGTGGAAAACTATATACCATGTGCACTAGAGAAGCCTTAACTTTTTTTCTTCAAAATTTACAATTGTCTATACAAGAGGAAATGTCTTTAAGAAACCATCTTACAACAATGAAGTATGCATTCCATACATATACGTATTTTCAACACAATAAGTAAGCCAAATTTTGAGCTTTTTCAGAAGATTTTTTGTACATTTTAAACAAGTATGAACCTTAAAACGTAATCCACAATATTTAAGTAAAACCTGTTTTGTCATTACTTTGTTCATATTTTTTAAAACGATCTACAGTGATCATGGGGATTTTTATTGCTTATGTTTTTTATAGAAGGGTGTTAACACCGTTGGTATTTTCCTCTGACAAACTTTACATACAAATTGGCAATGTTTATTTGCCAATTTTACAGTAAATTATTGTATTTTACTCTAGAAATGCTTTGTGTATTTTTAAAATAAAATAATTTTACTGAATGTCAGTGGTCTGTAATGTTATTTCAAGGCTGGAACACCCCCTGAACGCCCAAAATTAAAGGTGTTCAACAAGCGCGCATCATGTGTTCTAGCCTTTAACACACTTATCGTTGAACGGCGTCCATGCGTTCAAAAAGTGTTACAGCCCTTTGAACGCGTAAATGCGTTCAATTTTTTGAACACATTTCATGTGCAACGTGTGTTCAGATATGGAACACCATGGTGTTCAATATAATGTCTGATGAACACATAGTGTTCAAAATCTGCACACGTGTGTTCAAAATTGAACGTTGGTTGAACACGTAGTGTTAAATTTCTGAACGTCTGGACGCGTTCAAAAAGTGTTACAAAAAGGCGTTTAATTGGTGTTCTATCCTTGAACACTTAACTTTACAGTGTGCGTGCTTTATAGCTTGGGTGCTTGTATTGCTTGCAGCCATTTCCAAGTGCCGACTATGTATTACATAATGATTGAAAGGAGTTATTAAGACAAATGTGAGCTCTTGAACACCCTCTCAACGCCCAAAATTAAAGGTGTTCAACAAGCGCGCATTATGTGTTCTAGCCTGTAACACACTTATCGTTGAACGGCGTCCATGCGTTCAAAAAGTGTTACAGCCCTTTGAACGCGTAGATGCGTTCAATTTTTTGAACACATTTCATGTGTTCAAAAATTAATTGGTGTTCTAAACCTTGAACACTTAACTTAACAGTGCACACTGTAAAAATAGCGGACGCTAGACGCGTCTTTACGCATTCAATATGTATATGTCGGTGTTCAAATTTGAACGGCTTGTGTTCATATTGTTAACACTAGTGTTCATATTATTAACAATGGTGTTCTAAACCTAAACACGTAGTGTTAACAACCATCTCCTTCAAGTGTTCAAAAACTCAGCATCACAGAAATTTTACAATAGTGTGAAACAATAAACAATCTTTTGTGTTTTTTACTTTACAATGGCTAAATTAAATTTACTACTGCCTCGCTTATTTGCCCAATTTACAGTAAATTATTGTATTTTACACTAGAAATGTTTTGTGTATTTTTAGAATAAAATAATTTTACTGAATATCACTGGTCTGTAATTTATTTCAAGGCTTGAACGCACCCTGAACGCCCAAAATTAAAGGTGTTCAACAAGTGCATATCATGTGTTCATACACACTTATCGTTGAACGGCGTCCATGCGTTCAAAAAGTGTTACAGCCCTTTGAACGCGTAAATGCGTTAAATTTTTTGAACACATTCATGTGCAACTTGTGTTCAGATATGGAACACCATGTGTTCAATATATGTCTGATGAACACATAGTGTTCAAAATCTGTACACGTGTGTTCAAAAATTGAACGTTGGTTGAACACGTGGTGTTAAATTTCTGAACGTCTGGACGCGTTGAAAAAGTGTTACAAAAAGGCGTTTAATTGGTGTTCTATCCTTGAACACTTAACTTAACAGTGCACAGCACTGTCGATTATATTTGTGTTCTACGTAAAAAATGCGTTCGTATACTTGTTTTAAGAGTGCTTTAGAACCTGAAAAATATTTGTTTATAAATTGTAATTTCAAATTCCGCCAAATCTTTGCATGTTTTCGTTGTGCGTGTCTGCCATTAAACGTCGAAGAAGGCAGACGAAGTGGTACTCAATGTAGTGTCAGATTTTGTAAAAATTGTCAATCAAACAAGGTTGAAGATGAATATCATTTTTATTTGAATGCCCTGCTAACACAGATTTACGAATAAGATATCGCCCCAGTGACTTTTTTTACACCCTAATCTTTGTCAATTTTATCGCCTATTACGTACATCTGATAAAGAATTATTATGTCAGTTATACACATATATTTATGAGGCTTTTCATTTACGTAAAGAAGTGATATGTTATGTAAACTAATCTTGTTTTGTTTCTGGCATATTGGCGGGTTTTTTCCATAATTATTTGAAAATGTTCATTTGTAATTATTTCATCTGGAATGTAACTCCTTTGTATAGGGGCCGGAGGCCTAGAAACACAATAAATCTATCTAAAAGCTGTATTTTTTTAATTTAACAACTGAATTGCATACATTCCAAGCTGGTACTGCCAGTATATAATACAAACTGTTGACGAGCCAAACACTTGATTTAGGGAGTGAAAAAAAGAAAATTTTTAGACAAAATTCTAGGAAAAATATCATTATCATAACTGTCGCCCCCTGTCCCTTTCAAATCTCACCAATAAAAAGAATTACTTTTTGCAGGCTACGTTCGACAAGGTTATTTCGTTGGCATTTCAGGATGCGTTGTGAGCAGAACGTATATTAATAATGTGTACTGGTACAGTTGTAAATACTACACGATGGGATTATTTCAATATAATATGGTTTGAAACTACAGATTAAAGTTGATGGAGAGATAGAAAATAGTTTTAAAAACTATCAAAATGTACCTTAACATTGAGTTAATTAATGTGCGGTCATATATTGGTAGAGGATTAGAACGCTTTGATTATATAGGCCTAGGGGGATTTTTAATGGTTTCTGGGGTACCGGGGGATATAAAACACACAAAATTCCAATCGAATTCCTCCAGCCCCCAGTATGTGGTCGAATGTGTGTTAACTATTTCGGTTTCTTGGTAAGTAAATTTATCTGTCCCAAGAAAGTCGTATTTAGGTTTGACCGATATGTGTAGAGGGCTAATTCTGTTGCCAGGTGATTTTGTCCGTGGTGACAAGATATAAAACTTAGAGCTGTCAAGTGTTATGGGACCCTGTGCTACCATAGACCCGATATTAGGTATAACAGCGATGGCTGCACTGTAAAAATAGCGGACGCCAGACGCGTCTTTACGCGTTCAAAATGTACGTGTCGGTGTTCAAATTTGAACGGCTAGTGTTCATATTGTTAACACTAGTGTTCATATTATTAACAATGGTGTTCTTAACCTGAACACGTAGTGTTAACAACCATCTCCTTCAAGTGTTCAAAAACTCAGCATCACAGAAATTTTACAATACTGTGAAACAATTAACAATCTTTTGGTTTTTTTACTTTACAATGGCTATATTAAATTTACTACTGCCTCGCTGTCCGGCAAACGTACACGGATTTTGGTGTAACGAATTTCCCACTAAGTGAAAAATATTTCCGGTCTACAATTGCTGAAAGCATGATTTTTCTAAAAAAGAAAGTATACAAAATAATTTTATACATTTATTACGTGTTGAAATTTTGAAAATTTGAAAAGAAAATCAGAAAACCATCATGAACGTTTTAAATTTAACATCGGCGTGCAAGAGGCGTTCTATTTCTAAACACTTGGTGTTCAAGTTTGTGCTTTTTCCTATCCCATGATGCATCAAAACGGAAGTTGCGACATTTTTCTTGTAAACGCCACCCTGAAGTCGTGATCGTGCGGAAGCAAGACCAGAAAGGGTAAGTTTTCTCCCCAAATAGTAAAAGGTATTAGATTTTGAAGCATCTGTATTAATATCCTTCGAAATTAATCGTATTGTACTTTGAAATAGCTTAACTACGTGAAGAAACCTTTTTTCTTTCAGTGGCTGGTATACCAACAACAAGCTGTGAATACGCAGTGGTACTTTGGCCATGGCCTATCAATCGATCTCAGTCGGGTCAAGGTCAACTGTAGCGATAACCCTTGACCTGAGCGCGATCGATACGCCTTGCATAGAACCGCTGCGTAATCACAGCTAACACATGTCTTTTAGTAGAGACAATCGCATGTAAGTAATCAATTGAACATTGTAGAGTATATAATGTATTGTTTCAGCGTATGAGAGTTTGGCTTTTTTATTTTAATCAGTTGATGACAAGAAGAAGCCAATATTTTGTAACAGTATTGAAAAGAGGCACTGTATATGAAAGTCTCCCCTTTTCCTTAACCTAATCAGCTCCTTGTCTTCATTTAAAGTCTCATCTCGCCATTACCTAGTGTTGCATTATTTTCAGGATGTAAAAGTTGGATATAACTGAAAATCGAAGAGTTGTTACAGAAGCTGGTGGTACAGATAATGAAGAAGATGAGTGTACAGGTAGCTGTCTGGAAACAAATTTGAGAACCTCAGTTCATCTCTAGTGTAGATTTAAACTTCCGAGGGTCAGTAACTGAATTAAGATAAGTTTCTGTATTTTTTTCTGAATTAATTTAAGCTTTGGTAGCATGCTATGATCAACTAAATGATGCTGGAGAATAAGCTTTCACAGACGTGTAGTCTCCTTTATCAGATGCAAGGGTGGAATGAAAAATAAGAGCTGAAAGCGACGGAAAATTCAGAGTAAAAATGTCCACTCTGAATTACTGAATTTTCTGAAATTTTCACTCTGAACTTTCTGTCCCTTTCTGCTTCAATTTTTCATTCCCCTTGCATCTGATAAAGGATACTTCACGTCTTTGGAAGCTTATGCCCTTCTAACATTTAGTTGATCATAGCATGCTACCAAACCTAAGAGAATTTTGTATTGTAGCTCAACACGTCTCTTGTTCTTAGCAACTGGTTTTTAGCTTTGCCGTCAGCTAAATAGGTGGATGTGTAGCATTGCCCTCAATTTGTACATCCCACGGTTTTTCTTTAAAAACAGCCTGTTCGAATCCTTTAATATTTGGATTACAGGTCCCCAGGGATTACCCTAATCACATATGTTCAAATTATGATGAACTATGCAAATTTATATTTTTCTATTTTTGGCAAAAATCTTCTTCTCTTTTACTGACGTCTTCAATATTTGGTAAACATGTCCCTAAGAATGACCCTAGTCAAATTTGTGCTAGTTGTGATGAAATATTCAATTTTTTATGTTTCATGGCAATTTTCGTCATTTTTGGTCAAAAAATCTTTAAAAATCTTCTTCAAAACTGCTAATTGAACAGCTTTGATATTTAGGACATAGATCTCTACTGACAGCCTTTTTCAGATTGCTCAAATTATGCAGAAATTTGGAACTTTGTATTTTTAAGAAATTAAAGACATTTCAGACATTTTTAAGATATGAGGGATTACCAGAATGTGATATATATACGTTATGATGAAATCTACATTTTTTTAATTTTAAGTGTGATTTTTACCATTTTTGGTAAAAACATTTGTATAAAAATTAATAGCAAGGTACACCAGAATTTGAAAGGTCTTTACGAATATGTTTTTAATTTCTGAGTAGATTTTTGAAATGTCACCGATTTATTTCATTGTTTATTTAAAGATATTACAAACAAACAAACCTCTTTGTTTATAAAGGACTTTGTTGGACAAGGAAATAGGTTTTACCCTGCCAAGGACCAATTTTCCCCACTTTCTGCATGTTGTGCCTTACTGTGACACTTTGACAACTTGCCATGTTGTGTTTACTTTAATGTGGACAACTATATACCATGTGCACTAGAGAAGCCTTGACTAACTTTTTTTCTTCAAAATTTACAATTGTCTATACAAGAGGAAATGTCTTTAAGAAACCATCTTACAACAATGAAGTATGCATTCCATACATATATGTATTTCAAACACAATAAGTAAGCCAAATTTTGAGCTTTTTCAGATGATTTTTTGTACCTTTTAAACAAGTATGAACCTTAAAACGTAATCCACAATATTTAAATAAAACCTGTTTTGTCATTACTTTGTTCATATTTTTTAAAACGATCTACAGTGTTCATGGGGATTTGTATTGCTTATGTTTTTGATAGGAGGGCGTTAACACCGTTGGTATTTTCCTCTGACAAACTTTACATACAAATTGGCAATGTTTATTTGCCAATTTTACAGTAAATTATTGTATTTTACTCTAGAAATGCTTTGTGTATTTTTAGAATAACATAATTTTACTGAATATCAGTGGTCTGTAATGTTATTTCAAGGCTTGAACACCCTCTCAACGCCCAAAATTAAGGTGTTCAACAAGCGCGCATTATGTGTTCTAGCCTGTAACACACTTATCGTTGAACGGCGTCCATGCGTTCAAAAAGTGTTACAGCCCTTTGAACGCGTAGATGCGTTCAATTTTTTGAACACATTTCATGTGCAACGTGTGTTCAGATATGGAACACCATATTGTTTAATATAATGTCTGATGAACACGTAGCGTTCAAAATCTGCACAACGTGTGTTCAAAATTGAACGTTGGTTGAACACGTAGTGTTAAATTTCTGAACGTCTGGACGCGTTCAAAAAGTGTTACAAAAAGGCGTTTAATTGGTGTTCTATCCTTGAACACTTAACTTTACAGTGTGCGTGCTTTATAGCTTGGGTGCTTGTATTGCTTGCAGCCATTTCCAAGTGCCGACTATGTATTACATAATGATTGAAAGGAGTTATTAAGACAAATGTGAGCTCTTGGCGTTAAATAGCTTCAATAAATTTTAAATTTCTTTTGTCATAATGAAAAGATTAATTATAATTTAATTGCAAATTAAGCTTATTACTTTGCATGTCATTCGTGAGTCACTCTTCCTCTCCCCAAAGGAATTAAGCAATGTCATCACTCCTGTCATGGGAAACTTCATAGCTTCACAGAAACACTTTGCATTTCAAACTTTGAATGTCGAACCTGCCAGGAATGACAAAATTTCGAGAAAAACCTCGAACAAAGCCGATATGGTCATCTTTAGGATGCCCCTGTACCTGTTGTGATTTGTCGACTTTGTCTTCATGTCCATCGCATGAGGTGGTGCTGAGGGGTCTGGCCCTGGCTTTTCAATTTCTTCCTGTAATGCATGGCACCTTTCTTCTCATACTTGTTTGAAACATCCTTTGGCAGTTATTGTATACTCGCTTCTTCCTTCTTTCATACGGTACACTACATTTATATCAAACGTCATAATAGTGGGAAATCTTTATGAATGAAAAGTTGATAGAACCTGATGTAACAACAATTCAGCTGCACTGATATAAGCTCATCAGTTTGTCCTTGGAAGTTTCGCAAGGATTTAGAATGGTGGTCAAGCTTTGCTACCATTTTTAATGGCAAAGCCAAAGTTGTAAACAGTACTCGCACCCCGACGTGTCACTTGCAAACTGATGCCTTGTTCTCAGGACACGGGGTTAATTTTCAGGAGACTGGACCGCTGGAGCATGGCACCCGAACGCAGTTCCCCAACCAAATGAAATAAGTCACTGTACCTGGTGGAACCAGATCGATATTCCTGCGGAAATCTCTAGTAACATTAACTATTAAGAACTGCTTCCCATTCTGCTCACAGCACGGAAATTGTGTAATGTTTGGCAAAATCAACATGTTGTGGTTTATTCAGACAAAACACAAACAATCTCCTTTATAAACAAAGGCACATGTCGCCATGCTATTGCTATGAAGTGGCTCCGTCAATTGTTTTGGTTGTTAGCCACCCACAATTTTCACATTACTGCTCGTCATATCAAGGGTAATAACAATGATCTTGCTGATGCACTCATTAGATTATGTGAACCTAATCAGTGGCAATATTTCCAATCACTTAATATGACATGTTCATTCTGTCTCACCTTTCAGAACGTTTACGTAGAGAACTATGCCAAGAATGGGCTACTTTCAGACAGAATGCTGACGCTTCTTTACAAAAAAAAACCAGGAAATTTCAGTGGAATTCCTTTCTCGTGTTTTGTGTTAAATTGCACCAAACGCCATTACCTGCTTCAGCGGAGCTGGTTTGTTTGTATTTAGTCTTCCTTGAGAGACAAAAAGTACTCAACTACCATAAATTACCTAAGTGCTGTACGTAAGTTACACCTTTAATTTGGATACCCATATCCCAAATTGCATGAATCTTACCTCGTGAAATGCACCCTGAAAGGGATCCGCCGTCTGTTAGGTGGGTGATCTACCGTCCAGGAAACTAGCTATTACTCCTAGCATTCTTTTAAAATTTTTGTCCATGTGGATGTTTCAGTGCCCACCTATTCTGGCTACTGGGCTTCCATTCTGACGGTTTTTCACACACTTTTTTCGGAAATCCAATCTTGTCCCCCGTCAGCAGCGCAATGTGATCCTAGCATCCACTTATCTAGGGGGGATATTTCCCTGTTTGAATGGGGTATGGTCGTTTGAGCCAAGTGGTCTGAAACTATCCAATATAACTTGCAGACCCTTCTAATCCCAGTTGTCCACACGCAAGATTCACCTCTGTGTGCAGTAGCTGCTGTGAATATCATTTTAGTATGTATCCACACTGTAAAAATATCGGACGCCAGACGCGTCTTTACGCGTTCAAAATGTACATGTCGGTGTTCAAATTTGAACGGCTAGTGTTCATATTGTTAACACTAGTGTTCATATTATTAACAATGATGTTCTAAACCTGAACACGTAGTGTTAACAACTATCTCCTTCAAGTGTTCAAAAACTCAGCATCACAGAAATTTTACAATACTGTGAAACAATTAACAATCTTTTGTGTTTTTTACTTTACAATGGCTATATTAACTTTACTACTGCCTCGCTGTCCGGCATACGTACACGGATTTCGGTGTAACGAATTTCACAATAAGTGGAAAATATTTCCTGTCTACAATTGCTGAAAGCATGTTTTTTCTAAAAAAGGAAGTATAAAAAATAATTTTACACGTTTATTACGGGTTGAAATTTTGAAATTTTGAAAAGAAAATCAAAAAACCACCATGAACGTTTTAATTTTAACATCGGCGTGCAAGAGGCGTTCTACTTCTAAACACTTGGTGTTCAAGTTTGGTGCCTTTTCTTATCCCGTGATGCATCAAAACGGAAGTTGCGACATTTTTCTTGTAAGCGCACGCTGAAGTCGTGATCGTGAGAAAGCAAGACCAGAAAGGGTAAGTTTTCTCTCCAAAATATTAAAAGTATTGGATTTTGAAGCATCTGTATTATTATCCTTCGAAATTAATTGTATTGTACTTTGAAAAAGCTTAACTACGTGAAGAAACCTTTATTTCTTTCAGTGGCTGGTGGACCATACACTAGCTGTGAATACGCAGCAGTGTTTTGGGGGCCATGGGGTATCGATCGCACTCGGGTCAAGGGTCATCACTGGAGCGATGACCCTTGACCCGAGCGCGATCGATATGCCATATTACCGCTGCGTAATCACAGCTAACACATGTCTTTTAGTAACCACAATCGCATGTAAATTTAAAACTTTAGTTAAACATCGAAGAATATTGTTTTAGCATATGAGAGTTGGCTTTGCTTTTACTTTTCATCAGTTGATGACACGAAGAAGCCAATATTTTGTAACACTGACGAAAAGAGGCACTGTATACAAAAGTCACCCCTTTTCCTTAACCTAATAAGGCCAAATTGTTTTTCATTTGAAGTCTCACGTCGCCATATTATCTATTGTTGCATTATTTTCAGGATGTGAAAAGTTGGATGAACGTGAAATCGAAGAGTTATTACAGAAGCTATTGGTACAGAAATTGAAGAATATGAGTGTACAGATAGCTGTCTGGAAACAAGCTTGATGTAGATTTGAACTTTCGAGGGTTAGTAACTGAATTGATAAGTTTCTGTATTTTTGTTCTGAATTTATCTGAGCTATGTCCAAAACGCTATGATTAACTAAATGTTCCTGGAGAATAAGCGTTCAAATAATTGTAGTCGCCCTTATCAGATGCAATGGTGGAATGAAGAATTAAAGCAGAGAGCCACAGAAAATTCACAGTGAAAAATGTACACTCTAAATTTCGGAATTTTCTGAAATTTCCACCATGAATTTTCTGTCGCTTTCTGCTTCAAATCTTCATTGCACCCTGGCATCTTATGAAGGAGACTTCACGTCTTCGAAGGCTTATGCCAGTAACATTTAGTTGATCATAGCCTGCTACCAAATCTTTGATTATTTTATATTTTAGATCAAGACGTCTTTTGTTCTCGGTTTGTTACTGATTTTAGCTTTGCTGTTAAGGACGTAGACCTTATATCATAGGTGAATGTGTGGCATCATCCTCAAATGTTTACATCCCAAGCGTTTTCTTCAAACGGCCACTACGATTCATTTAATATTTGAAGTACAGGTTTCCGGGGATTTTCCTAATCATATATGTTATGATGAAATACACAAAATTGTATTTTTGAGACATTAAAGACATTTCAGACATTTTTAAGAAATAAGGAATTATTAAAATGTGATATATTCAAGTAAGCCAAATTTTTAGCTTTTTCAAACAGATGTTTTCGTACGTTTTTGCAAGTATGAACATATAACGTAATCCACAATAAGTAAAACCTGTGTTGTCACTACTTTGTTCATATTGTTTGAAAACGATCTACAGTGTTGATGGGGATTTTCTTTTGTTTATGTTTTGATAGGAAGGTGTTAATTAGCGTTGGTGTTTTCCTCTTATGGCCACTTTGTAAAGTTTGTGGCATCATCCTTTACAAAGTGGCCATATGGCCACTTTGTAAAGTTTGTCAGAGGAAAACACCAACGGTGTTTATGTGCCCAATTGACACTAAATAATTGTATTTTACTAAAGGAATTTTTGTGTATTTTTAAATAAAATAATTTTACTGAATATAAGTGGTCTGTTTTGTTATTTCCAGGCTTGAACACCCCATGAACGCGCAAAATTAAAGGTGTTCAACAAGTGCATATCATGTGTTCTAACCTTTAACACACTTATCGTTGAAGCGTTCAAAAAGTTTTACAGCCCTTTGAACGCGTAAATGCGTTCAATTTTTTGAACGCATTTCATGTGCAACGTGTGTTCAGATAAGGAACACATGGTGTTCAATATAATGTCTGATGAACACGAAGTGTTCACAATCTGCACACGTGTGTAAAAAAAATGAACATTGGTTGAACACCTAGTGTTAAATTTCTGAACGTCTAGACGCGTTCAAAAAGTGTTACAAAAAGGCGTTTAATTGGTGTTCTATCCTTTAACACTTAACTTTACAGTGCAGCTGATACACTCTCACCAGCCTTCCTGACAATGGCAGGGTACCATACTCATCCCATCAATTATAATATGTTTACTAAGGTACTCAAAGAATGGATCAGTTTATCAGGTCATGATGCATCTAGTGTTCTGGACATGCGTCATGCAGGGGCCACCTTTGCGTACCCGTGTTGCGCGTCCTTAGAGATGATCCAGCTGCAAGGGGATTGGTCGTCTATGGCAGCCCATGCCTACTTGGCTCGTCTATTTCGCCAACGTACCAAAGTGGCCCAACTTGTGTCTCGTGAATGAGCGTTTTCACAGTTTCCTAAGATTTTAATGTTAGACTGACTTGTACACTTACTAGTGTGTAGTTGCAAATGTAAGAGTGTTTTCCTGTTTGATTGTTGGTTTTTTATGTTTGTTTTGTTTTTTTGTTTTCCCCTTTTTCCCCCTCCAGCTGTTTCGTGATTTTTCTTGGCGCCTGCAGTTGGGTTTTTACTCCCTCTGCAGGTGGCCAGTGTTTTTCTGCGACACTATGTCTGTGTGATTCTTTATTAGTGGCGTAATTACCAGTTTACCCTTCCGTTAAGTGATATAATATATATATATATATATATATATATATATATATATATTATAATGTGTGTGTGTGTGTGTGTGTGTGTGTGTGTGTGTGTGTGTGTGTGTGTATTCTGTGTGTGTGTATATATATATAAATATAATATATATATATATATACATATATGTATATATATTTACATTGACATTGACCTTCAAATCGTATTCAGATAATGAAAGAACTGTATGAAGTCACCGAGAACTTAAAAAGTTTATCGCATACAGAAGTTTACAACTGTACGTGCTGTGCACACACACACACACGTTCTGATCAATTATATGTACTCTCACCATGGATGCATTCGGGTACACTACCTACATGCTACGCCTACTCATGATATTCGCCGACGGTACATAGATCAACTTCGCTAAAGAATTGATGAGATAGAGAAAAACAAATACAAATAAGACAAACTCATCACTACACTGTCATAATCTTTAATCAAGGGTTTTCTTACATTATACAGTATTATGAATTCGTTTTCAAAAATCAATGATAGGACTCTTCTCCGTCTGGCAAGATATGCTGTAAAGGCAACAAAACAAAAAACCCTCCTCATACCAGTCTAACTCCTTGTGAGCCTCTACTTTGTTGATCGTCCAGTACCTCATCGCACACGTTCCCCCAGGTAGACGATACGTCAATATCAAAATCTAAAAGAAAAATTTCGATTATCTATATGAGGACTAGTACAAACGGGTACACGCGCTTGCTGTAGTCTAGCTCCGAGCCCATGGCAGTTCAGCAGTTGGCAGCAGGACATTGCACAATGCCCGCGTTCGCCGTTCAAGATTAGGAGACAAGTTACAGCTATATTCAAAATGTTATTTTTTCTTACAAAATCTCAAAAATTGTGATTGAGGCCTAACGTCTGTGAATTTTTCTTGGTAGCTCAATTATGTAACGAACGTTTCGCTAAAATACCAGCTGTGTCTTGCATTCCCCCTGAAGGCTGGGTTCGGGCGTACTCAGTAGTTCATTGCCAGGCAAAGGCCATCGTGCTCACCGTCTAGGATCTTCACATTGCGTGATCACCTCATTGCTAACAGTCAGTTGAAGTTTAATACTTCAATTTACTTTACTTTGATATTTATTTAGCGACTTCGGACAAGTCTAGACCATGCCATTGTGCCTTGAATAGATTATAAATCGGTACCTGGATATAAGACGTTGCAAAAATTGATCCATTGCCCGACTGCTGTTTGTTTGTTATGTGTAATGCACTAATTGTTTCAGAACAGATCTAGAATGTCAGGCTTAACTGGCAAAGTTCTGCATCCTCTGAAACACACAGCAGAGCGTAACTGAACAGTAAAGTACAAAATAAATTTATTCGATGATTACCAGTAATTGAAAAGTGTGTAGAGGTGATATTTTAATCATGCAGGCAGTGTTGCCCTAGACCTCTCGCAAGGTTGATGATGACATTGGTGTCCGCGTTCTAAGTCATGTGAAAAACATCGAATTTGCCAGCAAATCGCGCGACCTTTCGACTCCATAGGGCAACATTTAGTTTACGTTTGTCGCTATAGCAGTAAAAATCTGGCCAATGTCTTCACTGAAAAACATTCAACAATTAAAAGTCAGCATTACTGGAGCTTTTAAGGTCTTGATATACAGAGCGTGATGTCCGAATTCTAAAAATATCGTAATCAAGCGGTTGCCGCCATAAATCTTTCAGTCACAATGAATGGTCATTATAATACCAATGAAACTCCCTTGGTACTCAAAATGATCCACGTATTTTAAGGCGTCATGAGTCATGTATGTAAGGCAAAAAAAAAAAAAAAATATTTCTGGTCAGGCCTTTCTTCAAAAAATGGTGCGGCGACGCGGATTTTTTTTTCCTCCTCAAGGGAGGGAGGAGGGTCAGTTAAAGCGCCAAAGCGTAGCGGCTAATTTGCATAATCATTTGCATATCATTAATTTATACTTGCGTATGGATGTAAGCTTGCACATGCATCCACACATACATGTACACTCACAACAAAATGCAACGGTAACATACAAGTGTGCAGTTTGAACACCATGGAAACTCTTTATTACATTTAAATAAGTCATCACAGTATTGTAATTACAATTGCAATTAAAACAGAAGATTCAGATTGAAACTTTGAGAGCAAGAAATGGTTAATCTGATTGGAGTTTCATTTATACATATATTGCTGATAAATTGTCAAAACTTGCCAACAAAGAGGAAAATTCACAAGTTTAAGCTTTACACAATTCTAATGTAATTGAGTTTTATTTCATTTTGAACAACAAACACCGCGAATAATTTTTCATCACGGGGATAGATTTCAACCAGCGCCCCTCCCCCCGCCCCCATAACTTCTACTGCCACTGGACATCGTCGTTCGATTCTTGATTTTAAAAATACCACCAAGGTGATCACAAGACATGAACTAAGTACGACTAGAATCCCTCGAAAATCAGGTGTAAAATCTTTCAGAGGACGTGTCAGAGTGGCACCACACGCGACGCCAGTATCAATGTCAACACGTTATAACCCGTCGACCAACATGGCCGCCGCTATATTGAAATTTATGCAATGTGAACTCGATCGCGATCGTGATCGTACTAGGACAAAACTCATCCTTGTACAATCATAATCAACTTCACCAGTTAACTCTTGTTTCTTTTGCGATCCATTTCGTTGATCAAAGCATGGGAATGTCATCAAAGGCCCTGCTAGTGCTACACCGCCTACCTCTGTGAACACTTGTCCGCGATGTACTGAGTATTAAAGGTCTTTGTTGGTCGTAATAGTCGTTCTGGAATGGAAATTTGTGAACAACCCAGCCGATTCTTCTATTGTTTTAACGTTCCTCTCAACATTTACGGACAACATATCTGATGCATACCATACTTCACACCTTCCACCAGGTTGAAAGTTGCAGTGAGCGCTAATGTGTCGACAATGCATGCATCAGCTGGTAGCTACGCAGAGCGTGTGAACTAAAGGATGGCGGGACTATTTGAAAGCGTAACGGGGAGAATCAAAGCGTACGGGGAGAGGCGAAAGCGTAGCGGGACCGATATGGTCTGGGATAACACTGAGTTTTACAGTTTTATCAATATAGTAACATTTAAATTGTTCATGCAGTCACTGATCATGTGCCCCAAAGAATTTTCTCTTTCTCTTCAGCCGTTTGGTTTGGTGTTATAGTAATCAGTATGTAGTTTGCCACAGCCGCCGGCCACAAACCAGGAAAAAAAAGGGTGACGCGCTGTTGTTCAAGTGACGCGCGCGCTGACCAGAAACATTTTTTTGGCCTAACAGTAGTTGTTGTCGCTGGTATTCAGAACATAATCGGTCTATGGCATGATCTCATTATAATCGTTCACTGTAATATCATCGGTTTTTCTCGATACAATTGTCTTTTTCCAAAGTATAATTTTTTGACGCAGTGTACATCCTTTTATGGCAAAAACACTTTTTTCCTGTATTTGTTGGGTGGTGGTGACGCGCTATTGCCTAAACAAGACAGGAAATTAGTTGTTTCTTCAATCAATGTTATTGTCTAGTCGATTATGAACCTGGAGGTGCACAGTAGTGTCATTTGGATCCGACAATGATAGCAATTCAACTTTGAGGAATAATTCTTGCACACCTTTTGTGATAGACTGTGATTTAATAGTACTGCAAAGAACACATTTTTGAATTGTCTATAAAATCGTAAAGTTGTGTCATAGACATCGACATAAGTTGTCTTTCTGATTTTCCCGGTATTATTGCCACTCGAAATTTATGCTTGTTTCTTTCCATTCACGTCTAGTGCCCCAGAAACGCCTTGCCCGCTGAACTGACTTTGTGCAACGACGTTACTTGCATGCCATAAGCTTACACATGCTGTGGTTGTTGAGCATAAAGAGTTGTCATTTCACACATGTAATCGGTACATAGTATTGATTTTCATTTAGGATATTTCAATCCAATTGCATCATTATGCAAAGACTATGTCATCCACAGTGACATGATTACTCTGCCATATTATACACCAAGTAGCCACTTTCTGCCTTTACGTTGAATGGTGCGGCTTAATGCCAAACGTTTGGTTTTTATTCCTAGAACACTTAAAAGACGCGACGTAACTTCTATTCACATATTTTGGCAAGTAAGTCATCAGACCAAAATGTTTAAAACAATCACTGCAGGAATAAGTAAAATGAGGCCTGAACGTACGCCTATGTAAATACATATTTATCTATTAATATCTCCAGCGGTCATCAGTTAACTTCATTTTTTCTAGGCTATTCAAACTGTTGTCTTCGAATAAGGGCTATAGCTTCGGGCGCCAGTGTTCAAACAGACTAAAAGTCGTTGAACTGTAATTGCAACTTGTTTTAATATTTTAATAAAAACCTGCCGGATTGAAGAGAGAACGATATAATTTCCCTCCTCACTTCTCTTTTATGTTAATCATCTCAATTATGTCTGTTGTGAATTCAAATTCAATCTAGAATTAGCAAATTTCATGTTCGGTACGCTACCAGTAATATCATTTATATTTTTAATCTATGACTATGGAACGCCGTAGCTATCATAAATGCATTTTAAACATATTCTCTTTCCATTTTCAGAACTTGTTTCGCATTTTTAGAACATGTTAGGCATTACTCTCACGTCACTCTGCATTGAGATTATCATTTTAGGCATTTGCAATAACATTACTGACATTCAACTGATCGTGTAAGGCATTTCAAACAATGTTATAGGCATTGAAATTATCATTTTAGGCATTTGCAATAACATTACTGACATCAACTGATCGTGTAAGGCATTTCAAACAATGTTATAGGCATTGAAATTATCATTTTAGGCATTTGCAATAACATTACTGACATTTAACTGATCGTGTAAGGCATTTCAAACAATATTATAGGCATTGAAATTATCATTTTAGGCATTCGCAATGACATTACTGACAAATAAATGATCATGTTAGGCATTTCAAACAATGTTATAGACAATTAAGGTGATTGTTGAAGGCACTCGATTGTTCACTTTCGGCATTTGCAATACTGTTATAGTACTGTGCGGGCGCTGTTCTGTTATGTTAGATTGACCAACTCATTACCATGTCAATAGTAGGCTTGCACAATACAGTCAAAGTCATTCAGCTCATCGTCTTAGGCATTTTCATCATTGTAGAGTCCATTTGTGAGGGCGCTGTTCTCAACTCCGAGTCTGCGCAATAGGTCCGAATCAACAGAGCGCTCTCGCGAATTCCGCGCACATTTAAGGATGTACGATCGGAAAAAGTAAAAGTAATGTCAATTTTTTCAAATGGGGATTTTTGAATACCTACATATGTGAATAGTCCAAAACTGGGAAAAAAACATGGGGTCACCGTGCTTGTTTTTTTACAAAATGACATTAAAAATCCACTGTTTTTCATAAAATCACTAAAAATCAATAAAACAGGTCATCATTTTCATATTATATCATGATTGCATTTTTCACGTTTACACGGTAAAGAATAAAGAAATTATAAACGTAAGCTACTTTGAAGATTTTACTTACATTAAAATTGAGTTAAAAAGTCATCATATTTATTTTTTAACCAAAATTGCAACAAATATGCCCAAAATTTTAGGAATGGGAGAGGGTAATTTATTGATTATTCATAGTTTCTACTAATGTCAATTTTCTCAAACTTTGCCAAATAATAGCTCTTTTTGTGAATTTTTCAAAACCACATTTTGTTTAGTAGGTCACCGAGCTCGATTTTTCACAATTTTGCAAAATCTAACTAGGATTTACAGGTTCTGGCGATAAACATGCTCTCCCGGGTTCATCGCGCGGGGCGCTCTTCAAATGCTGCTGACCTGCAGTGGCTACCTGCAGTGGCCTTGTCCAGGCATGGTCATGATTCAAGCCTACCTGTAAACTTTAATGAGAGGGAAATGACAGAACAAAGTAAAGACTTTTAGGTTCTTCTACTTTTTAGAGTCTATATATTAATACAGCATACAAAAAACCACGTAATATTTATTGCCGTGACGCTTATCGGTGGGGATTAGGTTGACTTCGCTGCAGCAGTGCAGGCTAAGTAGGCTAAGTTGTCACACACTACGTGGAGCCAGGAGCCGAGGCCGTAAACTTTGCGTTTCTCCAATACACGATGACAATCGTATAAGGCAAGCCCGCAACTAACAGAAGTGTCAAGATTTTCGGCTAGTTCTCTCAAATCGACAATGCGACGGCCATTCTTCCATTCTTCCATTCTCCGGTAGGTCTACTAGCGACACTATCATTGGAATTATAACCACGACCTGCTCTTGTAGCGAATCAGACGTCACACTTCTGACTTACGCTGTACAGGCTACGGTCATGTTGCATTTTTTTTATCTCTTTGCTGAATTCTCGTACCTTCCAGCGTGTTTTGAGGGCACGCTGAACATTTTCTCGGCGCGATTTTCCTTTACCTGCAGACGACATTTGTACAACGCAAAAACGTTCGGAACGTCACTATGCGCGCGTGGTTACTATGGATACATTTCTGCGCGGAAATCGGCGCAGTACGCTTATATTTTTCCGATCGTACATCCTTAACTCACTTTTACTGCTATCGTCTCCAACGGGCATTCGCATGATATTGTACGCATTGAGCTCGAACTTTTCGCCATGGCCATGAAACGAATCCTCGAACAAATGTCTCTCAGTACTTTGGCTTCGAATTTTGAAGCTGAGCAAATCGATCCAACGCTTGTTCCATCTATGAGTGAGGGCCAACTCATGCGACTGGGAGTCGGCACAACTCCCGTATAAAAGCGCGAGAACCTACGAGAGTGGTCATAATGGTGGGATATTCAAACGTACTCGGTACGCTCTGGACGTCGTCAATAAAAACCGTTAATTTAGAAATCTACCGATTAATTTTTTTCTTGGAAATTGAGGGATATGTGTATAAGTATTTGGAGCACAATATACTTGGTTTCTGACGAAATTAAATTTGAAATGACGTCTGGAACCATGAAAAGGATAAAATATTTGCCGGTGATATCGCCGGTATAACGTTCGATGTTCAGTTTGAATCTGCATGATTGACATGATATGCAAATTGCAAATGAGTCATGAGCGATACGTTGTTTACTTTTTACGTACGTAGCGTTGATTGTTCAACGCGGGGAAAAAACACCAAATACTCGGAGCGTACCGAAAGATACAAACGCACACACACTGTGTATAATAAATACATGCAAACACATTTGATTAGGTAGTTCTCTTTTTGGAAAATTTGTTGGTCCTGAAAAGGACCGTTTTCATTTATGTTGGCCTACCTGAGCCGTACATTTTACAGACAGGAAGGCCTATACTGTCATTTATGCCCGACATAAAGTACGTCTGGTATGTTCGGGTTGAGACCACGGACAAGTACCAGCATGATCTCTCACTCTGTCTGTATATCTTCTGTCTTCTTTTCAAATTTCAAGTTTTACTCTCGAGTTAACGTACTGTTGAAAGCGCAATCATCGCAATGCGATATGCGTAACTATCGCTTACGCTTAGCTGTTTCCAAAGTGATATACATTTTCTTTCCCGATCTAAAGCCGTGCATGCCTATGTAACACAAAACAAGTAGCCTCCAGAATCCAATGTGCTGACAAAACCGGGATTTTTTTGACGCCTGCTATCGCCTTCAGCATATTCGGTCGTCACTGCTGGGTCACTTATGCTGATCAGACGTCGAGTTGACAAACGTCGCCGGCGGCAGCTGAGGTCACCGTACCAATCAGTCCCGTAAGTTGCACTCAAATGTCCGCGCTCGATCCCCATCACAGCTAGCTCCAATTCATTCCTGGCAAAGAAAATTCCCGAGGCTACCTCTAGTGCTCATCAGTGACCGCTATCTTCATAAAGCCAGCTGACATAGTGTGATTAGCAGTCTGACTCTGACTACCACGCGTTTGTAATGAACTAGTATCGCGACTGCATGGAGAGTGTAGAAGTGCAAGTGCACTTGATTTTGGTGGGATCGTTCAAAGTAGCGAAATACTAGAACTCACCATTTATAAGGAGGGATGAACATTAAAATGAATACTCCGAGAGATCATGCCATCACTTTATTCTGATTTTATTTTAGGTGATTAAATATTAACAGGTTTGATTTCGAAAATAAGTATTTTCAGAAGCTTTTTGAAATAATCATAAGACAACAAATCGACACCACATTTCATTTCGGTCACCATAAACTTGTAATCGAAGCCGGGGGAATAGTCGTCGGTTCCCTCCCATCCGCGACAGCGCCGAGTTCATGAGACAACGAAATTTTGAAAAGGAAACTACAACTACCATCCAAGAACTGTGGAAAACTACGTTTTATAATGGAGACACAGTCCTGCCTCGCTAAACTAAGGTCGAATGAGGAAAGGATTGTTTGTAAGACAAAAGCTCTACAAAATAGAGACGGCCGTTGAGCATTGTGGTAAATGTCCAACGTCGTCCATTGAAATAACCACACTCGATAAATTTGGACATCTAGTTGGCGAATTTGCTGTTCTTTCAGAACTGTTTTGATTTTTCACGTTCTTTCCTGAAATGCGGCATTTCTAGGACGGCGTTTGGACAAAACGGTGTACGGTCGCTTCATTATCAAGGCAAATACGACTCTGCAATCAAGACTCCTGCAAGAGTGATGTACACCTATACTGACTGAGCCGAGGAAAAACCCGATAATAGATCCCGTGGCAGAAAAACTACTCGTTGGATTTCTGCATCGTTTACCCGTATACAAAGAGATAGCTATTGCCACTGCCATGATATGCATTATGTTGAATCATTCAAAAACGCGCAGAATACAATGACAAACGCTTCGTTTTCGGACGAGAAACACATACCATGACGCATGAGATCTAAGGAGTGTCGATCGATCGCCTCGCAATGTCATCACGGTTTGTACAAATCCGAGGCTGACGCCGCGCCGAACCTCTGCTCCAGTAAGACTTCGAAAAAGTCTATGTTCAAACAAACCTATGGGGAAATGAGTGGATGTATCGTATGGAAAGTAAACCGTAAAATTGGGTGAAAATAGTATACGTAAAGTCACCGTGCAGTCAATGTTTACATTATGTGGCGTGCACGTTCTATTTTTGGAGGTGTTCAACCAGCTGTTTTAATTTGCTACTTTTTGTTCACAAGAAACCATATTAGTTATGTTTTGCTCCGCCCATTTTATCGATTTTTCTCGGTAGGGCCCTAGCAAGAGTTACCGGTTTAAACAGTTTATGTCAGGCGTATATTCAAGCAGAAACACAGAATAAGTGAAGGTGACGCCGCCGTGTAATAAAGGGAAAGTGGCTTCACACATCAGCCATCTCGTCTTGTATGTGCTTTGGTGTCTTTAGTGTCTTGAGTTGTGTTTTGGCTGTTAGTGTGGAAATTAACAAACGAGTCGTTAATTTTAAAATAAGCCATGGCGAGACGTGGGCGCAGTCAGATGTGTCCTTGACAGCGGTGACTCTTTTTTTATCCCCACGTTTCGAAACCAGAGCGGTCTCTTCCTCAGTCGCCTAAGATATGTGCATATCTTTTTTGTTTTATGTCATGTCGATATTGTTGATCTCCTGTGCTTCTAGCAGTGAAGCCAGAATGCTTATGTTTGGATCGTAATTAGCCCTGCGTACGATGCTGTGTGTTCCGCTACAGCTAATAGCCCCGCTATTATGTGGTGAGCGGGGCTATTAGCTGTAGCGGAACACACAGCATCGTACGCAGGGCTAGATCGTAATGTGTTCGTTCGTTCATTGACTTGTTTCTAATGCAATGGTTTTTAGCCTTAATCAGTGTGTGGCTTATGTTCGTATTTCTTTGTAAGCGATGATCGGTTGTTCAGGAAATAAATTCCTTAATGTTTCGTCCTTTTCTATGTGATCCCAGTTTTCACACAGAGCTAGTTTGATAGCTTGTGTCTTTATGTATGGGCAATGTCTTGTTGTGAACACAAGTGTGTTTTTCGTTCTGTTTTGTGTTCGCTGGTGTTGTAATTGCGTAATTCTGGTGGCCAACTTTGTTTGCGATGTAAATTCTAGAGATTTCATCCTGTTTGTTGCCACGTTCAACTAATCTTGCATTGAATGAATTGACTTTAGCACTAAAGTCATTCTCATTGTAACAGTTGCAAGTTCTGATGTACCTTAGTGTTTCGCCTTTGATCAGGCCTTTAAAGGTAGATTTTGGATGGCATGATGTTCTATGTAGGAATTGAAACGTATCTGTGGTTTTCGTGTGTGTTCTTATGTCCGGTATTTTCTCACTGTTATGTCGTTGACCTTTGTATACCACAAGATCGAGATCGAGATACCACAAGATGTCCCTCAAAAGTATCAATTACGTCCCCAAGGTTATGAGAGGCAAGAATCTCCGCCATCGTCTTCATTTTGAATAGATATTAGTATCAGTTCAGTTCTAGGTCAGTACAGTGAGCTTACACTTGCTGTGAAAGCAATGCATTGTTGGAAATTCATTTATATTCTTTTCATGTGACTTACATGTTGTGATTCCTGTCACAAAATAAAGTGTCAACCATGTGAAAGCCTAAAAGAAGATATTTCATACGTTTTTGTTAGTTGATCTGATCATTTTTCGCGAATGACTCATTGGGTTCAGAGGTCACTCGGAAAATAGAATCATTTGATGTTAGAAGTCATCCTCCTTGAAAAAAGATACTTCAACGGAATGTTAAAATACCAACCATGATGTCATACTTGTGTGCAAAGCTATTGCCAAGGCCTGTATTGCTAATGCCTAAGATAAATGGCGAAGTGTCTACAGTAACTTTTACATTATTACAAATACCTGTCATAATAGATGAAACGCCTTAAAAATCTCGCTGATTCTTAAATCATTACTTACATGACTCCAACGTTTGTAAAGTGGTAAAATAATTAATTAAAAGCCTATCAAATTGTTAAATGTTCGTAAAATGACCAAATAAATGCCTCAAAATCAGTCACAAGGATATAACAGTAATAAAATGCCCTTGAGCAAGGCACTTTACTCCTCAGTGCTCCATTGGGGGGCAATAGTGGGTTATGCGTACCTCATCCTGTAATTGGGCTAACGCCCGTTTGGATGATGGACTGATAAAAAAAATGCTTACAATTTTTAAAAAATGGTTATATCAGTGTTTGAAATGCCTAAAATAACAAACTGAATGCATTTAACAGTCAACTAAATTTTCTGTAACATATATGAAAATGCCAATATAAATAACTGAATGCCTACAAAGCTATTGTGAATGCCTATCATGATTAACTAAATGCAAATGATGTTGCTTAAAATGCCAAACATAATCAACTAATTGCGAATGATGTTTTTGCAAATGCTTAACATGATTAACTGAATGCGAATAATGTCATTGCAAATGCCTTACATGACCATCTCAATGCTTAATACCGTAAGAGTAATGCCTAGCATGATTAACTGGATGCGTACAAACGTATTGCAAATGCCTAACATGATTATTGAATGCCAATAACGTTATTGTAAATGTCAAAATATTCATCTCAATGCGTAGTGACGTGGGAGTAATGCCTAGCATATTATGAAAATGCGAATCATGTTCTGAAATTGGAAAATATAATATCCTTAAAATGCATTTATGACAGCTACGGCGTTCCATATATGTCCTTAATCATTGATTATGAAAATATTCTGAAAAATTTTCTGCATCATACTTGCTTGCCTTCTTTTGATGTTCTTGTAAGGTTTGCATCTGCCCCGACTGCCTTTTCACAATACAAAATGCAATGTGAAATCAAAAAAATTAGAACCAGAAATTGCTGTTTGAAATACTTATTAATTGGTAAATCTTATGTTTCTTTTTTCAGGTCTCACAAATATTGCTGCTGGTAAAGCCACACGGACAAGTTCATCAACAGCGCTGTCAGAAGACGCTGTCGATGGCGATGTTAACACTTGCTTTCTCATTGATGATGTGCAACCTACTAAGTGGTGGGGGATTGACTTGGGAAATAACCCTATGTACCGCATTTTTGAAGTAAAGTTGATAAATACCAAACCTACAGGTAAGCTACTGTTGCTGTTTTGAGTCTAATCCGTTAAAATGTCCCACGGTCTTTGCACAGATGAAACAGCATTATACATTTAATTCTAAAATACGACAAATTTAAGAATGCAAACGGCAAGCAGTGGTGTTCTGTAGAGAATATGACACATCTTCGAGGAAACGTAGCATGTTGTGGAGGGAAATATCATTAAGCAAAGCAAACATAGAACGTCCAACGGATAAGAATCGTGAAGCCCGTTGTTAATTTCAGTATCATGTGGTAAAATCGAGATTCGCCACTCATCTATGGTCGGAAACCCCTGTTACTTGCTTCACTGACGTGAAAATATGTTTTCACGACTGTAACATTTACTGAAGAAATATGCTGGAATTCGATTTAGACTGTAGCATCGGCACATTTAATGTGTGCCAATCAAGATATCTGTCAATACGAATAGTAGACATTGACAGACTTTAACAACTGCTGAACTAAATTAATTAGTTCCGTTATTCCTGAGCCAGATACAGATTAAGTATCGGTCGTGCAATAGATGTTACTGTTTTCATCCCGCTTGTCAAGATTTGCAGTATGTCACTATAAGAGCCGTATTTTTGGTAAGTTTTGAGAACAGGGAAAAATAAATTCTAGACCTATCATTCACGGTGATGCCTTGCTATGTATTTCAGGGCGGATTGTAAGTTTTTCATTTTATACACTTTACATGTCACCATAAATTTCCAGTAAGCTTACCGGCGATTTTCCTTGCTTCTATCACCGTTTAAAAATCTGTAGTAGCATATTTTCGCACTTTAGCAGCACATTGGCCTATATGGAAGGATGAGGTCTAGTCTTTGAAGTCGCATTTAAAACTATTAACTAAAACAAGGTTTTAAGATACGGTAAATCAGCAATTTTCTAGTACAAGGCTATGAACGCCTAACACGAACGATGTCCATATTTTATGTACATTGAAATTGGGGCATAATAGAGTCCAACGCTCAATGGCAGAGACTGTTAACTGTCAAGGCCACAAAAGTTCCCTGGACCAAAGAAATGGAAATAGACGAAAAGACTGGGAATAAACTTACGAAAGGGGCGATAACATAACTACAAAATGGGACTACTAAAGATGGAACGAAAGGGTACATATCATGTTCAATGACAATGCTTGCGGAACACGAGCAGCAAGCTATCGCGATGTTTTATAAAACGTCATTTATAAGATTGATGTCGGACTCCGCCTATGATTTTAAGTTAAAACAAATACTGTTGAACTGCACATATTTATTGCAGCAAATAATCTGTTTCATGACATCAATTGCATTGTTAATGGGAAAACAACCACGCACCAGCCTGAGCCATGCAGTGATGACTTCTCTATATTCAATCAAAAATCTGGATAACAAAGGATTGCCGGAAAATGCTCCGATCCATCGAAACCACCCGAAAAATGATGTTATCAAACCATTTATTGCGCAAATAAATAAAGGGATACAACATTCTTAGAGTTTATACTATCTACATAAACGAAATCTAAGCCACAAGAAAGGACCTATATTGAGAGAATACGTCATACATTTTCTGCCCGCCATGACCATAATCACCAAAAATAATTCTGCCCCTAACCTTTTCAGAGTGTGACCCGACAAGAAATTAAAGAACATGGCTTTTAAGCCTTTCAAAAGAAAAACAAACGGTATATTATAGAGCAACAATTAAGAAGAACTATTGTAATGTTCGCAGCTGCTAATGATTTAATAACCGTTAATTTGACAAACAAAGTAAAACTTCTAAGTGACCACTGTGTAATATGTTTCCAACAGATGAAGGGTCTGTTATATTTAGCGAACAAAAAATCACGTCAGAGAGGATAATTGAAAATAAGTACCAAAAGATTATATTGATACCGTTGACCATCTAATATCCACATGAGAGTTATTACTCTTTTTTTCTGTGTATCAATATATATAACTTCAGTCTTGCCGATATAAGGGTTTGGGCCATTATTAAACTGAAATTGTCTGCATTATTTAGCACGATCCCAGTGATAAAAGCCTGATCATAAACAGAAACAAAAGTGTTGTCATCATCAGCAACCAGTGAAATGCGATTTCTTTAAAGGATTTTCTGAAAAGTTGTGCGATAATGCCATTAATGCCTCTCAGTATTAATTTTAATGGCAAGAAATTCAACAACTCCTGAAAAAAAAGCAGAGCTGATACGGGACATCGCTTCCATATACCTCTTCAAAAGAGAAGATAATTAAGCAAACGGCTTCGACTAAAGCTCATGAAATTGTCAATCATTCATCATACGAGATAGGCGAGTCGAGCAATTGTTTATATTTCACGGACATTCAGACTGTTTTCATTCACAAAAGTATCTTAATTATTGTGGTTATACGGTCACTTGAAACCTTATTTTAGGAATAGAAGCTAGCAGTATATTATCTGAATTTTACAACATATCTTCATTATCCTTCAATTTACAATTATATCATTCAGTATACGACGCTTTTAAACTAAATTATGCTCGCGTGGTTTATCGCTGACAGCATGCAATTTCACTCTGGTTCTTATGGTAGCACCCTTAACTAAATCAACAAGTCATCGCTGATGACACAGTCCCCTCTTGTTAATTGGTACTTTGACTACAAGTCCTCGAAGAGCGGAGCTAAAAAAGCAGCCATGCATTTGTGGGACAATAAATGTGCATAAAGTTTGTGCAAGGTACCTACCGGTATGAACCAAATACCAAGGAAATCTGGCTTGAGGTTTGAGTTGTAGCGTTTTGATAGAATTGGCATTTTTAACCTCATTTGAATGTTTTTGATACAAACATGTTTAGAACAAGTTTACATGTCCAGCTTGTGATGCATCTCACTCATCAAACATTGAGATGGTAGCAAGCTAATGGGTGGAAAATATATACATCTTTGATGGCCATTTGTGGCCATATTGGATTAATCCATGACGAATTGACATGCATATGTATTGTTGCCGGCTATTTCAACGGTTGAAGACTTCAGCTGGGAATTAACTCGCTGAGAGGTAACACAAGATGCTACTACACAGAGGCGTCTTAAGTTGAAGTGGACGATGTTTATTGCAAACGCTGTCAGCTTGACCGACCAGAAAGTCATCATGCTCTTACTTCCCAAAAACTTCTCATTAAATGGACAATTTTCAGGGCGTAACCTGAACATGTAAAATACATTACAGGAAGTAACTGTACATTGGCTAAAAAGCATTAAAGACACTTGATTTGGTAAAAGATAAAAATCCAGGTACTTGATTTGAAGGAAGTTTATTGAATATCAGAATGTTCTGCTGAGTTGGCATCCCAACTAACACTTTTTAATATTTATAATGTTCTTTTGACAAATGCCGACTTCTAAAAATAATAGTTACTACCGTTCCATGGTCAAGATTTGCGGAGCAAGAATTTGATTATGTTGTATGAGCCATTGTTTCATGCCGAAGTCAATTAAATGATGACCACCGTGATGTAGCCATATCGGTGTCACACTTCATTGTTTTAGCTTAATTGTCCATTCGAGTACCAGTATCAATGTCAATGTCAGTAAACATCTTTTGTTCGTATTCATCTGACAGGAGTGGCATTGTTCGTTAATTAACACCTTGGCAATGATACTTGAGGTAATAAAAGAACTACCAGTAATAATGCTCCAGTAAACAAAAGAAAAGACCCTCCAAGTTGTACCGTGTGACATTGTTTATCTCAGTGAACGTTCGTTATGATTTCAACAAAATTGTACATATTTCCTATAATACTTTTACTTAAAATTACAATCGTAACACTCCCCTTCTTTAAAGAAATCGTCCCGATTTTCAATAACCACTTCAAGTGTTTTGTTTTGTTTGTTTTTTTTTTGGGGGGGGGTTGTTTGGTTTTTTTTTCATTTGTAAATCCCTTTGTGAAAATGAATGAAAATAATGAAATACTTAAAAGCTTAGAATGAGTGTAAAATACAATAAAATGAAATAATAAATGCTTAGCTAAAAACTCATACTAACTGTAAAATACAATAAAGTGGACGTAAAATGTCAAAATACACTCAAAAAGCTTTAACAACTCCATTACCAAAATACAGTATATTCAAAACAAACAGTAACTCTATAACTTTTCAAAACTAAAAATGCAAAGTCTGTAAAAATTGTGGAATGGTAAAAGTGTGATCTATACCCTTAAAACCCTTCAAAAATACAAACACACAAATAAACACTCCCTCTTCTTATGGGGTAGTACCGTAATGCATAAAACTCGTACTCCTCATGAAAGGTATCTATGTTACCACTTAGTAAATCTTCATCCTTATTACGGCCTACAGTGGCCTTCATCAACATATTATCATCTGCGATAGCGCTATTGTTTACTATTTCTCCTTTCTCTATTTCAATATCTTTTATTATTTCTCCTTTCTCTATTTCAATATATTTTATTATTTCTCCTTTCACTTTTTCAATATCTCTCATATCATCATTCACAAACTGACGTATAGTCTTTTGGATTTGCTGACTTTTATAAAGTCTTAGGCTTAACTGCAGTATATTTAAATCTAACTCTTTTATTATCAGTTACAAATCTAACTTTATTATCTTTATCATCCTTAGTTCCAGACACGGAAGTAGTGATTTCTCCCGATTGACTACACTCGAGTACCTTTGTAGATTCTTTCTGTTTCTTCAAAATAGATTCACTTAGACTTTGAAAATTAAGGACCCGAATGAGGAAGGGCGGAACATCATAATCTACCGAAGTTCTCATAGGAGAGGGGGAAAATCATAATCTCCGATAGTTTACTAAAGAAGGGATAGGAACTAATCGTACCTCAATTAAGTAAATCACTTAATTAGGTGATTATGAATCAAGCTCAATTTGAATCGAATTGATCGACAATTTTCCATTCAAGTCAACATTCACACACACTTACATTGCCGGCTTCCTCACACTCTTCACATTCACACATGCATTAAATGCTAAAAACATTGAATGTTGAATTGCTAGTTATTTCGATGTAACAAATTGTAAGTTGATCATCAGATTATGTAAGGCTTTTAGGAGAACGTCTTCCAATTATTCGCACTGGATTTTTCTTAAATATTCTTTAGCTCCTTCATTTAAGTTATCTTCATCTCCCAGGTGTTATGTTTGGTAGCAAAGTTTTCCACTTTACCAAGAATTGTAATTTTCCATTTCTATAGCGCCCTTTAAGAATTTTTTCTACCTCATAATATTCATTTGTGTCTGATTCACCTTCGCTTGTTTCATCAGTCTGATTAGTTAGAGTCGTCCTAGGAGTAAAAGATTTAATCAGTAAAAACCAGTATAATATAATTAACTGGACCTATTCTCTCTGTGACAATGTATGGGCCGGTCCATTTATGTACAAATTTCCGATTAACTCCAGGTTTAATTGATGGTTAATATAGATAAACTGGATCGCCAACTTCGAAATTTTGTTTAGCAGTGGCTCTCCGATCATATCTTTTCTTCATTGCTTTCTGATACTGAGTTATACTTTCTTAGCTATCTTAAATGCTATATTATGTTTTGCCGCCATTACTTTCAAATGAGTATCGATATTATGTGTTCTACCTTCTACAGGCTGAATTTCAACATCTAAAGGGAGCACTGCTTCTCTGCCAAAGAGTAAAAAGTATGGACTGTACCCAGTTGATTCCTGGGGACTCACTCTATAATACTGAACTTATAAATCTATCCCAATCTTTTGTTTTGCATCAACAAACATTGATAACATGTTAACTAACGTCCCGTTAAACTTCTCGGTAAGGCCCGACGTCTGGAGGCCTGTACGGACTGCTTGTTCTTCTTTCAACATTAAAATATCGACAAGTTTCTTGAACAACTTGAGATAAGAAATTAGATCCCATGTCGCTCATTAAGACCCTGGGACTCCCATACACGGCTATGACCTCATCAAATAGTACCCTCGCTACTGTTTCAGCTCCAGCATTTCTTAAGGGATAAGCAAGGGGAAACTTAGAAAAGTAATCAGTAAAAACCAGTATAAATTTGTGCCCATCATAAGTACGAGGGAGTGGCCCAACTATGTCACAACCAACTCTTTCCCATGGTCCCGATACTGCAATTGGCAACAACTTCGCTTTCATGGCGATGTTTGGACGTTTACGGGTGTGACAATGAGCGCAAGTTTTAACATATGTATTTACATCCCTAGCCATTCTTTCCCAATAATACCTTGCTCGTAAAACTCCTAAAGTTTTAGAATACCCTAAATGACCTCCTAAAACACAGTCATGTGCCCTTTTAATTACATAATTCCTTAAAGATTTAGGAATTACTACTTGTCTTACACAATCTCCTTTAAATGTAGCTTTCTCAGTTGGTTTCCAAAAATGAAATAAAATTCCATCGACTATGTCAAAGTTTGGAACTATACTGGTCTCTGCCCTTTAAAGCGCCATCTATCAACAACAAGAGCTTACGAACGTCTGCCTGTATAGAACCCGGATGTTGTTTTCAAAATCGGCCATTTTCTGAGCCTGTGGACGGCGAGGGTGCGAGAGCGTGGATTTTTCTGATACAGGTAGCGATATTTGTGCAGTCTCGTCAACGAAAATTAAGCATTGAAAATCGTTATTAGTTGAGCCGTCTGTGAATTTAGTCTTAAAGCATATTTCAGTCAGGAAACAGCAAAGAAAGGAAGCGAACGGGCGTTCGTAACTCCTCACAGTTGTAGGAGCGCATGCGCTGTAATCTTGGTCATGGCAGATACTGATATCAAAAGCCTTATGCGTCACGTTGCATTGGTTGGCGGTCGGAAGAGATGGTTAATTTAATTGTCAAAAGTAATGTCAGTCGGGGCCCAGCACACACGCTTGTTCAAGCTGTCAGCAGATCTGATGTTTTCTGGTCCACCAGGGAGTGTATTTGGTTACAGCGCATCCTCTTATATTGATGCTGAACTGTTTTACAAGTGGTTTGTACATTTCCTGAAGAGTATCCCACCTGTACGACCAGTGGTATTACTAATAGATGGCCATGGATCTCACATTTCTGTTTTGTTTTCCTCGTCATTCAACCGCCCTATACCAACCACTAGGTGTGTGTGTTAAGGCCTCTAAAATCGAATTTGCAAAAGAAGTAAAAAAGTGGATGCACTCACATCCTGGCAAAACTCTGAGCAGAAATGATTTCTGCAGTGTCTTTAGCATAGCATGGATGCATGCTATCACTCCAGCAAACCTTGTGAGTGCATTCAAGAAAACTGGAATATATATATCCATTTGATCCAGACCAGATAACACTGGGAATGCTTGCCCTTGAAAGGTGACAGAGATGGTAAACAAGCAAGGGGACTCTGATGTGCATGATCAAAGCAACAGTGCTGATGTGTGTGGAAAGGAAAAGCAGCTAGATCTCGATAACAATTATTTGGTACCATCAGTGGAATTTTGGTATTCCCAGGAGGAGAACAAAAGGAAAAGAGAATTTGAAAAGAAAAAAGTAGCACAAAGAGAAAAGAATGGAGGACCAGTACAGCAAATAAGAGAAATAAGAATGCAAAACTTGAGACGGTGCCTAATGAATTTGATAATACTGAGAATTATTGTTGTTTATGTGATTCTAATTTCTATTAGGATGAAGCAGAGGAGGAATGGCTTCAATGTCAGTATTGTTTTAAGTGGTTTCACTGCCTTTGTCAAAGCATTCTAGGTGACAACAGAGGCAAATTTTTGTGCGATAAGTGTGATATTGAAATATTTGAATCCTGAAAATTTCAATGACTTGATGAATTTCAACTTTTCCTTCTTAAGGAAAAAATCTGCCTTAACAGCAGTTTTAAAAATTAATGTTTGCTGCTTGTTGTTTGAATAAAGTAAACTTGTGATTTAATTCAAATTCTAATCATTTATAGGTGCTGTGTCGATATTTTTGAAGGTATGCATGATGGCCCACAATACCCATGTAATGCATATGAAATTACCTCATTATATATGCAAAGTTATGCGACATTATGCTAATTTAGGCAAGATCATGTTTCATTTCCCCCATGAAATTTTGGAGATGAAAATTTCCGACAGTTTTAAATTGCCCGGACCATTGTGAGTGGAGTAACTAAAAATAATCTCATTGAAGTACTTCTATGGGCCACAATTACCCATTGCAAGTAACTTATCTTTGCCAAACTTGGTTAGAATGGTAATTATTCTACCTCATACAGAATTTTCTTTGTCCTTGAAAATCTTTTAATATCACTGAGTCAAAAATAGTTTGACCTAACTGTCACAATAGTTCATTAGTCCCCACGGACACCGTCCGGGGGGACTTATAGGTTTGGTCATGTCCGTGCGTGCGTGCGTCCGTGTGTGCGTCCGTCCGTCCGTCCGTTCACGCAGATATCTCAGAGACCCCTTAAGCGATTTCATTCAAACTTAGTACGAGGATTATCACCTATGCCGTACATATGCACGTCGATCTGTTTTACGATCTGATTCAATATGGCCGTCTGGCAGCCATTTTGTTTCCTCTATTTGATGTTGGTGCGTATGTTTACGCATATTTCTCAGTGATGCTACTAGCGATTCCATTCAAACTTGGTACATAGATTACTCTATATGTTATACATATGCACATTGATTTTTATTTGATCTGGTCTAAAATGCCTGCATGGCGGCCATTTTGTTTCCTATATTTTACGACTGCGCGGGCGTTCACGTAAATTTCTCAGTGATACCGGGCGCGATTGCATTAAAAGTTGATACCTATATTGATCTCTATCACATATATATGCACGCCGATTTTTGTAATGATTCGATCATAAATTGCTGTGTGACGGCCGTTTTCTTTCTGTCTTTGATATCCATCCACAGGGTCCCCAGGTATGATCCACAGGGTCCCCAGGATGAAATTAATATTAATGCTGTGTCCATGCACAGGGCTTATGAATGCAGTATCTGAGATATTCCTGTGCCAGTTCTTTTTAGTCCCCACTGACACCGTCCGGGGGGACTTATAGGTTTGGTCAGGTCCGTGTGTCGTGCGTGATGCGTCCGTCCGTCTGTTCACGCAGATATCTCAGAGATGCCTGGAGGATTTCATTCAAACTTGGTACAAGGATAGTACCCTACCTCATACAGATGCATGTCGATTTGTTTCACGATGCTATCAAATTTGGCCGCGTTAGAGGACTTTTTAGTTTACACCTCCATAGACTCCCATGTATCCTATAAGGCTGTTCTCCATAGACTCCCATGTACCGGTATACGGCCAAGAAAAATAAATTTAGTTTCTCATCGTATTCATATTGCAAAAAGGATGCAGTGACACAGTTTTTAGTCCCCACAGATAAAGTTCAGGGGGCTTATAGATTGGGTCATGTCCATCCGTGAGTCCATCCGTTCACGCAGATATCTCAGACACTTTGACGTGACCTTGGTGACCTTTGACATCAAATATAAATATTTGTCCACAACTCAGTAACCACAAGTGCTAAACCTTTCATATATAGTATGATGGGACACCTTATGATGCCACATATTGTACCTCATTAATTATGTGCATATCTAATTTTGAGCGAGCCAATAGAGCTAGAGGTCTGATTTTTGGTATATAGGGATAACTTTGCAATACAATTTTTTTGACAAAATGTCACATGACCTCAATGACCTTTGACCTCAAATATACATATTTGTCCATAACTCAGTAACCACAAGTGCTACACCCTTCATATTTGGTATGATGGGACACCTTATGACGCCACATATTGTACCTCATTAATTATGCACATATCTAACTTTGAGCGAGCCAATAGAGCTAGATGTCTGATTTTTGGTATATAGGGATAACTATAGGATAGAAATTTTTTGACAAAATTTCATGTGACCTCGATAACCTTTTACCAAAATACATGTTTATGTCAATAAATAAGTAACCACAAGTGCTATGTCCTTTATATTTAGTAGGATGGGAGACCTTATGAAAACACATGGTTAACCTCATTAATTATGCGCATATATAATTCTGGGCAAGCCAATAGAGCTAGAGGTCTTGATTTTTGCATATAGGGATTAATTAGCAATACATTTTTTTTTCAAAATGTCACATGACCTTGATGACCTTTGACCTTGATTATACTTATATATGCATAACTCAGTAACCACAAGTTCTTTACGCTTCAATTTTGATAGGATAATAGACCTTAAGATGTCACATCTTGTACCTCATTTATTATGCGCATATGTATTTCTTGGCTGGCCAATACAGCTGGAGGTCTGATCTTTTTCCTGATTTAGAACCATAACTTTGACATGCCTCTTGTTTCAAATTGGGAACAATGATATAGACCTATGTGTCCATAGATCTGAACGCAACACTCCAGTGATACTTCTTAATGACCACATTTCCCTGCCCCATCAAGACTAATTCTCCTATTACAAGTGGGGACTATGTCATTGTCAATGACTTGTTTTAGTTATTTTAATTCACTGCACAGGTTGTAACAAACGTCAAGGAGTTGAAAGTTCCGTAGCCTGGGACTTCAAATATGGCTACACAGAGCAGCAATGTTGCGATGAATGCAAGAACACACAAGAGTGTGAATACTGGGCATACAGTGTAATATGTGCATTATACCGGTCTATATCACTGAGAGCAAGTGCAGCCAGATCTATCGGTTACAATGAAGGTAAGTATTGATGACTGTAGGATGTGTTGCTCCCCTTTTCAATAAAAATGAAATGTCTGGTCTGTCTGTCTGTCTGTCTGTCTGTCTGTCTGTCTGTCTGTCTGTATGTATGTATGTATGTATGTATGTATGTATGTATGTATGTATGTATGTATGTATGTATGTATGTATGTATGTATGTATGTATGTATGTCTATGTGTGTGTATGCATACAATGCAATATGTGTATTATACCAGTATATATCACTGAAAGCAACGGCAGCCAGATCTATCGGTTACAATGACAGTAAGTATTGATGACCGTAGGATGTGTTGCTCCCCTTTTCAATAAAAATCAAATGTCTGTATGTCTGTCTGTCTGTCTGTCTGTCTGTCTATATGTCTGTCTGTCTGTCTGTCTGTCTGTCTGTCTGTCTGTCTGTCTGTCTGTCTGTATGTATGTATGTATGTATGTATGTATGTATGTATGTATGTATGTATGTATGTATGTATGTATGTATGTATGTATGTATGTATGTCTATGTGTGTGTATGTAAAATTCTTTACTTAAGTACTTGACTCTTTTCCATGGGGGTAATATGTATTTTATTTGAAACAAACTAATTAACATTACTGAAAGCTTCATTGTGTCTACTCATTTTAGCATTAAGGAAGATCAGACGGGGCATAAGAACATTTTCGAACATGTACATTAGCCAAATTTGTCGTCTCTGAACAGAAAACACTTGAATTTATTCTCTGGTCTTCTACGTCACGACAAGCCGCGTCTATTTTATTAATGTTGGAAGTTTTTTGTGTCGATCTTCGATGTGTTCATCAATTTACACAAACAACATGGCAGCCAGTATTTCTCACGCGATCAAAATGTGTCTCACGTGAATACTTGTTAAATTCAGTCATATTTTTTAAAGTCTGACAAAATACATCCACTTAGCAAATTTTGATTCCTTCTGTTTTAGTTTTGTCGTCAATATGGCGGTTCGTATCCATATAGACCCCACCGCCGCCTTAACTTTCGACGCACAGAGTACAAGTGCTCATCCATGCCGCATGCTGAGCCTCAAAAAGTCGTGTAATGAAATCAGTATTTTCATAGACTACGACAATAATAATCCCAAGCGTAAAGAGTATAACGCTTTCTTGTCCCAAGGAAAAATTTTCTGAAAATATGAACTCGAAGCTAGACGCCAAAGACATTCAGTCAATTTTTTTTTTCTGGAAAAGAAACGTAACTTTGACTGAGTTAAAATTTTAGCCCTATGCAATCTTTGAAATCGGGTATAACTTGGCAGAAGTTACGTGTTTTGCGATGTCATCCGGCATTTACTCCGTGCACAGACGTACCTTAGCGCCGTGTTCCTCGCTCACGTAACCGACTACTAAAATGATTGACAGCTCGCCCTCGGCGTATTCATATTATTCCAAAAGCAGTTCGGAAGTTTAGACGCACACTTACGTCACTCGTATTATCCTTCGCTGAACGAAGAAAAGTAATCGGGAATAATATACTTTTCACATGTACAGTCCAAGAATTCATTTTTGTTATGGAATTTTCTTCAACAAATGATAAAATGAATTAAAGATATATTATTTGTATCTATAAACGTATTGTGTTCCTGTAATGTTGTGATACTGTACTCCTAGACGGGGAGGGCAATCAGCCTCCCCTGCGCATCCAGCTTTTAGAAATCCTAAGGCCTCTATGGCGGAGGAATTCACAATCATCTTTATGTTTGGAAAATTCTCACAGACCCACTTGACAACAAACATGGAATGGATTACCAAAGGTGTCAGGATTTGTGTAAGGTATTTCTAGGAAGAGTTAAAGGTATTGTGTACGACAATAAGTCCCGCCGATTAGGGTCTTCAAAAGTCACCCCTCTTGTCAACAGTTTGGAGAGTTTTACATCCTTCACATGGGAAAAAAGATTAGAGTCCGGGTCGATTTTGGTATGGGGAAAAGTTGGTATTGATCCCCCTTCAAAATTAGTGATGCCCATCACAATTGAACCAAAGAAGCCTAGATTGTGCATTGATATGCGTTATTTGAATCTTTGCATTATGGACGTAACTTTAAATTAGATTAGGCGAGCGGCAGACACACCCATTTTTCACATTTAATGTACCCGCCTTACATACGGCCACATCATACATCATTTGAAAGCTTATTATCTCTACTTCAAGAAAATTGACGATGTGGAGCTGCCAAGTAGGGCCATAACCCCCTAATTTGCATAATTCACATGGGTACCCAATTTGCATATTAATGTGATATAAAATTATGAAATTCATTGTTAACTACTCTAAACATACTTTTAAACTATTGAGTGATATATCAAATGAAAGTATTTGCATGTAGAATACAAAATTGATATCCAAAAAGATATTTAAAATGGTTTTACTGAAATATTTTCATATTAATACTGAAAAAAATATTTAACCCTTTTGAATAACAATATCTTAAAATTTTAACATATACAGCCACATCATACAGCCACATTATACATCATTTGGAAGCTTACTATCTCTACTTGAAGAAAATAGACAACATTTAGTTGTCAAGTACGGCCGTAGCCCCTAATTTGCATAAGTCACACGGGTACCCAATTTACATAAATACGATTGATATTAGATATTTATTATTCACTACTCGAAAAATACTTTTAAACTATCGAGTGATATATCAAATCAAAGGTATTTGCATGTAAAATACTAAAAAGACATCAAAAATATATTTAAATTCATTTTACTGAAATATTGTCATATTTATATTGAAAAAATATTTTCCCCTTTTCAATAACAATATTTAAAAAAATTTAATACAAAAAGCCAAATCTTACAGCATCATCATACGTTATTTAAAAGCTTACTATCTCTACTTCAAGAAAATTGACAATGTGGAGCTGTCAAGTACGGACGTAGCCCTTAATTTGCATAATTTACATGGGTACCCTATTTGCATAAATGCGATATAAAATTAGAAATTTATTAACTACTATAAACATACTTTAAACTATCGAGTGATATATCAAATGAAAGGTATTTGCACGGAGAATACAAAATGGATATCCAAAGAGATATTAAAATGATTTTACTTAAAAATTTTTGTACTAATGTAGAACAATATACTTTCCCCTTTTAATAACGATATTATAATAATTTTAACACATAGAACCGCATCACACAACCACATCAAACGTTATTTGAAAGCCTATTATCTCTGCCTCATGAAAAATGACGATAAGCAGCTGACAAATAGGGCTGTAATGATTTAATTTTCATAATGCAAACGGGTACCTAATTTTCATGAATACAATATAAAATTACTAAAATCAATTGCAAAGTACTCTAAACTTACTTTTCAACTATCAAGTGATATATCAAATGATAGGTATTGCATGTAGAATAGAATCATGAACTCAAAACGTGTATTCAAAATATTCTTATTGAATATTTTCAATTAAATCGTAAACGTTTTGACTAGTTTATAATATTCAAAATATTGTGTACTAATAACGAATAATGCTAAAGTTTTGGGGATAAATATCTGAATTTGTTTTGCAATTGATTTTTTGTTTATTAAGGATACGAAAACTGGAACATTTTCCTGTCTAATTCCCATATAGCTGAAAAACAAGAATACATAAAACCAATTGGAACTAATTTGGGATAATTGGGTCTTCACATTTTGCAAATTTTCTAAAGCGTGTTTTGTGCTCTATAGTTGAGTGTTGCAATATAACAAGTTACTCTTAAAAACATTACAAGTAAAAAGAAAAGCAGATGAGCTTAAATTTGCAAATTAAACCGACATTACTTCACCATCCAATTATCCCAAATTAGTTCCAATCTTGTTATAAATAGCTGTGTGTTGAATGACCCTTTTGTATTATTGATGTCATTTTTGTTTCAATTTCTCTAGAAATCTTGTTAGATGGAGACATCATTGGTTACTACATCTGTGTTACATCTGTATTTTCAGTTCAGTTATGTGGAATATGTAGACGGAAGGCACCATATTTCATTTATCGTATTTATTGTCATATAATGAAGGAAAAGCAACTCAACACACCGTTCATATCTTCGTTGTTTGCATTTTGTGTATGATATTGTGTATATTGTCAGTGTATATTATGTTTGGCTGTTTTATATAAAGTGTTAATTAGCCATGGCGATTATTCTAGTTAAGAGTAAAACACTAGCACCACTTACAAGTTGGTACCTTATGCTAAAAATACAAGTGAACAAAATGACGCCCACGAGGAAGTTCGTGGGCCGCCAATTATAAGTGGATGATGCAGTCCAACCTTTCACAGATCAAAATTCATTGACTATTTTCTCAAATAAATCGTGAAGAAATAAACAACATACATCAAAGATACGACTGATGTTACACGGAAAATTGAGACAATAAAAGTTCCGGCCAATGCGACATTGGTAACACTAGACATTGTTTCAATGTACACTAATACAACGCACAATGAACCAATGGAATCAGTCGACAGAGCATTAAATCAGGAAAGATCATCAAATGATTGCATAATCAAACAACCAACAACAAATACATGATAGCTATGCTGAAAATAATCTTGAAAAACAACACTTTCAAGTCAACAGTGAATTTTACCGTCATGTATTTGGGTGCGGTACGAGATCTCCAGTTTTACCAGAAATTCCCGACATTACATTTCACAAGACAAAATGAGAATAATTCAGCAACACACTGAACAAATATCGCTCTGACTGAGATTCAGAAACGATGTATGATTCTCATTGGAACTCAACACGAGCTTAATGAATTCATATCAAACATGAAAAATGCATCATACTTTCAAATGTTCGAAGCTCTTCTCAAGAAATCATATCGTTAGACCTCATTATCTATAAAGGTCATCGGTGGAACAAAGAGGACATTCTCGACTGCAAAACACACACAAAACCAACAGATACATTGCGGTTCACGAAATTAAACGGCAACATTCAAGGGCCTGTTAAACGCGAAATATTACGATACATTAGAACAATCATGCAACAACAAGGCAATAGAGAATACAAGATATTTTCGAGATAAAAGTAATGAAATGCGACCAAACGATTCTAAATCTTGTTAAATTATTACTAACTTTGGACAATCGGATGACATTTAAATGTTATTAAATTTTCATTAAATTAATTTCAAAACCTTGGAATCGTAAATAGTAAAAGGGAACCAATTTCAGGTCCCCTATATGCTGATCAAAATCTCCAAGTACCCCTCTACAATCTCCAACCCGAATTCCTCTGCCTCTCACCGTTATTTGTGAGCGTAGCCTAATCACATACATAAGAAACGGAAATATAAGCGTTACGATGATGCCAAACTTCACAAAACCTACAACAGTCCGATCTCCGATTGAAATGAGCGTACACAAATACAGCCTGAACGAACAGTAGACATCCTAGCTTCCGTACTTGAACAAACTGAACTTTCAGTGGAACAACTCGATTGGTAACACCTACAATCATTCAATCAGTGCACATGTTTTCACCAAAAAAAATGAAGGACTGATGAAGACAACTCAGTACTCTCAAAAGGTAGCATCAAAGGATCGCAGTGTCACATTAGTCTTGCTACCCCATAGGGCAGAACACGTAGATTAGGGTTACGTCTCGCCATGGCAAATCAACACTATACATAAAACGGCCAAACATAACATAATATACACTTACAATATACACATGTACCGTACACAAAATTCAAACAACTAAGATAAGAACGATTTGCGGAGCTGCTTTCTCTTATTACATGTCACCAATTGTGTCTGTTGTCGAATTAATCTTCCCTGCACAGACCTGTGTTCCTGCCAAGGCAGCGATAACTGTGGCAACCCTTTTACTCATGACAATGCTGGTGAAGAAGAGGATGATGAATTCCTACAATTACTAGATTTACTGGAAATGACGTGAATGATTTGGATCATGAATCATGCCATTACTTTAACTGCAGCTTACTCTGACACAATGTTTCAGCTACAAAGCTACATTTCAACAACTACAATAGTGTCTTTCGTGTGGATCTTTTGTTGCATTGATACTTAAATTAATTTTTTTAAATACCATTATTAAAAAGAGGAAATATTTATTTCGACAGAAATATGAAAATATTTCCGTAAATTAATTTAAATATAATTTTTGATATCAATTTTGTGTTTTACATGCAAATACCATCACCACAGACCATATATCACTCGATAGTGTAAAAGTGTGTTTAGAATAGTTAACAATGAATTTTCTAATTTCATATCTCATTTCTGCAAATTGCTTACCAGTGTAATTTATGGACATAAAGGGGTACGGCCTTCCTTGATAGCTCCACATTGTGAATTTTCTTCAAGTAGATATAATAAGCTTTCAAATGACGTATGATGTGGCTGTATGATAGGACTCTTTGTGTTAACATTTTTAAAATATTGTTATTCTAAAGGGGAAAATATTTTTTCATACAAATATGAAAATATTTCAGTGTAATCATTTCCAATATCTCTTTGAATATTCATTTTGTATTCTAAATGTAACTACCTTTCATTTGATATATCACTCGATAGTTTAAACGTATGTTTAGAAAAGTTAACTATAAATTTATAATACTATATCGCATTTATGCAAATTTGGTATGCTTGTTTATTATGCAAATTAGGGGGTTATGGCCCGATTTGGTAGCTCCAAATTGTCAATTTTCGTGAAGTAGAGATAATAAGCTTTCAAATGACGTATGGTGTGGCTGTGTGTTGTTGCTGTATGTGTTAAATTTTTTAAAATATTGTTATTCAAAAGGGGAAAATATTGTTTCCATATAAACATGAAAATATTTAAGTATAATCAATTTTAATATCTCTTTGAATATCAATTTTGTATTCTACATGGAAAGACCTTTCATTTGATATATCACTCGATAGTTTAAACGTATCGTTAGAGAAGTTAACAATAAATTTAAAATATTATATCGCATTTATGCAAATGCGGTACCCTTGTTAATTATGCAAATTAGGAGGCTATGGCCCTACTTGGCAGCTCCACATCGTCAATTTCTTAAAGTAGAGATAATAAGCTTTCAAATGAGGTATGATGTGGCCGTATGTTAGGTGGGTACATTAAACTCCTAAAATAAGGCCCTTTTTGTGGATTCGCCGCTCGCCTAGATCACCTTGTGGAAGTCGGCCGATATCTTGATCAGGGGGATTTACAATTCAAGTGCGATGATAAAAGTGGTTACGACCACATGAAAATGTCTGAACGCGACGTCAGGGGCTTTCTGGGGTTTCAGTTGGCTGCGGGTGTGGTACGTGTGTAATTCTTTGCCTCTTCGTTTAAAATTTTCAGCATACGTGTATCACACAATTGGGTATTGTATCACCAGCTATGCTAGATCTATTGGAATCCCATGTATACAGTATATTGATAACAGACATGGTGGCCCACTTCGACATTTTAAAAGCGAGCAAAGTCCGCCGCTCAGTTGTCAAGAATTGGCAGTCTGCTGCTTTAATACTAGCCAAATTAATATTATGTATTGACGCTGGATATTTTATTGCTGCCGAGAAAAGTATTCCGATCCCAGTAACACCCATTGTGATGCTCTGCTTTACAGTAGATACGGTGAGCAGGTCATTTCAGGATGTAAACTCTCCAACTGTTGACCTAGTAGACAAAACAAAAACAAACAAACAACACTCCATGTAACTTATCTTTCTGAAAAGAAACTTCGTGGACCCATGATGGATATCCATCAAGCATCATGCAAAGCGGTAGAAAAATTGGAAATAAGGGCCAATCAGGAATCATACTTGCCTCATCGCGTCATGGTGGTATATTGACGGCCTGTTGCTACATGGACTACGTGCGATAACGTTTAAAATTTAAACCAAATGACACACGCACACGCACACAATGCAAACACGTTTTCATAACAGACACATGAAAAAAGTCCACCTCGCGGAGCGATTGTAAAAACGCCTGTCTTTTCTCTAGGCACTCTGTTGGATATGTGGTTGTTCCAATGATAGTGAATGCACCTACTGTCGAATGTGTAACAACTGAGTAAAAACTCGTGGAGCCATGGCCAGATGCAAGACCGCAGAACCCAATCAGAGAAAATGACCACCAAACATTGGAAGATATCGATCAACGTATGCATGAACTGTTAGGGGACAATCGGCATATGAGAGACAATAAGATCAGCTTGTTCAGCAGCTTGAGAAATTTTTAGCTTCACTATCTGTCCCAAAAATTCAACAATGGCGAACCCGGAAGACCTTGTGTGGCCTTTAATTCAAAACGATACCGACGAAAAAACCTAAGTTCACATTGATACATGCCAGTATCTGGGGCATTCCGGTGTGTCTCCCTGCCAGTGTCCGAAACGTTTAAAAGCTGCTACGCTAAGAAATATGGTATCCAAATTAAATACAGTTTATCGCATTGTATACAAGGAACTTTGAAGACAAAACCAAGTAGAAGCACACATTTTTGTCACACGCATAAAAAATGTCTGAGGCGCAAGCAAAAGCACATGTAAACCCAAACAAGCCCCGCCACTCTTTATAAAAGATGAACATTCTTTTTTGCAAAAGATTGGTGTCGCAAAGTAACCCACACAAATAAAAAATTCTGGCAAGGCATCTAGCATTTTTTAAGGAGCTGTTCTTCTCTGATGATAGGGCTGGGGATTGGGAAATGTAAATACACAAGAGATTTTACGTTTTCCAGACAACTCCGGTTTATTGTTTAATCACACATTCGGAAAAGACACTCATCTAATTTGTTTACGATAAAGAGATGTGAAGGCAAGATTTTATGTCCAGTGAACACCGTAGAACAATATATTTGTTAGCAGAGGATTTAGGTATTGATCTGAGGAGAGGACATCTCTTCCGACCGACTACCTCAAGCGGAGACATTGAAAAACGCCCTCTAACATCACAAGTGTCTTGTCAGCACCTAAAACTATACCCCAAGAATTAGACATGGATAGTGGCGAGACTCCTCACAGTTGTAGGAGCGCATGCGCTGTAATCTTGGCCATGGCAGATACTGATATCAAAAGCCTTATGCGCCACGTTGGTTGGCGGTCGGAAGAGATGGTTAATTTAATTGTCAAAAGTAATGTCAGTCGGGGCCCAGCGCACACGCTTGTTCAAGCTGTGAATGAAAATCTAGACACCTTACAAAGTTATGAACAAACTGAGAAACTAATGGGTTTTACGATAGATTTTAAGCCATAGTACGCTTAGACTTGGTGCAAGTCTGTGATTTGTGAATGCTTGAGTGGAGTGAACGCAATGATTTGTATTTTGCTTTCATTTTAAACGCGCGCGTGAGTTGAGTGGACACGATTATTTGCGGATGCGCTATTTTGCGGGTTGCGGGCTGCGGGCATAAAAAAATGCGTGATTTTCGGTATCATTTTCGCTAGTAGTTAGAATGAATGCTAAAAGAGTATCTAGATGTATTTGTTTATGGAATAAAAGCCGTGAACTTCTTGAATAATGCCGTTATTTCAGCTTACATCTGGTAAAGCGCCACCAACGTCAGAATAGTCCATTTCCCATCCAACATTCGCCGTTGCACAGCGCCTGCAGATCGAAGCTTTCGAAATGATATGACTGAACACGGATGAGTTATAATATGACACAAGACAGATTTCACAACAACTCGCTATATTAACTTTTTATGTTATGATTAGGATGGATAGTTTAAAAGTAAGTTTCGGATCGTTGACAGCACAGATGAACTGGGCGATGAACTTCAGTTCGTTGAAACTCGACACGCCTAATAATTTGTTACTCTTTCATAGAATGCCATGCCCTTCTCACACTTCAGATTAGTTCAACCGCCGATAAAAGCACAATTTTCAGAATCGTTTTCAATGCCGTTTAAAATTATTTTATTGTGGTGAACACGATAATAGTCCTAGGAAACTTTTCATAGTCACGCTGGATCAAATGCATATGGAGCGACTATCATGCTGCAGGTGCAAGTCATAGAATATGTTCATGATATTAGGAGATACACAATTATTGAGAGCTGCAGAACACAAACTCATCCAAAAATATTCCTATTAGATCGATTCCTGAAAATAAGTCAACGCACCGACGTTTCCCGCTGAAATTCTCCCGTAAAATGTTAGCGGAATGTCGTTCTCTGTGGTCGTGACCTCTGTTGAACCTAAAAGGCAAAGTAGCTAAGTCCATTGTCGTACGTCTTTTTCTTTTTAAGATTTCATGAAAAATACACGGCATTTAAATACACAACACTTCTACGCTTTTTGAAGTCAAATCTTTCCTTACACATTGCATTAAGTAGGCATTGTTTAATTTTCTGTATGTGTTGCCCTAGAACCGAATTGTGAATAGATGCATTACAAAGAATTTACTTCCTATGGCCTGATACTAGAAATGTAACAATTTTCATTCCGCGATAAGTTGGGCGAGTCGCAAAACCCGGACCGAGACGACGAAACGAGACGAGACGAGACCAAATGACCCCTCAGGCCAGGCGTTGTAAATACGTCATATATGCAACACAGATGCTCACGCCTATGTTTTAGCGATGTGTCCGTCGAATTCGGCCGAAAATCATACGAAACGAGCGTTTTTGAATCAAATTAAGTACCAGGTATGAATTTTGAGAATGATAGGGAACGATCGACGGTTACATGATAAACGAACTTGCTAATTTTCATGGTAAAATCGACCGTCGAAGATGACATTTGATTTCCTGACTTGGTTTTTCTCAGGCATATGTACACACGTCTATGGGGGCATAGACGCCGAGCGGAGTAGACTGATCACGAGTGACTGTGGTCAAAGAATGGATATCCCACTCCTACCATCGACTTATGCTTGTTCATTTTCGTACATTCTATGTAGTTACAAGTCAGTGGTTACATAGCTCTCCGAATCTGAATCTTAAACTGAGGCTGCCTCAGATTCCACACACAACATGAATGAACTATCGGCAATGTAGAAAAATGGTGCAGAGCCACTGCAATAAAAGTAAACATACGAGCTCTCAGTTTACTTTCCTATAATGTGTTTATAAATGGTGAATCTAATTTCTAAAAAATGATTACTTAAATCTCCTGTATGTATGTTTCTAATACAAGGTTACCTATTTTGAATTCACAGTAGATATCAGAGTAGAATCTGAATCTGGCGCTTATCGCTTAGGCCAAAATGCCGACGTCGTAGTTCGCATGTTTCGAGCTCGCCTTGAACTCAAGTTGAAAAACCTCAACAAATCTTTTTTCAGTTGTTCCAATCGTTGATTGTGCTATCTCTTGCTTTGTGCATCGATCTTTGACACTCTCAACAAACTGCAAGCTTTCTGTAGTTTTGTATATATGATGTACTTTCAACGCCTGGCCTGAGGTGATCATTTTGGTCTCGTCTCGTCTCGTCTCGGTCCGGGTTTTGCGATTCGCCCGATAAGTGGCGACATTTCCGAGGCGCGAATTTTTTTTGTCAGTCTGGTATTATTTCTCACTCACATCCATGGCAAGAAAGAAAAGTGATTTCAGATCCCAAATTATTTGTAATGGCCAGGCAGCTCGAAACAAATAAATTGGTCTTCGGAATCGCCGCTTTTAGTTTAGCAGATTTTGATTTTTTTTTCAGAACATGACGTATTTTAACCCACTTGGTTTGGTCTGTTATAGCATCTGTAGTCCAAAAAATCAATTTTACAGCATATATGTTTTCAACAGCCTTCAAATGTACAGTATTATGTTAAAATACACAATATGGAATATGTTGTGTTTCATTAATTTTAACCATCTTGACCTGATGTTGAAATATGGACTTGGCAGGAAAAGGGATACTGTACGATAGACCTGATCATGATTATTGATAATAGACACCTTCTAAAGGTTTTATTTCTTATATACTAAATGCCATATTACATATATTAGAAATCTAGCCATAATTCTAAAAACCCGCAGCCCGCAACCCGCAGCCCGCAACCCGCAACCCGCAGCCCGCACTTTAGCAGATACCCACGATGAGTGGTGTGAACGCTATACAGGGGAGTTTCACCCGGAATCCGGCAGAAACTAACTCACTTCTGCACAGACTCAACGATAACGCATTCAATCACTGGGAAATCTAGCCTGGGCTGCCAAATTCCGAATAGGTTTGTACGAAATAGGAGAGACACAAGAGCAAACGTTACTATTTTAATGAGTTTATTTAAAAAAAATAATAGTATATAGTACGGTATGTACACATGTGAAGTGTCGTTTAATCACCACTGTATTAAACAATGAAGATAAAAACAATCTGGCATAATGTATATCGATGTCCTGTTTGATAGGAAACGTGTTTCATGAATAACTGATGCGTTGTGGCACGCCCGTATGAGTGGTGGTTGGGATGAGGAAGAGGAGAGTAATAGGCAAGGGTTTATAGGAATGGGGGTTAAATAGTGAGGGGAATATATGTTTTGATGTGTGGAACGGACGTCCGGAACAATACCCGCATCCCCAATCCTTAACAATAGGCTATATTCATGAGCGGAGTTATATCATCGAACGTTCGACACTGCGGCCATTGTCAACTAAGCTAGGGAGTACGAGTCCACGCTGACGCTGCAGTACGCCATAGTACCTCTCGTGTCGGTCATCGGTCATGCTCCGTGGGAGAAAGTCGAGTCTTACTGACTCGGAAACCCCCCCCCCCAAAAAAAAAAAACAAACAAAAAAACAAAAAAAAACAAAACAAAACAAAAAAACGAAAAAGAAAGTTTGCTGATTCCTGCAGAATTCGCATAGGGATTTAGTATAGCCGACATAGCCAAGATACTGTATAAATAGACACATAACTCAGAGGAAGGGTAGAACTCAAGGACCGATAACCACGGTCACTCTCTTGTGGAGTGACCGAGACAGGACATTCACTCAGAAACTAGAACTTTGACCGAAACTAGAACTTTGGACCACGATCACTCTCTAGTGGAGTGACCGAAACTAGGAACTAGGACCAACTAAGACTCATGTATCAGCGGCTGGGCCGGTAGGTCCAGTTATGGTTCTGTATTCAATAATAAGTTTCAGTCATACATCAGCCCTCGTCGTCAGATCCAGCTTCTTTTCTTTATGTTATGACACATGTGTGATGACCATTGTTATTGTTGATAAATGAATTCTAATCCGGACTTGAATACAGCATTCAACAATAATGCCTGATTATATCCATTTAGACTGCATCGACAAGGTATGCACTTGGTATTTATTTCATCATAGCCCAGGGATTAACACCAGAAACTGGAGTCAAAACGGAGAACAATACTGAAAAAAAGCTAAATGGGACAGCTCACAATCCGATGGCGAGCATTTTGTTGTACAAATGAGCCTGTAGCTGAAGCGTTGTATATTTTTCATTTGGTAAGAAGCAGCATATTTTTACTGACAGAAATATTTACAGCTAATAAGACCAATATTTCTACGTGTCACATGTCCACATGTAAGGGGACCTGAAATGCAGACAACTTAGATGCCGGAGCTTTCTGACAGCGCAGGTGCAAAGACAAATTTATCTTCACAAACGTTGCGCCCACGCTCAAACTGTCTGGTAATGATTGGCTAGGCTCGCAGATGCGCTACAGTAATGAGCACATGACAGAACGAGACAAGTAACACTCAAAAGTGAGGCAGAGACAAGGACATAAGGCGGCGAATGAATGAACTGGATTCGGAACAATAAATATTAATGAGACTTTAGGACATGTTGGCAGCCAATGAATGAACGCAGATGGGACATAGGGACATAAGACCTACCAATCAATGTGAGCGACGTTGGGTTAAGGACACAAACTTATGTCCTAAATGGTATACGTCTAATACAACCATAGAAGCAACACGTAGAATATGGGAACGAACCAGGATCATGGCATAGATAAGTTATAAAGGAGGCAGTTCGACCAGTACTCCTTGTCTTCTAACGATCTTTCTTTAAAATACCGACGGACGTTTCGGCAACACACAAGTTGCCTTCTTCAGGGTTAAAGCTGACAAATAAAAGTGAGCACATACAAAAGTAGAATCGGGGTGGTAAAAAGTAAATTAAGGGTAAAAACGAAATCAAATTAAAATTACAATACTTAGGAAAACTGGAATTACAGTGAGCGAAGAAACCATAGGTACCGCAAAGAAACGAAATTAAAAACTAGTAGTGGTGAAAAACATTGAAAATCGCTATGACTAAAAATTAAAGATCCATAAGCCATTTGAAACAACATTGGCAATGATTCACACTCTAATGAATATTTTTGTTCGAACTTGTGATTAATAATACTATTGCGTAAAATGCAGGTTTGAGATTTGCACGTAAATAAATTATCATTTAAGAGAATATTTTTACTTGCATCAGCGTGTAATCTAAACATTGTTTGGGTAAGAGGACATTATCATGGCACTCTACATGATCTTCACACAGACAAACCGTCACTGGAAATTTATGATGCAACCGTACGTGCAGGGAATTCGGCGGAATTTGGTGTGAACCGGCATGTGGAGACAAAGTTTCACTAGAGGATGCATCACAAGAAGAACTCGTATTTCCTGTAACCCAACGTTTGCCCGATACATCAGCATTGAGCAGGAGCAAGAAGTGTATCCCCTTAGATTTTGTGAAGTTAGAGTTTATGCAGGTATGTGGATTAATAGTTCTACATTTTGCTACATACCAAAACATCGCTTGTTCTTTCCGCAGATGCCTTGTTGTTCTCGTCACGAATATACAATCGATAATATAACGCGGAACTTTCACAATTTCCTTGTCGGGCGTCTCTTATTAGAAAATAAGTGATGCTGCCTATTAAAATAACTTTAAACAAAAAAATCAAGCATGGTCAACCAGCCGGTCAGTCATGGACTGACAGACAAAGAGACTGACGGGCAGTGAAAAGTGTGTTATAAAATCGTTGACTACATATCAAAGGGCAAATTACTTGGTGATCACTCAGCATATTTAGATATGCGGACTCAAGACCGGTGGTATACGTAAGTTGGCGATTGTCTGCATAGCTGTACATGGAAGTGTGCGATGATAATATATACGGCTCTGATACGGGTTGCGGACCGTGGTTGTACTGTAGAGAATATCTGAGAGCATGCGAGACCATGTTCGCAATATGACCGATGTCCCAAAAACCGGTATCAGTGCCGTAAATGTTTTATTATATACCTTATGGAATGATAAATACTTAGATAAAATAGTTTTGTGCAAAGTTTCAGCGATAAAACGGCGCTTGCAACATCAAACATTCATGGTGTAATTTTTCGGAAATTATTGACGACATCCCGTTGCGGATAGATATAGGCCTATATATTGACGTCATTTGTTTACCTGTAGACCCGCACAGCAACGTTAGCAAAGAATGAAGGGGAAATCAAGGTGTTAGAAGAGCAAGTAGGCTATAGTAAATTAAATTGAACAGTTAGCATGATCAAACAATAAGAAAAAAAAGATTGAAAGATGTATTATGTATAATAGAAGTTTGTGACTATTTCGAGGTAAAATCACCACGTACTTGGACCTGAGCGATGGCTTGGCTTATGTAGTAACGCGTACTTGCACTCGAATTGATTATAGTGTTTTAGTCAATTTTCTCGTCTTCAAAAACCAGAGATCATCAGTAAGGTGCTTGTCGCCGGCTATGACTGTCTTCACCATGAATGTAGTTCAGAAATGATCTTGATTGCCCGTATTTAGACAAATATTCCTCGGCGTGATACTGCAAATTATTGAGCAAATGTGAAGGCATTTTTCCCATTGCGCTTCTCAGGAACGAAGCTCGAGGTTATAAGAATACATGTGCGTTTTGGTATATGTAACATTCCATAATGTGAACATCTACATCTCAGTAGGATATAGCATACAGAATACAGATCTATAAAGACTAATGCGGGACCAATATACGCTATTCACATTCACATACGATGGAATGTGTGCGTAAACTGACTTAAGAGATCTTCCACGATATCACGATAAGTAACAACATCGTTGCATGCATAAACATTTGCATATTTTAATTTACAATTGTCAAGGTTTTCGAACTGACGTTTCTTATGGTTGCCAAGGATGTTGCGAGCTCTTTAATCTACTAGTATTTTGCGTAATTATGATATCCCACACACCTATTACTAGACCCACAGTGTATTGATGCATGGCAAAAACAAGGCTAAGTGAGAGACTCAAGTATCACAAAGGGAATGTAAAATGGGAGAAAATTAACAGTGTTGTTCACAGTAATTTGGGAAAAGTTGTTCGGAAGAGCGACAGAGATTCTACAAAACACCATCATCTTAAACACAGTCACAGCTGACCGTGGTTGACAATTAATATTCCTCATTTTACTCATTCTACGTTTTCAAATAAAAGAAATTGTTGACTTTAACAAACAATACAATCCCTATTCAAAGTCATTGTATACATCTTAGACTGTCTACGACTGCATATCACATACATATCAAGGTGAAAGGGATTTTTATCACACCATCCGGCTTTTTTACCTTTTTTGAGAGAGAGAATGTTGTTTTGGTCACTCTCGTTAGCTCTGCCAGAAAAAGTAACAGGCTTGGTACAGGTACAAGCCATGACTATTTTTGAAACCTATTAGACTAAGAGGACCCTTCCTGGACCAACCTGCAAGAGAAATACACATTTTCCTGATCAGATTGTATGATTTTGCAATCAAAGTCAGTAAGGAACATCATTTATCAATACAAACGCGCACTAATAGAAAATTGCTCTTCTACTGTCAATTCACATGTTGAAAAGTTACAATATCATCACTTGGACAGATATGTTCCTGCTGGATTACGATTTACATATAACACGATTGGAACTAATTTGGGATAATTGGATGGTGAAGTAATGTCGATTTAATCAACAAATGTAATCTCTTTTACTTTTTACATTACACGCTTGCTTTGATGTCATAATATGCAATATTTCAACAATAAGCTATATGGCACCTAACACTTTTGAGAAATTTGAAAAATATGAAAATTCAATTATCCCTAATTAGTTCCGATCGTGTTATATGTCAAAACGTTCCAGACTCTTTACATGTAGCTTGTTATTGCAGATGAACGAAAACAGTGTCATTTGAATAACTGTTTCAGAACTGTCAGTCTTTTTCGTAGGGATTATTTGACTTATTAAAGGGTCAGCTTTCTGATGGGGAATACATCTTAAGGTTCAATATTGGGCCCTTGTTTTTCATAATTTTATTAAGATCTTCCAGCTACCATAACAAAGAGTAAAATTGTTTGAATGCCGACGACACTGCCTTTATAGCTTCTGGTGATTCAATTAGTGAAATCAATAACATTCACTCTTTTGAACTATGGAAAGTTGAAAAAATGACTAGAAACGAATGAATTTACAACTAACATCCAAAACATCACAATGGATAGTACTCTTTGGTTCACATCATAACATCAAAAAAGCAGGATCACCTGTAATAAAAATGTATGATCAGATGATTGAACGGGTTTACACTTTCAAATATTTAGGGTCTTTTGGACAAATTTCTTAATGGAATGTACACTGTCATGGTTGAACAAAAATATATCTGCCCGTCTCGGTATGTTACGTCGTATCAGACCGAATATCGACAATAAAACTTTCACTTTGATGTACAACTGCAACTCCTTAATTCAACCTTTGTTTGATTATTTTGATATTATTTGGGACGGGGCTAACAGAACTGATGTCGACAGGTTACAGTCACTGCACCATAGAGCAGCCCGTATAATTCTGAATTATTTTACTAGAAGTGGGCATCATTTTGTTAAAGCTTGGCCACAGCTATTATAGGACTGGGCCGAGACGTCGAGGCCATGTGTGTCACATGATGTTCAAGTGTTTAAAATCTAATCAAGGGGATATTGTTCGGCCATATTTAGAACCCCACTAGAAATTATCATAGATTTACGCTGCCTCTTGCAGACAACTGCAGCATGTTACCCCTTTATTTATCGTATTATTAAGGCTTTTAATCTGGTTGATCATCGTGTATTATTAGAAAAAATATCAATTTACAGGTGCGATGGTACATCTCTTCGGTGGTTTAAATCTTACCTCCAAAATCGCATGCAATTGGTTAAATTTAGAAATTTTACTCCACAAAGCAACATATTTTGACTGTCGTTCCCCAAGGTAGTATACTTGGGCCTTTATTAGTCCCCGTGCGCGCAGCGCAGGGGACTAGTAGATTAGGTCCCGTCCGTCCGTCCGTGCATCCGTCTCAAATTATATCTCGGTCATTTTAAAGCGATTTTAGAACAACTTGGCCTTAGTAAAGTACCCTGTGACCACTCAATGCACGCCACTATTTTTTCACATCAATAATTTTTTCATCACAATCAAATTGACCATCGAATATCTCTGACACACTAACGCAGTTGTTTTTCCTACAAGATATGGCTTGATGGTGGGTAAACTCAAAAATTATGCAGTGACAATGCCTAAACTCAAAAGTTTGTGTTACTTTACTGACATTTACCTGTTAAAAGGAACATAGAAAAATACTCTATAGGCATTAAATAGCACTAAAAAGTTAAAATGGTGATTAATAAAAGACGTTTTACTCATTTCAATAACTCAAATTAGGGATAGAAAGTTAAGAGCTATAATATGTCAAAAATTATATATTCCAAACCCACAAACACTAAATTGGATGTCATAGTCGTGATGCTAAGTTGATATGACAGCAGCAACAATCAATCCCTTTTCTTTAATTGTATCTCGAGAGATATATAAGCAATAAAGCACCACTTTGAAAGGATACCACACGGTTTCGACCGGTAAACAACATATACGCACGAACTTTAGTCGTGTGTATAAGGAGTGAAATGGTCAAAACCGAGCTCGAGTGGTGTACCCAACTTATAGGGGTTGTTTATCGCTATATTATATCAGTATATTGAAACTTGTGATGAAAATAAAAACAATGTGAAAGAAACCCACTTTGGAGATAGGAATGGCCAACTTTAAAGTATATCATAAATACATGCACAGTCACGTGACCGTCTGGGCAAATCAGAGATCACTATTAATAGTGTTACTTTTAATACCACACGGGAACACGAGAGAATCTTTTATCGCTCAAAACCAATCACCATTAATCCACAATATAGCTTCTCCATACTAAGATAAGATGGATCGACAACACTTTACCTTCCTTACCAGAAAACAAGAGATCATAACCAATTTTTCGAAATTATTTTACAACGCAGAACACTATATACTCCCAATGAGGATTACATTTTCGACTGGGTACTAAAATTCAATGGCAAAATAATCTGGAACTAAAACCCGAAAAGCCAAACGTCACAGAACGCATTCAAATTACGCAACTAAATAGTAAACAGAAGGCGTACAATCACTCTCTACATCAAGCAATAAGAAGGCGAGACAAACCTCAGAAAATGACTAAAAAGGCTTATATTCCCATTGACACCTCAATGTTTAAAATCCTTGTGAGTGAATCTATCATTAGTTTCTTATCATGAATGACATTTAACCAATGTTAGACCCTGACGTCTTTGAAGCAAAGACCCTACAAACGGACGTTTTAGGGTCAATGCTTGAAGATACCATTCCCACCGGCATGATCGAATCAGAGAGACTAGATTGATCTAAGTTTCGAGCTAGATCAGCCACCAGCAGCTGAGAAAAAATAAGTCAACATAATCATCAGAGTCAAGCGAGCTAGACAACGGCTTCACACATTATACTCCACAGAGGAGGACATTCTTACAAATTTCACAAAAAGTGTCAAAAGCTTCGTTAAAGGCATTGTTCGCGATCCCAGGGACGGGCATGGCTGGTTGCGTGGCAAATGCAAAATGTTAGTCATGCTGAATCAAGTGTAATCAAGTAATAGCTTATTTATAGATTGGGAAAATCCTAATCCTGATAGTAATGATGGAATATAAACTTTGTGGAAAGTTGAGAAAATTTGCTACGTCTTTGATTTGTATGTTTTACATTCCATGTTGTACAGTACTGCCTGTACTATACATGAACAGTCAATACATCCGGCAAGTATTCTGTGCTGTTCTTTTATAGTTAGGTCCCCGCAGTCCGAGATAAGTCTTTCTATAGTGTCAACCATTCTCTTCGATTACTGTAATCTACTCCAATAAATTCCCATTTAACTCATTTGTATGATTACAGGGAAGCCTAAGCCTATCTCTTACAATCTAAGATTTGAGATATTTGACAACAACATGTATGCAATTTTCATATTTTTCATAGGCCTAAATAACACACAGAAGAAAGTCATACTCAATGTTTTGTCCAATTGAAAGTCAAATTTTCACCGAAACAAGTAGAGGTGGCCATCTGTAAGCCAAACGAGAATTAATATTAGCAAAGATGGATATTAATTAAGCCTTTCCCATTTCCGATCCCAGTTACTCATACAACGGGGTATAAGCGAAAGCCAAGAGTATCGAATGTGTTGAAACCTAAGTGGCCCCTATTCAGTACCGCGTAGCCTACAGGTACACCTTAAAGAATACTTACCAGGCCAAAATAACAAGTGTTGAATTCCTTCAAAAGTGGCAACACCTGGAAAGACACTGTGGCAACCAATGTATCACCCTGATCTCTAACTATTTACCTCTACACCCAATAAAGCACCGGGACTCAAGGCAGTTGTACATCACAAACTTAAGAGAGCGATCGAAGACACTCTCTACACAGAACGCAGGATGGAAGGCTGCAAAGACGATTCTTCAAATAGGCAAAAAAGAGGCTAAAACAACACAAACATTCACAGCAACGATGATAGGTCGGGTTTTCTTCCTATACTACGGTACAAAACCAAACCAAAGGGTCTTTCAAAGGCCACCGCACTTCCCTTAAAGCCCGGCTCGAAATTGACTGGGATCATGATTAGTGCCAAGTTTGGTTGGGCGTTTTGGGGCATGACTCTGCATAATGAGTCTGTTGGTAACGGTTGCGATAGTTCGCATTATCTGCGGATCTGTTGGCTCTCAGATCACGCTCAGGCTCGGATTAATATAGGTTACGAACAGCCTTCGTTTCCAGGTTCGTTTCAGTCATGCCATGGCAAATACTCGAAAACTATCAACTTAATCAAACAAGAGTTTGCTTGAATGAATTTACCGAAGTTTCAGGCCATATCAACGTTCATTATGTGAATGATTCGGCTACTGACCGCCATGTACATACGGAATATTGGCGCCATCTAAAGTCGAATAATTATCAAAAAAGTAAAAAGCTTATATCTGGGCTTTCTAAGAATGTATTGTTTATGGTACTTTTTTGTTTTTGTTTCCGACTAGCGGTAAATATGTTACCCCTAACCCATTCCTATTTTACTACCGAGGGCGTGACAGCCCTTCACAAACAAGTCGTTACACTCTCGCACACCATCAGTTAAATGGAAAATAAGCAGATGATGGCAGCTTAGAATACTAGCTAACAGAAAATCATAGTGGGTGAAATGCCGTAGAGGGGATGATTTCGATACCAGGCCAACGGACTAACTGTTTTGTGCATATTGTTCAAAAAATCACTTGAAATGACACAAACTGAAAGGCTTAAACTTTGTAACTTTCAGATATGCAATTTTTCCCAATAAAACTATACATGTTTGAAAGGCCTATTTCAGAGCTTTCAAACAGTATAACATTAATATGGTTTCATAATTCATGGTTCAAGGCAGAACGGGAAACATTACCCCTTCCCCTTATATTATAATTTTGTTTAAAAAAATCACTTGAAATTGACACAAACTGCAAGGCATAAGCTTTGTAACCTTAAAATATTGACTTTTCCCAATAAAATTATATATGTTTGGAAATGCCTATTTCAGAGCTTTCAAACAGTATAACATTTATATGGTTTCATAATTCATGGTTCAAGGCAGAACGGGAAACATTACCCCTACCCCTTATATTATAATTTTGTTTAAAAAAATCACTTAAAATTGACACAAACTGAAAAGCATAAGCTTTGTAACTTTAAAATATGGACTTTTCCCAATAAAACTATACATGTTTGGAAAGGCCCATTTCAGAGCTTTCAAACAGTATAACATTTATATGGTTTCATAATTCATGGTTCGAGGCAGAAAGGGAAACATTACCCCTACCCCATATGTTATATATGGCATACCGCATAATAAGAAAACAAGCTCAGGCCCCCACTAAATCTCAAGACTCATACTTTTAATGTTGTTTTTCTTGTTTATTGCACTGAGTGCTTCCCAAAATATATAAATACCTTATCAAAAATTGTTTGGAGGAACGGGAACTTAATTATTGGGTGTGAAATTTACGAGTTACGGTCAATGGCCGAGATAAAGTCTAATCGACGTTCGAATATTAATTTATCCTATTAAGTTATATATCAATGAAAAGGCCATGATCTTGGCTTTTAAATAGTAACGTTTATAGTATTTTATTGTTTCTGTTTCCGTCGAGCGGTAAATACATGACCCCTACCCCATTGTTGAAATCCAAGATGGCGGCCAAGATGGCGGCAAAGATGGCGCCAAATGAACCCCATGGGACACTATTTGATTTTGGGAACATCAAAATTCATTAAATATAGACCCTAAGGATTACAAAAATGTAGGTTAAAAATACATCCATGGGGTGCATGGGAACCCTACCTTTCGACCCGACTAATTGTCACAAGTATTAAATTACGAAGACGTCAATTTTTTTGCATATTTTAGAATAATTTTGCGTCAAATACAAAATTTCACTTCTGTATGAAGGGAATTGTTTCATCAGTTTGATTTGAAACAGCAATATAAAATACTGTGTCAATTAAGCTTGGAAATCGTTGCTGAGTTTCGCCAGATAAGGCCAAAAACAAGAAGTCAAAAACAAGGCATAACAGGAGATAAAAACTAAAAGCATATGAGGAGGAGTCAATAGCCAGGTATATAGGGAGTTGAAACAAGAAGTTGCGAAGCGCATGTAACTGATATAACTTGTCACTTGCCAAACACAAATTACTGACTGATAACACCAACAAAGTCAAAGAAACAAAGACATATCAGTATAATAATTCCTGTGTAAATACTCTTCAAAAGTAAAATATAAAACAGTGTGAGCTATGAAAAGAAAGAATCTGGTATTTTCCTTCACAAATATCTTTGATACCACTTTAACACACCACAATCGTAAGTCTCTTGTTGCAGCAGTACAGAATATCAATTGCCTGTTTTCATTGTGTTCAGTGTAAAGTTACCTTAAAAATGGCATAACAACAGTATTTTTCTATAACATAGATCATCCACATTTTTTGTGTAACTGTAATCAATATATGAAAGCTCTACTTGTTTTGGAAGGTGATATTGAAACAAATCCAAGCCCTGACACTGCACCAGTATGTCTTACTACTAAGGCAGTGATGAAAAAGGTTATTAAACATAAGACAATTTGCATCGGGCTCACCTACATTTCCCCACTGTGTGCTGCTGATACCAGCACATGCATGCCAATAGCCTAATAGCCTTAGCATATTTAACAAATTTTGACATGTTTTTGTTTGGGAACAGAACTGGTATTGATTCAATTCTTTATGTAGGAAAGTCAGGGTATGACAAATTAAATCCACACAGGCATTGTAGAGATTCATGTGCACATTTACAGGCAGCAGACAAGCTTTCATTTGGACAGTGGTATTTTGCTTGTGATCCAACCTCATCCATGTTTGGTTATTTTGGGGATAGCTTCTGTACAATTGATATTATCATTTATACATTATACTCTGCTCTCCACACTTCTTTTCAGACATCCACACAGGCAATCTTATCATCAATGAATATGGCATGTCATTAGCTAAGCAGAATAATTTTTTCAATGTATTTGATTCTCATAGCTGAAATGATGAAGGCTATGTACACTACAATGGACATGCGATGCTAGTTATTGTTGACTCTTACTGGGCTTTGTAATCATTTACAACATTTGGTTTGCATAATAACAGACGAACCACTTGAAACCGTACCTTTTGAAATTACATCTGTTTCTCTTCATAGCCTGTCTATCAAAAACTTGCACATCATTTTACATGCTGACATCAATAGAGAATCTGAATTTCAATTCATTACAAACAATGTGAAACAAATGTCCAAGCTCAAACAACCTCCCCAAAAAATCATATAATCCACAATTCCAACAACCCCACCACCATGCCACCAATCCATCATAAACCTCCCATTGCATACAACATGAAATGCGAGCGGGGACTATGTTATTGACAATGACTTGTTGTCCATCATTTACATAAACGATTTGTCACTTCATATTGATAATAATATCGACATGTACGCAGATGATTCAACCATAACTACCGGTGCAAAATGTATTCAAGAAATTGAGACAACTTTGAACTCTGACTTAATAAACGTTCATAATTGGTTTAGAATAATAGATTTGCCCTCAATTGTGACAAGACAAAGACGATGATTGTAACGACGCAACAAAAACGTAGACATTTGAATAAACAAACTTTAATCCTGGTCAAACGGCATTGCAAGCAATACACTGTGAAAAGATTTTTGGTACACTTGCCAATGAAAAATGACATGGAAGCAGCACTGTGACAAAATTTTTTAAAAGGTAAATAGTAATATTGCTTTGCTCAAGAGAATAAGACAGTGTTTACCCATGAATACAAGAAAACTGTTTTATAATAGCTTTATTTTACCACACCTGGATTACAGTTGTCATTTATGGGAAGCATCACCGTTTATGAAAGGGTTGCATAAGATTCAGAAACGTGCAATCAGAGCAATATGTGATACAAGGTATAATCTTTCGACCGAGCATTTATTCAAAACAATGTATTCAATGCCATTACCGGATAGAATAGTTTATAAGAATGTTTGTATGGTTTTTAATATTTAAATAATCTTCCACCGCAATATATAACAAGTCTTTTTACCGAAATTGGTCATAAAAAAGTTACCAGATCTAAGATGCAAAAATTGTTAGTGGTTCCTGCAACAAATAAGGATTTTTATCGAAGAGGGTTTACTACAAATAGTGCAAATCAGTGGAATAATCTTGATTTAAATATAAGATCAAGTATCTCACAGAGTAGTTTTAAATTAAACTTCTTACCTTAAAGCTTATTGGCAATAATTCTTGCATTATAGTTTTTGTTTTCTTGTCTAATTGTTTTTGTCGTTTAGTGTGACTGTGCATTCATTTTTCTCTTGTATGCTGGTTCACGCCTGGCCACTTTTTTCTGTGCATGTATTGTGCTAGCTTTTTGTCATGTTTCATGTTGTTCTGCTTTGTATCAGTTTGTATGTTTATCTGAGGGCCCTAGGGACGATATGCATCTTTACTAAAGCTTACCAGGCTACTCTCGTTGAACAAGGTATAATGAACACTTGGTAAAATGCTTGATATACAACAATATATACACATATACTGATTCTGTACATGTGTCAAATACGTTCAGAATAGACGTACGTATATTAATAAAATGCATAGGTACAGTGTACACTTAGTGTGCAAAAAGATCGCATTATGTATACTCTTGATCTGCAAGATATACACTACGCATATCAACGTATTGCAATGTCCAATTTTAAGATATACGGTACGTATGCAATTAGTATTGTGTTCCATATAAGTAAATATACGTTAATATACTGAACGTATAGAAAGCATTTTGTCCAGTGATAATAATTAAATTTAAATTAAAAAAGTTTGAAATACTACTGAAAGATTGATCCAATACAAGTAAAGTAGGAACCACAAGCCATCCACTTGAGCAATGGCACTAAACTAAAACGATTTACCAGAAAAATCATGTTGATCTTTTCAAGGGAAAGGAATGTCAAAAGTATATGTAAATAATAGAAAAAAATAGAGAAAAGAAAAAAAATAATATCAATTGAGATCCGATTAAAGCATATTTCTCTCATATTCAAAATAACGTATGATGGTGGACAACGCAGCTTTCAATGTAAATTTCTTACTCACATTATCGCAACGGATTGATGTCTAAAGATAAAAAAAGCAAATAGGATTTGAAAAGTGTACTTTCTACAACATTTTTATACAAAGAGTTAATCGGTGCGAATGTTTCCATTTTTAGATCACGTGTGTAAACACGTGGGCTAATGTCATAGCGATGTCTGTCTGTCTGTCTGTCTGTCCGTGTGTGTGTGTCTGTCAAGTCAGATTTGGTACACAGGTACCATATGCTACTTGTAAGAACCACGGTCCCTCCACAAAACGGTCAAGAAACGCCACAAGTTTCTTTTGTTATAGTCCGGGCTTCGATTGGGCTTTCTGTTGATTTTACTGATGGGGATAATCCGGATTATCACGCGTGCGGCGGGAGGTGTTAACAGTTACGTACATAAAATTATCGTAAGCAGAAACTTAATTCTCCCAGAATGCATTCTGATTATTGTCTGCGCATGCGTCTAAAGGCCAAAGTTTGTTTACATTGCCTACCGTGGAGTCACGCAGCGTGAACTATGTACAAGTTCGGAGACGATTTCGTCAATTTTGACGACTCCCATGTTGATTGGGACTTCATTTTGGAAGATAAAAATCCTGTGTCGACACGTACTGCTGCGAAACCCAAGCCTTGCGTGGTCTTCCAATGTCCACAGTGTAGCAACCGATACAATCAGTTTGTATATAAATACCCATCGATGGGCTGACCACGGTCTCTCGTGGGTAACATACAAAACCCATACACGACATGATTTGTATCTCACTTGATCCTCAATCAGGAAAATCCATGGCATGTATGGCAGAGAGTTTGGCACCCAGGCTTGGGGAGGTCATGTCACCAAAATGTCGCGACACTTATAGGGTTTCTAGATTCTCTACATTTGGCGGTCTGAGAATTCGAAAGGTCGACAAAATCAAAACATTGGGTTCGGCAGTAACTTGTGTCTTTAAGAAAGAACAGATTCCGTCATGAACCTGATTACCTACTTTTG